>NW_028270150.1:89395453-89995453 GCF_037043375.1 Chiloscyllium plagiosum
CCCCTCCCCTGTGACAGAGAGGTGAGAGTCGAGAGAGATCCCTCTCCCCCTGGGACAGAGAGAGAGAGAGAGAGATCCCTCTCCCCCTGGGACAGAGAGAGAGAGATCCCTCTCCCCTGGGACAGAGAGAGAGAGAGATCCCTCTCCCCCAGGACAGAGAGTGAGAGAGACCCCCTCCCCCTGTGACAGAGAGAGAGAGAGAGAGAGAAATCCCCCTCTCCGTGGGACAGAGAGAGAGAGAGATCCCTCTCCCTCTGGGACAGAGAGAGAGAGAGAGAGATCCCCCTCTCCCTGGGACAGAGAGAGAGAGAGAGAGAGATCCCCTCTCCCTGGGAGAGAGAGAGAGAGAGATCCCTCTCCTTCTGGGACCGAGAGAGAGAGAGAGAGAGAGATCCCCCTCTCCCTGGGACAGAGAGAGAGAGAGAGATCCCCCTCTCCCTGGGACAGAGAGAAAGAGAGCGATCCCCATCTCCCTGGGACAGGGAGAGGGGGATCTCTCTCTCTCTCCCAGGGGGAGGGGGATATCTCTCTCTCTCTCTCCCTCTCTGTCCCAGGGAGAGAGGGATCTCTCTCTCCCTCTCTGTCCCAGGGAGAGGGGGATCTCTCTCTCTCTCTCTCTCTCTGTCCCAGGGAGAGAGGGATCCCCCTCTCCCTTGGACAGAGAGAGAAAGAGATCCCCCTCTACCTGCGACAGAGAGAGAGAGAGAAAGAAATCCCCCTCTACCTGCGACAGAGAGAGAGAGAGAGAGAGATCCCCCTCTCCCTGGTACAGAGAGAGAGAGGGATCCCCCTCTCCCTGGGACAGAGAGAGAGAGAGAAATGCCCCTCACCCTGGGACAGAGAGAGAGAGAGAGAGAAATCCCCCTCCCCCTGGGACGGAGAGAGAGAGAGAGAGAGATCCCCCTACCCCTGGGACAGAGAGTGAGTGAGATCCCCCTCCCCTTGGAACAGAGAGTGAGTGAGATCCCCCTCCCCCTGGGACAGAGAGAGAGAGATCCCCCTCCCCCTGGGACAGAGAGAAAGAGAGCGATCCCCATCTCCCTGGGACAGGGAGAGGGGGATCTCTCTCTCTGTCCCAGGGGGAGGGGGATTTCTCTCTCTCTCTCTCTCTCTCTGTCCCAGGGAGAGAGGGATCTCTCTCTCTCTCTGTCCCAGGGGGAGGGGGATCTCTCTCTCTCTCTGTCCCACGGAGAGGGGGATCTCTCTCTCTCTGTCCCACGGAGAGGGGGATCTCTCTCTCGCTCTCTGTCCCAGGGAGAGGGGGATCTCTCTCTCTCTCTCTCTGTCCCAGGGAGAGGGGGATCTCTTTCTCTCTCTCTCTCTCTCTCTCTCCCAGGGAGAGGGGGATCTCTCTCTCCCAGGGAGAGGGGGATCTCCCTCTCCCTGGGACAGAGACAGAGAGAGAGATCCCCCTCTCCGTGGGACAGAGAGGGAGAGAGAGAGATCCCCCTCTCCGTGGGACAGAGAGGGAGAGAGAGAGATCCCCCTCTCCGTGGGACAGAGAGGGAGAGAGAGAGATCCCTCTCTCCCTGGGACAGAGAGGGAGAGAGAGAGAGAGAGAGACATCCCCCTTCCCCTGTGACAGAGAGTGAGAGCGAGAGATCCCCCTCCCTCTGGGACAGAGAGAGAGAGATCCCCCTCCCCCTGGGACAGAGAGAGAGAGAGATCCCTCTCCCCCTGGGACAGAGAGAGAGAGAGATCCCTCTCCCCCTGGGACAGAGAGAGAGAGAGATCCCTCTCCCCCAGGACAGAGAGTGAGAGAGACCCCCCTCCCCCTGTGACAGAGAGAGAGAGAGAGAAATCCCCCTCTCCGTGGGACAGAGAGAGAGAGAGAACCCCCTCCCTCTGGGACAGAGAGAGTGAGAGAGAGAGAGATCCTCCTCCCTCTGGGACAGAGAGAGAGAGAGATCCCCCTCCCCCTGGGACAGAGAGAGAGAGAGAGATCCCCCTCTCCCTGGGACAGAGAGAGAGAGAGATCCCCCTCTCTCTGGGACAGAGAGAGAGAGATCCCCCTCTCCCTGGGACAGAGAGAGAGAGAGATCCCCCTCTCCCTGGGAGAGAGAGAGAGAGAGAGAGAGAGAGATAGATGCCCCTCCCCCTAGGACAGAGAGAGTGAGAGTGAAAGATGCTCCTCCCCCTGGGACAGAGAGAGAGAGAAAGGGAAATCCCCCTTTCCCTGGGACAGAGAGAGAGATCCCCCTCCCCCTGGGAGAGAGAGAGAGAGAGAGATCCCTCTCCCTCTGGGACAGAGAGAGAGAGATCCCCCTCTCCCTGGGACAGAGAGAGAGAGAGTGATCCCTCTCCCTCTGGGACAGAGAGAGAGAGAGAGAGAGATCCCTCTCTACCTGCGACAGAGAGAGAGAGAGAAAGAAATCCCCCTCTACCTGCGACAGAGAGAGAGAGAGAGAGAGATCCCCCTCTCCCTGGGACAGAGAGAAAGAGAGCGATCCCCCTCTCCCTGGGACAGAGAGGGAGAGATCCCCCTCTCCCTGGGACAGAGAGAGGGATCCCCTCCACCTGGGACTGAGAGAGCGCGATCCCCCTCCCCCTGGGACCGAGAGAGAGAGAGATCCCTCTCTCCCTGGGACAGAGAGAGAGAGAGATCCCTCTCCCCCAGGACACAGAGTGAGAGAGACATCCCCCTCCCCCTGTGACAGAGAGTGAGAGAGAGAGATCCCCCTCCCTCTGGGACAGAGAGTGATCCCCCTCCCCCTAGGACAGAGAGAGAGAGAGAGAGATCCCCCTCCGTCTGGTACAGAGAGAGAGAGAGATCCCCCTCCGCCTGGGACAGAGAGCGAGGGTGAGATCCCCCTCCCCCTGGGACAGAGAGAGTGAGAGATCCCCCTCTCCCTGGGACAGAGAGAGAGAGAGATCCCCCTCCCCCTGGAACAGAGAGAGAGAGACCAATCCCCCCTGGAACAGAGAGAGAGAGAGACCAATCCCCCTCCCCCTGGAACAGAGAGAGAGAGATCCCTTCCCCTTGGGACGTAGAGAGAGAGAGAAAAAACTTCTTTGCCCTGGAGACACAGAGAGAGACAGGGGAGAGAGATTCCCTCCCTGGAAACCAGGAAGCGGAGAAAAATCTATCTCTTTTCTCATGGAGAATTTCCCAGAGTTGGGGAGAGAGTGAGAGTTATGCCCCTGCTCTGATTTTAGCACCAGCTGCAGTCCTGAGGGAAGGTTTGGGAGTTTCTGGACACCCTGTAACCGCCATTTCAGTGATATCAGATGAGTCCCCAATTTTAGTATTTATATTGCACATTCTACAACCAGGGCCAATAAAAAAAAATTCAATTAAGCACTTTTTAAAGTGTGCTGACTGTTCCAATGTGTGAAAGGTGGTAGCTAATTTGCACTCAGCAAGCTCGTCCGTAATGCACTGAGTGGTTTTGAGTTCTGGATGTGTGCTGATATCTCTTTTCAAATAAAGTGATGATTGAATGTAGGAACTAATATATACACACAGGCAAGACACAGAATTGTATGAACTTCTGTTTCCAAAAGAAAAGTGAATTCGATTTAGCATCATACAATATAGAAGAGGCCCTTTGGCCCATCGACAAACAACTACAGGTCGTTCTCCTATAATGTGGTAGCTGCGTTCCTGTGCAACACCATGTTATAGAAAGTCCTGCAATAAAAATAATGGGGCCTATGGGAAAAACAGGGTTGGGGTGAACCACCAAAAATATCAGTAAATATCAAAACAAAAATAGTACTTAGCCCACACAAATGATAGCAAAGTCTAAGTAAATTTTTAACTCCTATTTCAATGAAATAATACAGTAAATACTTTTTAAGGGGTTTCTGAATTAAATAACGTCCATTTGAAATTTGCTGGTGCTGGTCCAGCTCCTGAATTCAATGCTATTTAAATGCTATCATGTCTCCTAACTTTAATTTCCAGCAAATAAGTCACTTCATAATGCAGGTAAAGACATTCAGACAATGGGATTTCTCCCCAACAAACTTATTCCCAAAAACATTTTCTAAAAAGAAGAGGAAAGCAGGAAATTTTCTTTTGATGAGAGTAAAGTTTTTTTTTGAGGGGTTGGCTAAAGGGTTAGGATGCTCTGCACAGCAGGAGATTTTGATGAATCTTGGGTTTCAGAGAGGATGAAGGGCCGTGACTCTCCGATTCTCTCCCCTCCTAACCCCTTTCAAATGGAGACTGGGTGTACTTGGATCAGGCATAACTTGAGGATGGGTGGGGTGGGAAGAGTTGAGGTTCGCCAGTGGTCTGTCCTTAGTTTCACACCTCACCCTTTCCACAAAAACCTTGTCTTGTAAAGTCACCATGTGTTGAAGCTTCAGACAGCCAGCAACTGAGTCTCTGCTTGACAAAAGGCCCTGCTTACTCTCCAACACTCGCTGGATATCACTGCATTTGCAGCTTATTTCACTCCCTACATCTCTCTCTCTCTTGCTGCTTGCCCCCCAACTCCATGCATGATCCCAATAAGTATTCCAGAAAAATATTCCATTGTTCACTTCCCTGAGAGCAGTGGGAGTTGATCTGGGATGGGGTTCTTTGTCAAGTTGATGGAGAGTGGTGTGGTATTACCCCCGAAACATTTAAACCGTTAGCCCTAGGAGTAGGTTTGAGGCTCTCACCTTGTTTTTCTCACTGATGGAAGCGAACGAAACTACCTTAATTGCAGATAGAAGCAATAGAAGCAAATAAATACACGCACATAGATGACAATCTGTTGTAATAGATGCACCAGCAAAATAAGCCTTCTTTGCTCTAAAGAAAACAATCCGTTCTTATCCAGCCTCTCTCCATAGCTAAACTGCTCCATCCCACATCACATTGTGGTGAAACTCTTCTGTGTCACTCATTGTTTGCCAAACATCCTACATCTGTGTTGTCATCTGTGATTCTGTTCCAGTGCCTAAGTGAAAATCGTGATTTTTTTTAAAGTGGATCTAGCACTATGGAACATCAAATGCAACTATTCTCTAGTCTGAACACTGTTTCAGGTCAGAGTTAAAGTCATACAGCACAGAACAGATCTTTCATTCCAACCAGTGTATGCCAATAATAATCCCAAACTAAACTTGTACCACCTGCCTGCTCCAGGGCCATATTCCTCCAAACCTTTCCTATTCATGCACTATCTAAGTGTCTTTTGAATGTTGTAACTATACTCACATCCACAACTTTCTCAGGAATTTCATTCCACACCCATTCCACCCTCTGTGTAAACAAATTGCCTCTCATGTCTTTTTTTAAATCTCTTCTTACCTTAAAAATATGCCCCCAGTATTGAAACCCTAGGGAAAAGATAACTACCATTATCCCTATCTCTACCCCTCATGATTTTATAAACCTCTATAAGGTCACCTCTCAACCTTCTATGTTCCAGTGAAAGAAGTTCCAGCCATTCTTTATAAATCAAACTTTCCAAACAACATCCTAGTAAATCTTTCTAGCTAATAGTATCCTTCTAATAACAGGCTGACCAGAACTGAACACAGTACTCCAGAAAAGGTCTCACCAATATCTTTTACAACCTCAACATAATGTCACAACTCCTATACTTAAAGGACTGAGCACTGAAGGCAAGTATGCTTAATGCCTTTTTAACCAACCTATCTACCTGTGATGCAAACTTCAAAGAATTATCTACCCCAACCCCTTAGTCCCTCTGTTTGAAGGAAGCATACAAAAAATAAGACTAACCAGTAACTCTGAGCTCTGGTGGTATTAATTTTATAATCCAAAATTACAGCAATTACAACACTTCAGAAGTGCTTTGTTAGCTATCAAGTGCTTTGCGACTTACTGAGGCAATGAAAGGCTTTTGTTTTTTTCCTCGTTGAGCATCGCTGTCAAATATTGCCCTGAGATTCATAACATCCATTTGAACCATTAGTACTTGCACATTGAACATCAGTTTATGAATTGAGGTCACAGTCAGCACCTCCCTATGTACAGCATCCATGTGTTAGCGGACCTTGTAAACTCAAAGCCCTCCTAATCCAGAGTTGAAACTAATTCCTATTGGGTCTTGCCACACTATCATTGTGTAAGCTGCATTTATATTCATGCAACATTTCTCTTTTTTTTCCAAAATAAAACTCTTTCATTAGTGAGAAAAATGGCCCTGACTCAAGTTTCAAGCACCAAGTGTTTTGAAGGATATCAGAAGGTGTATGAACATGACAGGTAAGTGAGTATAATCAGTCTCAGCAACAAGCTTTCTTTTCCAATTAAGTGTTTTATTGCTGGGATTCCTTTCTGTGATTTAAGGTGTCAATATTTTTATCTCAATGCTGGTTAAGGAATATTATAACTCTATTACAGAATTCCATAGAATTTAACAGCACAAAAGCAGGCATGTTAACCCATTTGACCTGTGGTTTAATACTGCCCCGTGCGACATGTATTTAGACTCTATACAGGTCTACTTTATCCTGTTTCATCTAAACCTACTGCTAAATACTATAGATTTCTCTCTATACTAATCCAACTTCCATTTATCTCATGAGGTTGCACGTTCCACATTCTAATCACGTTCTTGGTTAAGATATTTCTTCTGAACTTTAACTGGATTTATTAGTGACTGTCCTGTATTGAGCTCCCCACACATACAAACATTCTTTACATGTATCATGTCAAACCTCTGAATGTTTTTAACAGTCACCATTAGGTTCCCGCCCAACCCCCACCACCACCACAACCTTCCCTTTCTAGGGAAAAAGTATCCTAGTTTGCCCTGTTAATTATAAGCCTTGCAGTTCTGGCATCACCCCGTGAAACATTTTATACCTTTACCAATGCCTCCATGTCCTTCTAGTAATGTAGAGAACAGAATTGTGCACGACACTGGGAATGTGGTCCAACCAAGGTTCATACAAGAGTCATAAAACTTGTCTGCTTTCCAGTTTTATTCCTCTGTGAATGAACCCAGATTTTGTTTGCATTTTTTAAAACACCTCAGTAACGTGCTACTTCGAGTGATTTATTTAACCTGTGGGTCTCTTAGATCTTCTACGTGATTTCGATTCCTGTTTTACAGTAAGTCTTTCCCACTTCAGAATTATCTATTAAAATTAATTTTGTCATCTATAGACCCCTTCTCCAAGCTTTTCTTTTGTCCCAGTCTTTGGTATGAACTACTAAATATATTTAGTTCACAGACACGGTGGTTAGCACTGCTGCCCCACAACACCACAGGCCCAGGTTTGATTTCAGCCTGTGGCATCTGTCTGTCTGGAGTTTGCATATTTTCCCCATGTGGGTGTAGGTTTCCTCCGGGTGCTCTGGTCTCCTCCTACAGTACAAAGCTGTGCAGTTTAAGTGGATTGGCCATGCTAAATTACCCCGTGGTGTCCAAAGATGTGTAGGCTAGGTGAATTAGCCATGGAAGATGTCGGGTAATGGGGATGGGGTGTGGGTTTGGTGGGATGCCTTTTGGAGGATCAGTGCAGACTCGATGGGCTAAAAGGCCTCTGTCTGCACTGTAGGGATTCTATGACATATGCCTCCCAGTTTTATGTCTTTCAGAAATTTTGTAATTGTACTTCCAGTTTAACAAGTTCTAATCATTTTGAAAATACTAAAATAATGTAAGATATACTTGGCACAATAGCAATATCTTAAAATGCTAAAATAAATTTTAAACATTCTCGGTTAATTTGGAAAGAAAATTCTGAGTATACTTCAGTATTGTATAGTTATATTCCAAGAAGGAAGAATGCTCTTTGAAAAGACTCTACAGTTTCCTTGATGGGCTTTCAGATTTATGAAGCAAGTAGTCAAGCGACACAGCTGTTCTGGTCTCACATTCAGTTTTCCTGAGATGGCTGATCAGAGTCAGTGGAGGTGTGCAAGGTTCAGCATTTATATCAGTTCTTTCCAGGATGTGAAAAGGAGTTTAACAAAGTGGGGTTTACTTAATGTGATCATTACTGATAGGCCTCATTGACACTGAACGAGGTCATGATTGGCTTTGGCTACAACCTATCTCTTGTGCTGACAATTAGGGCAAAACTCCTGTGAATGTTGAGATACCAGGTGAGCAAGTAATGACAGTACAATGTATCCCGGGCACCAATGCACTCAGGAAAAGAGAAGAGAGAATATTAGCAGGTTATAAAAACTCATTTCGTGTATAGCATCCAGTCACTAATTTTATAGGGATAATTCCATAATAGTGTTTTACATGCAAGAAGTTCTCTGTCCTGACCAGTTGGGCCAAAATTTCATAGTACCAGCTGAGTTAGTCAGATCAGTTTAGAGTCTGTGTCCTAATTACAGTGTGTGGATCACACTCCACATGTGGTAGGCTTGATTCTCTGCAAGAGAATCTTGGTCTGGTATAGATGAACCCTGAGACACTTAAAAAGTTTTTGAAGAAATTAGCCCTCTGTTCCATGCCACACCCAGATGGCAGAATCCCGCTGCTGTAGGCGAAATCATAACTTGGTACAGTCATTCTGTTGGAGCCCTTAATTCTTTCAGCCGAGTTTAAACTCTCAAGAATATCATTCATCTCCTTCGGTGTTACCAGCAAACACAATTTAGAAAACTATCAACACCTCTGCAACTAAGTGCAGACCAGGAAAGAACGCCGATTCGAGAGTGAGTATTGAGAATGTGTCGTACAGTGTATCATTTGTGCAATGATACAAAATTTGATACATCAAGCCCCTAAATGGTTTATCTATTCACTTCTGCACCAAACTTTCAGGCATCCCTCATCTACAGAAGCTAGAATTTGACATACTAAGTTCATTTCAGTGGATCAAATTGAATTGTGGTCACCTTCACTTTCACGATACATCCAGCATGAAGGGATCCATCAGTACTACTTGTTCTTCAATTACATAATAAAGCTGAACTTAATGTTACAAATTTCACTGTACAATATTTGTATCTGATGGCACCTAATAACCATGTGACTTAATGGTTTTATGATCACTGGATCGATGAAATGTCTGGAAATGGGCGAATTTGTTTCTTGTGATCTATATCCCTTCCGATGGTCTCCACAAGCCCACTCCTTAAATTCCCAGAATTTTTACCTAGTTTATTCTATGCACTGTTGTGCAGTGTAAATATAAGGCCATGGATCTACTGCTGGTGGAAGGAGAAACCCCTTGGGTTATTCATTTCCTTGCATCCACTGCCCTTTGCCTCTGGAGGCAGCAATAAACTGTTTACACAAATGGTTTTTACCTCCTTTATTGCATCCTGACTGGGATTTTGTTTTATCATCTTTGGCTTATTTGATGCACCGTCAATACCGGGTAAAGGCCGTGACCAAAATGTGGTTGTGTAGCAACTGTACGAAGACAGAGAAACTTACATTTCTGTAATACTTTTCACAGCCTCAGGAAGTGCCAAAAGCTTCATGACCAATGAAGTAACTTTGAAGAGTGATCACTCTTCAAATATAGGCATGTCTTGCCATCCACCTGACACTATTCAAAATACAGGGAACTACTGGTATGATTAACGGATTATTGAGCATCAGTTTTCCCTGAACCTGACACCCTTTTTCAGAATGGGTGTAACAGGCTATCTGCTTCTTCAAATCACTAGCGCATAATAAATTGATGCTTTTAAATCTAGATGGGTGATCCGAAATCAGATTGCAAGTTTCTAATTACTATTAGGGATTTTTGGTGTCCATATGCGACTGTATAACCTTGAATATGTCTAGCCACTAAATGGCTTCACTATTCAGTTCCACACAGAATATTCAGGCAGCCATCATCTATAGAAGCTAGAATTTGACATAGTTAAGTGAGTTCAATACAATGTGTCAAATTAAATTGTGGCCTTCTTCATTTTCACAAAACATCCAATGTGGAGGGGCCCATTAGTGGAACTTGTGCTTCAATTACATAATAAATCTGAACTTAAATTATTTTAAAATCAGCAGTGCCATACCCAGACTTCAGAATCTTTCTTCCTTTTCCACTGCCCTGCTCTTTTCTAAAGGCAGGCTGTAAATCCTGCACTGTGCCTGTCCTGAAATCCTAATTGCCAAATAAACATTGGACTTTGACAGTACAGCTCTCTGGAAGAGTTTATTTTTTGGACCTGTTGTTTTCCACAACATTAAAATAGTATTTCCATTGCGTACCTCTATTCACTAGTCTACAGACTCTAACACACTTAACGCAGAATATTGTTAATATAGTGTGTGTCATTTTTAATTATTTCTGGAGAAATATTGTCTTCATTTTAATGTTTCACAGTGACATGCACAATAATGTCCTCATTATTGGTTTACAGATTCAGTGAGGAATGGTCATGACATAGATGCAGTAGAGAGATTATTCAATTTCACCACAAAACTAATGTGCTGTTTACCCTCCAACTAGTATCATATCCTCCATCGTTGCTTCTATTTATGCATTTAATCACAGTATAACTGAAAACCTTTAGAATGATCTAAATTCTGTTTAACAAAATAACCTTAGAAATTATAATAGAGTACTTTCAGAACACTAAATTAGAAAAGTTTAACAAGATTTCAGCAAAATTTGGCTGGTTTGCAAATTGTTTGACCGTAACCAGACTGTAATTCAACTGAAGTCTCCACCTTTCTTACAGCAAATTGAACACTGGGTAGGAGCAGGAGGAAAGCATTCTTGCTTCATGTCTGCTTTCAGATTTCAACTATATTTTCCTATCTGCTCCCCATTTTTACAATTTCCAGAGAGACTAAAAATCTCTCAATTCCAGCCTTAACGGATACTCAGCAATAGAGCTTCCACAACCCTTTTGAATGAAGAAATTTCTAAACAGTCAGCCCCCAGTCAGTGAAAACAATGTGTTGCCTTCAGAACCGTATATGTTTGAATGAGATTACCTGTCATTCTATTCAACTCAGGAGAATGTATGCCTAATTAACTCAACCTCTCATCGTACAATAACTGTCTCATCCCAGGAATCAATTTTGTGATCCCTCACTGCACTGCCTCCACTGCAAGTATGTTCTTCCTTAAATCCGGTGACCAAAACTGCACACACTGTTCCAGGTGTGGACAAACCAAAGCCCTGTAGAATTAGAGCAAGTTGGATTTAAACCTGTGTCCTGCAAAAAGGCCAACATGCCATATGCTTTTTCCAATTGCTTGCTGTACCTACATGCTAACTTCTTAGATGAATAAAGTTAAGTCTCTGAGGATCAACATTTCCAATATTTGAACTTTGAAAACATATTCTACTTTGTGTTCATATGACTTTTAGATTAGATTACATTACAGTGTGGAAACAGGCCCTTCGGCCCAACAAGTCCACACCGACCCGCCGAAGCGCAACCCACCCATACCCCTACATTTACCCCTTACCTAACACTACGGGCAATTTAGCATGGCCAATTCACCTGACCTGCACATCTTTGGACTGTGGGAGGAAACCGGAGCACCCGGAGGAAACCCACGCAGACACGGGGAGAATGTGCAAACTCCACACAGTCAGTCGCCTGAGGCGGGAATTGAACCCAGGTCTCCGGCGCTGTGAGGCAGCAGTGCTAACCACTGTGCCACCATGCCGCCCACTAAAGAGATTAACCTCATGCTATTGTTTTTCTATCACAAGAATACAAGAAACACTAACTTTCTATCACAAGCCTCTCCAGCTTCATGTTCGGCTATTCACTAAGGTTATGGCTAATTCAGTTGTGGCTTCAGCTCCACCTCTTTGCCTGTCTCCATTAATCCTTGACTCCCTTATAAATCAAAAATCTGTCAAACACAGCCTTAAAATATATTCAGTTACCCCAACCCCTTTACTCACTAGGGTAGAGCATTTCAAAGATTAATGAACTCTGAGAAAACAAATTTCCCTTCCCTCCATCTTTAAATAAGAGGCCTCTTATTTTGAGATTCTGCCCCCTTGATACCCCCTGAGGGTAAACATCCTCTCAGCACCTGTCCTGTCAAGTTCTGTCTAAATCTTAGCTGTTTCAATAAGGTCACTACTCATTTTTCTAAACTCCATTGTGTGTAGGCCCAATCTTCTCCACCTTTTCTCATGGGATACTCCCTTCATGCTGTGACTCAATCTAGTGAACTTCTTCTGGACGACTTCCATTGCAATGCCCTCTTGTTGCCTACTCACTTAACCTGCCAGTGTCCTATGAGTCCTTGTCTATTAACCTTGTCTGTTTTGGAGCTCTAGTTGTACTGTATCTTCTGATTCCCCTTTGTTTATCATGCTAGTTGTATTCTCAATAATAAATTCGTCAAACCTAATGACCATTTTATAAAACCATCCAAAGATGTGCAGGTTAGATGGATTGGCCATGGGCAATTTGGCATGGCCAATCCGTCTAACCTGCACATCTTTGGATGGTTTTATAAAATGGTCATTAGGTTTGACGAATTTATTATTGAGAATACAACTAGCTAACCCACCTAGCCTGGACACCATGGGCAATTTGGCATGGGTTAGCCATGGGAAATGCAAGGTTACAGCGATAGAGTAGGGGATTGTGTCTGGGTGGGATGCTCTTAGGAGAGTCAGTGGCCTGCTGCCACACTGTAGGGATTCTATGATTCTATGTTGACTTTGTATGATCATCCTATGATTTCCACAAATATTAAGATTTCCTTCATAATAGATTCCAGCATTTGTTCAAACTGCACTTTCCTGTTCACGCTCTCCCTCTTGAATAATAGTGTTACCAATTTTCTAACTTGCAAACTACTAGAACCACTTCAGAATCTAGGGAATTTTGGAAAATACATAGCTAGCACATCCACTATTTCTGCAACTATCACTTTTACAAGTCCAAGGTGTAGACTGATCAGATCCTGGAGATTTGTCACACTTTTTAATCCCTTGATTTCTGCAATATTTTGGAGGTATTATTGTTATCACTGCTGTTTGTTTTGTTTTTGATTCTGAAGTGGTCCAAAATTGCACCATTTCTGATAGAAATCAACCGAGCCTTCTATGAAATGAGCTGTAATGGTTGTTGTAAAGTGGGGTGCAAATTGATACTGAGTGGAGAGAAGCCTAGTGACCAAAACATAATACCATGGACATATGTCATGTATACCCCATTTTGAAACTTGCATTTTTAAACAATCGATTTCAAATATCCGTCCATTCCACATATTAATTTGTGGCTGACTTCAACCACTATCCTAAGTTTTTGTGGAGCATTTTCTTGACTGGCTAATTCAGAATTGACATTGCTCAAGTCTTGTCTCATGTTCAGTCGAACTGTGTGAAAGCAGTCTAAGTACCTGTCTTGTTTTCTCTTTGAGTGCTGAAGTATTTTTCCAAATTCAGTGTTTACCTGAACAGTGTGCCTGAGATTAAACCTTGCCCAACAGTGGTAGATTCACCATTTTTGTATTATTTGCCTTGATAGTTTAGGTTACCACTTTTTAAAAATAAAATTCTAATTTTGTTTTGAATGACAGCTATGAGTTAAAATGCAAGATGCGGTTTGGAATTTATCTGCCTCCAAAAGCTGAGCGTGTGAAGTGCCCTGTATTATACTGGCTTTCAGGTAATTTATCTCTCTTCTCTGAGCTTTCCTGCCACTTACTCTGATCATGAAAAGATGCCTTTTCCTTATGGGTGTGCTTTGAATTTAATAATTTGGAACTGACCCAGTAAATAGGTCACTAGAAAATAAATAACTGTATCTAAGCTATCCCTTCAGTAGTTCACCAGTAACGCAGTCATATATTTGAAGATTCACTAGAGAAATGGGGAAATTGTCTTCTAATGAGGCTGCTGGTTTATAATGCTGCTTGGAAGGCGAGAGGAGCCTTTGCATTTTAATGCATGATGAGGTGTATTTTGTTTTTCCTTACCTTAAAAATAAAGCTTTATTAAATTGGTAATTACTTGCAGCATAATACATCATGTGTCACGGACTCTGAGTCCAAGTAACTAAAAGACTTGAGCCAAAATTGACAGGGCGCAGCTCATTACCTGCCAGAGAGCTAAATAAGCAGGGCCGTGCAGTGGGATGTGGAAAGGGCGTTATTCCTGTGGACGTCCAGAGAAGCAGAGAGCCAGGGCCTCCACACAGCCCATTCTCGGCCATGTGAGCTCACAGCTTTATGAGCTGTCAGTGCCTAATTTGAGATATTTACAATTGTCACATTGATCATGGGACACTGATTTTACGGTATGCATTGAGTGGTGAGCCACCCACATCCCTGTCGTCTAAACGTCTGTGGGGTCGGGAAAAGTACTTTAAATCTGCTGACTGATTTTCTGGCAGAAAGTAAAATGTTCCACAAAGTTCTTGGCATGAAAGCCACCAGATGCCATCTGTGTTGATGTGGCTGAACATCTGTTGAATTTTAATCATTTTTCAGCCCTGTGAATTAATTGCTGACTTCCAGAAATGTTGAATGCAATGGACGGCAGAGATTTCTGATGGAAAGCAGTGTCAGGCTGTCTGAGTGCCCTCACCACTCACCCCAATCCCAATTTAATGCCATAATAATTAAAAAACTGGATGCTGGAGATCTGAAGCAAAAGCAGAAATTTGTTGGAGAAACCCAGTAAATTTGGCAGCATCTGTGGGAAGAGGGCAGAGTTAATTTTTCGAGTCCAATGACTTTTCATCAGGGTTCTGATTTAAGAGTCACTGGTCTCAAAACATTGAAGCAAAAAGCATGTTTCCTGGATTGTTCATAATAGGCAAATTACAGATTGTCCTCAACCAGCCCGATCTTGTGAAACCCAAAACAAAGCACTTACTTTTCGATGTGATTTCAGGTTTGGATAACACTTGTTGAACCGGCCCATGGTCATTAATAGCTAATCTAACAAACAGTTTAAAGTTGAACACATGATGTGGCTCATTTACACTTGCTAAAAGCAACATGTGCAAGAGCCTTTTCCTTGCAACCAAAAGGAATATGTTCCGGCCTTGTGCCTTTGTTGTATTACTGAGGAGTTTGGGGAGCCCATAATTTCCTCATGGCAACGTTTCAGCCAATCACAGTTAGCTGCTGACGAATTGGCGCACTTTTCTCCTATGGTATACGTTGTTCTGAATCTTTAAAATTTGACATTCACGTGTCTATCTTGTGTTTTAGCTCTCTTAAAGTACACCCTCATCTTCATAACACCTTCCCCCTTAAGAAAAAAATGAACCATCATAGTGAAAAGATGGCTTTTTTTTCAACTTTTCAAAAAAAATTACCCTAACATACAGATAACTTTAATATAAGTTGCCCTTAACTTCTTCCCATATAACTGTGTATATGTAACATTAAATAAAGACAAATCTCATCTAAACTCTATCAGTTAAATCCACGATAACACATCTGCAATTACATTCTTACAACCCACAACATGTACGATTTTTAAATTAAAAGTCTGTAATATAAGACTCCAACGAAATAGTCTCATATTCTTTTCTTTAAAATGTTCTAAGAATGTAAGCGGATTGTGTTCAGTGTAACAACCGTCTCTGACACATTGTTTGTGACATACACATTAAAATGTTGTAAAGCCAGAACCAAACTCAATAGTTCCTTTTTGATTGTGGAGTATTTCCCCTGGTGGATGTTGACCTTCTTTAAAAAGTAACCAACTGTCAGTTCAATCCTATCCTCATCTTCCTGTAGGAGTGCAGTTCCAACTACAATGTCACTAGCATCGATGGCGACTTTAAAAGGTTTTGAAAAGTTTGGTGTAGCTAAAACTGGTTTGGAGGTTAATATTGATTTCAAATGGTTGAATGCCTCCTGGCATGGTTCTGTCCACCGAAACTTTGTGTTCTTCTTCAGCAAATCGGTTAACGGTGCCACTACACTGCTGAAGTCTGGAACAAACATGCAATAGAATCTGCTGAGTCCTAAGAATCAAAGTACCTCTTTCTTCGAGGTTGGTCGTGGAAATTCCTTGATGCCCTTTGTCTTTGCGTTCCATGGGGTCAACCTTTCACGACCGATGTTCTGTCACAAGAACATCACCTCTGCTTTCGTGAATTTAGCTTTATTTCAGTATATCACCAATTTTGCTTCTGGTAGTCGTTCAAGGAGCTCTGCCAACTGTACCATGTGATCTTTCCAGGACTTACTAAAGATCACTACATCGACCAAGTAGATTGTACAGTTCATTAACCCAGCCACAACCCTGTTCATGAGACTTTGGAACGTGGCGTGCGCATTCTTTATTCCAAAGGGCATCACTTTAAACTGATATAGCCCGTTTGGGGTTACAAACGCAGAAATTTATTTTGCCAATTTTGATAAAGGTAACTGCATGAACCCACGCATTAACTCTTGGTGACGTAACCGGCTTGTCTGAGTTTCTCAATACAGTACTCCAATCTAGGAATGGGATATGAGTCCGACTTTGTAACAGCGTTGACCTTGTGATAATCCACACAGAATCATTGAGTCCCGTCCGGTTTGGGAACTAAGACGATTGGCGAACTCCACTCACTCTGGCTTGGTTCGATGATGTCCTCGTCGAGCATGGCCTCCACCTCCATCTGGACCTGTCTGGCTTTGAAAGGATTAAGCCGATAGGGGTGTTGTTTTATCGGAGCAGCATTTTTTATGTCTACTTAATGTACAATAGGATTGGTCCTCGCCATCTGATTCTTACATATGTTTTTGTGCTACAATAACAAATCTTTAAACTGTGTTCTATGCTTCTGAGACAGTTTACTAACCTCTCCCACTCCTCTTAATTATTTAATCTATTTTGAAGCATTTCAAAATCCATATCGTCTGGATTTTATTCCTCAATCTGCAGGGCATTAACTAACCCCTCTTTCTCCAGATCTTTCTCTCTAGTGTAATCGATTTTAACATGTTCACGACATACTCTATCTGGCATCTTTACTAAATGACTCAACTTTTTCTCAATTTGATAGGTACCACTAAACCTGGCTTTGAAGGGATCTTCTATCACTGATGCCATCTGTCTAAAGCTCCCTGGGACTCAGGATGATATGCACTGGATTTAAAGTGCTTTATACCTAAGCTGTCCATAACCACCTTAAACAGCCTAGCAATAAAATTTGACCCTTGGTCTGACTGAATCCCTCTGGGTAGCCCATACCATGTAAAGAAAGCTGCTAACTCCTCTACATTTTGCCTTGATACTCCATAATGGAATGGCCTCCGGAAATCTGGTAGACCCATCCAATTATGGTTAACAAATACTGGTTCCCACTTTAATTCTCGGGAGGGGACCGACACAATCAATTTATAACCCGCAGGAAAGGTTCTTCAAATGTGGGAATTGGCAACAAAGGGGCTGGTTTTATTACCGCCTGTGGCTTACCTACCGTTTGGCATGTATGACACGTATGGCAAACGTTAACCATATCCTTGTGCATTCCAAGCCAATAAAAATGTTTTTGTACCTTAGCCTGAGTCTTTTGTAACCCCAGGTGACCTCATACAGGTAGTTCATGTGCTACCGTATCCCCTCCTGTCTCTATGCTACCAGAAACACAATCTGGTGCACTTCAGCCCATTTCTCCTCTGCACTAACCTGCCGTGGTCTCCATTTCACCTTAGGATTCTACCTTTCAGATAATAACCCTCCAGAATATTCTCTGCCTCCTTTTCAGAGTACGCATCCACATATATATCCTTTATTGTCTTGCCTTGCTGTTGCAAGTCCCTTAGCCTTTCAGGACTAAACACTTCTGTCTGACCCTCTGCCTGTTCAGGTTTTTCCTGCACCATTACGTCAAACGGTGTATCCGTTAACTGAACCTCAACATCTTCATCTTTCTCTTTACTTTTCGCTTCGTGCTGTGACTTAATATAGTGGAATCTGGTTACCACACAGTCTGGGAAAATATAAGGATATTTCTGTTTTAACTCCTCAGTTTCTTGGTCTTCCTTGGGCGTCTCCACAACAAGGGGGGGGGGTCATTGCCACCTTGGATCCTGCGAAATCATTCCCAAGAACAAACTGAATTCCTGGAACTGACACTTTGTCAATCACTCCCACTGTAACTTCCCCAGTCTTGAGTTGGCTCTCCAATCTGATCTTACATAGGTGAAAGCTAAATTTCTGTCCATCTATCACACAAATTACCACACTCTTGGGTAATAGATCAGAAAGTGTGCATATTCGCTCATCCCTTACTATCAGCGACTGGTGAGATCTTATATCTCTCAAAATAATAACTTCTTGTCCTTCTCTCCCTGTTCTTTCTGAGTAAACTTTACCCACTGAGGCAAATTCTTTGTAGAGATCAGGTACTAACTCCATACCCTGTGCCTGCCTTGTCTGTGCACTCTCCTGCAGCTCCTCAGCTCTTCTTGGGGTCTCCTTTACTACCTTCACTAATGCCACTGGCTTAGCTTCTTTTCCCACAATGCCTTTCTTTAACACCCAGCACTGTGACTTTACAACTCCCACCTTCTGACAGTGAAAACACGTTTTCCGAGTGCCCTTCTGAAACCACCGGCACCGAAATTTTCTGTGTCCCACTCCATCTCAGTGAAAACATCTGAGGCCTTTCACCTCCTGTCCACCCTATTGGCCTTCTTTAATCTGTGGTTAATATCTTACCAGTGCTCTCTACTTTTGGGTTAGTAATGTAGGATCTGCCCTTCTCTCAACTTCTATCCCTCACAGGAAGAAATTCTGGCCGAAAGCTTGTCTTATGCACCAACATGTACTCATCTGCTAATTCTGCTGTCATTCTCACTTCCTGAACTTTCTCTTCTTCCACGTGAATTCTTACCAACTCTGGAAGTGAGTTTTTAAACTCCTCCAGCAGAATAATCTCTCTTCGAGCGTCAAATGTCCTGTCTATTTTCAAAGCATGCACCCATCGATTAAAATGACTATGCTTAATTCTTTCAAACTCAACATAAGTCTGACCTGGTTCCTTCTTTGTGTTTCTGAACTGCTGTCTATACGCTTCTGGTACCAATTCATCAGCAAATAGTCTGTTTAACCTCTTCATAATCTCTTGACCCTCATTTGACAGTCCAGCAAACACCTCACTAGCTCTACTTACCACTTTAGTCTGAACTAGCATCCTCGGACCATTCC
The DNA here is from genome assembly GCF_037043375.1 of Chiloscyllium plagiosum. Classification (NCBI taxonomy): domain Eukaryota; kingdom Metazoa; phylum Chordata; class Chondrichthyes; order Orectolobiformes; family Hemiscylliidae; genus Chiloscyllium; species Chiloscyllium plagiosum. Next base: position 89,414,436 of record NW_028270150.1, read on the forward strand.
ATCTGCCTAGGTAATTTTTTCAAATGAAATAAAGAAGGCTTCAAAATCGTTCTCATCAAAATGTGGCAGAGTTTTGTCATATTTGTATATATCACTACCTTCTCTTTTAATCTCCATCCTGTTAACTTGAATTTACTGACTAAGTTGCAACTTCTCAAGTTCACATTCTCTCTTTTTGGCTCTCCCTTTCTTCTCTCTCTCTCTTTGCTCAGCTAAAAGTCTTCTCCCTCTCTCTCTCTCTCTCTCTTTCTTCTCTCTCTCTTTTCCTTTCCCTTTCCCTCTCCCTCTCTCTTTCCTTTCCGCGCTCTGTTTATCTTCTAACTCCATTTTCCTCAATTGTAATTTACGTTTTTCTATCTCTACTGCACTTAGCTGTTTCTCTGACACACTTAAGTGTTTGAGTAACCCATTTACAATTTCAGCTTTACTTCTGTCTTTGGTTAAACCCAAATCTAACTTATTTGCTAATTCTAAAAGTGTGGCCTTTTTCTTTCCTTCTAAACTTTCTTGGTAAATTTGTGAACCATCTTCAAATCTCAGAACCCCTTTAGCAATTTTAAGAGCTATTTCTCACACTTTTAATCTAATCAACCACAAGTCACCAAAATTAAACAAATTGTTTCACCTACATTTTATTTAAAGATCTAGGACACTAGCTTGCAAGTGTTTAAATCTGCTGGGAATTTTCATACCCCCAAATTGATTCAAATCTGTCTAAACCAATTTAAGTCCCGGACAAGCCCCCAATCTGTTACGGCATGGGGAAAACTCCCCTGCTTAATTTAAAACCAACAATTCGAAGAACTATTTAAAGTAAAAATTAACAACATTATTTCTTCAAGTATAACAGAGAATAATTAACTAACAACTATTTACACATCCTTACTCTGACGTATCTGTTACCTTTCCTTCTATAAGGGCGGCACGGTGGCACAGTGGTTAGCACTGCTGCCTCACAGCGCCAGAGACCCGGGTTCAACTCCCGCCTCAGGCGACTCTCTGTGTGCAGTTTGCACATTCTCCCTGTGTCTGCGTGGGTTTCCTCCGGGTGCTCCGGTTTCCTCCCACAATCCAAAAAATGTGCAGGTTAGGTGAATTGGCCATGCTAAATTGCCCGTAGTGTTAGGTGAAGGGGTAAATGTAGGAGTATGGGTCTGGGTGGTATACGCTTCGGCGGGTCGGTGTGGACTTGTTGGGCCGAAGGGCCTGTTTCCACACTGTAAGTAATCTAATACTAGTCTGATAACACTCCCAATTAAGATTTACACAACAAGACTACTTTTCTCAAAACCAGGCGCTTTGGACCTTCCTGTGTCGTCTTTTCTTCTTCTTAGGAATTTCTGCATCACAGGTTACTGATCAAAAAATGTACCTTTTTAAGAGAGCTTTTTTTTTGGGCAGTCTGTACATGCTGGTGGCTTGGCAATTCTCCTCTCAATTGTTCAATTTCCCCCAGTCTTATATCCCCAAAGCATTGGATTGTGTCACTGGCTTTTAAGATTGTCAGTATAGTCAATTCAAACTAAATTGGGGTTTGGTATTTTTTGGGGTATAATTTAAACTGATTGGCCTAATTTGAATCTGTTTTTGTCATTTCAAGGAAATGAGCTAATTGAGTTGTTCGACCAAGTGTCACTTTGCTAGCTTTGAGAACACTTGGTGCTGTGTCCGGTAGTTCTGTTGCTTTTAATTCTCTTAAAGTACACCCACGTCTTCACAACACTACTAAGGGAAAGACGGAAAGCTGGGGGAAAAATAATCTTTTTTTCAGAAATATGAGCTGTTTGCTGTCAATCACTGCATCAGTCTGGCTGGTTACCTCCTTGCTGAGACCACCGCTACTGCTCACCAATATATTCTCTTGACTTGACTTAAACTTAAACTGCTGTTGGGGAAAAGGGAAAACTGCATCACAGAGGTTGCCAGTTTATGTTTGAGGTCGGTAGTTGTACATTGCTTTGTTACTGACCCCAGACTCCAGAACATTGTAACTTGCTGTTCGTATATAATAATTCTGTAATACTGTGAAGTCACTGAGTACGGGACAGATTAATCTGTTATTGTAAAGCTGCATTGTCATTGAATCTGAGGATAAAGTGACTCATATTTCAGAAAATAGTAATTATTTAAAAGTCCCTAATCGACCGTTTCTTTCTGTGCAAACATAACTTGAAAAGTAATAACAAATTACTTTTGGGATATAGCCACTGCCCGAACTAAGGGAAAGTATCTTTGTTGCAGTAGCATGATATCTGCACAATGTACTTGATAAGTACCTTGAGAAAATGTTAAGGTTTTCTTTTCTAAACAATAGTGAATTAATCGTGGATAGCTACAAATCTTTATTTGAGCTATAACAGCATTAACTGCTGAGCCAGCTATTGTTTTTGAAAGGCAATAATTTTGAAAGACTTGCACGTCACTCTGTAATGCCAGCAACCCAGCTAAAACATTACTTAATAATTGCATTATATATCAGTGTAAAACTAAAACTATGGTTTGTTTGCAATTATGTGACATGCATTTTCTCTTTCACATTTTTAGGATTTTCGGTAATAGATCCTGTTAGTACAACTGTTTATCCTTTTTTTTTAAATTACTATTGAATATGTCTCCAACACACTCCCTGGTGGTGCATACCAAATCCAAATGGCTTCTTGTATGTTTTATTAAAAAGATGATCCACTTATTCCCTCTGCTTCTTTTGCAAATCACCTTTATATCTGTATCCTTTGGTTAACAATCCGTCAGCCACTGAAGAAGAAGTAAATAAAGAGAAACTATCTAAATCCTTTTGGATTTGAAACACCCCTTATAAAACCTCCTGTTTTCCTTCGCTGCTATAAGGACTATCCTAGCTTCTGCAGTCCCTCAACTTAATTAATCTCTCATCTCTGAACCTATGCTAGTTAATCTCTGTGCCCTCTCCGAAGCTTTCATGTCCATCCTAGCTTTGGTATTCGTATGCCTGTGTTTGTAAAGCCCAGGATTGCATATGTTGTATTAGCTGCTTTGTTCACATGTCATGCCACCCTAAAAGATCTGGTTGCAAACTCCCCAGTATCCCAGCTCTTGCAATCCCTCTGCATTGTACCAAATTGCACATTTTGTCTACCAACATGGATCTCCTCCCACTTGTTTGCATTGAGATTCGACTGCCACGCATCCACCCATTTCCCCCAGTCTGGCTCGTGTACTTTTGGTGTTGATTATTAACTTTACACCATTTACTGTATTTTCAAGTTCCGTGCCATGTGCCATTATCCCAAGTCTAAATTTTAAACCAATATACCTATGTATGCGGTTCAGACCAAAGTTTATATCTAAAACAACTGCTATTCATTCTAAATACTGAACCCTGGAGAGCTCCATTAATGTGACCTCCATTCAGTGTGAGAAACCAGATAAGGTTTTAACTTGTTGAAGAGCATAACATTATTGGTGAGACAGGTGCCCAGGAAGCCTCAGTCATTAGAGAATGAACCAATGGAGGAAGTTGCTGAGGTAGAGTAGAAGCAAGGTCATGGGAGGATGAATATGTTAATTTTACTACTTGGGCGTCAGGAGACAAGTGGAGATAGGTGAAGACAGAACTGACAGCTGAATGGAACTTAGTGGGAGGTAGGATGTGAGTAACTGCATTTTGGACAAATTTCAGTTTTATGAAACCAGTCTGAAGGTATCAGGGATTCTAAAAATTGGGTTTTATTCTGTGGTGTTGTAGTTCAAATTCAATTAATACATCTGGAAAATAAAGCTAGTCTCACTTGATTATCATAAAAGCTGTCATGAGTTCGCTAAAACATCTGCCAACCTAACCTGGTCTGGTCTCGTCTACATGTGACTCCAGACCCATGGCGATGTGGCTGATTTTTAACTGCCTTCTGAAATGCCCTGCTAAACCACTCCGATCAAGGGCAATTAGAGATGGAGAACAAACGCTGGCCATTAAAGAGTTAAGAAAATAATTGTGATAATGTATAGAGTCATAGAGATGTACAGCATGGAAACAGACCCTTCGGTCCAACCCGTCCATGCCAACCAGATATCCCAACCCAATCTAGTCCCACCTGCCAGCACCTGGCCCATATCCCTCCAAATCCTTCCTGTTCATATCCCCATCCAGATGCCTCTTAAATGTTGCAATTGTACCAGCCTCCACCACATCCTCTGGCAGCTCATTCCATACATGTACCACCCTCTGCCTGAAAAAGTTGCCCCTTAGGTCTCTTTTATATCTTTCCCCTCTCACCCTAAACCTATGCCCTCTAGTTCTAGACTCCCCGACCCCAGGGAAAAGACTTTGTCTATTTATCCTATCCATGCCCCTCATAATTTTATAAACCTCTATAAGGTCACCCCCTCAGCCTCCGACGCTTCAGGGAAAACAGCCCCAGCCTGTTCAGCCTCTCCCTGTAGCTCAGATCCTCCAACCCAGGCAACATCCTTGTAAATCTTTTCTGAACCCTTTCAAGTTTCACAACATCTTTCCGATAGGAAGGAGACCAGAATTGCACGCAATATTCCAACAGTGGCCTAACCAATGTCCTGTACAGCTGCAACATGACCTCCCAACTCCTGTACTCAATACTCTGACCAATAAAGGAAAGCATACCAAACGCCTTCTTCACTATCCTATCCATCTGCGACTCGACTTTCAAGGAGCTATGAACCTGCACTCCAAGGTCTCTTTGTTCAGCAACACTCCCCAGGACCTTACCATTAAGTGTATAAGTTGTATAAAAGACTTTGTCTTTTTATTCATTCTTCCTAAGAGAGAGTTGAAATTGGAAGGCTGGGTGGCAGTAATTCGGTTCAACTTTGATTGTTTAGTTTACTTGGTAAACTGGTACTCTGCCAATAGTGACCAAGAGAGAGCTAACAAACCTCTTCTGGATGGTGCGGAGCTGCAGTTTGAATGGAAAGCTGATAATTCCCTGTACGAACTTGTGAATCACCTAATGGTTTACACAGAAGTAGGATCTAATCAGTAGCAATCAAGCAGCAGCTCAGGAGAAAATAGTGGCATTTATATACTCTGGATTTGCTCATTTATAACATTTCAAGGTGAATTTTTGGCATTCATCATCACTGTGCGGTTACTGGGAGATTCTATCAATCTTTCAATGCTATAGCAGTTGTCATTCTTCAAATATTTTTCTTTAGCCTACTGAATGTCTCTTCCTTTGAATTGACATCCAACTCTTGCATCTCTCTGAGGCACTTGAAACAGTTCTGTAACCTTTCATATAAATTGTTCTGATACAATGTCGTCAACCTGAAACATAAACTCTAATTCACTGAAACTACCTGACCTGAGTATTTCCAGTATCCTTTCTTTTTAAATGTATAAATTTATGGATCTGCTGTTAAATAACTTATAAACTTCAGGGAGATATGGTTGTGATGTTAATACCCTTGCAAACAGCTGGCAAATTTATCAAATGCAAAGACTAAAATGGTCATTTGTGTAACATAATGTGATATACAATATGCAACCTGGAGACTCATTAACTCTGATCTTTATATTTTTAAATGTCTAACATTGTATCTTTTGTCAAGAGATATGATTAAAAACCTTTGCATATATATTTTACTTCACAATTTTGCAAATTTTCTGATACCATTGGTCAAAACTCATTTCTTCCACTGGCACCATGTGGCCTGCCTTAGCAGAGACATTTTCTTTTGGTGTAATCTCTAAATGAATCTCTGTACTTTGTTGCGCTCATTTCCATTTGACAAAGAGTTCATTGTGAATCCCAGTAAACCCTTGCTGCATTCAGCATTGCATCAAATCTACAGACAAATGAAGAGAAAGTGTTGCCATTCTCGCAAGACTTAACAGAAAAAGGAGACTTGAGCAAAGCAATTTACTGTGGACAGGCTTTTTTTTAATATCAGCAGCTGTGCTGTAGTGCAGAGTGTGAAAACAAGCTTTCGTCGAAACCAAGAAAACCCTTTTCCAGGTCACTAAGAAACTCCATAAAAAATGCTTCTTTCTTTCCTAATGTCCAACTTGAAATTCCTTGGTATGTAGAATTTCCATGCTTTACCTGTTTCCAACCCGACATCCGTCTTGGAGTCCAATCATGTGTAAAAGTCATTTCATGACACTATTGTTTGGAGAGCCTGAATCCAGACTCTGGTGGATAAAGATCCAAAAGATTTCCAAATATTCAGTGCACACTGACAACTCTGTCAAGCCTGTAAGCATAACAGCTGTTGACCGTGAGGTACTCATAGGGACTCTCTGTTGCTTTTCAGAAGTTTGAATTGAAATGCTTTGGCATCGCGTAAGGGGAACTTTGTTTTGAATGTTGCCAAGTCTGCATTACTTAAAAGTTAGGGTCAGTTGGCTCAGTTGGCTGGATGGCTGGCTTACACTACAGAGCAATGCCAACAGCATGGTTCAATGCTCGCATTGACTGAGGTTACCGTGATGGACTCTTTCTCAACCCCTCCCTCACCTGAGGCATGGTGACCCTCACTCCTACTCTGAGTGAGCAGCCCTATGGTCCTCTGGAACAATGGCAACTTTTCCACAAAATCTCATTCCAAATAGTATTCTAGCACGTTTAGTGCACTCTGTTCTTGATTTATTAGCTTGCCCAGAACTATATGCAGTGTTCTACTGGAGTCTATCCATTGTTTCATGTACAGTTAACATGAATTTATCCTTGTATCAGAAATTCAGAATTCTATTGGCTTTTTATTTAACCACTCTCCTACCTTTTGAAGATCTTTGCATCTATGCTTCACGATCCCTACATTCCTGAGTCTTGCTCTTTAGGGATACATTCGTTTAATGGACTATGCTATTTGAAGCACAAGCAAAGATGAAAATTCTTGTTCTTAGCTGAATTCTTTCTGGTTTTCCCACAGGGTTAACATGCACAGAACAAAACTTCATAACCAAGGCCGGGAGTCAACAAGCAGCAGCTGAACATGGCATTGTCATCGTGGCCCCAGACACCAGCCCCCGTGAGTACAAAACCTTCATTCCATTCAATTCCACTTCATCCAGCCAAATGTTCAGGCTCAAGTAATTTGAAAAGTTATGCTTCACTTGAGCTGCTTTTTGTAAAAGGCTTTCGAGTATATAAAAATGTGATTGTGTGAACTTTTAAGATGTTCTGGGGCAGTTTACACAATTCTGTCAATTTGTGGTAAATCGAATATGGAAAGTCACTGGTGCGTGTTGTCATTCCAGGTGGCTGTAATATTCAAAGTGAGGATGATAGCTGGGATTTTGGAACAGGAGCTGGGTTTTATGTCAATGCCACAGAGGACCCTTGGAAGATGAACTACAGGATGTACAGCTACATCACAGAGGAGGTAGTCTGATCAGTGGCAATGTCTTTTCAAAATTGCTGAAGTATTATGGTTACTTGTAAAATGGAGCAATTATTTCTCTGGAAGCTGTCTGACTAATCAGCAATACTGTGCAACTAACCCCGGGTTTCCTCCCAACTATGGTTAACATGCCCAGACCACACTAGACGGCTCTTTGAGATTGCTGTACATGCTGTTAGCTGGTGACTTGATATCTAAACGCTCTCAGTAAGAGGAAGGAAGGAAGCTAAAGCACAGTTTATTGTCAGAATCAAAGCGGTACTGTTAGGTGTTAAATGTAAGAAACATGGCAACAGGAGCAGGCCATTCAGCCCCTTCAATCTCTTCTGCCATACGTAGCTGATCAGTTAACCTGTCCTTAACCTCCCATCCCTCGATGCCTTTAACCACTAAATTTTCCAATTTTACTTGTATTTGTTTGTGGACTCTCTAGATTTTTTTGATTCAGTGCAATTTTTGTTCAAAATAAAGCCCTGCTGGTTTTACACGAAGGAGCGGGCTGTAACTATGTGATTTATTTAATGCTGTAGAGTGAACCTGTACCTGAGGTGGAGGCTTTTTTGCAAGCACATCTCAATTGGCAAACAATTATTATTGCACATTGGTTTTTGATCTTTTGTACATCAAACCGCTCCATACAGTCTCCATTCTTAGCAGTAGCAGTTTTTAGAGTCCATTGTATCACCTCCCTTTTAAGTGCCACAGAGATCAGTGTTGGGGCCACACTCATTGACAATATATATTAATGACTTGGATGATGGAAGTGAATGTGCTATTGGCAAGTTTACGGATTACGCTAAAAAGGTGGAAGGCCAGTCATGAGGGTGACGCAGAGTATGCAATGGGATATAGACCAGTTAAGTGAGTGGACAGAATCTTGACAGATGGAATATAGTGTGGAAAAATGTGATGCTATGTCCTTTGGCAGAAAGACGAGATGAGCTGAACATTATTTAAATAGAGAAAATCTGCAGAAAGCTGCTTTGGAAGTCAAAGAGTCATACAGTGTGGAAACAGACCCTTTGGTCCAACCATTCCATGCCGAGCATAATCCCAAACCAAGCTAGTCCCACCTGCCTGCACTTGGCCCATATCCCTGCACACCTTTCTCATTCATGTACTTATCCAAATGTTTTTAAACGGTGTAAATGTACCTACATCCACCACTTCCTCAGGAAGTTCATTCCTCACATGAACCAGTCAGTCCTTGTGCATGAATTACAAAAAGCTAGCATCCAAGTTCAGTAGGTAATAGGGAAGGCAAATGGAATGTTGGTCTTTTTATCAAAGGGAATAGAACATAAAAAATATGGCACTAGTTAGACTCCATTTGGAATACTGTGAACAGTTTTGGTCCCCTTTTCTAAGGATCTGGCATTGGAAGCAGTCCAGAGAAGGTTCACTAGGCAAATTCAAGGTATGGAGGAATTTTCTTGAAGAGTGGTTGAGTGAGTTGCATTTTACTTATTAGAGTTAGAAGGATGAACAGCAACCTTATTTAAGCATACAAGGTTCTTGGGGGACTTAGCAAGGTTGATGTGGAAAGGTTTTTTCCCTTTGTGGGAAAGTTTAGGAGCAGAGATCATAATCTTGCGATAAGGGGTCAGCCATATAAACGGAGATAGAGTCATAGAGATGTACAGCATGGAAACAGACCCTTCGGTCCAACCTGTCCATTGCCGACCAGATATCCCAACCCAATCTAGTCCCACCTGCCAGCACCCGGCCCATATCCCTCCAAACCCTTCCTATTCATATACCCATCCAAATGCCTCTTAAATGTTGCAATTGTACCAGCCTCCACCACTTCCTCTGGCAGCTCATTCCATACACGTACTACCCTCTGAGTGAAAAAGTTGCCCCTTAGGTCTCTTTTATATCTTTCCCCTCTCACCCTAAACCTATGCCCTCTAGTTCTAGATTCCCTGACCTCAGGGAAAAGACTTTGTCTATTTATCCTATCCATGCCCCTCATAATTTTGTAAACCTCTCTAAGGTCACCCCTCAGCCTCCGACGCTCCAGGGAAAACAGCCCCAGCCTGTTCAGCCTCTCCCTGTAGCTCAGATTCTCCAACCCTGGCAACATCCTTGTAAATCTTTTCTGAACCCTTTCAAGTTTCACAACATCTTTCCGATAGGAATGAGGAGGAATTCCTCCGAAAGGGAATTGAATCTGGAATCTTTTTCCACAGCAGGATGTCAAGATTGGTTCATTAAGTGTATTCAAGGTTGAGATAGACAGACAGATTTTTAATCAGGTAGGGAATTAAGGGTTGTGGGGAAGAGGTAGGAAAGTGGAGTGAAGGATGATCAGTCCAGCCATGATCTCATTGAATGGCAGAGCAGACTCAATGGGCTGAATGGCCTATGTCTGTTTCAGAGTCTTATTGTGCCAACCTTCGATTCCCTTACCTAACAAGAATTTATTTACCTTAACCTTAAAATATTCAGTGACCTGTCTCTTAAGCAGAGAGTCACACAACCCTCCAGGTAAGAAGGTTTCTCCTCATCTCTGCCCTAAAACGACAATCCATAATGAAGCAATGTCTTTACTTCTGGACTCAGCTACAAGAGGAAACTTCTCTTCCATGCCCACCTTTATAAAATCCATTCAGCTGTGGATTAGGAACTGGAGACATCTTTGCATGTCTGTGCTGTGCTTGAAAACCAAAGATTTCTATATTAACAGGAATGAAATATCCAAAGATCCTTCTAGAAGTGTGGCTATGGGTTTACTGTCTGTAATACATTTTACTTTTTTTTTGCATGTATGACTCCTATCTTGATTAATGCTGATAGAGCCAAACAAATGTACTAATTCCTGTATTTTATTTCCTCCTCAGTTACCTCACCTGATAAATACCAATTTCCTTGTTGATTCTGAGAAAATGTCCATCTTTGGCCATTCAATGGGTGGTCATGGAGCTCTCATTTGTGCTTTGAAAAACCCTGGAAAATATAAGGTACACACATCTCCTAGATGCTAGTAGCAGCTGGATTTAAATACAAGTGGATCCGTACAGCCCCAGCATTTCTGAAGTTAGGGATGCCTTTTTAAGCATAACGCAGGGGTGTTGCTACAATACATTGTGAGAGTTATTTTTACAGTTGTTTTTTTCTGACTAGATAGGTATATTCTGTTTTATTTAGTAAAGATAACAAGTTGTGTGACTACTAAACTAACTGGTCCAAAACGTGAAACATTGCTGACTTCTCTCAGTTTGAAACCTGTAAACAAACTGCAGGACAGAGGATTCAGCCCACATTTTGCTAGAAGCATCTGATACCACTGTCCTGTCTCTACAGCACGGCATCATCAGTATATATCTCGGATGTTATTTATGTGTCTTTTTAACACCACAATGCTCTCTGAGTGACTGTTCTCCATGGCCGAGTTGTGCACTCAGCACAGAAATGCTTCTTAACCTCTCTTCCCTCCATCTCAGTGACCACACTTAAAGTGATGACCTCTTACAGCTCCCAGTGCAGCAGCAGTGGATCTTCTTACATTTAAATAACATCTGGTTAGGGTTATCTGGCCATTAAGCTGCTGAGAATGAGTATGACGTGGAGATGCCGCTGTTGGACTGAAGTGGATAAAGTCAGAAGTCATATTAACACCAGGGAAGGAGCACTCTGAAAGCTTATGTTCTCAAAGAAACCTGTTGGACTATAACCTAGTGTCATGTGCCTTCTGAGAATGAGAACCTGAAAAGCAACAAGTGTTTGACATAATTGGGAAAAAGTTTTCCACTGTTAAAAATTTCAGTCTTTAAGTGATTTGAGACTTAGACCGAAAATCTGCATTCATTGTACTTTTATTAAGAAACATCTCCACCCCCACCACCATTTAATTTCTAAACTGGTCTGAATGTGAGCTGGCTTATCCTACTGACATTTTTTTTATAACATGCTGCTTTCACATTTTTTTCAGATAATTTGCCATCTTGTATATTTATCTCTCAATAAGTTGGTGCAAAAATATATGAAAAGACTGAAAACAAAGGACTTTGGAAGTTATCAGAGGAAAATTTGATAAGACAATAAATGTACCAGAAATGAATATTTCATGAAACTGGATTTCTTTTTCCCCTCATGAAATGTCCTTGATGTTATTCAAAGAGGAGAGCAACAGATGTAAATAAACTAAACTTAAAATTGTTATGTTAGGATGTTGAGACATGGAGAGGGTGTGGAAGATGTTCGCAGAATGATACCATCAATGGGGATCATGTTGAGAGGCTGGAGAAGCACACTTCAATCACACTAACCTGAGTCACCACGCAGAGGATTTCTCTCTTCATTCGTGTATAATATATCTGTACTTATCTATATTTCTCTATATGTACACAGCTGTATAAATACATTGTATATTTTATGCACTTACTTTACTAATCAATTTTTTATCATGCATATTGGGAGTTGAGACCAAATGCAACTTTGAGTTGAAGCAGGTATCATGAGTTGACCATGGTTGATTATACCAAAGCAAACCTTATTTATTTGCATTTCTACAGCAAACATCCAGTCATTGTTTTTCTATATTTCCATTATAAATTCCAGTGTCCATACTGGGAATAGCAACTGCTGGTAAACCTGTGGCACTATAGGCACTACCTTTCACCAGAGTTGACACTGTGCTGACAATATTGAAGATGAAGCGCGCTGTGCTGTTGCTGGTTTGGCTTTCTCTTCTTGGACATGGTCATTACCTGGCACTTAAGTCCTCCCAGTCATGGCCAGTCCAACTCTGCTGGAAGCTGGAATCGACGGTTGGGGCGGGAATGCTTGTAAAATTTTGTTCCATTACAAATCTTACTTCCTTAGAAACCTTTTTTTAACTGCACACAAACTGTAACCGACTACGTAAAATAATGTAAATCCCCTTCCCTGCACCATGTTCTAGACACTTGTGATATCAGCAATTATATTAAAAAATATTTATTTCTATTAGTGTGACCCTTGTTTAACCATTCCCGCCAACTTAGTTTCTGTGCTGTTTACTTTTATTAAACACGTTCTGTCCATCAAATATACATAATTTGAGAAGTAGTGTAATGGGTGAGTGATGCAGTATTGAAATTTGTAGACTGAATCACAGTCTGCACTATCTATCATGTACATGCAACAATATGGGAATATGAGATGAAGTATTAATTCTTATTTCTGCTTTTGATCCCTGATGACATCTGGGTAGTCGGTGTCAGCACTTGCTCCTATCTGCAACCCTATGCAGTGCCCTTGGGGCCAGAAAGCATTCACTGGATACCTGGGCTCTGACAAAAGCAAGTGGGAGGTAAGGTTACACTACTAGCAAAAAAAAAAGATTATTTTTTAAGTTCACTTGTGGTTTTCTTTTAACAGGTCGAAGACATTTCTAAACTAGGGCATCATACTGCTTTTTGTTTCGGTATCTTCAATGTACTCCCCACTTACGTACTATAAAACACATAATACTAACAGGTGCTCAAACTAATTCATACAGAGGCCTTTTTTAAATTCTCTATTAACTGCCTTTGAAGTTTGTGTGAGATGGAGAGTTTATACTGAACTGTGTTTGCTTCTGTCTACAATAAGCAGCAGTCCAAATTCAACATGTAGCACTCACCCAGTGAGTGGAGTGAGGAGCTTTCTAACTTACCTGGAGCTAATTCAAACCCAAGAACCCTGATACCAAGTCCTCATCCAATCCTGAGCTTGTATTGATAATCAATAGTGGTCTTTCTGCTATACTGTAGCTCCCAGTTGCTTTTATGTACACTTCTAAATTCCTTTTTGAAGCTTTTATTCAATTTTAAAGAAGGAATTGCTTTCCAAACTCTCTTTAAAGCTGTGATGGATAAAAGCAAATGGGAGGTAAGGTTACATTACCAGTGGGAAAAGCATGTTCAATTTTTAAATTCACTTGTGATTTTTTTTCTAGCAAGGTAAGGGCATTTCTAAGCTACGACCTCATAATGCTTTCATTTTAACTCTTTTTGGCACCCTTATTGTGCTCCCCAAGGCTGCCAAAACAATTCTCAATAGAAAAATGCTAATTCTGTTTTGGGGCTGACCATCGACTATACCATGGCAATGCATCTGTGTTCATTATTGACCCTGCTGTGCCACTTAGTAAATATGTGGAAACTACATTTCTTCTGAGAGGTAAGACGTTGGGACAAAAAACAGTTCTTGCCATATGTTTGAATTCCTTGTGATTGGCAATCTGCACAGATTAATTTGAGTTTCCTATATTTAAAAGGTGTGAGCAAGCATCAAAGGTGTTTGTAAACAAGCAGATGAACCACTTATGTCTGACTATAGCTTGTGAAATTAATTTCTCTATTTCCTGTAGGCCTTTGATGCCACTTGCCTGGCAACAACCTATTCGGGACCTCTCCTGGATATTCTTGTTGACCAGGGCAAGGATGATCAGTTCCTGGCTGCAGGACAGTTACTCCCTGATAGCTTCATCACAGCTTGTACTGACAAGAAAATACCTGTTGTTTTTCGGCTTCAGGAGGTAAGTGTGACCAGAGTTTGAATTAGTCAAAACAGTGTGATTATTTTCCCATTCCAACGTCTCTCAATGATTTTAACCATTTCATGTTTTGCTACTTCCAGGGATATGACCATAGCTACTACTTCATTGCGACATTTGTTACAGACCATATCAAGCATCATGCAAAGTACCTGAATGCTTAAAAGCCTGAATGACCATCTCAGCTGTGCCTTTTAATCATGTAGCAATCATAAAGCATAATCTCCATGTGAAGAATTAGCTGTTCCCAAGATGATGAACATTATCTCCCTTGTCTCCATGTGGTGGCTGGCAGGATTTGGACAATTTATTGGACCTGTGTTAATCTGTTTTCAGTATAAGAATGGACCTATGTCCAAATGAAATCACTGTACTTGATTTGTTTTTTGGAAATCCAACATCATGCCCACACCAACCCAACAAAGACAATCTGTGAGCACACCTTTCAAATAAAGTCAATTAAACAGCAGGTTGACTTGATGTATCTTTCTTTGTAGCGACGCGTTGCTGTCATCTCAGTGATCCTGACAAGGTGTATTCACCTCCAGCTCCTGTGCCAACAGACGTAGAGTTGGCAGAGGTTCAGACAGCATTGACAGCTTAAAAGAATAACACTCTGGGTAATCTGTAATAATATTTCAACAAGAATTTGAACTGGAATACTCTGAGCAACCAGAGCGATTCACAACTTGGCCACATATTTCAAATATTGACTCACAGTAGACTTGAGCGTATTTGGTGCGTGGGTTCCATCATGCAGATTTCAGCCTATGGTGCTTTAACGCAAATCCATCTTTCTGTTGCGACCATTACAGCTGCTCAATGGGGCTGGCTCTCTTCAGTCAATGTTCAAGTGGCTGAATTGAATCTTATGGTGACTTTCGATCTGAAATGAACAGGGTGAGATGACAACTATGGGCATTTCCCACTAGTAAAAAGGAGCAAAAAAAGGCAGGAAACCCTGCTACCTGAATTGCTCTTTCCTGCCTACCCTTGTTGACTGATATACTAGTGACAGATCACCAGGGCTTTCAACATAAGCCCTCTCGCATACTTAGTCAGCATATTCTCCTGGGCAAGAATCATACCTCTAGACTCACAGGCTAGAAGTCATGCTGCATGTTTGTATTTGATGAGACTACACGTGGAGAATTGTGCCCAGCTTTGCTCTCCTTACCGAAGGAAGAATATAGTTGCCTTGGAGGGTAGATGCAGCAAAGATCCACTCAGTTGCTTCCTATATTGGGAGGACTGTCCTAGGGGGAGAGATTGTCCTGATGGGCTCCACATTCTCTGGAATGTAGAAACATAGGCAGTGATCTCATTGAAATATAGACAATTCCGAGGGGCCTTGACAGGTTAGATGTTGAATGGCATTTCCTGTAGCTGGAGAGTCTAGAACAAAAGAAGGGCTTATGCCCGAAACGTCGATTCTCCTGTTCCCTGGATGCTGCCTGACCTGCTGCGCTTTTCCAGCAACACATTTCCAACAAAAGAACATAGTCTCAGGATTTTTCAGAATGGACTGAGGAGACATTTATTCACTGAGTTATGAATTGCTGGATATCTTTATCCCAGAGGGCGTGGATATTTGGACATAAAGTATACTCAAAACTGAGATTGATGTGTTTTTGGGCACTGAGTGAATGGAGGGATCAGGAAGTGTTACTGAGATCACAGATCATTCATTCTGTTTTTGAATGAAGGAGCAAGCTTGAGGAATTGTGTGGCTAACTCCTGACACATGGCATTGATATAATTGAATGATCTTACTGCGTGTTTTGAAGAAATAATGTTGTCCTTTCTTTGTTCATTCTTTTCCCTTGCATTTTACATCTGTCTATTTGTGGCTTTTCAAACCCATTTGAGGCATGGGCCATCTTCACATTTTGCCGCTTCAGAGGGAGTGGTTGCCTGTCTCAGAACTCCAGCTGGGATTCAGGGGCATAGTTCATTCCATTTTTGTGCACAACACTCGTGCCAGACTGTGATGGCGGGGCTGGTAGATCGCTGTTGTAACCAGCTACATGTAGTGTACTCTTTATTTCCCCGAGCTTAGTAACCAAGCTACAATGCTTTTGTACCATTGGTTTGAAATACATATATCTGTAAGCAAGTGGGATTTTGCATTGCTAAGCCAGTAGAACCTAAAGTTGGGAGGAATACTATCTTTAGACTGTACAAGTCCTTAGTATGGTTGCATCCCACAACTGTTAAGATGGTGTTTAAACTCTGAAAAAAAAATAGACCAGGACAGTTAAAATGATACATTGTCTTCAGATACTTGGCTGTCAAGTTGGGTAGTAGCACAAGCTAAGATTTCATTCAAACTATAATTAAGGTTGTAAACTGATGGGAGGGTATAGATTCTGTGCTGATGGAATGTATGTTGGGATGAATAGGGACAGGGGAACAGTGTTAAGTAGAGTTAAGTAGAGTTAAGTTTGGTATTAAAAGGTATTTCACTTATTAAAGTAAATGGAGAGACAGCGAGAGGATAATTTCATGCTTAAAAAGGTAGCTGGGAAAAGGGTCCTTACATATGTTAGCGTGGTTTCCTAGAACTCTCCTGGATACGTGGTGAGGTTGAACAGGAAACTTCCCAGAATGTTGTCCGACGTTAGGAGTTGAGTGCAGGTCTGCAAAGATGAGTATTCATCCAGCAAGGACCTGTACACTCCTTGTTCAGTACTGCCTTAGCTGCTACTCTTTAGTCTGTGTGTACCCGAATCAGAAAGGTTCATGGCTGTTTCTAATCTTAGGAGCAAGGTTTCTCTGGGTCCTGTCCAGTGTTAACTCTACCTCAGTTTCCATATTGGTTTCAGAAGTGAGACTTGTACCCTTGACTAGCCATTACATCCTGCTGGTTTAAAACACCAAATGAAAAGTTAAAAGGAGCTAATTATGTAAAATTTCCAGTATGACTGTAGGATCTTATTTCTTGATTTAAAGTAGTTCTCCTTTAATGCGGGAATTCCGTTCCAGTGAAACCTTGTTTAATAGAAAATAATGGAACCAATGGGAAGAGTGGGGTGGGGGTGGGGGGGGGGGGGGGGGGGGCGGGAAGCAATCTATAACACTCCTAATCACTCAGAAATCATCCAAACGCCTAACACAAGGTATAGCAAAGCCTGAATGAAGGTTTAAATCATAATTATTAATGAAACAAAAGTAAATTTAACACATTATATTGAAAAAAATGTTGTTAATGGAGGGTCATCATCGTCACCATCTTGAGGTGCAGTTGTGGTTGCAGAAGTGGATGGCTGTATTTTTTTTCATTTACAGGATGATGGCATCCCTGTCTAGGCATCATTTATTGCCCATCCCTAATTGCCCAGAGGGCAGTTGAGAGTTGACCACATTGCTGTGGGTGTGGAGTCACACGTAGGCCAGACCCAGGTAAGAATGGCACCTTCCTTCCCTCAAGGACATGAGTGAACCTGATGGGTTTTTACAACAATCAACAATGGATTCATGGTCATCGCCAGACTCTTAATTCCAGACTTTTTACTGAATTCAAATTCCACCCTCTGCCGTGGCAGGATTCGAACTTGGGGACCCAGAACGAAGCGTGCAAAACGATTGCGGCTGGAATTGTGCTATTGTGAACAGAGGTGTGCATTCTCGAAAATACCGTTCCTTAGTTCTTCAGTGATGTTATAGCCAAATCGCGCTGCCTGAAACACGCTTTATACGAGAACCACCTGTAATTAGATTTCAGACACAGAATGGTCTGTTTAAAAAAACAGCATTTCCTCATCCATTGTCATAGATACTGTATAGCAAACCTTTAATGCATTCTTAAAGTTAAAAATCACACAATACCACGTTATAGTACAACAGGTTTATTTGGAAGCACTAGCTTTCCGAGTGCTGCTCCTTCATCAGGTGGTTGTGTTGTCCAATTAAACCTGTTGGACTATAACCTGGTATTGTGTGATTTTTAAATTTGTCCACCCCAGTCCAACACCGACACCTCCAAATCATTCTGAAACTCAGTCCTCTTACCTTTTGAGTCTCATTTTGGTGAACAATGGAGTGAGAAACAAAATACCAAGACAGCCTGAATTTAGTAAAGATTTAAAAACTGCAGAGTTTTTGTCATATTTATTAACATCTAGAAGATGGGATTTACCATTTTCCTTTGCATTAATGGCAACCCTACTGTTTAATATATCAGTAGGCTGACCCGTAAACTGAAGAGATTGGGTGTAACAATTGTGATTTATTTTTAAAACAATGATGGTTGCTTTTAGTCCCGTGATTTACCAAAAGCACGTGTTCCATGCCCTATTTAATTTTTTCCTTCTATTCTAAATTAATGTTAATCAACATATCCACAAGGAATAAAATCAATTTCCCTGCTTTCATATTGGTTCCAGTTACTGGAGATTGAGCCCCATGCATCGGTACTCAACGTTAACACTATTAAAACTTTGTTCTGTCAGTACTTTGTAGACTTAAAATTCCATGGACTGTGCTTGTGATGCTGGGATCCTGCAGCAGATTTCATCCTGGACTTCAGGAAACCAGTTGATAGATATCACTCACTTATCACGAGCTGAAACTACAGGTAGTAATAAAAGAATTATAGAAGTGCCAACTATTAAAGCACATCTGATTGTAAACGAAGATGTGATGACAGCAACAAGACTCTGGTCAAAATAGATAAACAAAGGTAGCAGCTCAAAGAGCTTCGGGAATCACTGTAATGAGGGAGATGGCACTGTTCTGACTTTTCTTGCATAAATGTAACTGAGAGATTTTGTTCTTTCACGGGCGTCACTGGCTTTTATTGTCAATCCCTAATAGCCCAGAGCCAAATTAAGAGACACTGTGGGTTTGGAGTCACACGTAGGCCAGACCAAGTAAGTAGGACAGTAGGGTAGGATGTCACATTGGTTTTGTACAACAATCAAGTGGTCACTATTAGGCTCGCTCTTCTAATCCAGAGGTTTCATTAATTTCAAATCTCACCATCTTGGTGGTGAGGTTCAAACCCATGTCCCCAGAGTGTTAGGCTTTGAGTCGGAAGAGAGATTACAGAGAGATAGGCAGAAATTTAAAAAGATCCTCGAGAGTAGTAATATCTGGATTACTCCCAGTGCTACGAGCTAGTGAAGGCAGGAATAGGAGAATAGAGCAGATGAATGCATGGAGCTGGTATATGGGAGAACGATTCACAGTTCTGGATCATTGGAATCTCTTTTGGGGTAGAGGTCACCTGTACAAGAAGGACGGATTGCACCTAAATTGGAAGGGGACAAATATACTGGCAGGGAATTTGCTAGAGCTGCTTGAGAGGGTTTAAACTAAACTAGTAAGGTCGGGGACGGGGGTGGGGGGGGAAACCAGGGAAAGAGACCAATCTGAGACTGGTACAGTTGAGAACAGAAGCGAGTCAAGTAGTCAGGGCAGGCAGAGACAAAGCAGAGAACAAAGTAGGAATGATAAATTAAACTGCATTTATTTCAATGCAAGGGGCCTAACAGGGAAGGCAGATGAACTCAGGGCATGGTTAGGAACATGGGACTGGAATATCATAGCAATTACAGAAACATGGCTCAGGGATGGACAGGACTGGCAACTTAATGTTCCAGGATACAAATGCTATAGCAAGGATAGAAAGAGAGGCAAAGAGAGGAGGGGGGAGTGGTGTTTTTGATAAGGGATAGCATTACAGCTGTACTAAGGGAGGATATTCCAGGAAATAGATCCAGGGAAGTCATTTGGGTGGAAGTGAGAAATAAGAAAGGGATGATCACCTTATTGGGGTTGTATTATAGACCCCCTAATAGTCAACGGGAAATTGAGAAACAAATTTGTAAGGAGACCTCAGTTATCTGTAAGAATAATAGGGTGGTTATGATAGGGGATTTTAACTTTCCAAACATAGACTGGGACTGCCATAGTGTCAAGGGTTTAGACGGAGAGGAATTTGTTAAATGTGTACAAGAAAATTTTCTGATTCAAGTATGTGGCTGTACCTACTAGAGAAAGTGCAAAACTTGACTACTGTTGGGAAATAAGGCAGGACAGGTGACTGAGGTGTCAGTGGGGGAGCACTTTGGGGCCAGCGACCATAATTCTATTAGTTTTAAAATAGTGATGGAAAAGGATAGAGCAGATCTAAAAGTTGAAGTTCTAAATTGGTGGAAGGCCAATTTTGACGGCATTGGGCAAGAACTTTCAAAAGCTGACTGGGGGCAAATGGTCGCAGGTAAAGGGATGACTGGAAAATGGGGAGACTTCAGAAATGAGATAACGAGTCTAGAGACAGTATATTCCTGTTAGGGTGAAAGGAAAGGCTGGCAGGTATAGGGAATGCTGGATGACTAAAGAAATTGAGGGTTTGGTTAAGAAAAAGAAGGAAGCATACGTCAGGTATAGACAGGATAGATCGTGTAAATCCTTAGAAGAGTATAAAGGCATTAGGAGTATACTTAAGAGGGAAATTAGGAGGTCAAAAAGGGGACATGCGATAGCTTTGGAAAATAGAGTTGAGAATCCAAAGGGTTTTACAAATACATTAAGGACAGAAGGGTGACTAGGGAGGGAATAGGGCCCCTCAAAGATCAGCAAGATAGCCTTGGTTTTGAGTTGCAGAAAATGGGCGAGACACTAAATGAGTAATTTGCATCAGTATTTACTGTAGAAAAGGACATGGAAGATACAGAATTTTGGGAAATAGATGGTGACATCTTGAAAAATGACCATATTTCAGAGGAGGAAGTGCTGGATGTCTTGAAACACATAAAAGGTGGATAGATCCCCAGGACCTGATCAGGTGTACCCTAGAGCTCTGTGTGAGGCTAGGGAAGTGATTGCTGGGCCTCTTACTGAAATATTTGTATATTCGATAGTCACAGGTGAGGTGCCGGGAGACTGGAGGTTGGTTAACGTGTGCCACTGTTTAAGAAAGGTGGTAAGGACAAGCCAGGGAACTATAGACCGGTGAGCCTGATGTCGGTGGTGGGCAAGTTGTTGGAGGGAATCCTGAGGGACAGGATGTACATGTATTTGGAAAGGCAAGGGCTGATTAAGGACAGTCAACATGGCTTTGTGTGTGGAAAATCATGTCTCACAAAAATGCGTGAGTTTTTTGAAGAAGTGACAAAGAGGATTGATGAGGGCAGAGCGGTAGATGTGATCTATATGGACTTCAGTAAGGCGTTCGACAAGGTTCCCCATGGGAGACTAGTTAGCAAGGCTAGATCTCAAGGAATACAGTGAGAACTAGCCATTTGGATACAGAACTGGCTCAAAGGCAGAAAACAGAGGGTGGTGGTGGAGGGTTGTTTTTCAGACTGAAGGCCTGTGACCAGTGGAGTACCACAAGGATCAGTGCTGGGTCCACTTCTTTTCATCATTTATACAAATGATTTGGATGTGAGCATAAGAGGTATAGTTAGTTTGCAGATGACACCAAAAATTGGAGGTGTAGTGGACAGCGAAGAAGGTTACCTCAGCTTACAATGGGATCTTGATCAGATGGGCCAATGGGCTGAGAAGTGGCAGATGGAGTTTAATTCAGATAAATGGAGGTGCGCATTTTGGAAAGCAAATCTTAGCAGGACTTATACACTTAATGGTAAGGTCCTAGGGAGTGTTGTTGAACAAAGAGATCTTGGAGTGCAGGTTCATAGCTCCTTGAAAGTGGAGTCGCAGGTAGATAGGATAGTGAAGAAGGTATTTGGTATGCTTTCCTTTATTGGTCAGAGTATTGAATACAGGAATTGGGAGGTCATGTTGTGGCTGTACAGGTCATTGGTTAGGCCGCTGTTGGAATATTGCGTGCAATTCTGGTCTCCTTCCTATTGGAAAGATGTTGTGAAACTTGAAAGGGTTTAGAAAAGATTTACAAGGATGTTGCCAGGTTTGGAGGATTGAGCTATAGGGAGAGGCTGAACGGGCTGGGGCTGTTTTCCCTGGAGGTTGGAGGCTGAGGGGTGACATTATAGAGGTTTACAAAATTATGAGGGGCATGGATAGGGTAAATAGACAAAGTCTTTTCCCTGGGATGGGGGAGTCCAGACATAGAGGGCATAGGTTTAGAGTGAGAGGGGAAAAGATATAAAAGAGAGGGTGTACGTTTATGGAATGAGCTGCCAGAGGAAGTGGTGGACGCTGGTACGATTTGTAACATTTAAAAGTCTTCTGGATGGGTATATGAAGAGGAAGGGATGTGGGCCAGGTGTTGGCAGGTGCAACTAGATTGGGTTGGGATATCTGGTCAGCATGGACGGGTTGGACCGAAGGGTCTGTTTCTGTGCTGTACATCTCTATAACTCTATGACTTTACTCGTCCAGTAGACATGATTTGGAGGTGCTACCTGATGAAGAGGCAGCGCCTCGAAAGCTAGTGCTTCGAAATAAACCTGTTGGACTATAACCTGATTTGGAGATGCTGGTGTTGGACTGGGGCGTACAAAGTTAAAAAATCACACAACGCCAGGTTATAGTCCAACAGGTTTATTTGGAAGCACTAGCTTTTGGAGCGACGCTCCTTCATCTGGTGGCTCTGGAGTATAAGATTGTAAGACAAAATTTATAGCAAAAGTTTACAGTGTGATGTAGCTGAAATTATATATTGAAAAAGACTGTTAAGTCTCATCTTTTCAAATGAGCATGTTGGTCTATAATCTGGTGTTGTGTGATTTTTAACTTCATCCAGTAGATGGAGCCAGAGATTAGCAGCAGGATGTGAGTGCCCTGGCGCATTATACAGGCAAGTAGGTAGGTGAGCTGTAAACAGGCAAACCTGGTACTAGGGAAATATACATATTGCAATAAATTTATAACTTAATTAGTTAAACCACCTGACATAACTAGATGTAATCATTGTGTGGTATTTCTAAAGTTACTTTGTTAAATAAAACACTGTAAAGACAGCAGGACAGATGATGTGCAACAATTGGGGACCTCTGCGAGTCACAACAACCATGTTCAGTGCCTGCAGCTTGAGAAACCACAGCTCAGTTGATGAGCTGGAGTCCAAGCTTCAATGAGATGGATAGCAATCTTTGTTCCAAGAAGCAGTCACAACTGTTAGACTATAGGTACTGCAAAGTTAGTGAGGGACAGGAAGGTATAACTGCACTATAGAGCAGATATCGCAAAGCAGAAGCTAGCACTGGAGGAGCCTCAGTATTGCACTTGTCCAACAGGCGTAAAGTTTTTATAGTGCTTGTAGGCAAAAGCAGAGACTGTGGTACAGAAACTACTCCAGTAAACGGAGTTGAAAGGAATATAGCGGATAATAACGTTTAGGAGGATAGATATTATGCCTGAGAGTGTGACATTCAAAGACTGTGCTACCTACCTGGTGCCACAGTTAGGAACATTTCCTCGAGAGGAATTTGTTATGGAAGGGAAAAGGTCAGGTCTACATGGGTACAAAAAGCACAGAACTAAGAAAGAGGCTTTACTAAGAGGGTATGAAGAGATAGGGACGCAGCACCATGAAAGTCATAATCTTCGGATTACTACTTGAACCAATGACAAAGTGGTCTGTGGGAATTAAGAACAGAGAGTTGAACGTGTGGCTCAAAGGTTGTGTTGGGAGAAATGGGTTTTGATTCACACTAGTACTGTGAAAAGAGCGAGCTTTCAATTGAACTGCACTGGGACCAGCATACTGGCAAATTGGAGAGAGGCCTTTCAACTAAATATTAGGAAGGCAAGGCAGTGTTCACCTGAGGGAAAGATTGTAAAGGTAAAGAGAAAAGACAAAGACAATGGTGCAGGTCAGCAGTGTGGATAATGGTAACCTGGAGGGCCAGCATACAAAAACAAAGAGTGCAACAGAAAATAAGATTGCAGTAGGAAAAAATGGCAAGACAGAAATCAAGACATGATTAATATTAATATGTGCAGCATTTATGTCAAGATGGATGAATTGATAGCAAGTAGAAATAAATGAGTACATGATAGCTATTGCAGAGATGTGGTTGTAAGGTGACCAAACTGGGATTTGAACATTTAAGTGTATATGACATTTTGGAAGGACAAAAGGAAAGGAAAGGGAGGTGTGGAAGTTCTGTTAATAAAGGATAAGGTCAGTGTTGTCTGGAACAGGGTGTCTTCCACGCACTTGACTAATCAGAGGTATCAAATTAATTTGCTTTATCACCTTGAAATACTTTTAATAACTCTTGATAGCTTGCTGAACAGCAAGCTCTTTGATATGTCTGCTCTTGGGCCTGGAAGTCTGCTCTTATCCCAGAATATACACCTGGTCTTTTGTCCTTTTGTCTTACTGAGGCATGTCTGCCCCATGCATCTAGTGTTGTGTGTTTGTCAGGAAGGGTTGAATTGGCCTTTCACACTTCCTGGTGTGTTCTGCTGCCTCTCTGTTTTCAATTTGTCTGGGCTACGATCTTGTGAGAACTTGTCCCCAGGCAGAATTATCTCTTGTTGTCAGTCCTGGCTCAGGCATTCCCAGTAGCTTTGCTTTCTGGCCAATTTTGATGTCCTTTTTATTTCCAATTGCTGTGCCTATATTTCTGGATTTCCCTCTTAATGATTTTTATTTCACTTGAGCAGTTGCAAGTTGCTACCTCAGTACAGTCATGAAAAAAAATTAAAGCCAGAATCAGATAAGGCATGAAATTCCTGAATTAAATTTGAAAAGGACACAAGGAAGCTAAAAAGGGGTATCAGTGGGTTAAGAGAAGATGTGAAATTGAAAGCTGAGTACAGGATTAAGGATAGGATTCTTGGCAGTGTGGAGGAACAGAGGGATCTTGGGGTGCAGGTACATAGATCCCTTAAAATGGCCACCCAAGTGGACAGGGTTGTTAAGAAAGCATATGGTGTTTTGGCTTTCATTAACAGGGGTATTGAGTTTAAGAGTCGTGAGATCCTGTTGCAGCTCTATAAAGCTTTGGTTAGACCGCACTTGGAATACTGCGTCCAGTTCAGGTCGCCCTATTATAAGAAAGATGTGGATGCTTTGGAGAGGGTTCAGAGGAGGTTTACCAGGATGCTGCCTGGACTGGAGGGCTTATCTTATGAGGAGAGGTTGACTGAGCTCGGATTTTTTTCATTGGAGAAAAGGAGGAGAAGAGGGGACCTAATTGAGGTATACAAGATAATGAGAGGCATAGATAGAGTCGATAGCCAGAGACTATTTCCCAGGGCAGAAATGACTAACACGAGGGGTCATAGTTTTAAGCTGGTTGGAGGAAAGTATAGAGGGGATGTCAGAGGTGGGTTCTTTACACAGAGAGTTGTGAGAGCATGGAATGCGTTGCCAGCAGCAGTTGTGGAGGCAGAGTCATTGGGGACATTTAAGAGACTCCTGGACATGCATATGGTCAAAGAAATTTAAGGGTGCATACATGAGGATCAGTGGTTGGCACAACATTGTGGGCTGAAGGGCCTGTTCTGTGCTGTACTGTTAAAAAAAATTATCCATTTTGGTACAAATACAAAAAAAAGCATATTATGGAAATGGTGAGGAATTGCAGAGCTCTAAAATGCTAAGGGATCTGGGTGGCCTTACACATGAATTAGCTTCAGCAAGCAATTAGGAAAGTTGACAGACAAGCTCTAGCAAGGAGTATTGAATACAAGCATAAGGTAGCTATGCTTCAGTTAGACAGAGCATTAGTGAGAGAATATCTGCAGGAACCATGTGCAGTCTCAGTCATCCTACTTAAGGAAGGATGTCAAATGCATTGGAAGCAGTTCAGAAGAGGTTTACTGGACTAACATGTGGATTGGGTGGGTTGTCATCTGAGGAAAGGTTGGACAGGCTGGGCTTGTCTCTGCTGCAAATTAAAAAAGGTAAAAGGTGACTTGGTCGAAACATATAACAGACAGACATATTGACAGATATCTTTGTGTCCTCTTTGGCCACAGGTGAGGTCCCAGAGGACCGGAGAATAGCCAATGTTGTCCCACTGTAGCAGGGATAATCCTGGAATTGACAATCCTGTGAGTCTCATGTCGGTGTTGGGAAATTATTGGAAAAGATTCTCAGGGACAAGATCTGTACGCATTAGAAGCAAATGGACATGTTAACAATAGGCAGCATGGTTTGGTGCAGGGGAGGTCGTGCCTCACTAACTTGATCGAGGTGATGAAGATGATTGAGGGAAAAGTGATTGATGTTGTCTACATGGACTTTAGTAAAGCCTTTGACAAGGTCCCTCATGGCAGACTGGCATAAAAGCTATCAAGGGGGAGCTGGCAAGATGGATACGGAACTGGCTTTGTCATAGGAGGCAGAGGGTAGCAGTGCAAGGGTGCTTTTCGGAATTGGAGGGCTGTGACTAGTGGTGTTCCAGTGACTAGTGGGATCAGTGGGATCACGACCTCTGCTCGTGATCTACATGATTTTGGAGGAAAACGTAGCTGGTCTAATTAGTACGTTTGCAGATGATACAAAGATTGGTAGTGTTGCGGATAGTGAGGAGCATTGTCAGAGGATACAGCAGGATATAGATCAGCTGGAGCCATGGGCAGAAAAATGGCTGATGGAGTTTAATCCAAATAAATGTAAGATGATACATTTTGGAAGGTCAAACACAGGTGGAAATTATACAATGACTGGCAGAACCCTTAGGAGTGTTGATATGCAAAGGGATCTGGGTGCACAGGTCCACTGATCACTGAAGGTGGAAGCACAATTAGATAAGGTAGTAAAGAAGGCCTATGGCATGTTTGCCTTTATTGGAAAGGGTATTGCATATAAGGATAGGCAAGTTATGCAGCAGCTTTATAGAACTTCAGTTAGGTCACAATTAGAATATTGCGTACAGTTCTGGTCACCACACTACCAGAAGGATGTGTATGGTTTGGCGAGGGTACAGAAAAGATTTACCAGGATGTTGTCCAGTTGGAGGATTTTAGCCTTGAAGGAAGGTTGGATAGACTGGGTTCGTTTTCATTGGAATGCAGGAGTATTGAGGGGTGACCTAACACAAGTTTATAAGATTGTGAATGGCAAGGATAGAATGGAAAGTATGAATTTTTTTCCCAGGGTGGAGGGGTCAATTACTAGGGGATACAGTTCAACAAGTGAGGAGGGAAGTTTAAAAAGAGATGTGCGAGGCAAGTTTTTCACACAAAGGGTGGTGAGTGTCTGTAAGGTGCTGTTAGAAGTGGTGGTGGAAGCAGACACAATAGCAGCATTCAAGAAGCACCTGGACAAAGACAGGAATAGGAAGGGAATAGGGCAGGCAGAGTCGGAGTCCTGGAATGCTTTTAAGGCAGAGCTAGGTAGATTCTTGATGACAAGGGGGTAATTGGTTACAGGAGAAAGTGAGGACTGCAAATGCTGGAGATCAGAGTGTGTGGTGCTGGAAAAGCACAGCAAGTTAGGCAGCATCCGAGGAGCTGGAGAATCGATGTTTTGGCATAAGCCCTTCATCAGGAATTGGTTACAGCAATATAACCAATGTTTCAAGCCTGCTCCACCATTCAATATGATCATGGCTGATCAAACACTCAGTACCCTGTTCTTGCCTTCTCGACATATCTTTTGATTTTGTAAGAACTGACATCTACATGTTTCTTGAACATCTTCAACTTTTTGGCCTCAACAGTTTTCTTTGGCAGAGTATTCTACAGGCTGAAGAAAGGCCTACCCCATATCCTTAAACTGTGACACCAATTCTGGACTCCTCAGTAATTGGGAACATCCTCCCTATGTTTATCCTGTCTATTCCTGTTAAAATTGTATAGGTTCCTATGAGATCTGCCCCTCATTCTTCTAAGTTTAGTGAACATAGTCCTAGCCAATCTAGTCTTTCTTCATATATCAGGCGCACCATCCCAGTAATGCTGAACCTTCATTGCATTCCTTCCATAGGCAGAACATTCTTCCTCAGATAAGGAGACCAAAACTGCAGATGATAATCCAGGTGTAATCTTGCCAATACCCTGTACAGTTGCAGTAAGACATCCCTGCTCCTGTATTTGAACTCATTCGCTATGCAGGCCACCTGCTGCACCTGCATGCTTACTTTTAATGACTGGAGTGCAAGGACATGTAGGTATCGTTGCACCTTCCCTTATCCCAATCTATTGCCAAATAATAATCTGCCTGCCTGCTTTTGCTATCAAAGTGGATAACTTCATTTTTATTCACTTTATATTGCATCTGCCATGTACTTGCCCTTTACTCAACTTGTCCCAACCACAATGAAGCTTCTCTGCATCCTCCTCATAGCATACCTCCCATCCTGCTTTGTCTCATCTGCAAAACTAGAGATTTGATATGCTGGTTCCTCATCCAAATCACTAACATATATTGTAAAAGCTGAACTCCAAGCACTAATCCACTTTGGTATCTCACTAATCACATTTATTTCTAATTGTTATTTCCTGTCTGTCAACCAGTTCTCAATCCATTTCAGGATTTCCAATCCCATGCACTTTAATTTTGCATATTAATCTCTTATGTGGGACCTTATCAAAAGCCCTCTGAAAATCCAAGTAAACCACAACCACTGGCTCCCCCTTTCCACTCTGCTAATTACATCCTCAAAACACTGCAGCAGATTTGTCAATGACTTCCCCTTTGGAAAACCATGCTGACACAGTCCTATCTTGTCACTCCCTTTCAAGTGTTCTGCTATTGCATCTTTTATATAGGATTTTTCCCACCACTGATATCAAGCTAACCACTGATATAAAACTCAATGTTTTCTCTCTGCTCCCTTCTTAAATAAGGGAATTATGTTTGCTATACTCCAATCCATAGGAATTGTTCCAGAGTCTGCAGAGTTTTGGAAAATGATCATCTCCAATTTCTAGGGCCTCTTCGTTAGGTATTCGGGGAACATTATCCCTAGGGATTTATCTGCCTTTGATTCCTTATTTTCCTCAACACCACTTCCCTACTAACATTCTTTCAATTCCTCCTTCTCATTAGGCTCTAAGCCCTCTGCATACTTCTGGCATGCGATTTCCATTGTGAAGATGGAACTAAAGCATGTATTTAATTGGTCAGCCATCTCTTTGTTCCCCATTATATATTTACCTGTTTCTGTCTGTAGGGGTCCTATATTCATCTTTACTAATCTTTTCTCTTCACATACCTCTAGAAGCTTTTGATATCATTTTATATATTCCCTTCATGCTTACTTTCATATTTTATTATCCCCCTCTTAATCAATCACTTTGCCTCCCTTTGCTGGAAGCTAAGCTATTCCTAATCCTCAGATATGCTGCTGTTTGACCACATTGTATGCCTCTTCCTTGGATGTAACGCTATCCATCATTTCCCTTTGTTGCCATTGTCTAAATTTCCCATTGTGTTTTTATGTCAAACTGGGATGAATAACTTGTTGAACAAGCAGAAAACTAGGCACTAGGATATATGACCACCAACTAGTCACAAGAAGACATGACCCACTATCACTAGTATCCTTACATACATATGAGGAAGGACACTACTTTGACAGGGACAAGCCAAATAGAGATACGCATGATAATTCCTGGAAGCATTACACTCCAACCGGAACCCTATCAACAAACACATCGAAAAGTTTTTTTTCAATATTTTAAAAAAAAACACATCGATTTGGACACCATCTACCACCCTCTGAGAAAAAGGACAGGAAATTACATCACCAACCCAACGAAACATAAATACATAAATAGAAAGCGGGACATAACACCAGTGCTTCACCAGAGGCTCACTGAAGATGTTACCTAGTATTGTGATGAAATGTCTAAAAATGAACCTTCCAGCTCAGCGAGCAAACCTACATTCAGAACCTCAACCAGAGCCACAAATCTTCTCAAAACTTGCTGTTCTCTCCCAATGATCACTCTTTATTTCCGAACCTTTTATTTTTATGCTGCTTAAACATACTGCAGTCACTTATTTGCTGAAAGATTCTGTGATCATAGTTTCCTTCCTTGCTGTGCATTTCTGTGTGTCCACAAGCAGCAACCAATTTAATCCCACATTTCAGCTGTTGGTCTGTAGCCTTGTTAGATCTGTAGAGTCATAGAGATGTACAGCATGGAAACAGACCCTTCGGTCCAGCTCATCCATGCTGACCAGATATCCCAACCCAATCTAGTCCCGCCTGCCAGCACCTGGCCTATATCCCTCCAAATCCTTCCTATTCATATACCCATCCAGATGTCTTTTAAATGTTGCAATTGTACCAGCCTCCACCACTTCCTCTGGCAGCTCATTCCATACACATAAAAGGTTGCCCCTTAGGTCTCTTTTATATCTTTCCCCTCTCCCCCTAAACCATGCCCTCTCGTTCTGGACTCCCCCAATCCAGGGAAAAGTCTTTGTCTATTTCTCCTATCCATGCCCCTCATGATTTTATAAACCTCTATAAGGTTACTCCTCAGCCTCCGACGCTCCAGGGAAAACAGCCTTAGCCTATTCTCAAATAGCTCAAATCCTATAGCTCAAATCCTCCAACCCTGGCAACATCCTTGTAAATCCTTTCTGAATGCTTTCAAGTTTCACATCTTTCTGATAGAAAGGAGACCAGAACTGCATGCAATATTCCAACAGTGGCCTAACCAATGTCCTGTACAGCCGCAACATGACCTACAGGAGTCATCTGCAAAATTACTAACTACACCTCTTATGCTAACATCCAAAACATTTATATAAATGACAAAAAGTAGAGGACCCAGCACCGATCCTTGTGGCACTCCACTGGTCACAGGCCTCCAGTCTGAAAAACAACCCTCCACCACCCTCTGTCTTCTACCTTTGAGCCAGTTCTGTATCCAAATGGCTAGTTCTCCCTGTATTTCATGAGATCTAACATTGCTGACCATTCTCCCATGGGGAACCTTGTCGAATGCCTTACTGAAGTCCATATAGATCATATTTACTGTTCTGCCCTCATCAATCCTCTTTTGTTACTTCTTCAAAAAATTCAATCAAGTTTGTGAGACATGATTTTTCACGCACAAAACTTATCATTATAAAAAAAACTTGATTAAGTTACGTTATGAGGGTTTCTGGCTCTATAATTCTTAAAGGCAGAGAACTCCAAATCGTCTTCATTTTTGAGTGAAAGCACTACCATTTGAAACCACTTAAAATCTCTTACACTAAATCTATGCCCTGATTATGGACCCATTAACCAGAAGGAAAAGAGCTTTCTATTGAGTTTATCTAGGCCCTTCATAATCTTACACATTTATATCAAGTCTACCCTCAGTCCTTTCCAAATGCCATTAGCCAATCCAATCTTTCTTCAAAAATTCTTCAGTTCGGGTAACTTTCTCATAAATCTCCTCTTCTATGCAATCATATCTTTCCTATAACGTGCTGTCCAGAACTGCCAAACAGCAGATTTGACCCAACTAGTGGTTCTTTTTAGATTAGATTACTTACAGTGTGGAAACAGGCCCTTCGGCCCAACAAGTCCACACCGCCCCGCCGAAGCGTAACCCACCCATACCTCTACATTTACCCCTTACCTAACACTACGGGCAATTTAGCATGGCCAATTCACCTGACCTGCACATCTTTGGACTGTGGGAGGAAACCGGAGCACCCGGAGGAAACCCACGCAGACACGGGGAGAACGTGCAAACTCCACACAGTCAGTCGCCTGAGGCGGGAATTGAACCCGTGTCTCTAGCGCTGTGAGGCAGCAGTGCTAATCACTGTGCCACCGTGCCCACGGTTCTCTTTTGTTCTACTCACTTGTTAGACATAAGCATCATTGGCTATCACCCTAGTTGCCCTTAATAAGGTGATGGTGAACTGTCTTCTTGAACCGCTGCCGTCCACATGTTGTACATTACCCACAATGCCCAGGAGGGATGGAATTCTGGGATTTTGACCCAGCGACAGTGAAGAAATAGCAATATATTTTCAAGTCAGGATGGTGAGTGGATTGGAGGGGAACTTGCAGGGGATGATGTTCCCATATATCTGCTACCCTTGTCTTTCAAAATGAAAGTGGTCATGAGATTGGAAGATCCTAAGGACCATTGGTGAATTTCTGCAGTGCATCTTATAGATAGTACACACTGCTACGACTGAGCATCTTGTAGATAGTACACACTGCTATGACTGAGCATCGGTGGTGGAGGGAATGGATGTTTGTGGATGTGGTTCCAATCAAGCAGGCGGCTTTATCCTGGATGGTATCAAGTTTCTTGAGTGTTGTTCGAGCTGCACCAATCCAGGCAACTGGGGAGAATTATATCACAGTCCTGACCTGTGCCTTGTAAATGATGGACAGGTTTTAGGGGAGTCAGGAGGCGAGTTACTCAGAGCAGTACTCCCACCCTCTCACCTGCTCTTGTAGCTACTGAGAGAAAGTGAGGCCAGCAGATGCTGGAGAGTCAGAGTTGAAAAGTGTGGCGCTGGAAATACACAGCAGGTCAGGCAGCATCTGTGGAGCAGGAGAATCAAGATTTCGGGCATAACCCCTTAATCAGGAATGTGGAGGGCGAAGAGGGTTGAGAGATAAATTGGGGGTGGGAGGGGGGGGGGGGGGGGGGGGGGAAAGTAGCTGGGAAGGCGATAGGTGGATGCACCTGGGGGTAATTGTGATAGGTCAGTGGGGAGGGTGGAGCGGATACACGCGAAGGAAGATGGACAGGTCAAGAGGGTGGTATTGAGTTGGATCTAGGATGAGGTGGGGTAGAGGAGATTGGTGAATTCGATGATGATACCATGTGGTTGATGGGTGTCAGGCAGAAGATGAAGCTTTCTTCCTCCAGTTGTCAGGTGGCTTGGATTCAGCAGTGGAGATGGCCCAGCACTTGCATGTCCTTGGGGTAGTGTGAGGGGGGAATTGAAGTGGTCGGCCACAGGGCGATGAGTTGTTGGGTGTATGTGTCCCTGAAATACACTAAACAGACACAGTAGATGAGGTG
The DNA here is from genome assembly GCF_037043375.1 of Chiloscyllium plagiosum. NCBI lineage: Eukaryota > Metazoa > Chordata > Chondrichthyes > Orectolobiformes > Hemiscylliidae > Chiloscyllium > Chiloscyllium plagiosum. The sequence goes on from NW_028270150.1 coordinate 89,447,152, forward strand.
GGTGGGTGTGCAGGAAAATCGCTGTTGGATGTGAAAAGTTCCTTTGGGTCCTTGGACGGAGGTGAGGGGGGAGGTGTGGGCACAAGTTTTACACCTCTTGTAGGAGCAAGAGAAGGTGCCAGGAGTGGAGGGTGAGTTGGTGGGGGGGCGTAAACCTAACGAGGGAGTTATGGAGGGAATTGTCTCTGTGGAACACAGATAGGGGTGGGGAGAGAAATAGATCTCTGGTGGTGGGGTCTGACTGTAGGTGGCAGTACATAGCTACTGTGTTTTTGTAGCTAGTCCAGTTGAGTTTCTGATCCATGGTAACACCAAGGATTTTGATAGTGGGGGATTCAGTGGTGGTAACACCATTTAATGTCAAGGGGTGGTGGTTAGATTGTCTTTTATTGGAGATGGTCATAACCTAGCATTTGTGTGGCGTGAATGTTACTTGCCACTTTTCAGCCCAAGTCTGGATATTGTCCAGATCTTATCGCATTTGAATTGCTTCAGTATCTGGAGGAGTCATGAATGGTGCTGAACATTGTGCAATCATCGGCAAACATCCCCACTTCTGAACCTTATGATGGAGGGTCATTGATGAAGCAGCTGAAAATGTTGGGCCTCGGGTACTATCCTGAGGAATGCCTGCAGAGATATCCTGGAGCTGAGGTGACTGACCTCCTACAACTGTAACCATTTTTCTGTGTGTCAGGTATGACTCTAAACACTGGAGAGTTTACCCCCAATGCCTATTGATTCCAGTTTTGCTAAGGCTCCTCGATTCCACACTTGGTCAAATGCGACCTCAATGTTAACTTCTGCCTCCCCTCTGGAATTCAGCTCTTTTGTCCATGTTTATAAGACTGTAATGAGGTCAGGAGCTCATTACAGAGCTCGAACTTGGCATCAGTAAGTAGGTTGTTCCTGAGCAGGTACTGCTTGATAGCACTGTTGATGATACCTTCCATTACTTTACTGATGATCGAGAGTAGATTGATGCGGCGGTATTTGGCTGGGTTAACCTACTTTCTATGTACAAGACATACCTAGACAATTTTCCACATTGTAGGGTAGATGAAAAGCCAACAGCTTGGCTAGGGCAGCATCACATTCTGGAATCATTTAATGCTTACAATGCAGACAGAAGCCTTGTAGGACAGAACAGGTGAGGGTGGCAGATTTCCTTCCCTGAAGGATATTAGTGAGCCAGGTGGGTTTTTCCAACATCGGGCAGTGGTTTCATGCTCATCAGTAGATTCTTAATTCCAGATTTTCTAAAATCTGAATTCCAGTTCCACCATCTGAATTCAAATCTGGGTCCCCAGAATATTTGCTACATTTCTGGATGAGTAGTCTAGCGGTAATACCACTAGGCCATCGCCTCTGCAATATACAATTCCAGAATAACTCCCAAGTCTAGTTAGTGAAGGCAGTATGATGTTTTGAGCACCCTTGTTCCCCTAGACCCCTCAGTATCCTATCCTATATTGTGCATTTCTTTGCCTTGTTTGCTTGTATATCCCATTATTCATTTAGCTGTCAGTGAAAATTCAGGTGCATCTGAGGACATTAGGGAAGCAGTCCACCACAATATATACAAAGATCGCAACACAGAAGGTCATTGGGCCTGCAATGTATGTGCTGACATATCACAAGCATTCAGAAGCTTGGTACTGTCAGTGACAGTTTTCACTGCAACACTGAGCTTCCAGCTCGTTCCAGAGGACAGCATTATCATTCAAAAAGCATAACATTCTGAAGAAAGGTCATCAGGATGAAACATTAACCCTGTTTCTCTCTCCCATAGGTGCTTCTTGACCTGCTGAATATTTTCAGCATTTTCGTTCTCTGTAACAATATCTGTGAATTGGCAATGCACAGACGCATCAGGTAGGTCACCAACTGGTTTCTTAACAGGGAAAGTACATTCTTCATGTTACTCATTGAAAAGTGCTTAATCCGAGCATTTTCCCAATCTCCAGTGTGTTGGTAATACTATCCACATTGTTCATTCTATACACTTGCATTGACCTTCAGAATCAGCAAATTCCCCCAATGTTTGGATGGTCATTGGCCAACTCTCTTTGCCATTGAGAAGGTGGTGGTGAGCTGCTTTCTTGAATCACTGGTCTGAGAGATGTACAGCGCTCCAGGATTTTGACTCAGTGACAGTGAAGGAACACGGCTCAAAGTCAGGATGGTGTGTGTGGCTCAGAGGGAACTTGCCTGAGGTGGTGTTCCATGCATCTGCAGCCTTTGTTTTTGCAAAGATCATAGGATTGGAAGGTGACTTGACTTAAATGCTGGTATCTTAGCTCATTTAATACCAAATCTCAATTACCATTATGCCTGAAAAAAACAGATTCCTAAAGTGTAACAGTTCATCCCCAAGTTCCCTAACTAGCAACTGATCCTTGCAGACAGTAACCTGGTTGTCAATAAAATTTCCTTTTTCCTGTACTTACATTCATAATTCCCTCAGTCTTTGATCCTTAATATTAAAAGTTACTACAACACTTCAATATTTGATTCCTTTTGAACTCATACCTATTAATTTTACCTCTAAAAATAATGCTACTTCTATCAACTGTAGTGACTGAATTTCAAAAACATTTAATTAGCTGAGGAGTGGTTTGGAATGCCTCAGGGTTATGAAAAATGCAAAATAAAGGTATTACATTTAAATACTATAATCCTCTACATTTGTTTCTGGAACTAACTTGATTTGAGTAAAAACTGTGAGCAGCTTATTAAGACAGCAAACAGACAAACATATGTACAGTTCAAAGCCCACAATACTTCCTTGTAATTATGGTTCATCTCTTGCTTCTGATCCCTCAGTCGGTTCAGCTTAGACACTCGACTTAACTTATTTTGGATACTGATTCTGCCAAATACTTGGCTTATTCACTCGAACCCTGAATCAGGCATCCGTAGGCTAAATTGTAACTTTTCAAACAGCGGTTGTCTGAATAAATTGTCAAATGGGTGATCTGGTGGTGGGATATCATAAAATAAATTGTCTAAACTCAAAGGAATCAATGAAGTCTGAATTACAGTGAGATGGAAGAGAGAGGTAACTGCTGACAGAAGAGGTAGAAAATGGCAACAAAATGTATTAATGAGTAAATCAGACTCACACTAGATGTTGCACCTCAATATCAACATGCACAATTCAACTACTGCACAATGTGCATACCTTGCTGAGGCTATTGTCGAAAATTGCGATGGGGGTGGTTTCAATGGGTTCATATGTTGCACTTTAATTTCCATCATAAAAACAAAGAAATTCACGTCACAGTTCCAACATATCTTGCTGGATTAACTATTTTCAATGGTGTAGAGTTGAACTGTTCAGTCAGTCTTCAAATTAGCTGACCTGCAAAGAGACCTTCCAACCTTGTAATGGGTACTTGCAAGCTTGTCACACACTGTGGAATTCATTGCCTCAAAACAAGGGCCATATGTGGCTTCAGTGGTACAGAATGTCCCTCAGGCTCCTTTCCAGCCATCCTTTCCAAGTCTTACTCCCCTCAAATAACTGTTTATCCCATGTGTTGTTCTGGTTTTAATCTGCAGATTGTCTAAACAAATTATTCTGACCAAAGGATCCTGTTGCTTACTACTTTTGGCGGATTAAACTTTCTGGCCATTATCCAGAGTTAACAATTGTTAAATTGTAAATACTTTGCAAATCTCTTTCAAACTTGCTATCTTGGTCTTCGTAGTTTTGTAGTTGTACAACTTGGTTTCACTATTTAGAAATCTCATAACATTTTCTCAAAGAATTACTTTTAAAAATGAGTGTGATGGTCACAGGTGATGTTGGAAGCAACTGACCAGATCACTTTTGATCCATTGCACCTTACTGAAAAATAAATGACAAGAGGGAAGGATGGTTAAAATGCAAAATACACGAGATAGTTAAAATATGGTCAGTCAGGGTCAGTCCTAAGTGGGGTGGAAGGAACAGCATATTTTTAATGTAGCACCTTTAATATAATAAACCATTCCACAATGCTTCACAGGAATGTTGTCAAACAAACTTTGACACTGAGACATGAGGTGGTATTTGGACAGTTGAAGAAAAGCTTAGTCATGGAGGAAGGTTTTAAGGGGCAATGGTAAAGGAGAGGAGGGGCTGGGAGATTTACAGAACAATTCCAAAGCTTAGGACCAGGACAGCATAGGCGTAGTGTCGATGATGGACTAATCATAATCAGGAATACTCAAGAAGCCAGAATTAGAAAAATGCACACATCACCATCAGCATGTCTGGCGTTAATGCATCCAGTCCCTGCATCCACTTCTCCACACCCCTATTACTCCATGCCACTATTTATAAACCATACAGTATTCTAGGCTTTATAAATAGCTCTGTCTATCTTTCCTGCCACTTCTAATGCCCTATGCATAAGGGGGACCCCAATTTACAAACGCTCATAATTACGAACACGATCACATGCAGCAATTAATTTTAAAGACCCAGTATACAAACATTTCCTGTACTTACAAACAGCTCCTTTATATTGTCCTGCAATATGTTCCAACTTGCATAGAAGTCAACTTGTGAATGGATTCTAGAAATGAAACTGTTCACAACCCAGTAACTGCGTGTACATACAGACCTGCATCACTTCACTTCAGCACACCATTTAAAATAGTACTGTTTAGACTGCCTTGCTATATTCCATGTTAAGATTTGAGGTCCATGGTTTTTCAAGCTTAACTCGGTTTGTGTGATAATCAGCAGTGATATTTTTGAGGTCACTTCATAAAGAAACATTTGACATAAATAAATATAAATTTTGGGACATGGAGAATTCAGTAACTACTGTTAATATCTTAAAAAGTTGTCACCAACCGGTGCCTTCTGAAATATTAACGACTTCCAATAATTTGGTTCCCCTGTGATGCCATGTATGTGAGAGGTGCCACATCAGGATGTGATCAGTTACAACACAGATTGTGTATGAAGTGTTTACCCACAGTCTTTCTGGCTTCTTGGTACTCAGAGTATATTTTTCATCTTAATGATTTTGTATTAATACATTGCATTAGAGAACATAAAATTTGCAAATAACATGGCTTTATTATTGATGTTACAATAAAAGTGATTTCTACATAATATACATTATATACAATGGCTTAGATAACATCAATAGGCCTCACATGCAAAATATATTGCGCAAATTATATACAGACACCGGAAAATCTTTTGGCCATACAAGAAAGAATTGGGTGCTCTAGAATTTGATGACTTGATAGAAACTGCAATTTTACAAAATATTAAAAGATAGAACAATACTCTTTTTTCTATATAATACATGCTGAAAGCCAGCTGTGAACAATGAACACCTGATGGATTACACAATATGCCATTCCAACAGCAAATACTCAAAATCTGTCAATAGAAAAAGCACTGTGGTCATCTATATACATTTAAATACATCACCTTCTCTAAATTGCATTTTCACAGCACTTGTCACCTCTAAGATGCAAGAGTCAGGATTTCTCCTCATCTACCTTTTGTGCTTCCATTAGGCTTTGTGTTACCATAGTATAAAACAGCTGTGTAGTTTAAACAAGGTTCTCCTACCATCATCTATTCTATCAGATAATAAATATCCAGTTAAGTGCATAGTCCCACTGCAGTGCTCTGCTTTATTGTTTCATTTAAACACATCAAAATCAATGGTAAACAATTCTTGCTCATGGCTCTCCTTGAAATTGGAACTTTTATTTTTTGAATACAAAAGCATCTCATTAGAAACTACTCTGATTCTGGCTTGTGCACCCTTTTTACAAATACAATATGTTGTGCATATTTTTCAAGCTCAATAATGAACATACAAATCGTTAGGCTTGACATTATTTCCTCAGATTTCAGTGACACAACTGTGTGACTTAAATGTTCCTCAAGCTGTTAAATGTTGCATTAAAGAATTTACACATTGAATCTTGATTTATCTGGGATCAGGAAGCTGCTTTCTGATTTCATGCTTTAGCTGAAATTCTGCTAGACACTGCTGTGTGTGCAGCATATCCATTCTCATACCCTCCCCCCCTCCCAGTTAACCATACTCATCCAATCCCAAGACAATATCTATTATTTTGCACAATTGAAATACTTGATTTGTACCAACTGTGTAATGCATGAAATCATATCTATCTTGATGGAATTTTTATGTCTCATGACCCACAATCTAACTGAGCTCAAGGGCATTACAAAGTAAAACTATAATACAACAGACAGGTGGCACATTAATGAACTGAAGTGAATGAGTTTACAGAAAAACAATCCTTTTGTTACTGTTGTGGCTGTCACTCTGATTTGTTTAATTAGATACCTACACATCGAACACTGTTTTGGTCCTCTTGCATGGTTCCATTCAGTAATAGAAAGGATTCCAAGAGAAAAAAATTACTGTATCACTAAGAACGTACAGAATCACAATCCCTAGTAGCTGGCTCCATCTGTTTAAGATTGTCAGACATAAGTTGAATTAATCCAGTTCAGATTTTTATCACCATAGAGCACTCTGTAGCGTTGCCCATTCTTATACCTTCCTCCAGCCCAGTTACCTCCAATCTCACCCTGCACCCCCACACTTCCTGACAGACCCATCCTTCACCTTACAGCTTAACCCTACTCCCTACAGATCTGCCACATTCACTATAATTCTGACCTGTTCCAACAGGCACATCCCCTCTTCCTCTGCTCTGCCTTGCTCCCCATTGACTTTCACTGCAACAAACAAAAACTAAACTTACCGCAGTCCAGTACTATTTCCAGAAACAATCTTTAAGACACAAGAAGTAACGACAGTGAAACCCATAGGTTTCTCTGGCTTTCAAGTTCCCTCATTCCATTGCATTTCCAACAGGTGTAATATGTCACAAAATATAATTTGGTTGATTTTATGAGACCAGACATGATAACTGAAAGTCGACAATATTTTTCCTTTGCAATAGTGCACATTAACACACTGAACACCTCCCTACACCACTGCCCTTCATTATGTATTGTTCTGGCATGGATTGGCTGCACCATGCTGGACCTACATGTCTCTGCTGATAGAAACAACAAAAAGCTGATAGTGAAACAATCATGATAACTGCAGATATTGGGAATAATTTAATTAATTTAGCAAAACTTTTAATTTAATTAGTTAAATTTTTACCTCTCTATGTATTTCTCAGAAATGCCCAGATGGGGATGGAAGTTTTTTTAAGAGGAGTAAAGGGTTTTGGTTCAGTCACTGTGTTCATTTTTCATCCCTAGTATTATCAAACCTTTTTATTCATTCAGGGATGTGGGTGGCACTGGCTGCATCAGTATTCATTGCCCATCTTTAGCTGCCCATGAAGGTGGTACTGAGCTGCCTTCTTGAACCACTGCAGCCCATGTGCTGTAAGCAATGAAGATCGGAGGGACCTTGGTGCTTATGTCCAGCAGTCCCTTAAACTATCAGGATAGGCGGGTAAAGTGGTTAAAAAGGTGTATGGTACACTTGCCTTTATTAGCTGAGTCACAGAGTTTAAGAACAGGGAGATGGAACTGTGTAAACTGTTGGTTAGGCCACAGCTAGAGTACAGTGTGCAGTTTTGGAATTCACATTATAGAAGGGATGTGATAGCCCTGGGGAGGGTGCAGAAGAGATTTACTAGGATGGTGCCTGGGTTGGAGAGTTTCAGTTATGAAAAGAAACTGGACTGACTGGGGTTGTTTTCCTTAAAACATAGGAGATTGAGAGGGGGCATGATTGAGATGTATAAAATCATGAGAAGCATAGATAGGGTAAATAATAAGAAATCTTTCTGCTAGATGGAGAGATCAGTACCAGAGCTTTAGGTTTAAGGTAAGAGGCCAAAGGTTGCGAGGAGACTTGAGAAAAAAAAACTTTTTTTAAACTAATAAGGTGGCATAAATCTGGAACTCATTGCCTCTACGGGTAGCAGAAGCAGAAATCTTCATAACATTTAAAAAGGCATTTAGATGTGCTCTGGTGATGCCAAGGTATTGGCCATGTGCTGGAAAATGGGGTTAGAATAAGTGGTTGTTTCTGGCCAGCAGTCTCATGATGGGCCAAAGTATCTTTTCCAATCCTGTAAATCTCCATGACCCACAATATCATTCTGAAGGGAATTCCAGGATTTTGACCCAGTGACACTGAAGAAATATATTTTCAAGTGGTTTGGAGGGTGTCTTGGAAGTGAAATTACAGGAGTAGTGTCCCATATATCTGCTGCTCTTGTCTTCCTAAATAGTGGTGATCATGGTTTGGAAGGTCCTGACCTTTGGTGAATTTCTGCAGTGCATCTTGTAGATAATACATACTGCTGCTATTAAGCATCAGTGATAGAGGGAGTGAATACTTGGGGTTGTGGTGCCAATCAAGCAGGCTGCTTTGTCATGGAAGGTGTCAAATTTCCTGAGTGTTGTCAGAGCCGCTCTCATCTAGAGAAATGGGGAGTATTCCATCACACTCCTGATTTGTGCCTTCTGGTGGTGGGCTGAACTTTGGGGAGTCAGGGAGATGGGATACTCGGTGCAGGATTCTCAACCTCTTGTAGCCACTGTATTTATAATGCTGGCCCAATTCCTGGTCAATGGTAACCCCAGGATATTGATAGTGAGGATTAAGTAAAGGTAATGCAATTGAATGTGAAGGATCAATGGTGAAATTCTCTCTTGTAGATGGTTGCTGCTTTGCATTTCTATGGTACGAATGTTATTTGCCACTTGTCAAACTAAAGCTGGATATTGTCCATGTCTTGCTGGACTGTTTTATTTGACCATGTTATGGAAGGAAACAAATTGATGAAACAGCTTAAGACTGTTGGATCTAGGATAATACCCTGATGAACTCCTACAGAAAAGTCCTCAAGCTGATGACTGATCTCCAAAAACCACAACCATCTTCCTTTGTGCCAGGTAAGACTCTGACCAATGGGAAGCTTTCCCTGATTTCCATTAATTGGTTTAGCTAGGGCTCCCTGATTCTACACACAATCAAATATGGCCACGGACTCAAGTCAAGTTACTCTGAGTTCATCAACACAGAAAGGCCATTCAGTCAGCTGGTTCTCTGCAAGAGGAACTCAGGTAATTTCATACCCCTTGCTTTCTCTCCAGAGGTCTGCATATTTGTTTCTCTTCAGAATGAGGTGGAAAGTATGCAATGGCAAATCCCCTGCTCCTGTTCCATAATCTGTATCTTCACGATTCTCCAAAACCTAAGCTCCTTTCCATTTACTTAGTAATAGTGCATTAGAACGTAGAACATTACAGGGCAGTACAGGCCCTTCGGCCTTCGATGTTGTTCCAACCTATGAAACCAATCTGAAGCCCATCTATTCCATTGCAAAACAATGTTTAATTTTATAGAGAAAAAAGCTTCTTGGTTAAAAGAAGTTTAAAGTTGAAATAGTGTTCATTTAACCAGCTCTTTTTACCAACTATCTCCTTTTATGTTGAAATGTAATCCACTTTTGGTTAGCAAATCTAATTAACTTCACTGCCAATGACACAAAGTTTCATTCACTTTACCTTTAAGCAATAAGAGAGTTTGAAAAATGTTATTAGTAGTGTATTCTGCAGTGCACAAAATAATTTTAAATCAATTTCAACTGACTGGCAGTCAAAGTGCTCACAACTTGGCATCTTTTGGTGGCAATATGACTCAGGCATGACTCTCTGGGCGTTATCATAGCTTGTAGTGGTCCCCATTTTGGCAAGAGTATCAGAGTAATTTGAATATGAACATTAAGGTTTGGCGAATAAATCACTAGTTGGCACTTGCTAGCTTGACAGCGTTAACTGAAATTCAAGCAGCACTTTGTGCAGTTACATACTCCACTGACAGCAAGTACACTGGGAATGGGAGAATTGCATTGAACTGTGCAGCACAATGTAGGGAACTAAAGCTTACATACACATAACAGACCATAGGTCTTTTGATAGCACTTGTCATTTAGGCTGTGTTTTTGGTATCATTGCAATATTTAATACTCGAATATTAATCTTTCAACGGTGTAAACTGACTTCTTTTTTGTGAAAAATGTTAAGCAAGTTAGTTATTAAGTCAAGCCAGTTCAATCACAAATATGAGAGCAATAAAGTACATTGACTATAAAACTCTCCATTCATTCCTTGCACACACAAACTTCTGTTGTTAGACAACAACTCCTTTATAATCAAAACTACTCATCTGAGTACTACACTCTTCACTTTGCATATCCCTTTGGAGAATTTAAATCAAATTGGCTTCAGCTCAAATCAACCAACTAATCTAAACAGTTGAAGGTTATATAATCTGGAATGTTCTAATGGAATGAAGCACACGGAAGATATCAATCATCAACTGAGAGAGACATTTTGTCAGCTTTGTTTTATAAACTGTACTGAACTATTCACTGGCAATTTTACTGTGGAGCAGTGACCACCCTGAGACACAATCCAGATAAGCTGCTTTTCATACATTGATTCGGATTAGTGACCGCTCAGCCCGTCAGTAAATCATTTCACATAAATAAAGATCACCAGCACATTTCAGGAAGCCAAAGGATCACATAACAGGTGAAACTAAGCATCAACTAAAATGCACAGATTGTTGCCGTACAATAAAATTGTTCCTATCATCTTTAAAAAAAAGCAGTTTTAGCTGTAAGTTTGTCAAATTTACAACTTCATCCAAATGGATAGGTAAAGCACCTCCTGAATAAATAATATAAATAACTTAAGAAAACGTTCTAAACTTTCTCACAATGTGTCTTAAAAGCCATTGGAATATCATAGCAACTAAACAAATTAGCACACCGAAAGGAAATTTCTTGTTAATATATTAAAGCATACTTAAAACCTTAGCTTTGCCTGACTGCTGCAAAGCTGTAAATATCTGCAAAGTTAACATACTGATTAAATACTTTAACATACGTAGCTTCCCATTATATTTTCAAAACAAATGATGCTAGTGTCTTAATGGACATAAGTTGGATCCACCTGTCAAGTGATGAAAAGTGTCCTTTTCTTGTACATCTTGTCCCCACTCTGGACCTTCAGGTTGTGGCACTCGTTGGGTGTTCTGAGGCCAGCGGCAATGCAACTCTGGATTCACGAAAATAACGAGGATTTGGTTATGGCCCAGTCTAGCAGTGCTTGAACGGTCATACTTACTTTCATCAACCCTTTTCCTTCTAGTATGTGATGGGGCAGACATAGTTTTTCCTAAGGAAACGTAGCATAAAAAGGCAAAGAAAGTTAGTAAAGATTCCTTTAGAAACATTAAAAGTCATAAATGTCTAAACAGAGCTCTGTGAATGCACGTGTCGCTTGTTGTTGCACCCTCAGACATCCGACCTGAGGTGAATTTGGGCACTTTTGTTTTTGGTTGGTGAACATCCAGAGGAATAGCTGAGTCTGAAGAGCCCAGAGGGTCATTTAGATTCCCCCACCTTCACATCCCACAAACACCATGAGGTGAAATGTTTTGCTACTGCAATGTCCAGAAAACTACTCAAGCTTAAGTAAACTCCTACCCGACAGCAGGCAGACAGAAGTCAGAGGCAGCCTGGAATTTGAAGCCAGCAGAATGCAGTCAACATCACTGACTGACCTGTAACCAGGTCATAAGCCTCATGAAGGGCCACACCGACTCCAGCATTGGCAAGGTAGCATTTATTGGCCATCATTACAAGTGTTTGATGAGATGGTAGTGAGTAGCTCAAACACCAGTTGCAAAACATTCATAATACACCCAATGACTGCCCCACCTGTTCACCCCTGCCACACGCACACAACTTCATAAACCCTTGTGCTACTTAGCAAGCCACATTTACACAAGATCAGATTGATTTTGTTATCAAGGTGACCCATATTACACATGCGCTGAACAGAAACACTTACCTATGTTCAGATTCAGATCATGTGCTGCGTGATATTAATTTACTAGCTCAAAGCAAATATCCAGCTATTTGCTGAACAAAGAACAGAAACTGGGAAATCTGCAGGGAGTGTTCTGACCAGCTAAGCAGTTTACAGTTGCACTGTGGATTTCATTTGGCACAGTTTGAACTTCAATATCAAAAACACTTTGTAATTTGATGAAAACATAACTTTAGTTACTTGTGGAAAATAGGTAATATTTTACTTGCTCTTTTACAGTTCAAATCTCCACAGTGTATTTTAAGTGAAACATCATCTTCCTGGGTTAAGATCCTCTTAAGTCCACTTCCAACTAGAAGGTAGGTGCAGACCTACAAGCCAGTAGGACTCACCCTGCCATTGAAGATCTCTTGGAATGTACTTTTTTTTTAAAAGAGTTGATATTGTTATAATTTGGAGGTGCTGGTGTTGGACTGGGGTGTACAAAGTTAAAAATCACACAACACCAGATTATAGTCCAACAGGTGTATGTGGAAGCACTAGCTTTCAGAGCGCTGCTCCTTCAACTACCTAATGAAGGAGCAGCTCCAAACACTAGTGCTTCCACATAAACCTTGTTGGACTATAACCCGGTCTAGCTTTTATAACCCGATTTTTAACTTTATATTGTTATAGGATCAGTCTCTTACCACTAGGTGTCACTGCAAGTCAACAATTCAATTCCATCCCTTTGGAAGGGCGACCCCAAAAGTAAAATTCTTAAATTCCGTTTCCAGTGCAAACTTATCCCAATGCTGTAGCTAGTGACAGAATCATTAAGTATTTAAATTACCATTTAAATTTTAAGCTGACATAGTGTGCAGAGTAATTGATAGCAAGTAGTACACAAAGTTCTTAAAAATAGTAAAAGTGCAACATGTTCAGACTTGCTTCGCAGCAGCCCTCGGTTTTGAAGTGGCTGTTGCTCAGAGCAATGTAGGTTTGTAAATCTTGGCACCACTTAACTGATCTTGGGATAACCCAGCTGCAAACTGTCAGAGATACAGGAAACTAGAAAGCTAGCTTTTCAGGACCACTGTGCTGCTTGGCAAAAGGAGTTAGTAGCAAAGAGAAGAGTGGGTATTAATAAGAATACAAATACCTGTAATCGTATTATACACACAGTGCAAGGAAACCTGCACATGCAATGTTCTATATCAATGAACTCCAGTTGTATGTGATATATAGCAACACTAAAAAGCAAGCGTGGAAAAGGCAAAAGCCAAATAGATCCCAAGTAAGAAAGGCTGGTGTTGGCTGTTGGACTTTCTCCCAGCGAGCCAGCAGTGCGCCAACTGTCTTTTGAATGTTCTGGACGTCCGACTGCAGGATGTCATACGGAGAGCAGATGTCAGCCTATCCGAAGGGCAGCGGCCAGGACAGAAGAACAGTGCACGATATTACAAATACAAAACTTAGCAAGAGTCTGTATAAATAAGAACTAAACAGTCTGGGTGAAGGAGCATGCATGCGAAAAACCGTGCTGCCTTACATTGCCTCCTATCTACAAAAGCAGCCAGAGAAACCAAGTTATTAGTGCTTTGGGAGGGTGGGGTCAGATGCAGTTGTTAAGCAAGTTTCTAGGAACAAAACAGTAAGACAGACGGTTTTCTCAATGTGTTAATGCATGTTGTGAAGAGGAGCAGACTTGGGAACATTTCAAAAGCTGCTCTGCCAGAGTTAAAGCCAGTTTGTAAATGGCAGCTGAAAGAGAGAAGCAGGGAAGAAGCGATTATCCACAAGCTTGTCTATCTACTGACTACAGGGATTGCAGCTACTCAAAGAACTGAAACTGCAGAATTGTGTCAGTCTTTGTGATGATCAGTCAAACCTCTTGATTCTCACAGAAACAATGCAGAGGAAAGTAACTGCCTAAATCCTCACCCACTATCCTGAGATAAGATTTCATCAGCTACAAAGTGGCAAGCAAAACATTGATCAAAATGTGCTTAGAGATCAAAATGTCTACATTTTCTCTCACTGCATTGGAAGACTATATTGCTTAGATTTAAATGGAAAGGGAACGCTAAGAACAGTTCACCCCCAAAATGGTTTATCCAGTGACACGAACTGCTCAATATGAACTATGTGCTAATTTGTCAATTACTATTGGGGTCTCAGTGAAATGGGAGGGTCTTGTGGGGCAGTAGTGACATCCCCATCTCTGGGCCAGATTGTAAAAGTTAAGTTCCACCTACCCTAAAGGGATGTCATAAGTGTTCCAAGGAAGGTCACTGGACCTGAAACGTTAACTCTGATTTCTCTCCACAGATGCTGCCAGATCTGCTGAGTTTTGGTTTTTGTGTAGGTCATGACAAGTCTGAGTAGGTTGCTTAAAATAAACATGGTGAGGGTGTTGGGTCATGCTGAAGGTAGGATTGCACAGTCAGCAGATGATGTAGCCATCCTTATTTAAAATATAAATAAAGGAAGGCTCTTGTGCTGCAGCAGTGGTGCCCCATCTCTGGCCCAGAAGGCCCAGGTTCAAGTCCCATCCTTTCGATGTCATAACTTGCCTGAATAGATTGGGTAAAAATATCTATCAGTGAAATGGAATCAGGCTGCAGCAGGTCTGAATTGCACAGCAGCTGTTGTCCCTGCAATTGTAGCACCATCAATACACTGGGCAGTGATAATACTATGTTGAGTGTGTGTTGCTGGAAAAGCACAGCAGGTCAGGCAGAATCAGAGGAGCAGGAAAATTGACGTTTCGGGCCAGAGCCCTTCATCAGGAATGATGATACTATGTTTACCCACAGTCCCACAATGGGTTCAAGGCCCGTGGCTCCTCAACATATTTGGACCCAATCACCACTGACCCAATGAGTGACGCAACAGGAAGGATGGGACAACCATGAGTGAACATCAACTACCATGTTACAGAGACAGCTCTTCTCCATCATTTAGGGGACAGAGTGGCACTGGCTAAGGTCTGGAATAAAATATTAATTAAGCCAAAAAACATGATATTTTGTAGCAGTAAGGTCTAATATAGTTTGAGATGTTGTCAGGTTAATGTGTTCCTTCTGCAGACATGAAGCATGTATACTGACACTGCAGAATTCTTGTTGTCTTGATCTGAGCTGCTTTACACTTGAATCCAAAGGTAATCACTTTGCACTAGAGTTGTAATTGAAAACTGGCCAACACTGTTTGAATACAACACATAGAAGGAAAACCAAGAGGTCTGTTGGGATAAAATTATTTTGCTCGAACACGAAGCTGCTGCATAGTTCTTAGAAAGATGTGAAGCCAGAGACACTGAGATTTTTATAGCCCATCTGGCTGCCAACATCTTAAATCATTTTCTGGTTCAGCCTTATGATGCGGAAAGGCACATCCAAGTTATGCTGATGTGGGCGTCCCAGCAGAAGCAACTATGGATGAAGTGGCTAATGTAAAAACTACTCATCTAATGGAGTCTCAGCCAAACAGTATATTGAGACACTCCTTATTTCATGCATATTAGGTTTCATTCAACCAGTTGGCTGTGCAAACATGGATCCAAACTAAAAGGTGGAACTTTCATAATTCTGTGAATAATGAATTAATGTTTGGCATTGAATTTCAGACCACATCTTTACTCAAATCTAGGGATATAAAGTATCAACTGATCAAATGTTCCTTGTGCTGGCACTGCACTGTTAGTGCTACAGAGGAGAATTTGTCCAGTACCAACAGAAGATTTTTTGTTTTGAAATGAAAGATTTATCTAAGTTACTTTAAATGAAATAGAAATAATTTTGCCAGGTTCCATGTGGACTGCAGGAGCTACCGCTGAGAACAGGGAGTAGCTTTATAATAGTATTCAAACAAAGTACTCAGAAGTAGGAAAGGGTATTCATTCCCCTCGAGTCTATTAATCCATTCAATTAGATCATGACTGCTCTGTATCTCAACTCCATTTAGTCAACTCAGCTCCAAATGCTTGACATCCACACCTAACAAAATCTAGAGATCACAGGCTGGAAAATTTAAATTCACTCAGCATCCACAGTTTCAGATTCCGTGTGTGAAAAAGTGCTTCCTGAATTTATTCATAAATGGCTCAGCTCTAATTTTAAGATGATGCTCCCTGTGCTGGGCTCCCACAGCAGTGAAAGTCATTTCTTTCTATCTACCCTAACGAACCCCTTTATCAATTTGAAATACCTCAATCAATTCACTCTTTAATCTAATAAATACAAAATAATACAAGGCAAGGTTCTGCAACCTGTGCCAACTGTCTTTTGGTTGTTCTGGATGTCCGACTTCAGGAAGTCATAAGGACAGCAGAAGTCAGCCTTTGTAATTTTAGCCATTTAAACCATAGTACCATTTTGGTGAACAAGTGCTGTGTCCCCTCAAAGGGAAGTACGTCCATCCTGAGGTCCAAAACCGAAAGCACTACACCAGATGGGGTCTGAATATAACTCTAGACAACTGAAGCATAACTGCGTAGCTGAAGTATTCCAATGCCCATGAGATAATGGTGCAGATGTGACACTTTGACTTCTCTGATAACTTCCCCTGGCTTTTAGGATGGCAGGTCACAAACAAAAGCCTATTGGCAGATACAGAGCAGAGGACTGTGACTGACTGACTGTTATTCAGAAGCACTCTGAGTTGTTGTGTGAAAGATAATGTTCATGGCTACAAACCTGACCAGCCAGAATCAAAACATACCAATCAGACACTGCTGCACCAACCTGGCAACAACTGTGGGGAGCTGCCTCAGCTTGGGTCTGGGTCGTCACAAAGCGAGGTACCAGGTTGCAACATCTGCTGTAAACCTAGTGCTAGCAGGTATCATAGAGCTGGCCAACAACAGAACCATTCAGCCTCCCCTCTACTCTTTCTGGGCTTGTTAATGATTATCACTTATAAAACACCAAACTCAGTCACACACCTCAAAATCATTCAGTATCAGTTCCACCTCAGGAAAAATCAAACAGGACCGGCTCTTTCAAGGGTTCCTTTAACTCCAGATCTGCACCTACTCTCCAGGTTTCCGCTCCCTTCACATTTGCCCAATGTGTCTTAATCTCTGCACCTTCCAACCCGAGCAAACCTTTCAGTCTTCCCAAAGTGGTTCTGATTCACTGTGCTCATTGCTTACACTTCAAGATGGCCATTTGAGAGAGATTTAGTGCATTGAACAGTTACATTTGACAGTCTAATCCATCTGAATCAAACATACAGAGGATTAGAATTATTCACTTGTTTGGATGAGCTGCACCTAAACAGTCTCTTGAAGTCAAACCAGAGTTGCCAACAAAAACAATCAGCTGACAACTGGGATCTCCACAGAGGATTAAGCAATAAGGGTATGAGAGAGCTGCTCTGACCCAAGACCTGCACTGCCCCAAGCTGAAAGTGCTGATAGATTTAGTGACAATTTGATTTCCAGCTATCATGATTATTAGAATTCATAAGATGTACAGCAGGGAATAGAATAAATCACCTGCTGCCATTACTTCAATCTTTGTTTTAGATGAGAAAACACAAAATTTAAAAATACCAATTGCCTTGAAGCTCTATTTGAGGCCTCAACAAAACATGCCTTTTAATCCTGATCAATTATTGCATCTCTTAAAATACAAAAACGTGTGGCTTTGTAGAGGGCAGCAATATAACATCACAAATTGTGACAATTAGCTCATCAACAAAGTAGAAAATATAAATGTTAACTCTGGCAAACCTATAATAAACAAGACCACAAAGACTGGAATCAGTCACTATTTCACTGGTTAAAAACAGACCTTTTTAAAATGAAATGGTACACTTCCCTTCAAAAAAACAGATGAAGGTCAAAAGCTTTCTGTCAACTCCAAAACTGCAATAAGCTAAGGACGTTAGAATGAGACAAAAAGGACATCAGAACGAACAGAACCAGCTTTGATCCCACCCTTCAAAAGATAAGCTTTATAAATGTATATATATGCTCGTGTGTGTAGAATATTTAGAGAAGTAGAGTTTTGGTGCACACTGACAGAAAGCTGACATATTGTTTCTTGACACATTGCAAATCCATGGACTTCCCGTTATTCACTCGGACAAATTTATCTTACCAACAGACATGGGATCCACCTAGCATGCTGTGTGGCCGCATCACCTCCAATGGATGCTGTAAGTACTACATGACAGTTTAGACAGTTTAACAGTTGCTGCTACAAGCATATCAAAGGAAGCTCTCAATGAAAAACCCTGGCAGGAAGTTCTTGCAAGCAACAAGCATTTAAGATGGACTGACTAATTAAAATTGCTTCTATATTGGCCAATTACAAATAATCTGCAACCCATTACTGAACAGAGAAACAGACCATTCAGCTGCTTGAGCTGAACCATTCTGTTAGATCATGCCCGATTTGTCCATCAAATTCTGCAACAATTGCATATCCCTTCCCTTCCCTAACAAGCTGATCAAACTCAGTCTTGAACACTCCAGCTAAATTAATATCACCTCTCTTGGAGCAGAGGATTCAATATCTCCCCCACCTGCTGTACAAAAACAAACCTTCTGGTCTCTCTCCTAAATGGCTTAGTTCAAATTTTAAGATGATTTCTCATTGTTCTCTGTTCCCTGCAACAAAGTGTTCCAAAGGCTGCATTGACTCCCTAGTGCCAAGATCCAGGGCATCTCTTCTGGGCTGGAGAGGAACTTGGAGTAGAAAGGGAAGGATACAGATGTCACGGCTCACATAGATAGCAACACAGACAGGACAAGGAAAGATGTTTCTGCTAAAGGATTATGAGCAGTTTGGGCTAAATTAAGCAGTTACATTAAACACAAAAGGTAAAAAATCTCCAGATTTACACACTGAGCCACACGTAGGGTAAATAAGATTAGAAAGGTAAATGTGAGGCTCCAAAATTGGTGTGGGAGAAATGGATTTTGCTTTTTATTATCCACACACAAAATGTGGATGTGCATTTATTACCTATCTTTAATTGCCCATGGGGCATTTAGGAGTTAACCACTTTGCTATGGGTCTGGAGTCATACCAGACCAGGTAAGGATGGCAGATGTGCTTCCCTGAAGGATATTAGTGACCCAGGTGGGTTTTACAACAATTAACAATGGTTGCCTGGTTAGCACTGAACTAGCTTTTATAATTCCAGACTTTACTGAATTCGAATTTTATCATCTGTCACAGTGGGATTCAAACGCAAAAACCCAGAACATTGGCCTGGAGTTCTGGATTACTAATCCAGCAACATCACCACTACCCATTTCATTCCTATTAGGGCTGGGGAAAGAGATAGCTGTTCCATTGTGATGGCCTTCAATAGAGGGGTTGGGGGCTTGACAGAGAGACGGAGAGAAGCAGGGTTCAATTGAGGGAAAGTTTAAAATCAAGAAGAAATTAGAGCGCTGAGGTGCAGGGTTGTCAAGAGATGAATGATAATCAAGTTTGACAGGAAGGGGCAGAAAATACAAGCAGAAGAGTGCAGCAGAAATTAGAACCAGAATAAGGGATAACGGTAAAAGCCTAGGGCTCTTTATCCAGATGCACATAGTATTTGTAACAACAAAAAAGAGTTGATGGCAGAAATAGAAATGAATGACTAGGACTTAATAGTGATTACAGAGACATGGCTGCAGGGAGACCAGGACAAGGAATTCAATATTCAAAAGTATTCAACATTCCAGAAAAATAGGAACATAAGGAAAAGGAGATGGTGTCGTGGTATTAATGAAGTAAGGTATCAATGCAATACCAAGTAGTGATATAGATACAACAGATCGTGACGTGGAAACAGTTCGGATTGAACTAAGAAATAGCAAGGGTGGGAGTCGTCTATAGGGCCCTGAAAAGTTGCCTCAGTGCAGGGAGAAAGTATAAGTCATGAAGCAATGGAGGCATACAAGAAAGGCACTGTAATTGCCATGGGTGAGTTCAATCTGCATACTGATTGGACAAATTAGATGGCCCAGGCTAACACAGAAGACAAATTCATAGGTTACATCAGGGATTGTTTCTGAGAGCAGTACTTTGTAGAACCTACCCGGAACAGTCAATTTTCGATCTGGTAATGTGGTAGATTCTTTAGAAACCTTGTAGTTAAGGATCCTCTGCAAGATTAGCTATCATAATATTCTGTTACTAAGATCTGAAACAAAGCTGTTTAAAGCTCAATGAGAAAATAGACTACAGAGAAAGTCAATAAAATGAGCGGTAGCAGACAGTTAAATAGATATCTCTCAGTGCCCAGCAAATCTTTATTCCAGTGTAAAATAAAGCGTCAATGAGAATAATGAATCATTTATGGAAAACGAAGGCAGTTAACAGCATCCTATCGAAAACAAGGCATACAAAGTGACAGAAACTAGCAGTAGACCAGAGGATTTGGAAATCCTATATGAATGAGCAATTGATGACTAAAAAGCTAACGAAGAGACAGAAAAATGATTATGAAAGTAAATTGACAAGAAATACAGAAACAGCAGCATGAGCTCCTATACGTTTATAAGAGAGTAGCTAAAGTTAGTGTTGGAACCTTACAGCATGCAACTGGGGAACTGATAACACAGAACAGGAATCTGTTAGATAATTTAAAGCAAGATTCTGCATCAATCATTGTGATGAAGATACCAGATAAGTAAGGTGCTAACATCAGCAAAGGTCTTGCAGCAGTCTCTATCATGAGGAACAAAGTAGTTGACAGCCTAATAAGATTAAGGGCAGACAAGTCACAAGGATCTAATGGCCTGCACCAAATAAGTGGCTGCAGACATAGTGGAGGGATTGGTCAAAATATCCCAGAATACCTCTGGATTCAGGGAGGTTTCTAGAAAATTGTAAACCACTAATGTGACACACTTGCTCAAGAAGGGAGGAAAAGAGAAAGCCATTTAGCTTAGCATCTTCCATGGGGAAAATGCAAGAGTCCATTATTAAGGAAGAGAAAGCAGGACATTTAGAAAAGTTCAACACAATCAAACAGTGTAAATATGGTTTTGTGAATGGGAAATCAAATTCGACAAATTTGCTAGTCTTTTCGGAGATAATGAGCAGAGTTAATAATGGAACCAGTAGATATGCTCTATTTGAACTTCCAGAAAGTATTCGATAAGGTATCACATAAAACTATTGCACAAAATAAAAGATCACGGGTATTGGGGTAATGTATTGTGAATTAGTAAACACACAGAAGACAGTGATGGGATTAATTGGTCTATTTCAGGTTGAAAAGTAGAAAACTAGTTAAGTGCTATGAGGCTTCATAGAAACATAGAAGGCAGGAGCAGGAGGCCACTATTTGGTCCTTCAAGCCTGCTCCACCATTCATCATGATCAGGGCTGATCAGCCAACTCAATAGCCTAATCCTGCTTTCTCCCTATAACCTTTGGTCCTATTTGCCCCAAGTGCTCTATCTAGCCACCCCTTGAATATGTTCAATGTTTTGGCATCAACTACTTTCTGTGGTAATGAATTCCACAACTTTGGGTGAAGAAATGTCTTCGCATCTCCTTCCTGAATGGTCTACCCCAAATCATCAGACATGTGCCCCTGGCTCTGGTACATCCTCCCTGCATCTACCCTCTGCATAGTCCTGTTAGAATTTTATAAGTCTCTATTAGATCCCCCTCATTCATCTGAACTCCAGCAAAAACAACCCTAACCTAGCCAATCTCTCCTCATACATCAATCCCGCCATCCCTGGAGTCAGCCTGATAAATCTTCGCTGCACTCTCGAGAGAGTAAGAGCATCCTTCCTCAGAAAAGGAGACCAAATTCTTGGTGTGACCTCACCAAGGCCCTGTATCCCTGCAACAACACATCCCTGCTCCTGTACTTGAAACCTCTCCCAATGAAAGCCAACATACCATTTGCCTTCTTTACCACCTGCTGCACCTGCACACCCATCTTCAGCGACTGGTGCACAAGGATACCCAGGTCCTGCTGCACACTCCCCTCTCCTAATTTACAGCATTCGGGTAGTAATCTGCCTTCTGGTTTTTCCTTCCAAAGTGAATAACCTCGCATTTATCCAAATGATACTGCAGCTGCCATTGATTTACCGCTCACCCAATCTGTCCAGATCATGCTGAAGCATCCTCATCACAGTTCACTCTCCCACCCAACTTGGTATTCTCGGCAAACTTTGAGATGTTACATTTTGTTCCCTCATCCAAATCACTAATATAAATTGTGAATAGCTGGGGTCCTAGCGTTGATCCCTGTGGCACCCTACTAGTTACTGCCTGCAAAGTTGAAAAGGAGCCATTAATTCCAATTCTTTGTTTCCTCTCTGTCAAGCAGTTTTCTATTCATCTCAATATTGGGGGATTTTCTATCCCCCAATCCCACGTGCATTAATCTCGCACAATAATCTCTTACGCAGGACTTCATCAAATGCTTTCTCAAAGTCCAAATATACCACATTGACTGGCTCCCCTGGTCAACTCCACTAGTTACATCAATTATTTACTATTACTGACTGGGAGGAGAAGGGCAGAATGTAATATATCCAAATTTGCTAATCATATAGAAGTAGGTGTATAGGCATGTTGTGATGAGACCATAAGGAATCAGCAAGGGGATATAGATTAAGTGAATGGACAGAAACCTGGCAGGCGAGAATTTTAGATTTTCTGTGTACAGGACTTGAAGCCAGTGTAAACAAATGAGAATGGATGACAGAACAAAATTGCTGAACAGAATAGGAGTGGCTGCAATTTGGGTCATGAGGAATTTCTAGAAAATCAAAAATGAGGAGTTGTACTGAAACTGAATGATGACTCAAGATGCAATAAAAGCAAAATGAAGCATTTCAGTGACATGGAGAAGGATGAGCAACACTGCAACACTGAAAGGAAGTCTTGGTATGCTGTAGGGTGATTACTGTTGCACCTCAACATTCTTAGATTAGAGGAGGTATTTTATATTTGAATTTGCTATAGATAGCTCCTCAGGTTCACTGGCATTAAACACTTCCTTTAGCATCTTCATTAACAAGACTTGGCTGACCTTTATCAACTTGTAGATTAACAGAACCTGAGAAGTGAACACTTATTAAACTCCCATGATCACTAGTGCATTTCTATTTCTCCAATTTAGCCAAATGTGGATAAACATCAGTTCATTGACTGCTGCACCATGACTGCAGTGTGCACTTAGCTGTGAGATGCAGGCAAAAACTCAATAAGGCTTCTTTGGCCACGCCATGCAATGTTATCACCTAGAAGAACATGGCTCAGGAAAACATCATTCATAATCTTGGAATTCCCTGCCATTTATCTTCACTGTGTGAATGTCTTTCCCAGTTGTTCAAGGGGGCAGTTCATCACCATCTTCTCAAGGACTACTTAAGATGGATAACAGATGCAGGTCTTGCTAGAAACAGTTACATCCCAGATTTTTTTTTGTTGAAGTTTATCCACTAGGTGAGACATGGCAAAGGGAAGTTAAGACAGCGTTACAGCTTCTGTCCTTTATCATTGTGAAAAACTGTTGGGAATCGGAGCAGGACCAACTTAAGCTTAGCTCATCTGAATAATGATCAATTTGAGAAAGGAAGTAAGGGTGGCCAACACTCAGAGCTTTCAGGAAAGGACAACGGAGGTGAAAACTGGTGAGGAAGGTGGAGAAACAAGACATGACGCAAGCTCAATTAATCAAATGGCTCGTTACAATCACATGTAGCTTTGCAGTCATGAAGGATTATGGGGAAAACTCAGGAAACCAGGGCTAAGGTGATGGAGCAAGCTCAATTAATCAAATGCCCTGCTCCTGTGGTCTTCCTTGGATCATCGTTGTTAGAATGTTGAAATTACTGAATGAGTTTCACAATACCCATGATTCATGCCTTTGTTGAAGAAGCTACAGTTAAACCTATGATGAATATCCCAGAGTCCTAACTCTCATGTTTGGAACACTCAGAACCCCAACCTGACAAATTTCTTAGCTGTAAATCCAATTCTGCCACAACCTACTGTTTCAAAGAAAAACCCAATCTAAAGAACTCAAACAGTAAGTATAACACATATTAGGAAAACATTAACACGGCAACTAGGCTCAAGAACACCATCACTCCTACCAATCCCATTTTAACATTGTTTGTCTTCTGTTGAGAGGTTATACAAACATAACAAGTAGGTTGTGCCTGCCTTGCTATTCAACAAGACTGTAGCTGATCTTCTACATTACTCCATTATCTCTATTCACTTGAACCCCTTCACAAAAAAGAACAAAAAGAACAAAATTAAAATTTTGTGACCATTTAATTGCAAATTCTAAATCATGGCATATAAGCAGCTTAATCCATTACTGTTGTATTATGGAACATGTTTGCACAGCTTCTCTTTCACAAATCTGTGAGCTCAAGTCTCACAGATAAGTAGTTAACATGTGCCAATGACTGCAATGTCATGACTTGTGAAATGAAACCACTGAAGAATTATGGCTTTCTCTTCAGAGTTATGTACAGGAATCACGCAGCTTGGGCTGGAATGAAATGAGAGGGCATTTATTCTGATTGATTCAAGAGTTTTATAGCTGACAATACAAATCATCACCAGGGTATTTTTGTCCTGTTTAACTTAGTGAAAACATGAAGAATCCCAGAGTTCCCGTGCCTCCATTTTCTTTTGGTATCCTTCTAGCTTATTTTTCCAAAGTGTTTGATACTTGCCTGTTTTCATTCCAACCCTAAATCCAAGGAAAGACTTTGAATTAAAAATAATTCATCAAATTACCTCAGGCACTCCCATTTTCCTGCAGGCTTCTAGAAAGTTTTCCACATTTCTCCTACATTTTGCCATGCTCAGTTTAGGCTGTAAGACAAGTACATACCCTTTTTTAATAGCAAGCATTTTTCAAAATGGTACAATGTATTGATTAATACAGAAAAACAGGGCCTGGAATTGTTTACACTAACAAGACATGAGCAATATTTTAGTCAGGCAGACCCTTGGGTCTTGTACTGTGCTCCTTTTCTGTTGATAGCTATGCATCACTTAAGACTCTGTGACATACTTTCTCTGTCACACAACGTGTTAAACATGTGCATCCATGGAAGCATTCTCTCTCTGAATTTACATCTTGTTGGAATATACCTTACCTGGTTTTGGTTGTCTTCCCCTCATCCATTTATCTCAGCAGCAGTGCTCTTACCTACTCGTAGAAGATTGTAGGATCAAGCCCTACTGCAAGGATTAAACACATAATCCAGGTCGAAACCTCAGTACTTAAGGGGTTGCTGCTAAAAAAGACATTACATAGAATCCACCCACACCCATTGCATGTAAAAGCCCATTGCATGACTCTCAGAACAATTTTTTAATTTCTATGCTTGTATGTAACAGCATTGAGAATCAATGTAGATTTTTATCTAAAACCTTTCCCTCAACCAATAGCAATGGAAATTAACTGGTCATTCATTCCATTGTTATTTCACATGGCATTGCAAATTACTCCTAGAAATTACCCTGTTCAAGTAATATACTGACTGTGGCATATCATAGCACGGCCTGAGGATGGTAAAAACACTAAAGCGAAGGCTCTTTCTTCACAGCTGACATCAGCAATATTTTGCTTCAGAACTAACACAAGAGAAGTGCAAGCAGTTTTAAATAAGTTGAGCTCCCAACGTTAGCTACGCTATCCTGGTTGGTGGTAAGTAGTGGTCGAAAGAGATGACCCAAACTGGACAGTTCCATCACTGTTTTTGAGTCAATTCCAGCAAAATATGTGGGGATACCGTAGTTTGAAATGTGACATAAGGTGAGAGTAACACTCTTGAAAGGAACATGTAAATTTGGACGAATGTTTCCCAAAACTTACTCCAACCAGGGTTTTATTTGTGATTTGTCTGGATTTGTCATAAACTAATTAACAA
Source organism: Chiloscyllium plagiosum (assembly GCF_037043375.1). Lineage (NCBI taxonomy): Eukaryota > Metazoa > Chordata > Chondrichthyes > Orectolobiformes > Hemiscylliidae > Chiloscyllium > Chiloscyllium plagiosum. Next base: position 89,472,888 of record NW_028270150.1, read on the forward strand.
GCTTAATACAAGAAACAGGTGTTTGGGGTTAATTGACGGTGTAGACATAAAAGGGAAACAGTTGCATCTGGTGTGTGAAAGGAGATTTAGGACAGAGTGATTAACAAATCCTATGCAGAAAGAAAGATACCTTTGTTCCTGACTTGCAACTGGCTTGGATCCAGATTAACAGTAGAAATTAATTGCTATGATTTGTCATCGACTCTATTGCATTGTGTGACTAATACAATAGAAAAGGGCAAAGGAGGTGGACTTTTACATAGCAATTGCTATGATCTGAGACGTCATCCACTCTTTATTTTGGCAAGGAATGTTGCCTGACCCAGGAAACACAGTATGAGAAAGAAACTTAATGGAACTCAGGTTATGGATTCTGATTATTCCACACTTCTGGAGTTTTCACAAAGCAGGTAAAGGCCATTGATAAGGAGCAGCTTACTAGCTGACCAGCTGTTGCAAGCCATGCCCCAGCAGCACTGTGTGCGACAAAGATCTCATCCTGAAAATAGGTGACTGCTCCCTTCTTAAAAGACTTACCACTGCTGGTGATGGAACATGTATACTGAGTACAGATCGCGGACGGATGTGATTGACTAAATGACACAGAACTACTCCATCCATCAGCGCTGTTCCAATTTCTTCTGGCAAAGTAACCTTTAGTCTTGTTTCAATACTCTGTTGAACAAAATGCAGTTAAATTTGTGAGTAACTTCTGAACATAACTTAATGCAAGTATTGATGCGGGTTCCAAAGATTTCTATTCCGGTATCTGAAAAGCCTGCACTTTGCACTTTACCACAACCCCAGTAGTTTTTAAGCAGTAATTAATTATATTGCAGCTTTATCACGGGTCTGCCAACTTAGCTAAAAAGCTGAGCTATCATCATTAAAAGGCCCAGCTTCTTTCCTGCTTAGGGATAAACCCTAAGAAAGGCAAACACTTTTGACCTGACAGGGCAATGGAAGTCAGCCAGGGCTATCTTTTGTGAATGCACTCCAACAATCCCTGTTGGCCATTCACACATGAACACAGGGATGGGGAAGGAACTGGCTTAGCTACAAAACCTCCACCACACTTTGCTTACTATTGAGCTTTCTGCTTACACTGAAGGGGGAAGAGAAGTTGGAAAAAGGATATTTCGCCCATGCCTAGAATAACCTTAACAGATATTTAACTAATATTTCTACTGCCTTCAGCTTTTCAGGACTGGTACAAGTGTTTGTCCTCTAACTAGAAATTTTAGCACCTAATATATTCACGATTTATTTCCTGTACAAATGATGGCATGACAAATGTAAATAACATGAGTTCATGTAAAGTTTAATAGTTCCAAACTATGAAATGGTTGTCTGCTATGCCATACTTTTCATTTCAAAGCTGTCATGCAACTTAGATATCCAAATGAATCCAGGGTAAGGTATCACAATCACCATCAACCATACGTGCATGTATGAACTAAACTCCTACTTTTATGCAGCTATATCAGCACCTCACCTCCCGGAGTTGTTCAATATGTTCTTTCTCCTCTCTCATCTGTTCCATTTTCCTACGGATTGTAAATTGAGGATCCATGGATTCAAAATTCCGTACAGACCGAAAGAAAACTGTTAAGAACAGACGAAGTAAAAAGTTACAAGTTGTGAAAGTGACCCGCCATGATCTCCTTTCCTAATGATTCATCTATTTCACTTCAATTGGTCTCAGCCAATTCAGATTTGCCATCAAGCATCCAACAAAAGTGAACTCCTTATTCAGCAGCTAATAGGTATACTATACAGGACAGCAGGCAGTACACAACTAGCTTTTTTTTTTGAAGTTAGACCCTTTGGACTGAATATATTTGTCATATCAATCAAGGCTGTGTTAGCAGTCCTGTCTTGGAGTTAGAGGATTGAGGGCGAAAACCCCACTCGAGAAACAAAAACACAAAATGGGCCATGTTTCAGCTTAGATGTTAAACAAAGGCTCTGATTGCCCTCTCTAAAGGATCCCACAGTAATACACTAAACCGTAAGCAGGTGGAGGGAGTGCCTTGGTCAACATTTACGCCTCACCCAACACTGCTGGAACAAATCAAATGGTTACGATCACATTTATGTTTTGAGAGTTTGTTGTGTACAAATTGGTTACTATTTTCCTGGATGACATCAGATACCACACTTCAAATATATTTCACTTGGAAAATCCTGAAATAATTGCAGGTGTTCTATGAATAGCTATTTATTTTTATTCTTTTATAATACAGCTCAAGCAACCGCTGATAAAATGTTATTTCTTTATATAAACTGTTCCACAATTTGCACAATTAATCCAAATTCCTTTATTTCAAAGTCAGGAGTGAAATAAAAACTCCTTGCTACTTGCAGGACTCTCCATAACTCCATGTGAGCACAGCCACATCTTACAAGTCATGGGACACTGGGATTGGTGGATTAGGAACAGTCATGACTCAGTGTGGAGATGGAGAAAGGACAACTAGCAAACCAAAGTCCTTGACTGATTTTAAAACATGATAATGTGGGTTATACCATTTCTCTCCTTTGAGCCACAAGTTTGATATTAAAAGTGAGGAATCATAATGAGTGACTGGGTTGTGAATTAACTTCTGTCCAATGCTTTTGTAACAGACCAGCATTCAGCTAGAGCCCGATAATCATGGAATCAGACAATAAAGGCTGCTATTCTGTCTACTGGTTCTGTGTCAGCTTTGAGAGTGCAACCCTCTGATTCTCACTCTCCGTACCCTGGCTAATGATTTTTTGCAAATATTCATCCACTTATCCTGCAACAGAAACTTTGGGAACAGGTTACAAATATAGGGCTATCCGCTTCCTTAAGACTTTGGCAGACATGCGTACTCTTCTTGGTTGTATGTACAGTTGAAACTTTATTGCTGGAACAGCACAGCAGGTCAGGCAGCATCCAGGGAACAGGAGATTCGACGTTTCGGGCACAGGCCCTTCTTCGGCCTGTGCCCGAAACGTCGAATCTCCTGTTCCCTGGATGCTGCCTGACCTGCTGTGCTGTTCCAGCAATAAAGTTTCAACTTTGATCTCCAGCATCTGCAGACCTCACTTTCTCCTTGGTTGTATGTACACCCTTGTCCTTCCCGGTTGCTGAAGCTGCACTTTCGGATCCCACATCCCTGCATCTGCTCCTGATTAGTCACTCTCCGCAATCCTGCTTCTCTGTCTGAAGCTTTAAATCATTTCAAACTGCGGCAATTACAGTAATGGATCTTGACACACCAGAATGCAAACTTGTTTGAAGGAGTGAGACAGTCAGCCCTCTCCCATGCTCAAAAAAGCATTCTCAACAAAGAAGGGGCAATGAGGATTATTCAAATTAATTTTGTTGTAACAGAGACACAAGGAGGGTCCTCTGATACTCTAGCTCATTCAGAGGTCAGGAAGGATGGGACGTAGAACAAATGAGTCAAATGCAAATGGAAAAGGAAATAAAATAAAATAAGACAATTCAAACAATAAATATTTACATGTTGTGTGATGGTCCAAAGGAAGAATTCTCCAACTACCTAAACGGTTTTAAAAACGTCTATTGTGAGGAATTCCTCTTTCTCTTTTTATTTAAATATATAAATTTGATAGTTTTCTTTCAGGAGGTCACAAGGTTAGTGAGATAATGGAAATTCATGGAGACACTGCCTATTTGGACTTTCAAAAGGCCTTTGAACTCTATTACTTCACATGATGCAATCTACCGATTTCAGCAGGACGTTAAAAATCTGGATTAGGTACTAGCTGCAATTTGAAGACTGAAAAGGTCGGGTTGGTGGGTGTAGTTTAGTATGGAGGAACAGCATGGGTGATGTTCCTCAGGGATCAGTGTTAAGTTAGTTTGCATATGATTGTAGTATCCTTGCAAAGGTTAAAACAACAAAGGATCAATTCAAAGATGATTTAGTTGCACCAGGGTAGTGGTTAAAACATATGAAAATACCATTCAATTTTAATTAGTGTCGTTGCTGTTGGCAGGGACAACACATCATTTCCAGGGAATATTGAAAGAGGTTAAGAAAGAAAGAGAGTTAGGCATTATTGTGCACAAATCACTGAAGGTCCATTACCAAAGTCAGAAGAGTCTTTACAGCACTTTCTCCTTTACTGACCCTCACAGGAGACTGCATGCATATGAATGCAGTTGGAGGGAGGAAATATTTTGTCATGTTACTCAGGACATCAATGATGTGAGGCATGCTCAATAAACCAGTTAGTCTTTTCTAACCTGTCAATATACTCATGCACATTTAAAATGGGACAGCCAAGTCATAACAAGAAACACAATTGACAGGGAAACTTTAGGCCTAGAAGTTTGAAAGTAGCCTTGTCATTTTTAGGTATAAAAGATAGCATATTAGCAATACAGGGGTACTACACAGGAAAAAGGATCACCAGAATAACCTGAAGAAGCTCATCTAGAACTAAACAAACCAATATTTCCAGGTTTCTGGCTGGAAAGAAGATAGCAGTAGACAACAGGATAAAGGATAAGTAAATTCAGCAGTGACAAAGTGTAAGGTTCAATTCCACTGCCACAACCATAACTACTCATAACTGCCCACTCTCATTGTGTGTTCCAGTAAGAGTCATATTGGATCTTAAATGTTAATTCTGCTTTTTTCTCTAAAGATTTGTTGAGTTCCTCCAAACTTGGTTTTTATTTCAGAGCTTCAACATCTGTAGTATTTTGCTTTTGGTTTAGCTTCCTACTCCATACTTTTATTTGTCATCTTTTCTCCTTGTAACTCTTGACAGATGAGCGTCAGAATATAACAGAATGGAAACAGGCCCTTCAACCCATTGTTTCAATGCCAGTCATGAAGTACCTATCCACTCTAATCCCATTTCCCATCAATTAAGTGCCACGTAGTGAGAACCAGAAATTCTCTATCACTTCACCAAAGAGGGCCATGCCTCATTTGAAGCTAAATATGGACCGGACCATTCAGTACTATAAAAATCCTAAACTAATCTCATTGGCATGTTGTCCCCAAGTAACCTCCCTAGCTTCAAATATTAATTTACATTTCCCTTTGAAGATGAACTAAAAAACATAACATTTCCGACCACATCATTTGCTGTGCCTTTATTTATCATGCATACCAATCTTACATATTCCAAATACAAGTGCTATCTGTTAATTTTTGACATACTAGTGACTATTTTCAAGTTGTATCAGCAAACAAATGGAAATACAGAGTGCAAGGAAAGGCCAGTGGAACAAAATGAATTCAAACCATGGACTGGAGCAGAAAGGAGCAACACACTGGCTAAGCTCCAAAGACAAAGACATTCATCGAACTTCATAAACAGACATCTTTTAATCACACATTCCCATCCAGTAAAAAAAAAAGGCAATCCAAAATCTCTTCTGCAATATATTAAACCATTTGGTAAGAACACAAACACTGACACCAAAGCAAATTAAAAAAACAAAAAAGTTGGAAAAAGTTCTGGCACCATCTGTGGAAAACAAACCAGAGTTAACATTTCAGATTGATGACCTTTCATCAGAGCTGGGAAAAGTTGGAAATGTAATAAAAATTGCTCCTTCTACTTACTAAAAGCTATTACATTCCTAACTTTTCCCAACTCTTAACAAAATGTCATTCCAACCTGAAACAGTAACTAGTTTTCGCTTCACAGATTCTGGTTGACTTGCTGAGAATTTCCAAAATTTTCCATTTTTATTTCCGATTTCCATCCTCTACAACATTTTGCTTTTCCAAAGAAAAATATTCTGACATTCCGAGATGACATAAAAACAGCCAGACATAGGCTTTTCTACATTCCATGATCAAGAGGACTGAATGGTTCCCTAGATTGGAGTGAGTTGGTCCTAAAATAATCCACTCATTGATAATCCTATCCCAGTGAGTGTCCAAATTTCTCCTTTGCATCAATTACAATCAAACAAAATGTTGTCTTCTAATATAACCCACAGTAACTGAACTAAACACAGACAGAAAGTTAAAATTTAATATTGGCACCCACTCAACTTTAGAATTCAGAATGGGATGTGAGTAAGAGTCACATTGGAGTGAAATCATTTACTGTTTTTCTCCAGTGACAGCCAGACCTATTGAGATTCTCCAGCATTTTCTGTTTTTATTTCCGCATCCACAAAACTTTGTATCTTTTCAACTTTAGGAAGGGTTTCATTGTGCTCAGTTTCACACGAGTCCCAGTTCATCTACCAAATCATAATCATGCTGTCAGCCTAACAAAAAAACATTCTCAACTATTTTGCTGCTTTACTGACAACTTTAAACTGTTGGATGAATTTTGAACAGGAGGCTGGTTAATAGCTTCATTCTCTCCTATTTTAATCTGTCAACAAATGGACTGATCACATCATTTGAAATCATAAGAGATGGCAACCTTCCTTACAAAAGGTCCAACAAATAGGAGTGAATTCAAGCCCAAGTTACTTTGGAACCATTCTAGAACATTTGAAGATTATGTCTGTGCTCAAATGTGTCTAATATATTAAAATGGAGTTAGTTCATTAAGTGCACCAACACATAAACTAAGGCAACACACATACCATGACTTCTGTCTTCTTCCTGAGGGGTAGTGACGGTACTGCGTTCCTCTATGTGTGTCTGTGTCAACTCTCTGAAGGAGGGAGGAGGGGAGTCCAAAGGAGGAGAGTTGGCTTGGACTAAAGGTGGCAAGGACATAAAGTAGATACAAAGCAAGTCCAAGAGGCATTGGGCAAATGCCAAGTGGACCAGGAAAGTCAAAGATCAGAATTTATGCACCAGTAGCAGCCAATGCAAGTTTAATGTGAATCAATTCAAGGTTGAACCGGGAAATTCAAGATTAAAAAAGGACAAAAAAAATGTGAAGAAACACACAACACAAAACAAATGAAGAAAAAAAACTGTTAGCTATCGAATACAAATCAAATCATGCAGTTAACTTTCTGCCATGACTAATCTCTATATCATCATACAATACAAACATGAGAACAATTATACAAAAGCTACAGTAAAAACTGATTCAAACTCACAATCACTTACAGTTTAAATATTAGATATTACAGCTGGTCAAGTAATGATAGAATAAAAGAGATAAAGTTATAGTGTGGGTTAATTATAGTGAACAAGTACAAGCTACCAGGACGGAAATTTAATGCCTTCTTGGTTGAAGATCAAAATAAGCCGAACCCACCAAGCAAAATCTGCCTTGACCAACAGCTTACAAAGTAATCATGAACCACCAATGAATTTTTGTAAGATTCAAAATGAGGGGGCAATACTGCTCTATAAACTATAGATACTTCAGACCCATTTCCCCACCACCTTTGCAATTATTTGCAAATGATTCTATCCTCTCATCACTTCAAATATCAAACCAGTTTTTCTTTAAAAGTCTCTGCCTCAGTCACTTCAAAATCCTAACAACTGCCATTAACATTTAATTGCAATTACTATAATGAATTTGGAAATCATGATTTGGAGACAACCACCTGATGAAGGAGCAGCACTCCGAAAGCTAGTGCTTCCAATTAAAGCTGTTGGACTATAACCTGGGTGTTGTGTGATTTTTGAAATTGTTAATAGTTTCGTAAGACTCTTGCCTGGTATGTTTAGCTTCTAGCTAAAGCTGCCATAGTCCCAAAAGGACCATACGGCGGCTCTCTCATTAGGAGGAGGTGTCTGGTGCTGAGTTTATCCTGAAGGTCACCATGCTTCAGGCAAGAAGCAAGGTTGAGGAAGTGGGATCTTCCCTTGGCAACAAAGGGAATCGAATCCTCGCAGTTAATGTCGCTCTGCATCAAAAAGCAGTCATCAAGCCAAGTGAGCTAGCCTAACCTCTGGCTTATCGTTAATTAATAAAATTACAGAGAGCTCCAGAAACTTGCTTATAAAAGGAACCGCTTGAGTTAGGTTGCATGCTCACATTTCAAATATGCACAAACGAAACTATAACTTGATGATGTATTTCCAAACTATTCTTTCACCTATGGGAAATTATGTGAATAGTTTCAACTGGGAGGATGAGAGTTTGAACCTTCACTTACTGCATTTGGTCCATCCAACCACATTCGCAGTGGAATAGGACCCACAGCAGAAAACTAGCCAGTTCCCTTCAGAAAGATGTTCAAAATAACTGGTGTGGCAAACAAATATGACACCCTGGTACAGGTGAAGACTCATTTCTGAGGCTAGGCTAGATTAAAGCGAGTCATTACTGCCAACAGACATGGTTTATGCTGATATAGGACATCAGGATGGAAAATATTCTACCCACAAGCTAATGAACTTGCAAACTGAAGACAACAAAAGCCAAACAAAGCCATTTAAACTTCAAAGACATACTGATATGTAGGATATGATTAGCTTACTTATAGTTTTCTCACCCCTCAGTATTCATCTATGTCCTTTTATGCAAATGACAGCTCTGATTCATTTACATGTTTCAGTTAATTCAAGCACAAGTGCCAGAAATTATGGTTAATCATTAACAACAAATTCTACAAAATCCAAAGGCCAAAGAATTTAACTGGGAGAAAGGCTGCAATTACAATTTAATTTATTTAATGAAGCATTCAGAGATAAATTGATAACAATTATACTCCCTTGTTACAATGTAGATTCTACAGCTTAATGCACAGTCACTGAGCCACTGTGACACATCGAAATCCGTAATTGAAAAAGAACAAACAGTAGAAATAACTATGGATATTTTAGAGTTCAAAATGTAACCTCTAATTTATCAGAGGATGGGCTCTTTGATGTAGGGGACAAGCATTCCTTAATGCTTTTTGAAGGACAATGACAAACATCTTTAAAAGGTATTACATGACGACTGCAAAAACAAAATAAATGATATCTTATTCCTACATCTTTCCACCCCGATGTTTCCAATTAAGTCATTAGTTACTGGAATGATGTTATCAGATATTAACAACCACAAACTGAAACACATTGCAGTTTTAATGCTCAATTAGTGAGATAAGCAAGACTCGAATAAATGGGAGATGCGCAAATCATCACTCTTAGAACATAATGCAAACCTAAAAAAGAAATTGGTCTATGCAATGGAAGCAGACACCACCAGGCTGTATTGTGCCCCCCAACCAACTGAAGAACTCAAAACAGATATCACATAGCCATTTTTCTTTAACTCCAAATGAAACAGCTGCAGAATTAGAAAACTTTGCCCATGACACAAACCTAAGAAACTCTGGCTTTTATAATAATTCTAACATGAAAATTATTGCAAATAAGGGTGCTTGAAATGGTCACCAGTGACCTATGTTGAGATCATTTGATCTATTGACAGAAATGTGACTAACAATAAAAGAGGGAGATGAACTGTCACCGCAGGTTTACAATGATCTATTGGGTATGGTTTGGTCAGAAGTTGAACAAGAGTTTAGACACTAGTGGCCAGATTGGCAACCAGATCAAAATTTAAAAGTACAATTTTGAAAACCTCCCCATAAACCCTTGCAAAATGGGGAATTTTACAAATACTCCCAAAGTACTTGAAAATGTGCTGAAATGCACCAAAGAGTTACCAAGCTAATAATTTGTAAATATTTTATACAAATAGATTCTGTGCTAATACATCACAGTACATGTTCCAAAGAGTAGTGATCTTTTTACCTCACTTCCACTGAATGGAATGCCCAAGGCTTTCACCTTGAAGCGAGATCCTCTACATTTTCCACCATCACGTCAAAGGTTTAGTTTTGAATGTCTGTCTAAATAACTGCTGGCATTCTTGGAGGAACCCTCTCAAACTCACTGTGTACTGCATGAACAGGATGATTGCTATCTCTTATTGTGAATGAGTTGAAAGGTTTCCTTACCAGATCGTGGTTTCAGTCCAAAGGGAGCAGTGGGAGATGCTACAGGAGACATTGTGGGAGTGACTGTAGGAGTCTTGTCTTCATCCTGTAGATAATAAATAAAATTAGTTTTTAAAAAACACTCAGCTTAGTTTATCAGTGGCACAGCTGGTACTTTAGCAAAGGTTTAATGCGCAGTTGGACGCTTTGTTTTAAATTTATACTGAATTGGAACAGCATCTATCTGCAAATATGTTCAATGATTCACTGACATTACTGTGATAATGAACAGATTGCTACACTTCATAAACATTTGGAAGTCACATCCATGCCAAAATACTTCCTTTGAAAATTAATTTTTTTTGGTTTTGAGATCCAGCAGTGCTGATATGTGTTAAGATTTAATACTCCTCTTAGTAATATAGCAAGCTGCTAAATGAATAAAATCAGCAATATTATTCAAATCACTCGCTTCAACAGAAATACAGAAAAGCCAATTTCAGCAACCTGCCTTAATTCTGATCGCATTAGAGCTGGACAGTTGCACCAGTTCTTAGTAGAACAGAGCTGAGATTTTTGATTATTTGGTGCAATTTTATATGGATCTTTTTGAAGAGCAACAAATCTATTTCTCATTACGCTGCACTTGGGGATTCAAGTATATTCTTCAGGTAAACAAGGTGACAGACAGGGTGATTAACTGAAGCAGGAAATACTTGCATATTTCAGATCTTTTAAAGCGCTCTGCTGTTTTTATATTTCTATTGGAAATTTCTACAACCTCATTTATAACAGGAAATGTTAATGTCACATCACACTGTGATCTCAGTTTGGAATTACAGAATGTTTTGTGGATATAACATGGGAAAGGGGTTGGCAAAAGGTCTAATTACGTGTTAAGATTTCTAACAAATTTCAGACACAACTTTAGTAGGCCGTGTTCTTAATGGTTTGTGAGAGACCCAATATTCTGTTACAAAGTTGGCATGTAATGCATGTAACTGGCTGCAAACAATTAGATTTATTAATTGTCTTTAAAGTGAGTCAAAATTTCCCAAATCATTTTTGGCATAATTCGATGCATTTTAGCTTTACATTGAAAGAAAAGCCAATCACGGCTGTTTCATAAACTAAAGCCTTCGAGTGGCCATTTAAAAGCAATAACAAGAAAGCAGTGAATGATATAGGATACCCACTAAACAATGAGGTTACAGAAAGGGGCCATTTAGTCCACTGAGCCAGTGTTGGCTCTCTGTAAGGGCAAATTAGCTTCTCCCACTCCTCTGTCCTTTCTCACAGCCATGTAAATATTTACCCATTAGTTTTACATGCAGTTTCCTCTTGAAAACCAAGATTGAACCACCACAATCTCAGGCAATGCATTCCAGATCACAACCATTCACTGCGTGAAAAACAACCCCTGTGCCAGCTTTGGTTCTCAATCTTTCCAGCTTTAGGAACTTCTCACCCTAACTGCACTTACAAGGAAATGTGTCCTGGCCATGTTGAGGTGTACCCATCTAACTTGTGCAAATCTGACCTTCCCAGAAGAGATTCAAATGCCTTGGCAATCTAAATTCAATGGTATTGCAGTGCTGAATTCCCTTCTGAAACTTAGCAATGACCAGAAACTTAACTGGGCCGGTCATAATCCTGTGGCTGCAACAGCAGGCCAGAGGTTGGGAACTCTGTGGCCTGATGAGGGACAAAATGATCTGTGCTTTCCCAAGAAAGATCTATATGTTGTTCCCTGGCTCTCTGTCTATGCATGATGCCACTAGCAGCAGCTGCATGGCACTTACCAGTCATGGTCACCTCAACATCCTTTCCTCCAGGGTCTGTCATTCAAGCAATAATTGAAAAGTACTACAAAGATTGATGCGTTTTCTATTTTGAAGAGAGTTATATATTGGGCAAGTATAGCTCCTGCACTTTTAGTATTTCATTGTGCCCTTTGATGTTTCTAAAAGCAACTGACTAATTAGCCTTGGGATACAAGCATTGATCTGGGGACTGAACATATCTCTCCATTAGAACAAATAAAGATAGCTGGCAGCCCACAATGTGCAGTCAGCCGCAATAACATGCTAATAATTAAGCCTAGACTTAGTGAATAGCACAAGGAATGAAAGGAATGAATCCAGCACAGGTTTTGCTCATTGAAGACTTAGTCTGTTTATAAAAGCACTGCTTCTCAGCCAGAAGGCAAGGAAATGCTGCTGGGAAACAACCAATTGCAACTCAACCAAATAGATGCAATCTGGGTTTTCAATCCATGACCAGAGGTTACTAATATTGAGGCTCGCTTATTTTCAAGGAAGGATTGGTGGAGAGAAAGCAGATGCTTAGACACAGTTCACTAACTCATTTTGTAGTGCTACTGTCTTGTTCCAGCTTTAAATCTGAGCTTTCCCAATATATGTGGGATGCACAGTTCAGACAGGAGGGAATTAAGTTTCAATACAGGCTTTCCCTCGTGACACTTACCTCATTTTGAGAATCATTCCTCTCCAGGCTCTTACTTGCATTCTGAAACATTTCAATGCATGTTTTAAAAATAAAAGCAAAGAAAGAAACCACATTTAGAACATTCAGTCACAAAACTATAAGTCACCCCAACCTTGTACTGGGGGACAAAATAACAAAATCAACTCTCATGAAGCACAGTTTAGTTAGAATAATTAAAAAATGGAAAATCTGTCTTCAGTAATTTTCTCTAACAAGGCAAGCAGAATGCCCCAGTAACTATGAGGGGGTCACAGCCTCAGGATTAGGGCTGATCATTTAGGACTAGAATGAGAAGAAATTTCTCCACTCAAAAGGTTGTGAATCCTGGGAATTCACAACCCAGAGGATTCAGGATACTCCATCATCGAACAGATTTTGCACCAGGATAGACAGACTTTGGACACTCAGGGAATCAAAGATATATGGACCCAGAGAGAAAGTGAAGTTAAGGCAGAAGATCAGTCACAAACATACTGAATAGTGTTCACACAGCTATCATTATTCAGTGTAATTGATCTACTCTACTTTTGCTCTGATTTATGCTTGCTTCTGAATTACAACAAATATTACAGGAGTTGAAGATCAGGACTCAAGTACAGTAATTGCAATCAGGCTCATCAACATGACAGTGCTTCATTGTTCCAATGGTTAACCAACCACCTCTATCAAGAGCATGTTTTGACATCTGTAGGGTGTACTGATTTGTGTTCAATACTACGTTAGATAAAGTAGAGTGAAACCTGGGAACTGGTGTAAACATGTAGCTCAAAAGAAATTTCATTTTTGCAATCATGCATCTCCAGGTCAACGGACAAGAAATCTGTGCTTGAAGTTCCATTTTCACTTTCTACAAGTAGTTTTCATGCAATCATGAATGTTAGCTTTTCTGTTGGGGGATGGTCACAAGGCCAGCAGTACATGGCACACTATCGCTTCCAAATTCCCCTCCATATCACACACCATCCCAACTTGGGAGTATATCATTATTTCCTTAATGCAACTAGGTCAAAGTCTTTGAACTCTCTTCCTAACAGCACTGCAGATGTACCTACTACATGAACTGCAACAGCTCCAGATGGGTCACCACCACCTTCTCAAGGGCAATTAGGAACAGGCAATAAATGCTGACCTTAATGATGACAACCAAATCCCATAAACACTTCTTTGAAAAGACGAGATTTTATTTCTCCAGTGAAACAATTCGTGGCAAAAGTTCTAAGACTTTTGCATGGACACAGTCAAGAAAGTGTGTTTTATCAAATGCCTAATAAATAAAACCTAATTAACAACTAGTCATTTGAGAATATGGTCACTTAAAAAGACTCAGACCAACTCTGCAGATAAAGCAGAGCAACCTAAATACAGTTATAGAAAACCAAGACTTTATACACCAGATCAAGTAACTGGGTAAGTGAACAACAGGGTGTTTATCCTTAAGACTCCACTGAGGTGGGTAGAAATGAGCAGCATTTGGAAGAAACCACTGCTTGTGCAGAGTAGTTATCAATAATAAAATCATAGGATAGAATCATTGAATCCCTACAGTATGGAAGTGGATCATTCGGCCCATTAAATTCACAAACCCTCTGGAGAGCATCCCTCCCAGACCCACCCACCCTATCCTCCCCCTGTAAACTTGCATTTACTCATGGCTAATCCACCTAACCTACACATCCCTGGACACTATGGGCAATTTCCCATGGCCAATCCACCTATCTTAACATCTTTGGACTGTGGGAGGAACTAGAGAACCCAGAGGAAACACATGCAGAAACAGGGAGAATGCGCAAACTCCACACAGCCAGTTGCCTGAGGCTGGCTCCAAACCCGGTGCTGTGAGGCAGCAGTGCTAACCACTGAGCCACTGTGTTGCCTTAACGTTAACCACCTTGAGAATATGAATACTCACAAAGACTCTTAAACCAACTCTGCAGGTGGACTGTTAACATGATTAAACATATTAACTCATGTTTAATCATGTTAACTGGATACCAGGATTACAATGATTAAAAGGCAGAATAGGTTTTACTAATATTTTACAGATCAGTGGTTACACCAAGCCTCAAATTTATCATGTTTTTGATCATCTTAGCTCATTTAAAAAAAAATGCTTTGTGAGATTATACGATCAAGGTGATTCTAAGCCTTTGTAGCTTATAGTTTAAAAGAAAAAGGCTTAACTAACTAAATTTCTTTCTGTTGAGAAAATGTTGATATGATACCAATCTCCAAAATAAGTTAGATGCAACCTCAGCAAGCAAGTTATTTGACCTGGACAATAAACATAAGCTTTCAGAATGAAATGTCACATGCACAGCCTTTATGTGGATCAGCTTCCTAGCAAAGGTAGCTGGTTTGGTGGAAGCTAACAAGCCAAATTTGATTTATGTTCAAGATGGACATTAACGGCACAACTTCATTATTTTGGAAAGGAGTTATGGGAAATAGAACATCAACATGGGAAGTTGATAGTTTAGGCTGGATTAATCAAACATTGACATGAGACCAATCAGGCCTTAGGTTGAACAGCCTTTTCTCAAGTTCTTATATTTCAATCATACACAGGCGTCAAGTGACTTTAGCACCTGCTTGGACTTCTGCCATTCCAATCGCTGTGATGATGCCACCTGAGCTTCAAGCCGCGCTCTCTCCAGCATAACTTCTCGTTTCCTCTGAAACTCTAGCTCCAAGGTAGAGCTTTCCGTCTACAATTAAAGAGAGCAGTCACCATTAAAATAGGTTTCAATCTAACAAATATATTGTTCAATTTCAAAGGGTCAAATGGTACTGAGGACCGTCCAAACCCCAGCTTTCCAGCTCACAAAAATGAGATGTAAGCCTCACCTCGCAGCTGACTGCACGGACCTTGAGCATTTTCAGGTCATTGTGATTTTTTGATTGCAGCTTAACCAGTAAACTAAACTGTAATCAGGTGGCACCATCTGCAACTTCTCAGATACTGAAGCAGTCCATGTCCAAATGCAGCAAGATGAAGCAGCAAGTAACTCACTTCCTGAGTCCCCAAAGCCTGCCCACCAAGGCCAAATCAGGAGCTTGCTGGAATATTTCCCACTTGCCAAGATGAGTGTGGCTCCAACAAACTTAAGGAGCTCAACACCATCCAGGACAAAGCAGTCACTCGATTGACACCACATTCCATAACATTCACTCTCTTCCACCACCAATACTCAGCGGCAGCAATGTGCACCATGTACAATATGTACTGAAGAAATTCACCAAGATTCCTTTCCCATAATCCAAACCCACCACCACTTCCACCTAAAAGAACAAGGGTAGCAGATACATGGGAACACCACCGCTTGCAAGTTCCTCTGCAAGCCACTCACCATCCTGACTTAGAAATTTTCTGTACTTTAGTGTCGCTGGGTCAAAATCCTGGAACACACTCTTCAACAGCACTGCAGCAGTTCAACATGGCAGATCACTACCACCTTCTCAAGGACAATAAATTCTGGCTAGCCAGCCAAACCCATGTCCCATGAAGGAAAAAAGGAAAAACCTCACTTGGAGACTAGTTTGCCTGAGGAAAACTAATTGCTGGTTTGAGAAGTAGCTGAAGAGATAGTTCCTTATATGCAACTAACGAGTGCGTGCAACATTTTCTTTCTAACTGCCTACCCCAGATGAACATAAAAATTCAAAAATAAATTTCAACTTAAATAATTTATACATTAATAACATGTATCATTATGCTGAGAAAATCTTATCCCTGCATATAAGCATCCAAATTGGGCGTAGGAACACAGCAAACTGAACATCTAATCAACTGAACTTAACGATAAAACCTGCTACCTACTGCATAAATCTGGAGAAATTCAGTAACACTTTACAAGACAATTTCTCAGAGAATCAAGAGAAAGAGCAACCTTCAGGTGAGTGGGAGCTGAAGGTGAGAGAAATTACTAGACCAGGATGCAATGATGCAATGCGATTACAATTTTAGTGTTATACGTTCTAACTTTATTTTTAAACCAGTATTATAAAAGCTACCACTTGTCGGTCTGGCCTCAGGGTATTATCACTTGACTGCTAATCTAGAGACCCAGGTAATGTTCTGGGGACCTAGGTTCAAATCCTGTCATAGCAGATAGAACATGAAACAGAACAGGACGGCAACAGGCCTTTTGGCACACCATATCTGTGCCGACCATGATGCCATCCCAAACTAATCCCACATGGTCTGTATCCTTATGTTCCCTGCTTGTTCATGTGTCTGGTTAAAAGCTTCTTAAACGTTGCTATCATATCTGCTTCTACCATCTCCCCTGGCAGCATGGTCCAGGCACCTATCACCCTCTGTGCAAAATACTTGTCCTTTAAACCTCACCCCCAGCCCCACCTTAAACTTATGCTGCCTAGTATTTGACATTTCCACTTTGAGATAAGATCACTTCACATTTTTCTAAACCTAACAATTCATCTAGCAATTACTATCAAAATGGCTGATCTAGTTCAGTCATTTCTGGTCAATGGTAGTCTGCAGGATGTTGACAGTGGGGGATTCAGTGAGAACAATGTCAAGGAGACTGTCACGGTCAAGGGGAGATGGTTAGATTCTCTCTTGATGGAGATGACCATTATCTGGCATTGATGGAATTTAAATTCAATAAAAATCTGGAATTAAAAGACTATTGATGACCATGATATTGTTATTGATTTTTGGAAAAACCCACCTGGTTCCCTAATGTCCTTTAGGGAAGGGAACTGTCATCCTTTCCTGATCTGGCTCCAAAACCACATCAAGGTGGTTGACTCTGGACAATTACGGATGGATAATAAATGCCCAGCCAGCAACACCCACAACCCATGAATGAATAAAATAAACATTAATAACAGAAACTGCACGTTATCTCATCACAGCATAGTTAAAATATGCCCCACTGCAGTCCGAATGTTGACAGGATGTATACACAGACATGTGACTTTAAAAATGTTATGGGTCAGGAGCAGTAATATTCTTTCACCTGGAGGTGCCTTGCAGTCCAACAACTGATGCATTCCACAATTTGAGACCACACACACCGTGACCAGCAGTGGTGTGCAGTTCACCTACAACTCACACCACACCAGCATTTTCAGCCAAAAACAAATTATACTGGCAAATGAATTCATTACTGAGTTTCATTTTGCACATTCATTATGTATATGCTAGCACCTTTACCAATATGTGGACACAACCCAACCTGCTGTTCACTCCCTATTGTGTTTAATACTCCCTTTATCAAACGATTCATTTTCTTTTAAAACCATATATATGTGCTGCTTCAGCAAGGGCTTGCAGCAGAAAATTCCACATAGTATATGAAAAGTAATCTCTGTTAATTCTTTGTCATAGATTTGTATCCAGTTAGTATTGTAAAGAAAACAGCCTTCAATTATAAAAGATAGTTCTTTTTAGCTACATTATTGTGCTACTACCTAACATCTGCTCCTACACATCTCTTTTTCATATTTTCTTTCAATGCTCTTCCCACCAAAATATTTCCCATTGCACTGGACTGCATCTGCCATCTCTTTGCCCACTCCACCAACTCGTCAACGTCCTATCGGATTTCTGCACCGTTCTCCTTAGTCTACAATTCTCCCGGGTTTTGTGTCATCTGCAAATTTAGAAATGATCCCCCTGCACAGCAAGATCCAGATCATTAATTATATATATCAGGAAAAGCAAAGGAGCCGGTACACCCACTGCAAGCCTCCCTCTACCCCTGAAAAGTGATTGGGTCAATGGGCTGAGGAATAGCAAATGGAGTTTAATTTGGATAAATGCATTGTATTCTATTTTGGTAAAACAAAGTCAGAGCTTATATAATTAAAAGGACCTTGGATACTGTTTTTGAACACAGACACCTAGGGGTCCAGGTCATAATTTTTTGAAATGTGCATCACAGGTAGACAGGATGGGTAAGAAGGCATATAACACATTTGCCTTCATTGCTTAGACCTCTGAATAAAAGAATTGGGATGTCATGTTGAGGTTGTACTGGTGAGGCCTCTTCTGGAATACTCTGTCCAGTTCCAGTTGCCCTATTATAGGAAAGGCATTATTAAGCTGGAAAGGGTTCAGAAAAGATTTACCAGGATGTTGCCAGGAATGGAGGGTTTGAATTATACGGAGAGTTTGAATAGGTTGCAGCGTAGGAGTTTGAGGGGTAACCTTATAGAGGTTTCCAAAACCATGAGGGGTATAGATAAGGTGAATGGCAGGTACCTTTTTCCCCTAGGGTGGGGGATTTCAAGGGGGCATATTTTTAAGGTGAGGAGAGACATTTAAAAAGGACATGAGAGGCAATTTTGTTTACACTCAGAGAGTGGTTTGTGTGTGGAATGAACTTCCAGAGGAAGCTGTGGTTGCAGATACAGTGAGAACATTTAAAAGATATTTGGATAAGTACATGAATAAAAAATGTTTGGAGGGATACAGGCCAACGCAGGCAATGAGGCTATTTTAGTTTGGGACTATGGCCAGCATGGACTGGTCAGACCGAAGGGTCTGTTTCCGTGCTGTATAAACATATAACTCTATGCTTGCATCAAAGGGAGGGAAAGCGTGGTAAAGTCACAGGCCTAGTAAACAGCACTCTAGGTTATTCATCTAGATGGTGAAATCTGTATTCAGTAAAAAAAAAATTGGAATAGACCTAGCCTCATGTAACTACTGTCGACTGTCATTAAAGCCCGTCTGGTTAACCGGAGTCTGCTGTCCTTAATTAGTCTAATTTCAGACACACTTAACTGCCCTCTGGACAATTAGGGATGGGCTATTAATGCTGTCGAGCCAGTGACGCCCACATCCCATGAATGAATTTTTAAAAATTCCCCTCGCCCTGTTAATCAAATTAAATTTGCAGTGTTAATAAATAACAGAAAGATGTTAAGTGATAATATATTATTGTTGACAACTTTTAACCAATGGTCTTGTGAGGGTCACAAGTGATACTCTGAAGAGAAAAGTTTGCACTGTAACATTTTGCATCTATTTTTGTACAGTGCTAGTATTTCCCTGCGACAAGTGTTAGTGATGCACAGAAACAGATGAATCAAAGTTAATGAGGTGAGGAATTGTTACGGAATAGAATGAATGACCTCAGATGAAGAATCCTCATCTACACAAAATGGAGCAAGAGCCTAAAAATAAGAACAAAAGAAAGCTGCTTTAGCATGAAAAGTAAAACCCACATTACAGTGCAATTATTTACAATGTAGATAAATTTGATTACAGTAGTGATAATAATTGCATTTTAATTCTTGCAAAATGCACTTTGAACATAAATACAATGAATTGTTTGAACACGTATTTTCAACGTCATCACTAAACTCCGTGCATCTACTGAAGCTAACATAATTTTAATGATAAACTGCAAATTACATCCTGTTTCGCTACCATCCCCTTACTAATGTTATCCTTTTCTGGAGCAATTTGCCACTTTTCAACTATGGTTCTAAAAAACATTCTAAAAACAGTAAACCATTCAACCTCTCCAGCCTGTTCTATTATTCATGACTGATCTTAATCCCTTGATCTGCCTTTGTTCATGACCTCTTCTAGCTTTAAATCAACGAAAATATAACCAGTTGAAATTTTAACTGAACCCATAAACCTCTGGGTGAGTGTTAGAGGTTCCCCTTGCATTGCATGCAAGGAAAAGCTTAATGATACCACTCTGAACAGCCTAATTCCTATTATAGGTGTATTGTCTCTTTTTCCTTCACAACCCCACCACAGGAACTGGATTTTTCTCTACTATATTAACAAATCCTTTAATCACTCTGAAATCCCTCAATCTTTTGTACAAGGGAATACAAGCCTATTCTATACCGTCTTTCCTCTTAACCCTTTTCGTCTCTTCAAAATCTAACGGATTACGAACAATTTTGATAGCATCTGCTAATGAACTATTCTAGGGAAAAGATTCTGTCCTCACTGCCAGAACGCAAGTGAGAGCTAGTTCTGAAGAAGGATCACTATGTTAACTGTTTTGTGTCCACAGATGCTGTCAGACCTGCTGCGTTTCTCCAGTAATCTCTATTTAAGGCAGAACTGGTGTTTTTCTATTCAGTAACATTATCAATTGCAGCTTCTACAGCCATACTGAGACTCACTAGCTCAGCCCGAACCTGGCACCTTCTTACAACTACAGCTAAGCTTCTCACTGGAAAAACTGGCCAAGCCAGTAGAACATTATGAAAGTTTTGACTGCCATGTGTACTGTTAAATTATTTCAGTTCTGCCTGTCCTTCCCTCATTGATTCTGAATCTTAAAAAACCATGAACTCCTTCTATGTGTCAATAGGTATCCTTTTTTTTCCTCACCTGGTAACTGGAGAACTTCGATGAGGAATTGATTTTTGGTGCCTGCCCACTGGAATGAATGAAAGAAACAGCACATTTAGCAATAACATTAGTCATGGCTTATAATTTACTATCCAGATACACTATACAGAGAAGCAAAATGAGAGATTTTACCCTGTAAGAACCTTACAACAGCTAAAATCATTAAATTCCAGAGTTAATAATTCTGAAAGACATTATATGATCTCATAGCTCAAGAAACATAACTCAATGTTTCTTAAAATAGTAATCTAGTTTAAATTTAAAATGAATTCAGGCAGATAAAATTTAAAACAAGCCACTGGTCTTAACTACTTTGATGCTCTCTTTATGTTCATAGAATCATATAATCCCGAGAGTGTCGAAGGGGTTCAGTGAACATAAGCAAGAAGGTTCAAGAGGTGTGCATCCAAGATGATATGCTGAGATATCACTACTGCACATACTGCCATATTCAGCAAAATCTTAATAACTAAATCATCACTTCCAGAATAAAAAACAGGCAAACGCAAGGGATTCATTCAACAGTTGAAAGTAAGTATTTAAAACGATAAACCCAGACATTTGCATATGCAGGAAGATTTGAACAGAAACGGCCATGTGAAAAGATTAGTGCGATAACCTTACGATGCTGTGGGACAAACAAACGTTACAGCCATGTACATCACTAAGAAAAAGAGAGAATATTCTGGAATGTGTTTTACTGGATCATTCTCAAAGACATAGTTTTGGTTTGGAGCAGAGATCAAAGTCCGCAGGAATCCTGTTGGAATTGTGTAATGTTAATCACAGCTAACAAGATCTCCTGGACTAGTTTCAAACTACGAAAGGAATAAAAAAGTAACTTGCCAGTTTGATTTTGCAATAGACCTAGGCTTTTTAATCTGCTTATCAGCTTCTTTCTGGAGATTTCACAGCTCTGGGCATGCTGGACAATGGCTGTTATCGTGATAAATAAGGCACCATAACTGTGAGATGCAGGTTGGATGGACCAGGCCTCTTACTCTCTGCCATTATTTGGCACACAAGATATCTGGATTGTTCTTTTAAACTAGAGAGTTTTTTTTTTCCCTTCCATAATTCAAGCATTTTACGTGGTTTTATTTGCTTTGCAAGGATCACATTGTTTTGGGATACCCAATTTTTATGCTTTTTGTCAATAAGTGCCTAAGCCACACAGACCACATTCCAGTTTCCATTGCTACTCTGTGCAGATTTCAGCCACTGGTGGTAGCACTAGTCACAGTTGGCTTCAGTGCTCCAGCGAACATTGCCATTAGCGTTTCCAAATATTCTACACTGACCACCTAGTAAAAGTTTGTGTATGGCTACCAGCTGATGATAGGATCAGGGTCCAACTATAGTGTACCTGTGACAGTGTTATGGCAGAGTAGACTCAGTAAGACGATTTAGATTAACAAATGGAAACAGAGGGAGATACTAAACTTGGTGCGCAAAATTTTCACTGTGGAGGAAAAGCAAGCAACTCCAGGAGAGGTAGGAAAGAATGAAAAAAATACCAAATAAAATTAAAAAAGAAAAAAACTTACTTTACTGCAGATGTTTTAAATTCTGAAGGGGTTGTTGTTTCCATCTGTAAAGGATACAGATGCACTTCACTCAAGTCCATACAATTCACATTGAATCTGAGTGGCAAGGAAATTGAGAAACATTTTAAGAAACGAGAAGTTGCTTTAGTTCATGGCAACAATTTATAGTATCAGCTCAGATTTTTTTCAATCAATTAGATATTTATAAATATTCAATAACTTCACTGAAAAATCTCATCAAACCTCTTCAACATATCACAAAATGTGGTGCTCCTCAGAGTACGAAGCTGGTCATTCAGCTAAAATTTATATGTACTGAAAAATGTGTTGCTGGAAAAGCGCAGCAGGTCAGGCAGCATCCAAGGAGCAGGAGAATCGACGTTTCGGGCATCAGCCCTTCTTCAGGAATGAGGAAGGTGTGCCAAGCAGGCTAAGATAAAAGGTAGGGAGGAGGGACTTGGGGGAGGGGCATTGGGAATGCGATAGGTGGAAGGAGGTTAAGGTGAGGGTGATAGGCCGTAGAGGGGGTGGGGGCGGAGAGGTTGGGAAGATGATCGCAGGTCAAGAAGGCAGTGCTGAGTCCGAGGGTTGGGACTGAGATAAGATGGGAGAAGGGGAAATGAGGAAGCTGGAAAAATCTGCATTCATCCCTTGTGGTTGGAGGGTTCCTAGGCAGATGATGAGGGGCTCTTCCGCCAGGCGTCGTGTTGCCATGGTCTGGCGATGGAGGAGGTCAAGGACCTGCAAACCCTTGGCGGAGTTGGAGAGTGAGTTAAAGTATTCCGCCACGGGGCGCTTGGGTTGGTTGGTGCGGGTGTCCCAGAGGTGTTCTCTGAAACGTTCCACAAGAAGGCGGCCTGTCTCCCCAATGTAGAGGAGGCCACACTGGGTGCAGCGGATGCAGTAAGTGATGTGTGTGGAGGTGCAGGTGAATTTATGACGGATATGGAAGGATCCCTTGGGGCCTTGGAGGGAAGTGAGGGGGGAGGTGTGGGCGCAAGTTTTGCATTTCTTGCGGTTGCAGGGGAAGGTTGCCGGGAGTGGAGGTTGGGTTGGTGGGGGGTGTGGACCTGACGAGGGAGTCGCGGAGGGAGTTGTCTTTCCGGAACCCTGATAGGGGAGGGGTGGGAAATATATCCCTGGTGGTGGGGTCTGTCTGGAGGTGGCAGAAATGACGAAGGATGATACGATGTATGTGGAGGTTGGTGGGCTGGTAGGTGAGGACCAGTGGGGTTCTGTCCTGGTGGTGATTGGAGGAGCGGGGTTCAAGGGCGGAGGAGTGGGAAGTGGAGGAAATGCGGTGGGGAGAGCATCGTCAACCACGTCTGAGGGGAAATTGCGGTCTTTGAAGGAGGAGGCCATCTGGGTTATTCGGTATCGGAATTGGTCCTCCTGGGAGCAGATGCGGTGGAGGCGAAGGAACGATGCCCTCCACCGCATCTGCTCCACTTCCCGTTCCTCCGCCCTTGAACCACGCCCCTCCAATTGCCACCAGGACAGAACCCCACTGGTCCTCACCTACCAGCCCACCAACCTCCACATACATCGTATCATCCTTCGTCATTTCCGCCACCTCCAGACAGACCCCACCACCAAGGATATATTTCCCACCCCTCCCCTATCAGCGTTCCGGAAAGACAACTCCCTCCGCGACTCCCTCGTCAGGTCCACACCCCCACCAACCCAACCTCCACTCCCGGCAACCTTCCCCTGCAACCGCAAGAAATGCAAAACTTGCGCCCACACCTCCCCCCTTACTTCCCTCCAAGGCCCCAAGGGATCCTTCCATATCCTTCACAAATTCACCTGCACCTCCACACACATCACTTACTGCATCCGCTGCACCTGATGTGGCCTCCTCTACATTGGGGAGACGGCCGCCTTCTTGTGGAACGTTTCAGAGAACACCTCTGGGACACCCGCACCAACCAACCCAACCGCCCCGTGGCAGAACACTTTAACTCCCCCTCCCACACCGTCAAGGACATGCAGGTCCTTGGCCTCCTCCATCGCCAGACCATGGCAACAGGACGCCTAGAGGAAGAGCGCCTCATCTTCCGCCTAGGAACCCTCCAACTACAAGGGACGAATGCAGATTTCTCCAGCTTCCTCATTTCCCCTCCCCCCACCTTATCTCAGTCCCAACCCTCGGACTCAGCACTGCCTTCTTGACCTGCAATCTTCTTCCTGATCTCCTGCTCCTTGGATGCTGCCTGACCTGCTGCGCTTTTCCAGCAACACATTTTCAGCTCTGATCTCCAGCATCTGCACTTTCTCCTAAAATTTACATGTACCTTATTCACACTTACCTATACACATCTCACAGAATTGGACAAAACATCACAGTTTCCAGCAAGTTCACAAATCAGAAGTGCAAAGGACAGTATAGTACCAATTGAATATGAGGAGAATGCAAACTTTCAATGAATGTCCAAGCTTTTAAAAAAATACATTCAAGGAATGTTGGCATTGCTGGCTGGGACAGCATTTATTACCATGTCTAATTTTGGGCGGCACGATGGTTCAGTGGTTAGATTAGATTACTTACAGTGTGGAAACAGGCCCTTCAGCCCAACAAGTCCACACCGACCCGCCGAAGCGCAACCCACCCAGACCCATTCCCTTACATTTCACCCCTTCACCTAACACTATGGGCAATTGAGCATGGCCAATTCACCTAACCTGCACATTTTTGGACTGTGGGAGGAAACCCACGCAGACACGGGGAGAATGTGCAAACTCCACACAGTCAGTCGCCTGAGGCGGGAATTGAACCCGGGTCTCTGGCGCTGTGAAGCAACAGTGCTAACCACCGTGCCGCCCACGGTGCCAGGGACCAGGTTCAACTCCAGCCTCCAGCAACGTGTGCAGTTTGCACATTCCCCTGTGTCTCCATGGGTTTGCTCCAGGTGCTCCAGTTTACTCCCACAACCACAAAGATGCTTAGGGTTATGTGGATTGGCCATGGGAAATGCAGGGATAGGGCAGGGGCGAGGGTGGGGGGGGGGGGTGAGTGGGATGCTCTTTAGAGGGGTGCTGTGGACTCAATGGGCCAAAATCACCTGCCTCCACACTGTGGGAGCTCTATTATCTATGCTTCTAATTGCTTTTGAGAAAGTAGCAGTAGGCATCTTCTTGAACTGTTGCACATATTTCTTTTATGAACACCCAGGAATGTGATGGTGGTGTCTGGGGCATTGTCTGTAAAGTGGGATTTCTTGACCACGACTCCGTCAAGCTATTGCTTGTTTAGCCTGTGAGACAACTCCCCCAAATTTGGAACTGGCCCCCAGTTCTTCTTAAGCTTGACCTTGCAAGTAGATACAAATGTTTTACTAAAAAAAAGTATTTAAATTGGTAAATTTTAAATTCAAAACAAAGGAGAAATGGAAAGCAATATTAAGCTTTAGTTTTTCTAAGGCTATTTAAAGGTGAAGAGAAGTTGCTTCAACTGTTTTCCAAGGGTAAAAGGGATACTTTAAGCTGCCAAAAGAGTACAGTAAGTAGTTTTGTTAGGTAAATTGTTTGAAAATGTTTTCTTGGTTAATTTAAAGCCAGATGTAGTTTACAATTAGAATAAAGGACAAGCATCACTTGTAGAAAGAAATGGATGCAATGGATTTGTGTGCTCTTTTGCATTATAATAACTGGAGGAACTGAGACTGCTAGTGAACAAATCTACTTAGCAAAAGATTAAAGGTAGAATATTAAGGTATAGTAATGGTACAGGCTGTAAGGCCATAAAACCCTAGGAGCAGAAATTAGACCATTTAGCCCATCGAATCAGTGGTGGAGCAGACAAGTCATGGCTGATAAGTTTTTCAACCCCATTCTCCAGCTTTCAACCTGTAACCCTTGATACTCAAGAACCTATCTATTTCAGTCTTAGATGTACTCAATGACCTGGTCTCCACAGCCTTCTGTGGCAGTGAATTCCATAGATTCACCACTCTCTGGCTAAGGAAGTCTTTCCTCATCACACTACCAAAAGGTCTTCTCCTTACTCTAGAGTCTGTTTCCATGCTGTATGACACTGTGATCCTATGAGTCTATGTGTGAAAATCAGCAAATTAAAGAGATATTGAACACAGTAAATTGGGGAAAACAAGCAGAGGAATAACACAGAAAATAATTGTCAAATTGTATTATTCAGTACTTGAAGTCCAGGATCTTAGGAAAAAATAAAGGAAAGCTTAGAGAATTGTAGAGACACAAGACACATAGGGAGTGAGGAGAAAATAAAAGTTGGTGGTAAGAAATTTGAGCATAAAACTTGAGAACATTTTGTGGTGAAGGTAAATTTAAAAGTAACAGTTTGTCGACCATGAGTTAAGATTAAATCTATAGTTGGGCATTAAGTAGTTTACTGCAGGTTAAGATTATAGATATAGACGTGCAATGATTAATCTCCTGGGGGAATTAGATTTATATAGAGGTGATAATCCTCTCTCCAGTGGTTAAGACTACAGGTACAAAGGAATGCGGCATTCAATAACAATACAGAAGGTGGTGCTTGTAAATGAGAGACTAAGGAAATAAAAATAAAGTAACATTGGAATTTATTGATAGGAATTGTAAATGCTGTATTTTCAAATTAATCTTTGATCAATATAAAAATTTTACAACTAAATTATGGGTGAAGCAGGAGTAGTTGAACAAAATTGGCTTTAGCAATAACTGCAAGAGGTTAGGGGTAGACCCAATGAGCACAAGATAAAAGGATGGCAATTAATAGGGCAAGATCAGAAAAGACGAGCTACCAGATTAATGGAGGCAGGAGACATTCTTTGAACAAAATTAATCAAGTGAAAGGAACAGACTAATACAGAAAGTGGAAGCAATATCAGGAAGCACCAAGGAAAGGAAGATAAAACTCTATGAGATATACAAAGCAGTACCTCTGCTGTTCCTGGATTGTGCTTTCTGGTAAACTCAAGCTTTCTATCACCTCTGGTTCAGTGTCCAGATGCTGATCTGTGTTTCGTCTGCAACAGAATTGCAATATAAAAATGGAGAGTGCCATTTATTGTTTACTGACATGAACAGAAGCTTATAATTCTTCACAAAGGGATCAGTTCTTAATTCTATTGGAAAGAATTCACAGATTCTCCCTCTTTGAGCCACACCAATGATTAATGCAAGGTTATAGTTCAAGTTCTTCCATTTGCAGTAAGCAGCATTCTACATGGTAGAATGGATTAGTCTAGCTCATTTTCACTAGAGTCTTCAGTGATTAGCTGCAAATACATACAAAGTATATATGGAAGAATAATAGTCAAAATGCGCAAATCGCAGGAGTAACAAAATGCATATGAAACCACATATTAATTCAATTAATTATTTGTACCAAGAGAATATGGGGTGTATTATATTACATTACATAGCTGGCGAGAAAACTGATTATGAACATTAGGGCAAGCAGCATTAACAGGTCATGTCAGATGGTGAAAAATAGTAAATTGATAATTTTGGTTGGTTGGACCTGAACAATGGAGTCTCTCAGTTATGACCCAAGAAATCTGGTATAATTTTAATTAAATTTTACTGAACCCATTTTGTGGCCCTGATTTGATTTGAGTTTTTATTTGAAGTGATGACTGAGAAGATAGAGGAAGGCAGAGCAGTAAACATTGTCTACATGAACTTTGGCAAGGCCTTCAACAAGGTTTTAAATGGTAGGCTGGTTAGTAAGGTTAGATCGCATGGGATCCAGGGAGAGCGAGTCAACTGGATACACATCCAATTCCTAGAATCAGGAAAACTGACCCAAAATTAAGTGACACAGGAATCACATGCATTTACAGAGGGGTGTTACTGAATATAAAAATTACGAACATATGCTCTAACGTCCAAGTTGCATCTTCCTCAATTCGCAGTGGTTCTTCAGGCTCCATCACCCTTTCCTATGTAAAAGTAACAAGTATCAGCAAAACAAAAATTCTGCTGCATGTCCAAAGCCACAGCTACAACCATTCATAATTTCATACAGTGACATGCATCAAGCTGAATTGCACATAAAGCCCTATAATCTTGGTTATCGCTTATGAATACCGACAAAATAAAGCATTTGATCAGTGGGAGCCTCCTCCACAGAATTACAAACAGCAATTTTTGGAACAGATCTCAGTAGAACAAATTAGTATAATTAAAATAATTTATATACAAAATATAAATGAGCGACTGTTTCCCTCATTATATTACAACAGTACTCTTTATATTTATGGAGCCAGTTTTAGCAAATATCATGGGGAAATTGTTTCCATTAACCGTGATACTCATACAACGATCCAGGCTGCTGTTTATAGTACAGGTAGACAACCTTTATCCGAAATCCAAAAAGCTCCAAAGTCCGAAGATTTTTTTTGAGAGGTTTATTTCTCAGTAACAAGGTTGTTTGGCATGCAAACAGTTAACCCAAGTCCACACCCACTCGATGCGTGTCACTCAGATGTGACATGGGGGCGTGGCCCAGCACTGGCAGGCCTGAATTTTGTTTCAGGGCCCACTTTACTCACAGTAAGTCTGTTCTTTGCAAAGTTTTTTTTAAAATTCCACCATCAAACTGCCACTTATTTTGAAATTTGAAAAATTCTGAATTCGGAAAACCAGCTGGTCCCGAGCATTTCGGATAAAGGATTGTGCATCTGCATTTGTGGGATATAACTCGGAGATAATACTTTGTCTTCTTTGCTACCAATTTTTATAAGTGGAGAGAAATACTAGAAGAGGAGAATACAAGAGAGACAAGAGAATGGGTTAATGTCACAATTACTACATATTGTAGGAGGCAGAGACACCTCTGGACCATCCAGCAGAGAGATGTACAAAATACAGACAGCACCAACATGTTAAATGATCAGTCTACAATTTGGCACTTGGCAGAAGGCAACTTAAAATTTAGGCTGATATTTAAAGGTTACTTTTCGATTTAAAAAAACAATAATTTAAAAGTGACACCTTTAAGTAAAAACAATGACTGCAGATGCTGGAAACCAGATTCTGGATCAGTGGTGCTGGAAGAGCACAGCAATTCAGGCAGCATCCGAAGACAGGCAAAATCGACGTTTCGGGCAAAAGCCCTTCATCAGGAATAAAGGCAGAGAGCCTGAAGCGTGGAGAGATAAGCTAGAGGGGGGTGGGGGTGGGGAGAGAGTGGCATAGAGTACAATAGGTCAGTGGGGAAGGAGATGAAGGTGATAGGTCAGGGAGGAGAGGGTGGAGTGGATAGGTGGAAAATGAGCTGGGCAGGTCGGACAAGTCCGGACAGGTCAGGGGATCGAGTTGCTGGAGGTTAGAAGCTAGGATGAGATGGGGGAAGGGGAAATGAGAAAACTGTTGAAATCCACATTGATGCCCTGGGGTTGAAGTGTTCCGAGGCGGAAGATGAGGCGTTCTTCCCCCAGGCGTCTGGTGGTGAGGGAGCGGCGGTGGAGGAGGCCCAACACCTCCATATCCTCGGCAGAGTGGGAGGGGGAGTTGAAATGTTGAGCCACTGGGCGATGTGGTTGATTGGTGCGGGTGTCTCGGAGATGTTCCCTAAAGCGCTCTGCTAGGAGGCGCCCAGTCTCCCCAATGTAGAGGAGACCGCATCGGGAGCAACGGATACAATAGATGATATTAGTGGATGTGCAGGTAAAACTTTGATGGATGTGGAAAGCTCCTTTGGGGCCTTGGATAGAGGTGAGGGAGGAGGTGTGGGCGCAGGTTTTACAGTTCCTGCGGTGGCAGGGGAAAGTGCCAGGATGGGAGGGTGGGTCGTAGGGGGGCGTGGACCTGACCAGGTAGTCACGGAGGGAACGGTCTTTGCGGAAGGCGGAGAGGGGTGGGGAGGGAAATATATCCCTGGTGGTGGGGTCTGTTTAAGTAAAAGGCAGGCGTCTGAGGATAAGACCTGGTCAACCTTGTGATTCAGCCATTATGGAATGGATTCCCATTAAGCTACTTTTGGGACATCTTGCCTGAAGTTTCTTGTGAAATCCAAAACAATTTGAGAACAGAGATTATAAATGTAAAGGATGTTCATTATTTCCACACTCGAGTTGGGCAGCTGAGTCTGGACTTGATTGTTGGAAGCAATGTGACATGAAAAGCATTGCTTCCCGAATGAACCATTGATTTAGTATTAGCTTCATTGTCTGCCGCTTTGAAAATCAGTGGCAGCACTGAGTGTCCTTGTACATTAGTCGTTGAAAGTAAGCATAAAGGTTCAGTGGATAGTGAAGGCAGCAAATGGTATATCAGCCTTCAAAGTGAGAAGATTCAGTAAAGGAGCAGGGAAATTTGCAGCAATTATACAGGGCATTGGTGAGACCACACCTGGAGTACTGTGTGCAGTTTTGGTCTCCTTATCTGAGGAAGGATGTTCTAACTAAGGGGAGAACGCAACAAAGGTTTACCAGCCTGACTCTTGGGATGGCAGGGCTGACATACAAACATGGACGATATCAATTAGGACTATATTCACTGATGTTTAGAAGAATGAGGGGAGATCTCACAGAAACCTCTGAAATTCTAACAGGACCAGACAGGGTAAATGCAGGAAGGGTGTTCTTGATGACCAGGAAGTCCAGAACCAATAGAAATAATCCAAGGATTTAGAGTAGGCCATTTCAGACTGAGATGAGGAGAAATTTCTTCACTTAGAGAATGATGGGCCCATGGAATTCCCAACCACAAAAAGCGGTTGAGGCCAAAACACTGAATGCCTTCAAGGAGTCAGGTACAATCCTACTGGCTAAAGGGACCAAAGGATGTGGGGAGAAAGCTGGAACAGGATACTAAATAACGGTGCAGCCTGGAAGGGCCAAATGGCATACACTTGCTCCTATTTTCTACATTTCTATTATTATTTGTGACAGATATTCTAAATTTTCCACTTGTTGTTCCAGGTCTAGCTTTGCTGATGTTTGTTCATTCCTCATCAAGCTGTGGAACTGGACATTTTTCTCACTAGTCTGTTAATAAAGTTTGTTTACATAAAAGCCATACAGCAACACATTGTATAGTGAGACATGAATATGGTGCTAATTTCAAATAGCTTCTTACCTCATTTTGAATTGAATTGAATTTGAATTGAATTTATTGGAACATGAATTAAAGCTTTGACTTGCACTGCAGCTGCTCGTAATGGACACATGAGCAAGCAGATTTTTTTATTTCAGAATGCAGAGTTGATCAGATATCCATGCAAGTATCTGCACTTTATTTCAATGATTATTCTCTATCTGCAAATCAAGACTGAATCCGACACATTCCTTTGTCTCAAACATGCCTCAATGTGATCCAACTGTGTTATTCAACAGAACTTGAATGTGAAAAGAATTCAGAGATCAAAGTTTAAATTTCAAAGACAATAAGTTCTCAGATGGTTACTGGGAGGCAATCAAAATCAATATCATTCTTTCAAAAGGTGATTTAATGCAACATGTACCTCTTTGGCCGATAAAGGGAACAATGTGTAGATGCAGAGCTACTATCTAATGAATATAGTGGGCATTAGCAAATACTATATAATACAAGGGCACTGGCATACAAGTATCTTCAGGAAACATTTTACATTTATCACTTGCCTTTACGTAAGTCCTAAACTCAGAACTCAACCCATCATCCCTGCCAGACAACCTGTCTTTCACTTCTAGATTATTTTGCAGCAGCTCCTTCGATTCCTGATCAGGTTCCACTGAGGAAAAAGAATGAAACAAATATAGATATAAAAATATAGCTATCCTACTTCATAAAATAAAGCATGTTGAAAGAAAATCCACAAATGGAAGCAATGTGACATGCAAAGTATTGCTTCCCAAATAAGTTATCAATTTAGTATTCATTTCAACAACTGTTATTTAAGAAATCAGTGGAAGTATTGGATGACCTTGTACACCAGTTGCTGAAGGTGTACACCAGTTGCTGAAGATTTTGATAAACTAAGTACGCTTTAAACCCAAGTACGGTACTTGATGCTGAAGAAATGACCTTTTAATTATTTCAACACCTGTAAAATGGTCAGAGCTAATGCAACCAGCTGCTCATCATTAGTCAGAAATTTTGACATCTTAAGTGAAACAAGAAAACGTGGAACGTGTATTAAGTGCAAGCTTTATGCAATTAATTTAACCTATCACAGTTTTACTGGAATCAATTTTGTGGCTGGAATGGGGAAGAGCAGATGATTGACATTGCCATAAGCCTTTTCTCAACTGTAAGAATTTCACCTTTACATTTCCATAAGCACGATGGTGTTTCTTTTTTCAAATGTACCACTGCTCCCCTATGAACATATTTCTGCTTCAGATGGTTCCATAATTGTGGCCCATTTGAAAGATGCATGTGATACCTTGGCTCAGGATAAGGAGTTAACCTTGCTACTAACAGCTCAACTTCAATTACTGCCACGGAATGAAAATCCTGGAACTTTCTTTCCAGCAGCAGTGAATGTATCTGCACTGCAGCTATTCAAGGTGATACCTCATCACTATCTTCTCAAGGGCAATTAGAGATGGACAACAGGACAGATCTTGTCAGTGAAACCCATGCACCAATTCGGAGGAGTAGGTCATACCACCCCCAAGTCATGTCTGCTATTCAATAAGATCATGACTGATCTGAACACTACTTTTAATTCTCTCCCACCTACTACCCTTTGTTAATCAAGTATATAAAACTTGCTTAAAAATATTCAGCGACCCTACCTCCACTACACACTCAGGTAGAGACTACTACAGACTAATGACCCCTCAGAGAAAAATAAACTCTCATCTCCCTCTCAAAATGGGTGACCGCTTATCTTTAAACTAGGCTTTCCCACAGTATCTTTTATGTCAAGTCCCCTCAGGATCTTGGGTATTTCAATAAGATCACCTCTCACTCTTCTAACTCCAATGAATACAGAACCAACCTTCCCTCATTAGATAATATCCCTGAGCGCAGGAATCAGTTTAATGAACCTTCTCTTCACTGCTTCTAATGTATAATGTCCTCTCTTGATGAAGGAAACCCAATCTGTACACTCTAAATGTGGTCTCATCAATACCCTGCACAACTGCAGAAAAGCTTCGCTACATTCATATTCCATTCTCTTTGCAATAAACAACACCATTCCTTTTATCTTTCTGATTACTAACTGTACATGTCACGAAAATGTTTTTAAAAATCCATGAACAAGTGAAAGAACTAATTCTGTACAATCTAAGAGTCCACTGTGAAGAACTGGCATATATGAAACATCAGAGCCGAAGTGTCTAGGTATTATAACAGCCACGT
Source organism: Chiloscyllium plagiosum (assembly GCF_037043375.1). Classification (NCBI taxonomy): domain Eukaryota; kingdom Metazoa; phylum Chordata; class Chondrichthyes; order Orectolobiformes; family Hemiscylliidae; genus Chiloscyllium; species Chiloscyllium plagiosum. Next base: position 89,506,384 of record NW_028270150.1, read on the forward strand.
CTACAAGACGAGTACATACCTCGTAAAGATTAATTAGATTTCTTTAAAGCAGTGTGCTATGTTTGTGGATAAAAGGGAGCCTTTTGTAGACTGTAATTAGATTTCCAGAAAGCATGTGATTAAAGGTTCCTGCTGAAAATAAAAGCTCATGATGTACGGCAGGGTTCCCTAAAGTGGGGTCAGGACCCCAAGTGAGGTCGAGAGCGGAAAATTTGGGGTCACAAGCTCTGAGGCTCCAATGAGAACTCTGCCCATGATATAACTGCTGTGCTCCAACTCTCTCAACTACCATCACCTCTCAAGCTTTGAAATGGGGTTGCAATGGGAAAAGGTTTGGAAAGCACTGGTGTGGGAGAAGTGGGGTGACATATTATAATGGACAGGAGATTGACTGGCTGACAGAGATGATACATTATTAGGTTTTTTTTGTCTGAGTGGCAGAGTGGAATCTCACAGAGGTCTGTGGCGAAGCCTCAAATCTTTTACAATTGACATCAATCATTCGGACAAGGGGAGCAAGGGAGTGTAGCCAAATTTGCAGACAACACAAAGGTACACTGGAGATTATGTTATGAAGAATACATGCATTTGCAGAAAATTACAGTTAGAGTGAGTTGGCAAATATCCGACAGATGGATTGTAATATGGGAAAACGTGAAGTTGCTCATTTTGACAGGAAGAATAAAAAGGTTGTGAATTACTGAAACAGAGAAGGACGAGCAGAGGGATTTAGGTGTCTCAGTGAATGAGCAACAAAATATTTATTATGCTTGTCCAGCACATAATAAGAAGGATGATATACTTTGGTTCAACAGGAACTAAACACAAAAATAATGATGTGATGCATCAGTTATACAGAGCATTGGTGATACCACAGTTCAAATGTAGTGTGCAGTTTTAGTCTCCTTACTTCAGGAGGGCTGCAAGTGCATTGGAGATAGTTCAGACGAGGTTTACTGGATTGATACCGGGAATGATAGGATTGTTCCATGAGAATAGGTTGGACACACTGAGCTTGTTGCCACTGGAGTTTAGAAGGGTAAAGTGAATAAGATTCTGTCTTGACAAGGTGGACATAAAAGGGATGTTTCCTCTTGTGGATGAGTCCAGAAATAGGGGGTAATGTACTAATACTACGCGTATCCTCAATAGACAGAGATGAGAAGAATTAATTTCTCTCCAAGGGTTGCATGACTTTGGAACATTCTGTCACGGGTGGTGAAAGTGGGGTTGTTGAATATTTTTAAGGCAGAGGTAGATAGATTCTTGTTAGTCAACAAGATCAAGGCTATCAGAGAACTTGAAACACAAAAGAGGTCAGTCAGGAACATATTGAGTAGCGGGGCAGGTTCAAAGGGCTAAATGGTCTATTTCTGTTACTAATTCATATGTTCGGGATGTAATCCAAGTGAAACTAGTGGAGCACATTCTCTAAATTGAAGTGATGGACTCCTAATAATTCAATTTAAATTTAGATAAACCTGCCTATTAGTGCTTAGTTTCATAAATCGTGCCCTTTGTATCACATCCAAATCTTCTGACCAGTTTCATTACCATGATACCAGTGATCATTAATAGACTCACACAGTCATAGAGATGTACAGCATGGAAACACTGCCAGATTCTTGCAAGAAACGCAGTGGTTTCATTATTGTGGCTGACATGTTGATCGTGTACCTTCTTTGCAGCCGTAACGTTGTATTCCTCGCTCTGTCCCATCACCCTATGATCTGCCTGTACTGCACACAAACCAAAACTTTTTGCTGCACTTAATTACATGTGACAATAATAAATCAAACCAAATACATCAGTTCAGTTTCTATCCATGTCCAACAGCAAGTTAGAAAATAAATTGCTTGGAGAAAACATGTCCTTTGCCACTACCTCTGCCTTTTCTCTACATCCCTCCTCTCCTCTCTGGAATCAGAGCCTCTTGCCCACTGTCACGTCAATTTGTTGCTTGAAAACTAGGAGCCGACGAAGAGAGAAGAGGAAAATCCCAGCACGGATACTGCATTTTAATATATCCATAATCATCATTCACATTCACGTACTTGCCAACTATCAGCAAAGTAAACTTAAGATCAAACACTGGTATTAAAATTTAAATTAAAACTAAATATATCTCTGAAAGAGGGAGTAGTGATTTCCTGGTAAACACTTCAATTCTGGTGCCTATGTGATCTCAGGTTGTCATGACGAGAGCATGTCAAATAGAAACCCTTGGAGGCGCTGAGTAACAGTTTTTGGTGCATTCCACAGGAGCTTACAGAACAGAAAAGTTGCTGTTGACAAAGAATCTGGAAAACTGCTGAGTAAAGATCAATCAGGGATACGTTAAGGTTTCATTTTCTATTTAATAGAATAGAGATTGGGAATATGTCAGGGTATGTATTGCTATCATTATCAAATTTGGAACACTCAGGTAAAGTTGGCTGATTGTGAAAGGACAGTGGGTGTTTCGATCTAGCAACAAGAAGTGAACTACAGAGCTGGGACTGTTTTCTTCTCTGAAAACATTTTCGGTCTCTGCAGGGCTCACAACTCCGGAGTGGTTGCTTACATTTAAATATCATTTTAGAATGAAGACTTCATTGCAAATGTGGTGTATAATTTTGCAATACTCTATTGTGATTGCATCCAATGTGCAACAAACTATGGGAGACCTGGAGTAACTTTCAGTTCTCTCCATGGCAAATCCACAAAAACACACCTATATCGAAAGCACAAATTCCTGTGAGGGTTACAGGGACTGGTTTGGAAAACATGCAGACAAGATTACTTGGCCAATTAAACGAGTACTTCTAAGTGACCATATTAGACAATGTTACTAAACTAGGCATCGGCTTTAAATAGTTTAATCACAGCATTTTTGAAATATCACCATCATAAGATATTTTAGCCCTTCAAGTTTATGCTAAAATTAATTTCATATTAGAATAACCGAACAAAACCCAATTTTCTTTCATATTCCACAATATCTTTCTTCAAGTGCTTATCTAATTCTCTCTTAAAAGTAATATTCAACAATTGGCATGGCAAGATATTCTATTTAATGTTCGCCTTCTTCAGCAAAAGCCTGAAATTTATGTTTGATCAGATTAGCTACAATATGGAAACAGGCCCTTCGGCCCCACACCGACCCTCTGAAGAGTAACCCACCCAGTCCCATTCTCTTACCCTATTTTCACCCCTGATACTATGTCTCTTTGCTCTGGATGATTTTACACCAATTACATTCTCAAACCTCTTCAAAACCTTGAAGACTATCAACCTTCCCTTAACATTCCCTGTGCCAGTGAATACATTCAAATGTTCAACATGTTTCATAACAATATTGCTCTCTTCAATATTATCCCAGTGAACTTGACGCATGTCAATATCCCTTCTGCAATATATCTTATACACAGATTCATCACTGCCTCCTGTATAACTGGCAGTCTATGTTTAAGAAAACACAACAATCAATGTTGTTTTTCAAGATGTGAATATCTATACTCTAAGGTCTCAGAATCTTACTACTTACTGTACATTTATGGAAATGCATGAATGATAAATCACTTACCTTTCATTGATCTAACATTCAAATATTCCTCCTGTTTATTCAACTGATTTTCTTCAGAGATATGTGCCATCTGAAGGGTCAGACTGCCTGTATCTTCATCTGAAGGCTGAAGATAGAGGTCTTATATTAAATGCAATAAATATAAATAGATCATAGAGCAGAAGGTTTTACAAACACAAACGCATCCTTTAGCCCTACTCCAATAGTTGTATAATTACTTCTGAGAAAGAGCATTAACTTTAACATAAAAGTTGGAATTATTTTTCCAAAATTATTGTTATTCGAGTAGCTGCTGCAGTATCCAAGTTGGAACCTTCAAGAGTATATGAAAATCTGATTGGATTCACTCAAAATAAAACTGCCAACAAGTGCAAAACAATCCAGGTCACCCTGCTTGATAAGTTCTACAAGGAAAGGAATGGACTACTTCTTGCATTTGAACAGATTTTGCTGATGGTATAGTTATCCCACCAGGTGACAATTATAATTCAGATTAAAACATTTTTAGCAACATAAACTGATTAGTAATGCGAATGCAGAGGAGTACCTAGATTTTAACAAGAAAGACAACAAAGGAAAGGAGAAAAATAGTATATAAACTATATGCAGATTAATTAAAGGAGGTGAAAAAATAGTCAATAATTAATGGTTGTTTCCCAAGCGAAGCTAACAATGGATAGAATCATACAGGCATCCACAGCATAGAAACAGCCCTGGAGAGGGTCAGTGTGCCTGCCTGCCTGCCCCTTGTTCGGGTTGTGCTAGCACTCAGGTAAAGCATTGTAAGGGAACATACAGTATCCAATGGCACAATACAGGCCTTTAGAGAATGTTGGGCATCACAGGGATTGGGTGCATCATCACCCCAGACAATGTTATGCTGATTTAATAAGTTTCTGTCTACCTTTTACAAGTTTCTGTTAAGTGTTCGAGTACGTTTGTATTACAGTGTCCCACCTGCGGCTATTTTATTTGATTTTAATTTTGCTTTGAAACAGCAGAAGCAGCCATTCAACCTAACAAGTCCTCATCAGTGTTTATGGCCTCATCAGTTTCTTTACACATTAGCTCATTTCAGCTTGTTTGCATATCCATCCATTCTCCTCTTTCCATGATAATCCAGCTCTCCTTTAATCTTATGTGCTTAATTGTAGTCTTGTGCTCTCACATGGTTAGCACCTAATTTTTTTTTAAAGTCTTTCTGGTCTTACTCTTGTACACCTGACTGAACCCAGCATGATGGGTTTGAGAGCAGTTCAATTTTACTGCTGTTGGATGGCCAGCTGTGCCCCATGGAAACCCAATGACTCTGTTTCAAATCCAAAACAATTAGCTTGGTGAGTAATATCACATGACAAAAAAAAAAGGAGGTGCCCTCAATGTGAAGATGGGACCTCATCTTCACATGAACTGTATAGGTGATCACACCTAACAATGCTAACAGGGATAGATACAGCTGCAAAAGGCACATTGGTAAAGACAAAGTCAGGTAGGGTTTTCATGTTGGCTCTTTCAGTACTTGCTACAGGTCTCAAGTGCTTAATCCGTCATGGTGTTAGCAAGCCACTCTTGTTGATGGATATACCAGGTTCTCTATTCAGACAATAATCAGCAGGAAGTTTCCTTGCCCTTGTCTGTCTTATTGCCTTGAACTATTACGAGTTGAGAGTCAATTTTGAAAAATTTCATGGCCATTCCTTCTCAACTATACAACATTGTTCCATTACATTACTGGTTTGTCCAGTAACTAGAACAGTACATAGTTGTTAAGTGAAAAGTCTGGGAAGCTAACTGCAAAGAATTATTCTTATAATATGACTCTGTCAGGTCATGGCTTATCTCTTAAGTGGGACAGCTGTCCCAATTTTGGCACAAGTTCCCAGATGTTAATAAGAACTTTTTCAGATTGACTGGACTGGGTGTGCTTTCATCATGAGGGGGGGAAAGGAGGGCTGATTTCTTTCATTAAAAAACATTAGTAAATCAGGTGAATTTTACAACAATCCAATAGTTTCACAATCAATTACTGAGACTAGTTGTTGATTCCAAATTTGCATCATTAGCAGTATTTAAATCCTCTGACAAGTATGTTGAGATTTGAGTTGAGTTCTTTGGTCCTGCAATACAGTCATTGTTCTACACTATCTGCTGTATCCAACTTCCAGCAGTTTACCTTCAGCAGCTATTTGATGCACTGAAAGCATTTTAGGGAACAGTATCAAAGCTAATTCTAAGGCACAGACAGCCGTGACTCAATGCTGAATCTATCTTCCCTGAAAAGGTAGCAGGGTAAGGTAGTGAAGCTCATTTAAATGCTAAAAAGCATAAATAACATATCAAAAGTGTTGCTGTACCAAAACAGGTGCAACTGAGGGCCATGTATGCCAAATTAACATCCTTCCAATAAATTTGCACATTACAAAATTTCTATCTTCTCTGCAGAGTATTGGATAAATGTAGGAGTCCAAAGGCTGGAACAATTTAGTCCTATCTAAAAGGAGCTGGTTAAATATCTGGTAAGGAGTATGACCACCTCTGGTCCATTCTTTCCTCTTTTAATATATTGATCATCTGAATGGTCTTGTTAAGCGTATCGCTAAATGTCAGAGAATTGAGTACCAACACAAACAGCTTTGTGAAAGTATATAGACAAAGAGATAATCACATTTTACCAAAAAAACTGCATCCTTGAACTTTGAAGTTCTTGTTTTTTCACTCACTTTTGTCCCTCATGTTAGTACCAAATGAATAAGCCGGCAACAATAAAAGCTATTTTGTCTCTGTTTTCAGGTTGACATTATTTTGCATGAAATGTGGACTAAAAGCAACAATTCCACCACACACTCTTGGACATGGCAAATTCCAGAACAAAAACATGAAAAGCTACAAAAACTTCTTATTCTTATTTGAATAACATAGAATTAAGATTTGAATTAGTCCCAATGCTCAAGTTTAGGATGGAATATTTCAGCCTAGCTCTTCCTGCTTCCTGGCCACAAGAGGCTTATTTAATTGGTGCATAAATAAGGAACAAGTAAATAAATAGATAAAATCCAGGAATAGTTATATGCTCAATTAGATTTGCATTGCCATTTCCTGTGCATCTTAGCTGCTGCATTTATTGTCTAAATGCAAGATGACAGCAGCAGAAAATGTATCAAACTAAATAGCACCATGCGACCCTGACAATATTCATTAGCTTGGCATTACAAGGTCGCAAAAATTTTTAAAAACTCTAATTGAGATGATACATGTTTTTTAAGTTGGCATTATTTTCTACAAACAGCAATTTTTATTTTTTAAACAGCTTCTTTCCACTTGGTCGCATGATAATTCTACCTCAGCCTGATCAACCTTGACCAACCACCTGGAGCTTTCAGTCATTGGAAAAGTCTGAACTATTGGATTTTCACTCTTGACTTCAGATAGAATTTGCAATATACTTTACAACTTCAAGCTTAACGTTTACATTTTCAATCACTGAAATTAAATTCTAATTCATTTAACAAGACCGTTTATGCCAAGGCATAGCATGACAGACTGGCCAATTACACGGGCTTTCTGTTTATTCCTGGAAGAGCTGCTGAATCTCAAAGTTATGCAAAAAAACCCCACAATCTTGAGTAAGACAGGAAATGCTCTCAGGACGGCGCAGCACTCACTACCAAGCTGGAGTGTGCTGCCTTGTGAATAAATGTGATAAACCGTCTACTGAGAAATTTAGAGACCTTTTGAATCAAGATTCACTGTTCTGTGTTATTGTGCAGATGGTAAAATGCCAAGATGTAGAAGAATTATAGAATCCCATTCGGCCCATCCAGTCTGCACTGACCCTCCAAAGAGCATCCCAACCAACCCAGCCCTTCCTGATGAAGGGCTTTTGCCTGAAACGTCGATTTTGCTGAAGCTCCTCGATGCTGCCTGAATTGCTGTGCTCTTCCAGCACCATTGATCCAGAATCTGGTTTCTAGCATCTGCAGTCATTGTTTTTAACCTCGTTTTATCCCAACCAACCCACCCTATTCCTGTAACCCCACATTTTACCAGAGGTAACCTGTCAAACTTGCACATCCCTGGACAATTTAGCATAGCCAATCCACCCAACCTTTGGACTTTGGGAGGAAACCGAAGCACTTAGAGGAAACCCACTCAGACAAGGGGAGAACGTGCAAACTCCACACAGATCGTCACCCAGGGCTGGAAAGGAACCTGGGCCACTGGCAGCGTGAGGCAGCAGTGCTCGCCACTGAGCCAGCATACTGTCCCAACATCCTGCCATAAAAATAAAATGTAGATTCATGCCAACCACATGCTTTTTATAGTTGAAAAGTATCTGCAGAACTGATAACACAGGAAGAGAGATGTGAGCCACACTGGACAGATGGTACTTTTTCTGAGATGCCTTCATGCTTAGTTAAGCCACCAATGAGACTGCTGGAGTATCTGTTATTTTAGCAGCATTGCCTGTCAAATGGATATATTAAAATGTCAGAAATACTCACTTCAGTCGCTGACAGGCGTTTATCACCATTGTCACTCCCAATTCCAGAGTCAAAGTCTTGCTTTTTGTCAGGATAAATATCTTCAATGCTTAAAAAAGGAAGGAAATTCAAAGTGAAATATTGAAGCCGCCTCTATCGAAACATCACACTGTCTAAACGGCTGTTCCTCGCAGAAAGGGAACAAAGTCTCAAATCACTTAAAATCATTAGTATAAAGTGTGTGTGGAGTTAGCAATTCCCACCGAACGCAATGATTTATCCAAATGATCCGCTATTGGCACAGATTCAGTAAGAATTGAACATTAATTTCACTAATGTATAACACTTGTAACTCTGGGAATAGCTGATTAAGCATTTGACATTTAAAGAAGAACGGCTCATTTTCTTTTTGATTTCCTAGCAATTAACCGAACATTAATACCTCTTTCAGCCAATTACTTTTCTTTAATTGCATATAATCTGGGTCAAGGTGAACAATGATGACACTGGCAAGCAGACAATTCCACTTTGGACCCCACATACCAGATCGTTGTTGGTTAAGAGACCTAGGGGTGACCTGTGTGCTGGAACAGTCTGACTCAAATCTACCCTGAGAAGACCACCAGCTGCAGCAGTAACATTCCCCCCTTCACACTGTTTGCACTGTGATTGAGCAGGTCTGCAAAACTAGTGCAAGAGAGATCTGGGTTATAGCTTCATGCGTCAGCTGCCTAGTCCCAGTGAAAATTAACTCCTTCTTCTTGGAGTCTTCACAGAGGACAGGATCTCATCTCTAGAAGACGGTCTGGAACTGAGGCATCCAAACATTTAATTATAAACGTAATGAGGTGCTCTCACCTCACATAGTTGAGTAACAGTGGGAGCTGTTCCAGACCTGCTTCCTTGATGTGCCTTGATGCAGTAGACCACTTAAGTATCTGAGGTTACCATGAAGGTGTGGCATGGTGACCCTTAGGTTAAACCCATCACCAGCTGTCTCTCTCCAATGACAGAATGGTTCGATGGTCATGTAGGACTATGGTAACTTTACCTTTGCTCAGTATGAGAAAATTAGAAAAGAGAAAATTTCCACTAGGAGGCACCAAAGTTCCACAATGTAGGTACATAATTTACTTGATGTACAAGGAATCCTGATTTACCCAACTGTTGAAGGGGGAGCAAGTAGCCTTGTGGTTCTGGCACTGGGCCAGTAGCTTGAGGTATTAAGAGTTCAAATCCCACAATTCACAGAAAAATTACATTGTTGAAATTGGTTACAGTTTGGCTATAAAATTAGTTTATTATAAAATCCCAATTGATTTAGTCATATCATCTGAGGAAGAAAGCCTGCTCCCCTAACCAGTCTGGGAGAAGTTGTTTTGAATCCCTTTATACTCTTATTGCCCTCTAAGAATTCATCTAAACAAGCCACCCAACTATATAAATAGCACATCCACTTGCTTAAATGAATATTTTGAAAGAAAATTATCTTTGATATTTTCTCATTTTGCATGGTAGCATGAAGGCAAATTAAATGAACTTCACTAAAAAAAATTATAAATTGATCTATACAAAGATGATTCTATTACATATGCTTTTACTTAATGTGAACGTATTGTGTGTTGTCAAGTTATGCATATTTCATATGAACATTGGGTACATGAAAATATTAATTATTCAGTAATTGTAATGCTATGATTGTTTATACAGTAAGTGTGCACTGTCTGTTTAACAATAGCAAGCTACTTACTTCCTGAGAAGTGATTAGTGCTGTTTCAACAAGGAAGTTGTGGATAATGAACACAATAGGTAAAATATATCAGTTGGAGCGGTTCTCAGTAACGGAACGCTAGATTTCAACTGGTATAATGATCTCTGTCCACCCACCCACATCCCCAGTGGGAGCCTGGCCACAGTGGAATGCCTATCATGTTGTTATAACAGGCCAAAGGTGGGATTTCCACTCCTCAGGGACAGGAAGGCTTGTCTCACAAAGCTGCCTGCCTCTAGTCCCAGTGTCTGGTGGGAGACTCGGACACTGCTAGAACTACAGTAGTTGCCAAAGGGAAAGTGTTCCAAGAACAAGACACCAAGGCGAGTGTGGGGGATTCTTCCAAGATCAGATATTTCTAACCAACCTGTTCATACATGTTATGACACACATCTGGAGCAGTTGGGACTTGAATCTGGATCTCCGCTCAGAGATAGAGACACTACACTGGTCCACTAAGAACCCCTTCTGCCCAGGGTTAAGTTGACAGGTGAGGGGAGAGGTCAGGTGAGTGTGGAAGTGTGGTAAAGGGGGAAACATGATCTTGACTGAAGAGCGATGCCTCTAATGAAGAAACGGGACTCACAAAGGAGGCTTCCCTCCCTTGCCTGATACCTGCCCACACAGGTTAAACTGCTGCGCCAATTGTTTGGTGGGCCTCCATTTGTTGTGAATAAAATACTGGCAGAGGCAGGATGGGGGCTTAAACTGGCCATCATTTGCATACCTGAGGGCTTCAATAGGCCCAAGGGCCCACAGGCTGGCCAGCAACTCCACCGCAGGCCTCACAGCCTTTCACAGGAGTTGGAGACAGATGAAAGGGTTACCCCCTGGATTTTAAACAACTCTCACCCTCCCAACTCGTTAAGTTGATAGGTATGGCTGAAAAAACCCAGTCCACAATCACTGGCCAGCAAGAGGTCAACACCTGATCCAGGCCAAGCAATGACCAAAAGGAAAAAGGCAAGCACTTTTACACCATATGTTCATTTCAATTCTAACTCGATGAAAAGGTGCACAGACTGAATTCAGTCACCTAAACAAATCAAGGATTTAACTGCTGGTAACAGCTTATATGTGTTCTCTGAATTTTCAATTTATAATGGTGACTCCAGAAGTTGCCTCTGACCTGAAAGCAATTATTCATTTTTGCACAGGGAGAAATGTGTTTCCCAAGGAAACTGTAGGACATTTGCACTCTCTCAGCAAATTGAGAGAGGTTTAATATAACTAAACACTCTTGTTTCTTATGATAAAATTTGTTTCTTATGATAAAATTGACTGTGTTGGCAGGCGTAAAAATCTCTAGTGATTCATTATCGATTTCATATCAATGCGTAGATCGCAAAACAACAAAGAATGCTTTTGGAACTTACCTCCCTCCAACTGGCTGCGGCATACGGACCTTCTCTATGGGTTGCTGATAAAGGGATTCTGCATTCTTGTCAATTCTGCACGCCTCTATATTCAGGTATTTGAATATGTGCACTTTGCCTTTCATGCAGATCTAATCATAAAAAAGGGGGAGATCTGTAGGCTGTATCTCCAAAAGCTAATCACATCCGACATTCCTAACTGCAACATGAGCTTCACATTTGAAAGTGTGACATTATGCACAATACTCTATAAAATGCAATAGTTGAGCAAAGTCAATTTATTCAGAGACCTAGAGTTCAGAATGAGCTGCTAGTTCACTGAATGACGCAGTGCTGCACACAGTGAATGTGAATTTAACAAGCGCACTGCGCTGCCTCACTTAATGCCACCCTATCCATCAATATGAGAACAGCAATTGTCATATTTTACTTCCCTGTCAGCCTTGCATACTATCTTCTGCATTGTTCATATAGTGTAAGACAGGCCATTCAACTATTCTAGATCAAAACCAATAAAAGTAAAAGACAGGAGCTTCAAAACCAAACAGAGCACTCCCTTTCTGAATACAACAGAAATGCTGAACCATAAATAACAAAGTAACACCACAGAGTTTTGCAACTGCCAAGGCTTGACTCTTTGTCTGTAATTTGTTTATTAAGTTGACTTCATACTGGTGATTAATAATTATTCCAGAAAAACAATTTAAAGGCATTCCAGCAAAATAGATGACCATAAATTCAGCAAGTATAGGACTGGTGTACAAGTTCATCGAGGAAACTTCATACAGTGTCCAAGCAACAATGCCCAGAGTTAGAGTAATCCCATTAATGATTCCTATGAAATTCCCACAAAGGAAAATCTGCAGTAGATGAAACATGAACAACTCTAAAAGAAAGCACCTAATTTTTGGCAAATGTTGCAGATCAAAGGAGAAAAGTTAAGACACACTTTCAAACAGGATGTTTTCCTATAGTCTTGGACTTTTGCTGAGTGCTGATGGGATTTTCATAAGTACGAAACAGAAACCCTGCAAAGTAGGGCGGACATTGTGCTATTAAACATAAGTTGTGGAATGCACCCAGCCACATTTGATCTTCCAAACAACTCTCCAAATTGGACATCAGCAATTAGTTACCAAAGGTCACAAAACAATCTATTTTAGTCATACACCATGTTTAAGGCATGATCAAACCTGCTTTGGTCGGTACCTTTGCTCTGGGATAAATAAGACCCACGTGCAACTTGCAGGAACCAATACATGCCGGTGAATTGATCCTATGTTCTGAATTACTGGACATAATATCATTGATATATTTGTCCTCGGAATTCTTGTTAAAATAATTGCTCATTTGAAGTTGAAGTGTGGGCGGCACGGTGGCACAGTGGTTAGCACTGCTGCCTCACAGCGCCAGAGACCCGGGTTCAATTCCTGCCTCAGGCGACTGACTGTGTGGAGTTTACACGTTCTCCCCGTGTCTGCGTGGGTTTCCTCCGGGTGCTCTGGTTTCCTCCCAAACTCCAAAAGATGTGCAGGTCAGGTGAATTGGCTATGCTAAATTCCCTGTAGTGTTAGGTAAGGGGTAAATGTAGGGGTCTGGGTGGGTTGCGCTTCGACGGGTCGGTGTGGACTTGTTGGGCCGAAGGGCCTGTTTCCACACTGTAATATAGATTAGATTAGATTAGATGACTTACAGTGTGGAAACAGGCCCTTCGGCCCAACAAGTCCACACCGACCCGTCGAAGCGCAACCCACCCAGACCCCTACATTTACCCCTTACCTAACACTACAGGGAATTTAGCATGGCCAATTCACCTGACCTGCACATCTTTGGACTGTGGGAGGAAACCCACGCAGACACTGGGAGAATGTGCAAACTCCACACAGTCAGTCGCCTAAGGCGGGAATTGAACCCGGGTCTCTGGCGCTGTGAGGCAGCAGTGCTAATCTAATCTAATCTAACAATGGTGATATATGTCCAAGTCGTGATGGTTTGAGAGTGAAGGGGAATTTAGATTTAATGATGCTGTCATAAAATTACCATACTTGTAAGTTTCAGTGGGAGACAGTGCTGTTTCTCTCACACTTCTCCAAAAACTAACTTTTTCATCAACATGTGGATTAACTGGGAATAAGGAAATCCATATAACTGAACGGTAAGTGTTCACCAAATCCAATATGACATTCAGACTTGATGCAGGATTCAGGAAGACTCCTTCTGAATTTGAGCTCGTTTACGACAAGTTGACTTCTAAACTGTGGTACCAGGCAGAGACTAGTTATGTGCTTCTCACACTAAGCAGAACAAACCTGATGCCTTAGGCAGCTTAATTATTCTTCCAGTTTCTATCATGACCCCAAATGATCATTAAAGTCCTGGAATGAATAGTTACATGATTTAAGTTGTAAGAAGTATTTTATTTCTTTATGAAGTTACAGCCAGTTTGTTCTGCAGTCTTGCATAAGTTTGAATGAGAATACAATTTCCAAATTTCCCCCTCAGTTGGAATTCTCTTCCTTTGAAGAGTTGAATCATGAAAACTGTTGAAGTTCATCCAAAATTATTGCATTTCTTTAAAATAATCTTGATGCTCTGATAGACCCTAGGGCTAAGTTGAACAGTCGCTGAAAATGATAACGTCACAGTGGCTCAGTGGTTAACTCTGCTGCCTCACAACGCCAGGGGCCCTGCGTCTGCGTGGGTTTCCTCTGGGTGCTCCAGTTTCCTCCCACAGTCCAAAGGTGGACAGGTTAGGTGAATAGACCATGCTAACTTGCCCATAGTGTTCAGGGATGTGTAGGTTGGGTACATCAGTTAGGGGCAAATGGAGAATAATAGGATACGGGAGTAGCTCTGGATGGGATACTCTTCGGAGGGTTGGTGTGGACTTGTTGGGCCAAATAGCCTGTTTCCACACTACAGAGATTCTATGATAATGCAAGCTATACTGTCAGCTGCCTATTTATTACACAACATCCAGACAAATAAAACATTCTTAAAATTGAGCTCAACATTCATCAAAGCAAGGAATAATTCAGTCAGCTAGGGTGCAAGTCATCAAGATTGCTTTCCAAGTGCCGTTTATTCAATATCAGCAACTTAAGGCCACGGTCATCTTTGCATGTTGGTTCGTGTTGTGGAACAACCCTGAATATCTGATAGAATACAAACTATTGGACTGCAAAATCCAATACACAGAGTTTGTGACCCTTACTTCAACAGGTTTAATATATGCAGGTCACACATTCTAAGCTCCTCATATGCATTAATGACTGCACATACACATATTACTGTGGAACTGAAGTGAGTGTCACGAAGGCTCATGGGACTGGCATACAACTGCTAGTCCATTAGAACTAAAGGAGTTGAAAGCAATTTTTTTCAGATGAAATGACTTGTCAGTTCCAATCATCTGTTCCATTCAAGTGTTGAATGGCGTCAGCAACATGTTAATACTATCTGCATTTAAAATCATTTTAAAGCAAATTTAGAACTTTTTCAGTACACTGGAAGTTAAAAAAACAACTAACCTGTGCTGGTGGAGACTGCAGTGGATTATTATCCATTTCTAATATCTGCAAGTGCTTCATATTCCTGTAACAGATTGGTATTGACACAATCTTATTGCAGGAGAAGTTTAACTTCACAAGTGGGAGGTCTGCTAGCTCTGCCAAAAAAAACAAATAATTTTCGTTTTTATTTAATTATTTCACTGTCTATTCTGGAATAAGTAAGATACTGAGAAATTCAAAGACAGCTTCACCCTCTGGCAAAATCTGCAGGTAATTTCGCCTTATGTTCAACTCTCTGAGTGACTGAAGTTGTCCAATCTGCTGTGGCAAACTTGTAATTTCATTGCAGCTCACATCCTGAACATTAAAAGGGAGCAAAAAGAAAGTAATCATGAGAATTCTTTATGAAATTATAATCTGGTTCCCGTTAAGAGTACACGCTACTGAAGTGTACAGAAATTACAATGAAATTAATTTATAGGGTACACAGTGCTTATCTCTTTATTAGTGACGTGAATCTAAGAGAGACCAAAGAGAATACGAGAGAGATGAAGAGTGCTGAGAATGCATGATGAAAAACAGAAGAGGGAAAGATTGTATAAGAATATGCAAAAGAATAAACATAGGTATAATGTGTATTTTAAGAACATATTTCAAGGTTTGTGAGCTCAGGTCCTTCCAAAGTACTTTATACACAAATGTTTTAAAGTATAGTCACTATTATAATAGAAGAAATTGGCCACCTAATTTGCAAGTGCCAAAAACCCACAAACAGCAATGTAATAACAAAATTATCTTGGCTAATGATGCTGGGTATGGAATTAATATTGGCCTGGAACTTGTTCTGTTCTTTGAAATAGTGTCACCAAATCTTCAAGACCCTTGATGCCATGGACTGGAGACAGCAGATGAGGTATCTCATTTGAATAACCATGCCCCACACAACATCGCAGCAGCCCCTCAGCACTGCACGACAGTTTCCAGAGTGTCACTGAGCAACCACCTTTGAAAGCAGAGACATGAATCATAGTCATAGAGGCCTTCAGCACAGAAAAAGGCCCTTCAGCCCATCAAACCTACACTGGTCAAAAACAAGTATGCAACCCCACCTTCCCACTATTTCTAATGCCACTTTCTAGCACTTGGCCCATAGTCTTGTGTGCCTTGGCATTTTTAACAGCACATGTAAACACTTCTTAAACAATATGAAGGTTTCTGTCTCTGTCAACCTTCCAGGCAGTGAGTTCCAGATTCCCATCACCTTCTACTTGAAAGAAAATGTTGCCTCACATCTCCCCTAAACCTCCTGCCCCTTACTGTAAATCTATACGCCCTGGTAATTGACGCATCCACCAAGGGGAAAACTTCCTTCTGATCTACCCTATTTATGCATCTCATAATTTTATACAACCCAATCATGAACCCTCCCACAGGCTCATTCACTCCAGGAAAACAAACAGTCTATGCAATTTCTCTTCATAACCCCAACACTCCAGCTCAGCAACATCCTGGTAAATCTCCTCTGAACCTCTCATGTGCAATCACATTCCTTGTACAATGTGGATTCAACGACTGCACACGATATTCCAGCTATGGTCTAACCAATGTTTTAAACTGTTCCAGCATGTCCTCCATGCATTTAAACATTATAAATAAGGCTAGTATCCCACATACACACTTAACCACTTTATATATCTGTATCGCTACCTTAAGAGACCAGTGGACATGCACATCAAGGTTCTGATCCTCAGTGCTTCCCAGTGTTACTGTTCATCATGCATTCCCTCGCCTTGTTCTCCTGTCTCTGTTCTCAAAAAAGCCACAAAGAGCTACAGAGAATGAAAGAGAGGAAGCATGACACTGAGGAGAGCGCTTAAGCAATGGAGATAGAGAGGATTAAAAGACAAAACAGATGTCTGGACACAGAGCCAGAAGAGTGAACTATGAATATATACAGGTTGTACTGCAACTTTGGAAAACATTAGTCAGTTCTCAGTTGGAAAACAGTACATTTCTAGCTCCCTCATTTCAAAAAAGGGCATCCTGGCTTTTGGAAAGAGAATAACAACAGAAACAATCCCAGGGAGATTAAAAAAAGAATGTATTACAAGTAGATACTGGAGAACCTTCACTTTTAAATGTGAAAGAGATTGGTTGTTGGTGAAGGAAGTGTGTAAAACCAATTTTAGGGAACATTCATCTACTCAGAAGGGTTCAGAATAATCAAACAGGTAAAGTAGTGAAATTAAGTTTGACGTGCCATTTTGCAGAACAAAAGGAGGTCAAACAGCACTTCATGTTTTGGGCAGCTTTTAAAGAACTATTTAAATAATCGCAATACCTCAACCTTTCCACACCCCTTTAATTTTTTTTTCAAATATTCATTTATTCACTTCCTTTTTACAAGTAATTCTGCTTCCACCAGCCTTTGATGATCCCATCTTCATGGCTTTTTACTGAAGAAAAGTCACATTTCCCTTAAATCCTTTGAAGAAAATTTAAAATGTATGCCTTTAAATTTCTAAATTTCTGCCTTTGGAAATAATTTCCCCTATTTACCTTCTCAAAACCTCTAATTTTTCACATCAGGTTCCTTCAGAATCTCTTTTTACATACAAAACTCTCACTCTTTCAAGTGCCTCCAAATATTTATAGCATCGCACTTTTTTTTTCTTAGCAAAACCCATATGTTTTATCTCTGGGCCTTGATATAAAAGCAGAGTTTACACAACAGGACACAAGTTCTATGCAGCTAATGATATGCATGAGTTTTGCAAGTGTTCAGATCTGATTCCCATGTCCAGTTTATCCCTTTCGTCGAGTAGAGATTGTTTGAAATACTGAGTTTAAAGCCTTTTGCAGTCCCTCACAACCTTTAGCAATGTAGAAGTGTATTTGGTCATAATTTAAAGTCCTTTTGTTTCTCCCTTGTCACATCTACCAATTATTTTCAGTTTATCTAGATTACTTATTTTACTTTTTATCAGCCAAGTATCTTCAACTGACTGATGCCTTACCTTTACCAATTTCATATCAGAGCTACCTGTGATTGCATCCCCAACATTTTCCTACCCATACATTACCTACTTGCTGCATTTTACTTCTCAGAACTAAATCTAGCTATTTCCTTTCTTGATCAAAATCAGAAATCATGGATATAGTGCTGAGAAACTTTGCATTCTCACCCCCTTCTTTCCTAACCTTCATCTCCCACAGTTCTGCACAGCCTCCCAGCATCACACAAAGGTCAATGCTTTAGCACAGGAAGAAATAAGTGCACAGGTATCTCTCATGGTTATAAGTATACTGTCCCACTGAAACTCATACTCTTTCCTTGAACGATGCTTCTTATGACATCCTGTTCTGTAGTACTGCTTAATATAGGTTTAACATTAAGATCGCTGTAATTAATTTAAGGAATGGAATCGAAATGACATGGGTGTAAATTTCTTGAGTGTAAAAATCCAACCCATAACAGCAATCATTTTGCAGCATAGATAGCAAGCAAAAAAACGGAATTAATGGAGGGTACGATTTTGGCACACTATCTTCCCACAATTACTCATTTACCATAAGCCCACAGGAAACAGGAAATAGGTTATTCGGCCCCTCAAGCTTGCTTCATCATTCAACAGGATCACAGCTGATCTAACATTTTGCACGTCCATCTTCCTAACCTTTCCCCATTATCCTTAATTTGCCTATCTATCTGAGTCTTAAATATAAAAAAGGAGTCTGTCCCCACAGCTGTCCATGGCAAGGAATTCCAAAGGCTCTCAACTCAGAGAGGAAATTCCTCCTCATTTCAATTTTAAATTGATACCACTTTATTCTGAGACTACGCCCTCTGATCCTAAATTTTCTCGAGAGTAATATCCCCTCAGCATTTACCCTGTCAAGTCCCTTAAGAATTCTGTATATTTCAAGGAGATCTTCTTTAAACTAAATGAGTAGGCTGCCAACCTGTTTAACCTTTGCCCATAAGACAATCCCTCTGTCAACCTAGCTTTTTGAACAGCCTCATTTTCTAATAAGGGAACCAAAATTGCCATCAGTAATACAAATTTGGCCTTCCTAGCACCTTGTGCAGTTGCAGGAAAACTTCCCTGCTCTTATACTCTAACTGGCTTGAAATAAGGGTGAACATTCCATTAGCTTTCCTGACTACCTGCTGCTCCTGTGTACTAGCATTCTACGTTTCACGCAGAAATACACCAAATCACTTTGATTGTAGCTTTCTGCTGCTTTTCTCTAATTTCAATAATATTCTGCCCATCCCTTCACCTTTCCCCACACTATACTCAATTTGCCTTTTTTTTTGCCTGCTTACTTAACCTATTAATACTCTCTGTAAACTGTTTGCATCCCTCTTACAACTTGCCTTTCCGACTATTTTTGGGTTGCCTGCAAATTTAGCTATCGTACATTCACTTCCTCCTCCAAGTCATTAATGTATATCTTCAGTTCTGGTTGCACTATATTTTCCCATTAAATTTAAGTATCAGCCTCACTTCAGTCAGTTGCACTTTCACCTCGATCTCACCCGAAGGATTTCAGCCCAGCATTAAGATTGAAAATTTTGCTGTCACTAAGTACATGCCGCAGTATCGGGAGTGCTGCTTTTTAGAAAGAACATTGAACTGAGGTCTTGTCTGCACTGTCATGGAAATGAAAGATCCCATAGCACTTATTTTTTAAAGTAGAAGCAAGAGATTTGGCAAGTGAACAGGCAGCATTTATCCTTCAACCCCAAATAAAAAAAAATTATCTGGCATTTATTTGATTGATGTCTATGGGATCTTGCCACACACAGATTCCCAATTTTCGTTCAATTTATTCATGTCCAGGACATGGGCGTTGCTGGCTGGCCAGCATTTACTGCCTATCCCTACTCGTCCTCAAGATGGCTGTGTTGAGCTGTCTTCTTGAAATACTGCAGTCCATGTGCTGTAGAGTCATGGAGATGTACAGCATGGAAACAGACCCTTCGGTTCAACTTGCCCAGATATTCTAACCTAATCCAGTCCCACTTGCCAGCACGTGGCTCATAATGCTCCAAACCTTTCCTATTCATATACGCAGCCAGATACCTTTTAAATGGTGTAATTGTACAGCCTCCACTACTTCCTCTGGCAGCTCATTCCACACACGTACCGCCCTCTGTGTAAAAACATTGCCCCTTAAGTCTCTTTAATCCTTTCCCCTATCAACCTAAACCTATGCCCTCTAGTTCTGGACTCCCCCAACCCAGGGAAAAAACTTTGTCCATTTATCCTACCCATGCCCCTCATGATATTATAATCCTCTATGAGGTTACCTCTCAGCCTCCGACGCTCCAGGGAAAACAGCCCCAGCCTGTTCAGCCTCTCCCTGTAGCTCAAATCCTCCAACCCTGGCAACATCCTTGTAAATCTTTTCTGAACCCTTTCAGCTTTCACAACATCTTTCCGATAGGAAGGAGACCAGAATTGCACACGATATTCCAAAAGTGGCCTAACCAATGTCCTGTACAGCCGCAACATGACCTCCCAACTCCTGTACTCAATACTCTGACCAATAAAGGAAAATTTACCAAACGCCTTCTTCACTATCCTATCTACCTGTGACTCCACTTTCAAGGAGCTATGAACCTCCACTCCAAGTCTCTTTGTTCAGCAACACTCCCTAGGACCTTACCATTAAGTGTATAAGTCCTGCTAAGATTTGCTTTTCCAAAATACAGCACCTTGCATTTATTTAAATTTAACTCAATCTGCCACTTCTCAGCCCATTGCCAATCTGATTAAGAGGAGAAAGTGAGGTCTGCAGATGCTGGAGATCAAAGTTGAAACTTTATTGCTGGAACAGCACAGCAGGTCAGGCAGCATCCAGGGAACAGGAGATTCGACGTTTCGGGCACAGGCCGAAGAAGGGCCTGTGCCCGAAACGTCGAATCTCCTGTTCCCTGGATGCTGCCTGACCTGCTGTGCTGTTCCAGCAATAAAGTTTCAATCTGATTAAGATCCCACTGTACTAATGTAACCTTCTTCACTCTCCACTACACCTCCAATTTTGGTGTCATCTGCAAACTTAATAATTATACCTCCGATATTCATATGCAAATCATTTTTATAAATTATGAAAAGTAGTGGACCCAGCACCAATCCTTGTGGTACTCCACTGATCACAGATCGCCAGTCTGAGAAACAACCTTCACCACCACCCTCTCTCATCGACCTTCAAAAGCCAGTTCTGTATCCAAATGGCTAGTTCTACTTGTATTCCAACTTTACTAACCAGTCTCCCATGGGGAACCTTGTCGAACGCTTTGCTGAAGTCCAAATAGATCACATCTACCGCTCTGCCTTCATCAATCCTCTTTGTTACTTCCTCAAAAAACTCAATCAAGTTCGTGAAACATGATTTCCCACGTACGAAGCCATGTTGACTATTCCGAATCACTCCTTGCCTTTCCAAATACATGTACATCCTGTCCCTCGGGATTCCCTCCAACAACTTGCCCACCACCGAGGTCAGGGTCACCAGTCTATAGTTCCCTGGTTATTCCTTATCACCCTTCTTAAACAGTGGCACCATGTTAGCCAATCTCCAGTCTTCCAGCACCTCACCTGTGACTATCGATGATATAAATATATCAGCAAGACGCCCAGCAATCACTTTCCTAGCTTCCCACAGAGCTCTCGGGTACACCTGATCAGGTCCTGGGGACTTATCCACTTTTATGCATTTCAAGACATCCAGCACCACTTCCTCTGTGATATGGACATTTTTCAAGAGGTCACCATCTATTTCCTCACATTCTACATCTTCCAAGTCCTTCTTCATAGTAAACACTGATGCAAAATACTCATTTATATCTCCCCCATCTCCTGCAGCTCCACACATAGGCTGCCTTGCTGATCTTTAAGGGGCTCTAATTCTCTCTCAAGTTACCCTTTTGTCCTTAATGTATGTATAAAAACTTTTTGATTCTCCTTAATCCTACATGTCCAAGTAATCTCATGTCCCCTTTTTGCCCTCCTGACTTCCCTCTTAAGTATACTCCTACTGCCTTTATACTCTAAGGATTCACTCGATCTATCCTGTCTATACCTGACATATGCTTCCTTCTTTTTCTTAACCAAAACCTCAATTTCTCTCGTCATCCACCATTCCCTACACCTATCAGCCTTTCCTTTCATCCTCACAGGGATATACTGTCTCTGGCCTCTCATTATCTCTTTTTTGAAGGATTCCCATTTTCCAGCCATTCCTTGACCTACATCTGTCCCCAGTCATCCTTTGAAAGTTCTTGCTGAATACTGTCAAATTTAGCGTTCCTCCAATTTAGAATTTCAACTTTTAGATCTGGTCTATCCTTTCTCATCACTATTTTAAAACTAATAGAATTATGGTCACTGGCCCTAAAGTAGTCCCCCATTGACACCTCAGTCACCTGCCCTGCCTTATTTCCCAAGAGTAGGTCAAGTTTTGCACTTTCTTTGTAGGAAAATGCACATACTGAATCAGAAACTTTTCTTGTACACACTTAAATTCCTCTCCATCTAAACCCTGAACACCATGGCAGTCCCAGTCTGTTTGGAAATTAAAATCCCCTACCATAACCACCCTATTATTCTTACAGAGAACTGAGATCTCCTTAGAAATTTGTTTCTCAATTTCCTATTGACTATTAGGGGGTCTATAATACAATCCCAATAAGGTGACTATCCCTTTCTTGTTTCTCAGTTATACCCAAATAACTCCTTGGATGTATTCTCAGGAATATCCTCCCTAAATACAGCTATCCTTCACCAAAAATACCACTCCCCCTCCACTCTTGCACCCCCCCCCCCTTCTGTCCTTCCAATAGCATTTATATCCTGGAACATTAAGCTGCCAGTCCTGTCCATCCCTGAGCCATGTTTCTGTCATTGCTATGATATTCCAGTCCCATGTTCCAAACCATGCCCTGAGTTCATCTACCTTCCTTGTTAGGCCCCTTGCATTTTAGTAAATGCAGTTTAATTTATCAGTCCTACCTTGTTCTCTGCTTTGTTTCTTCCTGCCCTAACTGTTTGACTTGCTCCCTTTCACAACTGTATCAGTCTCTGATTGATCTCTTTCCTCACTATTTCCCTGGATCCCACCACCCCCAACCTTACCAGTTTAACTCCTCCCGAGCAATTCTGGCAAATCTCCCTGCCAGTATATTTGTCCCCTTCCAATTCAGGTGCAATCCGTCCTTCTACATTCACTAGCTCGTAGCACCTGGAGTAATCCAGATATTACTACCCTTGAGGACCTCCTTTTTAAATTCCTGTCTAACTTTCTATATTCTCGCTTCAGAATCTCATCCTTTTCCCTCCTGGGTCGTTGGTTCCAATGTGTATAATGACCTCCTGCTGGCCCCTCTCCCCCTTGAGAACATTCTGCACCCTCTCTGAGACATCCTTGATCCTGGCACCAGGGAGGCAACACCGCATTCTGATTTTTCGCTTCTGGCCACAGAAACATCTATCTGTGCCTCTGACTCAAAAGTCTCCTATCACAACTGATCGCTTGGAACCCGACGTACCCCTCATTTCTTAAGAGCCAGTCTCGAAACCAGAAAACATGGCTGTTCGTGCTACATTCCTCTGAGAGTCCATCACCCCCTATATTTTCCAAAACAGCAAACTCGTTTGAAATAGGGATAGCCAGAGATGACTTCTGCACTACTTGCCTACCCATCCTACCTTGCCTGGAGTTAATCCATCTATATGACTGTATATGTGGCTTTTCATTCTTCCTATAACTGCCATCCATCACACCCCCCCCAGCTCTTGAAAATTCCTCATTGCCTCTGACTGTTGCTCCAACCGATCCACGTAATCTGATAGCATTTGCAACCACATATATTTCCTGCAGACACACTCATCATTAGCACCGAAACAGCCCTGAAACTCCCACATCCGATTAGAAGAGCATATCAATCCACTAAAAGCCATCTTTGCTCCTTCACAAACTACTGACCCAGAAAATAGCACAGTATTTTGCTCTAATAAATCGATCCAGGCTAACTTAGTACTTATGGTTTATACTTTTAAAATTTAATCAAGAGATAGATTTCCAGATTTCAATAAAACACTCTACTCACTAACTACTCACAAATGTAGACTTACAGTGAGGTTATGCATGAAAAACCTATGTTGAAACTTTATTGCTGGAACAGCACAGCAGGTCAGGCAGCATCCAGGGAACAGGAGATTCGACGTTTCGGGCACAGGCCCTTCTTCATTCCTGAAGAAGGGCCTGTGCCCGAAACGTCGAATCTCCTGTTCCCTGGATGCTGCCTGACCTGCTGTGCTGTTCCAGCAATAAAGTTTCAACTTTGATCTCCAGCATCTGCAGACCTCACTTTCTCCATTAAAAACCTATGCACTTATCTGTTTCTGTGCTGTGAACCATCCCAGACAGGTTCCTCCAAGGTCAGCTGTGAATTTCGCTGTTTGTTTATTTTTCCTAGACACTCTCTGGTGTCCAGTGATACATGAACTCAAACAGCAAAGGCAGTAGCTGTGCAGATTCTCTTCTATGTTAGTTAGCAGTGTAGGTTTCCTTCTCTCTCTCCTTTACCGATTGACATGGGCTTGCCTTTTGTTTGCCTTTCACCATTTTAGAAGTGCCATTGTTTTGACTTTTTTTTTCTCCAAAGTTCCAAAACCACGCAATAGCATATAAAACAATAATTGCTGCTCCTGGAATTTGAGGAGATCACCTCCAACACCTTAAACTCCTCAAAAAAGAGCAGCTCTTACAGCCACAAATGTTTCCCATCCTCCATCTTGGAATACACAGAATTCTTAGTTAGGCCCAGGGAGGGAACCCCAAAGATTTTAACCCAACAATACTAAAAGAGGGGCAAGATATTTCCAAGTCAGGATAGTGAGTGGCTTGAAGAGGATCTTGCAGGGGGTGGTGTTCCCATGGAACTGCTGGCCTTGTTCCTTCTAGACTGAAGTGGTCGTGGGTTGGAAGGTGCTGTAAGAGGAGCCTTGATGAATTTCTGCAGTGCATTCTGTTGATAAAACACATGTGGTGGAGGGAGTGGATGCTTGTGGGTGGGGTGCCAATCAACTGGGTTGCTTTGCCCTGGATGTTGAGCTTCTTCAGTGTTTTGGAGCTGCCCATCCAAGCTGATGGGGAGTATTCCATCACACTCCATCTTGTGCCTTGTACATGGTGAAAATTTGGGGAGTCTCTGACCTACTCTTGTAGCCACAGTGTTATTGTGTTCCAAAGAACTTGTATTCTGAAGATGGGTCACACCGGAAAAACACTTTTTCCCTCTATCCTCAGATGCTGTCAGACCCTCTGGGTTTCTTCAGCACTCTGTGTTTGTTTCAGATTTCCAGTATCTGCAGTACTTTGCTTTTATTTAAATGTATGCAATTAACTGCAATGACATCTGGGATATTTTAAGATTGTAAAACTGTGACTATGAATGCAAGCTTGTTTCCCTTTACTTTCTGTTCTTCATTCCTAAGGCTGACCTCAAGTAGTTCACTTTCCTCTTTCACGTCAGATAAATTCTATCCCCCAACAACTCTAAATTTCCTGTGAAGTCCATGTTTGTGTATGGATTAGGATTGGGGATCATGTTCTCTAACATATCTCTGTAATCCAGACAAAAAAGATATCATTTCTCACGTCCAACCTCTTCTCTCTCCACTACCATGTGTTTTGACTTAATTTTCTTGATCTTACAAAGGTCAGCATCCTTCTAAGGTTTCCTCTCAAAATTTTTATGACGCCTTGTGTTGAAATCAAGAAGGTAGTTTTCTATATCAACATATCTTTCCTAGGAAATCAAAACTATGCAATCCCTCACCTTCCTCATTCTTTCTTTTTCACTATGATCTTACTGCTTTTAAGTACAAATCTTAGGGGTCACCTCTATATTGGTTCCTGATCTGTTACACCTTCCTTTTTTTTAAACCATGATAAAGGCACACAGATGAGTTCTAGTCTTTTGCTTTGGATCCTCTATTAATATAATTTAGTGAAATCTGGAAACTTAACATGAAGCTTTAAAGAAAATATACTTATCAGCACTCAGGCTTTTTAAAACAACCATGCGGCACAAAGCCTCTGGAATATTGGAAATATTTTAGATTGAGTAACTCTGCAGTTGTACTTTTCAATGTGTAACTTCAGAACGGGATCGTAGATCTTTCAAGAAAGTTCAAGTGTGACAATTGCTGCCCATTGGTCAACATTATTAAAACATACATCAATAAAGTGTTGAGAGAGTTGAATGTTGACAAGCCCAAAGTGAACTAACGGCCATAACAATCAGACTTATGAAGTACTTAATACATACCAGTTCCATTAAACATTTCAACTGTCCAATGTCTTCTGGAAGCGACACTAATTTATTGTTACTGGCTATCAAGACTTTAAGAGGAAGAGCACAGAGGCACAATGGTAATGTCGAGAGTTGATTTCGACTGGAACAAAAGAAAAAAGCCACAAGCTTAGGCTGTTATACAATGACATCTTAAAGTAACCTTCACTTCAATTGCACTAATTGTTTTCTGCAAAACATGACTTATATCACATTAAAAATTTGATCACCTACTGAAGTTCATTAAGTATATTTTGAATGCAACAGTCTCTTTCTGAGAAGGGGCAAAAATAAACGAAAAGATTGGCTCCAAAAATAAACCCACAGATACGTGTTAAATGTCTAGACAATTTCTTGGAATTATTTAAGAACTATTTTACCATATCTATTTGGACAGTGTCTCAAAATATAGCTACAGATATAAACATGTTGCAACATATAGAATTACTCTACTTTGAAATTGTTCACACTTTTATGTGGTGTATCCATTTCATGCTGCATGGCGTTTTTCCAAATCTTGAGTGAAAAAAAGCTACTGCAATTGGAAGCCATAACAAATTTATTCGTCCCTCACTTTACTATAAAAGCTTAAATAACCCTCATGCAGTCTTAACCCACAACTAATTTGCAACAGAGGGTAACCAGAGTGCACAGGGAGGAGGCAGATACAACATCCATCTCGTGTAACTAACCACAAACATAGGAAAACAGACAGATAAATTTGGAATGTGATTCAAGTGGGCTTCTTTTATTAATTAGCTGAATTACATAATAAACTGTACCTTTCATGAACCTTCCTGCTGTGATTTTTTTTATATGGGTGGTTTCATCTATTGTAGACACTCGCATGTTGTGCCACCATTCAAATGTTATTGAACCCTTCATTTACCATCATTCACAATGTATCTCTTCTGTCTTAA
This sequence comes from Chiloscyllium plagiosum, assembly GCF_037043375.1. NCBI lineage: Eukaryota > Metazoa > Chordata > Chondrichthyes > Orectolobiformes > Hemiscylliidae > Chiloscyllium > Chiloscyllium plagiosum. Next base: position 89,533,377 of record NW_028270150.1, read on the forward strand.
GGCAGTAATACTTGATTGTATTATGTCCCTTATTCCCTGCCACTAATCAGTCATAAAAACCTGCAGTACTATTTGGCACCACAAAACGAGTGAAGCAGAGAAGGCTTTAAACTAAACAATGCAGGTAAGGGATACCAGTTAAGGTTGAAATAAAAACTGAAATTGCTGGAAAAGCTCAGTAGGTCTGGCAGCATCTGTGAAGAGTAATCAAAGTTAACGTTTCAGGTCCGGTGGCCCTCCCTCAGAACTTCAGTTTCTGTTTCTGATTTATAGCATCTACAGTTCTTTCCATTTTTCTTTAGAGGTAAGGTTGGGTAGGTGTAACAAATGAAGGGGTAGAGTCAAGGCCACCAAACTAAATAGTAATATGATAAAATGAAGCTCAGAGAATGACAAGAAGGAACAGAAAGCATAAGTCTAAGAATACACCAACAGTCAACACAAGATGTTATACAGATTTTAAAAAGGCAAATTAATGGGTCTGTACCCGAGTGTGCAAAGCATTTACTGGTGGCACAGTGGTTAGCACTGCTGCCTCACAGCGCCTGAGACCCAGGTTCATTTCCCGCCTCAGGCGACTGACTGTGTGGAGTTTGCACGTTCTCCCCGTGTCTGCGTGGGTTTCCTCCGGGTGCTCTGGTTTCCTCCCACAGTCCAAAGATGTGCAGGTCAGGTGAATTGGCCATGCTAAATTGCCCGTAGTGTTAGGTAAGGGGTAAATGTAGGGGCATGGGTGGGTTGCGCTTCGGCGGGTCGGTGTGGACTTGTTGGGCCGAATGGCCTGTTTCCACACTGTAATGTAATGTAATGTAATCTAATCTAATCTAAAAGTAAACTAATTGATAATGCACATTGAAGTAAATACGATCTGATATCTATTATGGAGATAAGGCCACATAATGATAAGATTTGGATCCTGAACATTGACATATATGACATTAAAAAGAAAGAAGCGAGATATAGGTGCATGGAAGCAAGGTGGCATAGTTGGAGATAAGCTTGGTTCTGGAGATGTAGAAATTATTTGAATGGAGATGAGGAATAGTAAGTGTGGTTTACAAGCCATTAAAAGTAACCACAATGAAAGACAAAGTATACCAAAACAAATATGGAGTGCTTAAGATAAAGAGATAACAATAATCATGGATGATTTTAATATATGTTCAAACTTAAAATAAAAATCAGAGTGGCAATGGTAACCTGGTGAGGAGTTCGGAGATGTTTTTGAGATAGTTTCTTAGAGCAGGACTTTCTGCAACCAATCTATTAGGAGCTTATATAAGACTTGGTATTGTAGAATGTGACAGGATTAATTAATGATCTTAGGTTAAAGGCTGCCAGAGGTAGCAGCAATCACATTGTGATTGAATTTTACATTTAGTTTGAAAAAGGGAAGAATGGGTCTAAGGCTAATAGTTCAAACTTAGATAGGCAATCATGTGAGCATGAACGCAGAGCTAGCTGAAGTGAAAAGAGGTGGATCAATAGAGAGGCAGTAATATTTCAGAATACTTATAGTATATTCCTGCTATTAAGAAAAAATTATCAAGAGAGGACCCACCATCCCTGGTTAACTAAGCAAGTGAAACAAAACATCAAACTGAAAGAAGAACTGCACAAAAACAAATGGCAGGTTAGGTGAACAGACACAATATAAAAATGGTTGAAAGAGTAAGGAGGAAGAAATGAGAGTGGAAGACTGTTTAAAAATATAACAAATGAATAGTGAAGGCTCCTAGGAATAACTTGATTTGAGTATAAGATTCTGAATGGTCTTGACAATGGATGGGGAAACAATGCTGTCTTTTGTGGGTAAGTCAGGAATTCAGGGACACGGATTAAAAATTAGGGCTTGTCCTTCTAAGACCAAGATGAGGAGAAATGTCTTCTCTGAGTTGTGCAAGGTTGGGACTCCATGTTTCGGAAAGTGGTGGAAGCAGGGTCATTGAATATTTGTTATGGTACAAGTACAGATTCTCGTTAGATAAGGGAATCAACGGCTACTGGGGAGGTGTATGGGAATATAGAACATGAAACCCAAATAGGTCTGCCATTAACTTACTGAATGGTAGCTCAGGCTCAAGGGGCTGAATGGTCTATTTCTGCTGCAAACTCTTCTGTTTGTGTGTAAAGAAGAATCCTGTCAACCTCCGTAATGTGAAATATAAGAAAAAGTTGGGACCTAAACAGTACTGTTATTTTCTTTCATTGTTCCCATCGTCAATCTGACATTGCCCAAGAGTTGCAGGCTAAGGTCACCAATCAAAGGTCCTGGCGCATGCTTATCCCATCTATTCATTGCTGAGCCAACAATATGTATACTGGCTAGATTATGACAGCACAGCTAAAGAATTCTTTTCGGTGACATGGGCAATGAATCACAAGTTCCTGGTTGTCAATACCTAGTGTCATAGAGTCATAGAGACTCTATGGAAAGAGACCCTTCGGTCCAACCCGTCCATGCCGACCAGATATCTCAACCCAATCTAGTCCCACCTGCCAGCACCCGGCCCATATCCCTCCAAACCTTTCCTATTCATATACCCATCCAAATGCCTCTTAAATGTATCAATTGTACCAGCCTCCACCACATCCTCTGGCACCTCATTCCACACACGTACCACCCTCTGCGTGAAAACGTTGCCCCTTAGGTCTCTTTTATATCTTTCCCCTCTCACCCTAAACCTATGCCCTCTAGTTCTGGACTCCCCTATCCCAGAGAAAAGACTTTGACTACTTATCCTATCCATGCCCCTGATAATTTTGTAAACCTATATAAGGTCACCCCTCAGCCTCTGATGCTCCAGGGAAAACAGCCCCAGCCTGTTCAGCCTCTCCCTATAGCTCAAATTCTCCAACCCTGGCAAAATCCTTGTAAATCTTTTCTGAACCTTTTCAGGTTTCACAACATCTTTCCAATAGGAAGGAGACCAGAATTGCATGCAATATTCCAACAGAGGCCTAACCAATGTCCTGTACAGCCGCAACATGACCTCCCAACTCCTGTACTCAACACTCTGACCAATAAAGAAAAGCATACCAAACACCTTCTTCACTAACCTATCTACCTGCGACTCCACTTTCAAGGAGCTATGAACCTGCACTCCAAGGTCTCTCTGTTCAGCAACACTCCATAGGACCTTAAGTGTATAGGTCCTGCTAAGATCTGCTTTCCCTAAATGCAGCACCTCGCATTTATCTGAATTAAACTCCAGCTGCCACTTCTCAACCCATTGGTACAGATCCTGTTATAATCTGAGATAACCCTCTTCGCTGTCCATTACACCTCCAATTTTTGTGTCATCTGCAAACTTACTAACTGTAAGTTATGATCGCATCCAAATCATTTATGTAAATGACAAAAAGTAAAGGACCCAGCACCGATCCTTGTGGCACTCCAAAGGTTTCAGGCCTCCAGTCTGAAAAACAACCCTCCACCACCACCCTCTGTCTTCTACCTTTGAGCCAGTTCTGTATTCAAATGGCTAGTTCTCCCTGTATTCCATGAGATCTAACCTTGCTAATCAGTCTCCCATGGGGAACCTTTTCGAACGCCTTACTGAGGTCCATATAGATCACATCTACTGCTCTGCCCTCATCAATCCACTTTGTTACTTCTTCAAAAAATTCAATCAAGTTTGTGAGACATGATTTCCCATGCACAAAGCCATGTTAACTATCCTTAATCAGTCCTTGCATTCCAAATACATGTACATCCTGTCCCTCAGGATTCCCTCCAACAACTTGCCCACCACCGAGGTCAGGCTCACCGGTCTATAGTTCCCTGGCTTGTCTTTACCACCCTTCTTAAACAGTGGCAACACATTTGCCAACCTCTAGTCTTCTAGCACCTCATCTGTGACTATCGATGACACAAATATCTCAGCAAGAGGCCCAGCAATCACTTCTCTAGCTTCCCACAGACCTCTGCAAGCGAGGTATGAGAATGGTAAATCATGATATTGAATAGATTTGGTATGCGATGCCAGTAAACATGTCTAAATATATTTTGCTGCCTCAAACAGCTTCATAAATTTCAAGTTGTAATTTGTTTAATTTTATTATTTTGTGAACATACATTTAGCAAAATTGTGTAATATGTGGTGTAAAGGACAGAATGAAAATACATTCAATTAGATAAGGATAATTCTAAAGGTGGAGAGAAGTTAACCAAATCATTAGGTGGATTCCCAAATGTCAAGCTGTGATCTTTGGCCCAGAAAATGCAAGCACAAACTATAGCAGTAGGTTCATTGTGTATGTCTCCTAATCATGAAAGAAATTCAAAATCAATCCCCTCAGTTTGGATCCTCTTCTGCTTCATGTGTTTACACTTGGATGTCTTACTTAAGTTTCTATTTACGGGAACAGCATTCCAAAATCTGGGAGCTTTCTGTGGGAAGAAATTTGATTCTTAAGTAACAACATAAAATTAAAATCCTGTCAATTTGTCAGAGCTTTTCTTGTTCCTCCATTACCTGTTGCACTGGGACAGTTTAAGTTATCAAAATGTCACTGTAGCTGTTTTGGTAGCATTCTAGTGTTTGAAAGTATGCCTGGATCATTAGCCACCACTTCAACACTTAGCCAGCTTGAAATAACTCAAACTTCAAGAATACCAAGCCAGTGGAAACATCAATATGAAGTTCACTAAATGTTCACAAAATAGTAAAATTAAATAGTAAAAATCGTAAAAGTAAACTGATTCACAGAAAACCTTGTGCATCAAATTCACTTCAACTCACTCCAGGGTGAATCGGGAAGAGAGATTAAGTGGTCACTGCCGTCTCTTTCACCTGTTCCCCTTGAAAGAGGGAAGTTAACCAAGGACAAGATCATAACAGATGGAGCCTTTAGAATATTAAACCTCTCTGCAGAAAATACAATAATTGCTTAAATTTCAGGTTTTTAAAAAATATAATATGATTACATTTGGCAATATGCTTTCTGTTATAATCTTATCTGGTATGTTCCTTTCCGTTACTAAGGCAACTAGAATGAGATTCATCAAGGCAACAGCATCTTTTGAAATCAGGATTTCAAAGTTATAGGTAATGCACATTTAATCTTGAGTGTTCCCCGTCTTCAATAAAACTTAATGAGTTTGAGAAAACATGACTTCGAGGGACTCCGGCTCAGAAAAGCTACGTAAATGCCAAAAGCGGTTCACACAGTTCCTGACAACTTTGTATATACTGTCAAATGTATAAGTATTGGCAGAAATCAGGCATGTACAATGCACCAGTGAACAGCACTAATTGGTTAAAAACATACCACCTCTGAAGCAATGAGTTCTACCTATTAGTAGATTAGCAGATCTAACAAAGACATCTTGTCATAAAAATTTGGCAGATTAGAAGTTTAGAGAACATGAAATGCAGCAACAGAAGACAGGGCAGTATAAGAAATGGGAGCAGACATATGCCATTTAGTTCGCCAAGCCTGCTCTGCCACTGAATGCAAGTATGGATGGTGTCTGACCTCATTTTCCACATTATCTCCATAACAATTATGATCCAAACATTAAAGATCAAAGAGTTATAAAAAAAAGCATTATCACCAGAAGTCCAGATTGCTTGGATATGCATGAAACAATAAAATGATTCAAAAAAGAAATAAAATGCTGGTTGCTATCACACCATAAATTATGACAACTGCTATATGAATTGCTCATAACGTAGATATTACTCCATCTCACTTCTCCAATACAAACGAGGCATACTGACCCTTTTCAATCTGATCATCGTACTCACCTCAAATTCAAATTGGTCAGTGTCTGCAGATTGATGATTGAGTCTGGAATGACTTTGATGCAATTGTGATACAGGTTTAACATCTCCAAGGAGACAAAGTGGCATAGCTCCAGTGGAATTTCACTCAGTCTGTTCTTTGACAGATCTGCCAACAAAACAAAATGTACGTTTTAGATTAAAGTTTAAGCGACACATCAAAATAATGGATATGATGAAAACAGCAGCACACACACAGCAGAAGTTTCAGAAACACACTTCTGTGTGAATTGTTTTAAGATTTATCTTCAGTATTTTATGAAGAACTCTGAGCAATTAGCAAATACTTCTCCAGAAACCTAAACTAGCAAGATTTGTCCCCAGAATCAATCTTTCATTCCCTAAGATCTTCAGAATGAATTCATAGCACAATGGGTTGCTCGCAGGACTGTATATTGGCCACAAACTATAATAGATTTACAAAGAAGCTTTAGTGGATCTGATGTGTACTGTGAGGAAGTTATATTTCTTGGAGTCTAGTAACTGGAAAATATTACAGAAGACATTTCAGGTGGACATTTTGATTTGAATGTTACAGAACTGACAAAATGTTTTATGTATTTTTCATGAAGCAGTCAACAACTTTAAACAATTGATTAGAACTTGTTACAGATTCCACATTCATCATCTGGTTGCCAGATGTCATGCAATAAAGGGAAAGCAACCTGGAGTAGGAAAGCAAGAAACAACATACATTTTATACAGTTTCCCAAAATACTCAACTCACTTGGAATATAGGCATTACTCCCTGTAAGGAAAACAGTAGCCAATATACATTGAGATATTGAGTGTCATACCATCAAGTGAAAGTACAGAATTTATAAAAATTTTGGTTACATAATACCAAAATATTGATTAGTATTTTGACCATCTTTTCTTTTGTTAACCCCTTCCCGCCCAAAGAAACTCTCCTTAATACTAGTTTATTCCACAAAGATTCAACTTTGAATCAAATTCTGAATCAAAGTACCAGTTATTCTGTATTTCGCTAAGCACAATTACTTAGGAGGAAAATAACAACCAAGCAACCCTGCATATCTACGCCAGGTATTGCCCTAATGCTGCAACCCTCCCTACTGTATTTGCAAATCTTTGCCAAGAGTAAAACCTCTCCACCTGCAGTACAGTAATTAACATTAAAAGCAATAATTTCAACACATTTGTACCACCTCTCCTTCCTTCAGGCTGTGATATTATAAACTTCAGAACTTTAATAACTGTACATGGATTGCAAGAATCATCAATAAATCTACCTTGAAAAAAAATCTAATCAAAGACAAGGACAAACATATACAGGAATTGAAAACAAATAGCCCGGCCTGGGAAAAGGAGTCAAGGCAACACAAACAAAGCTATTTACGTTCTTAGTCCTCACAAAGCTGAAGAGCTCAGAAGGGTGTGTTTGCTTGGCCTCTGCCTATCTCTGATGAAGCCATCTGATAAAGACAAATGGAACCAACTTTCATCCTTCCACTCATCCCAGCTCCATTCGGGTCAACACCCAACTAAGATCCTCAGTTTCCATTGCAGGATCTGCAGAGCAGCCTTCAATTTATGAGAGCGAAATGTACTGCTTATATGTCATGCCATATGGGTATTAAGTGCCATGGCATGAAGTTGAAATCCAGGTAGAACAAGCAACATGAGGTTCTTCATCAGCTTCCTTTACAGCATTCAGTATCTGCACCAAGCACAAGAAGTTCAGCTTGTGACTCAACATTAATAACTTTGCATGACCTATATTCTTAACAGCTTCCCTCATGTTATTCCAATAACTAACTCCACTTGCATGCTACAAAAGATTATTATTTTCCCATTTAATTTCAGTCAAAAACTTTGCTTGAAGCAAAAACCAATCTAATGAAATAATTTAAAAGCTTAATCCCAATAGTACTGAACATTTTCAGAATCCTACAAATACCATAGGCAATGCTGCTTCTCCTGGAAAAACAGTGCAGTCCTTCTTTAACATCAGCCTGTGGACCATCTGGGTGAGAGGGATGAGAATTTTAAGTTGCAGACACAGGGGACTGGGAGCCAATGCAGGTCGGCAAAGACCAAAGTGATAATCACCATTTTACAGGGATTGGCGTATAATCATCTAAGTTTCACATAAGTCACTGTTTATTGCGCATAAAGGTTGACAGGCCAGTCAAAAATGCATTGGAATAGTTGGAGATACAAAAGGCAAGGCTGAGGACAGGTTACATAAAGAATGATACAGGAAGGTGACCTTCTGGAGCGACAAGTTGACAATCTCTCTGAGCAAGAGGATCTGAGATTTGAGTCTCAGGTTTGGGTCTGTAAAAAGCTAACATTGCCAAGTCTGATTCAAATGGAGGTAGTGGCCAGGGAACAGAGTTTGAATTAGTTGCAACACTGGAGTTTGCGACAAAGGCTGAAAGACTATAGTTTTGGTCTTCCCAATAGCCCACAGGAGGAAACTACAGCCTATCCAAGACCGAATATCGGACAAGTAATCTGACAAAATGACAGCAATGGTGGGATCAAGTGAGTGGAGAAATAGACCTGGTTATCATTAGTCTATGTGTGGAAGTTAATTCTATAACTTTGATAAAACCTATGAGGGGCATCATGTAAACCTGCATTTTGAAAAGGTAAATCAAGGCAGGACTTACACACTTAATGGTAAGATCCTAGGGAGTGTTGCTGAACAAAGAAACCTTGGAGTGCAAGTTCATATTTCCTTGAAAGTGGGGTCGCAGGTAGAATAGTGAAAAAGGTGTTTGGTATGCTTTCCTTTATTGGTCAACGCATTGAGTGCAAGGGTTGGGAGTTCATGTTGTGGCTGTACAGGACATTGATTAGGCCACTTTTACAATATTGCGTGCAATTCTGGTCTCTCTCCTAACGAAAGGATGTTGTGAAAATTGAAAGGATTCAGAAGAGATTTACAAGGACGTTGCCAGGGATTGGAGGGTTTGAGCTATGGGGAGAGGCGGAATAGGCTGGAGCTAATATCCCTGAAGCGTCAGAGGCTAAGGGGCGATCTTAGAGGTTTATAAAATCATAAGGGGCATAGATAGGGTAAATAGACAGGTCTTTTACCTGGGGACGTGGGAGTCCAGAACTAGAGGGCATAGACCTAGGGTCAGAGGGGAAAAGTTAAAAGGGACCTAAGGGGCAATGTTTTCACACAAAGGGTGGTGCGTATATGGAATGAGCTGCCAGAAGAAGTGGAGGAGGCTGGTAAAATTACAACATTTAAAAGGCATCTGGATGGGTATATGAATAGGTTGAGAGAGAAATGGGCCAACTGCTGGCAAATGGGACTAGATTAGGTTAGAATATCTGGTCAGCATGAACGAGTTAGACCAAAGGGTCTGTTTTGGTGCTGTACGCCTCTACGACTTTAAGAGGAGTGAAACATGGTCAGATCCCCAGACAACTCTGAATGTACATGTAATGGGAAGGCATAAAGAATAAGTTGGAGTCTGCTTTTGCTAAATTGGACAGAATAAGTGAAATCAGGTAAACTCACGGTAAACACCCATAACTGAAAGGGAAAAAGAGAGTTCTTTTTAAATTTTATGTTGAGTTTTGAACAGTCCTGTGAAATCCATGGATGAAAATGAGGAACCCCAATTATCCGAATAACACGGGCGGGGAGTATTTTGTTCAGGTAACTTAATAATCAGATAATCGAATGCCGGATATCACAGTTTAGCCAAGCATCAGGGCCTTGCAATCTTGCCGGATTATCCAAAATTCAGACAATCGAATCCAGATAATTGAGGTTCCTCTGTATTGGCACTCCCAAGAAGGGACAGATATAGAAATTAGATTACTTTAGTGCAAAGTATAGTGCTAGTACCCAACCAGACATGGGATAAAACAATGAAGAAGTTACTCATCGCTGAGTACATTTAACCTCGGGTGCATGAATAGCTACAGGAAGACGTTATAGACAGTTCAATTAAATCATAATTAAAGCCATTTAAACTTACCAAGGTATTAGAGGCAGCGACTCTGGTGTGGCTATTTTATGAGTGATGCTTTTTAAGTACTTTACAAGATGTGGCTTGGGTACAATACAAACCTGTTTTGCTTTTCCATTTATAAAGGAATGGATTGGGATTAATGGGATTATAATTTTATTGTCTGATTAAAAATTTCTCAATTAGTGCTGTAAGTGGACAATTTGGTTTAAGGTTAAAAATCACACAACACCAGGTTATAGTCCAACAGATTTATTTGGCAGCACAAGCTTTTAGAGCACTGCTCCTTCATCAGGTGTCTCCACAACCACCTGATGAAGGAACAGTGCTCTGAAAGCTAGTGATTCCAAATAAACCTGTTGGACTATAACCTGGTGTCGTGTGATTTTTAACTTAGTACACTTCAGTCCAACACCAGCATCTCCAATGTTTGGTTTAATTGTTTTATATCCACTGGGTTTGTTATTAAACTTCGTTTTTTTTTGTTAAAGCCAAGTGTGCAGCTTTGCATGCTTATATTTCATCAAGAGATCATTTCATCAAAACTGAATCAAGATATGATCTATCAAGATAGCTTTCAGCCTGGAATCCGACTTGTCCAGTGATAACATCAGCTGGGGTCATAGCATTATTTCCTCACAGCAGGGAAGATCAGAGGAACATCATGTAGAAGAGGAAGAAAAATGGGCCTAGCTTGAAAAACATTAGCCCAAGTCTTATGATTTTATATCTGCCAATTAATCCCTCTTCATTCATATTTTGCGTCAGAATCTAGCCATTATAATTTCAATTTTATGGCCATATCCCTGAAATGTGCAATAACCATAGAACCTCATTCATTAGACCACAAAATGTAGGCCAATTAGCCCATCGAGTTTGCTCTGCCATTTGTTGAGACCATGGCCAAACTGACAGATCTCAGCTCCACTTTTCTGCCTTTTCCCTATAATTCTTAAATTTCTTACTGATAAAAGATCTTTCTACATCAGCCTTGAATATACTTAACAATTCCATTCTCTGCAGTAAAGAATTCTAGCACACTTTCCTCATCCATCATTTCTGTTAAGTCTTCAAATAATTCTGAGGTCTGTTGCTTTCTTTTAATTTGTACTTTCAATGAGCGGTGGGCGTCACTAGCAAGCTCCGCATTCGTTGTTCTTGAACTGAGTGACTTGCTAAGCCATTACAAAGAACAATTAAGGATTATATATATTTCTGTGGGTCTTGTAGCCTGGAAAAAGAAAGCAAGAAAGATTTCTTTCTCCTGAGGACATTAGTGAACCAGATGAGTTTTTTTTTAAAATGACAGTCAATGATAACTTCATGGTCACCATTATATATTTATTTAATAGATTTATTAATTGAAATTCCATCAGTTGTCATGATAGGATTTGAATCTGTTTCCCCAGAATATTAATCTGTCCAGTGACATTACCACTACGGAACCATCTCCCCAATTGTAAACATAATCCCTTTTGAAATGGACGCTGGCCACTTTAAACTCTTTATGGATTGCATTCCACAAGGGAAATATAAATCAGCCTGTTGAGCAAATTTCGTCAAGGTCTGTTATTCTTTCAAAATCTCTTTTACTACTTTTTGAAGCGTTCCCCTTTTTTGCTGTTCCTCCTTCAGGACTCAGTACGCAATTCTCTGCTCCACTTCAAACTGTTTGCCTCATGGACCTCCTCTGTTTCTCTGTCTGTCCATCACTCCTAACCCGCTTTTCCATTTTTGTTTCTTCCTACAAGACTTGCCTTTCGAACAAATACCAGTGCACCATTTTCACTCTGTCACATTATATTTTTCCACCTACATCACACATCACCTGTCATCTTGTTATCTATTTCAGTCTACCTCCCCTTGGTATTGGCATTTGTCACTTCTGGCCTGTTTCAGATTGATAGCCCAAATGAAACTTCAGCAATTTGATAGCTCAATTCTGTGCTGAATACTTACTCTTAATATTTTTGGTAATAGCATAGCCATAATTAATCAACGAGGTTTCAAACATTTTGAGACCAAACGATGACAAAATGATAAGGAAAAGTAGCAGAAAGAAGCCATGACCAAATGACACATACCCAGACATCTCGCAACATCACATGTCCACAGAGAACCTGAAACATCCACATTGCCCATTTTCAGATTTCTGAAGACCGACATCTTCATCTGTGAGGAACAGCCAGTAATAATATTTCATCAACTGGATACTCCCTACAGTTTTCACAGACAAGTCTCCATTTCATTCAATCAGTAACTTTTGCATATGAACAGCAGATTTTAAAGCAACACAACAATTTCAAGACTTTTAAATAAATAGATATATCTTAAGCAAAACATCAGAATTGTATCCTTTTTGCATCATCCTCAAAAAGATTCTCAAATTGCTTGATGCTTTTATTTGTCTGCCCTGGAAATCTCCATAAATCAGTCCACCTTCCTCCTCATAAATCAGTCAAATTCTACTAACCATTCCACTCTAAGTAGAAGTGGTCCATCATCCTCTTTCCCAAACATATCCTTTCACAGTTCCTAACCATCAGCACTAAATTCAAACTTCCCTTCTCAATCTATTAAAGCAAATTGGTGGGCTCCAAACAATGCAAAGCCAAGGCCTTGGGTGGTGAATAGGCAAAGTCTGAATCATCAATTCAGTACACCGCAAGAAATTCAACAATTTGCCAAAGAAAACTGTATGTTTTTGGATCTGCTTGGTCTAAGAATTGCAAGATGGTCTTCCAATTGCCACATCCACTTTTCAAAGAGTTTATTGTGTCTTGAAAAGACTGCTCACAATGGTATTCCTATGCTCTTGTTCCAGTGACACACTCCAAACTAAGCGTACAAACATGCTCACATAACTATGAAGTTATGAACTTTTTTGCATTGAGTACTGTATTCAGATGTTAGAGAAAGCAAAGGCAATGTTTCCAGACAGCATGCATATGCATACATTGCCGCAGCTTAGCTGTACATAGCCAGATGTCAAGTCTAACAGTTTCCAGGTGAATAGATAGGATTCTGTTTGACAACAATAATTGATCTACAAGTTTCATCTGAACCCAAAAGGAAACAGTGTGTGTTTCTAGGTTAAACCGACAAATCTGCAGATTTGTTACAAGACAAAATCTTGATTGAATATTCTGTAAAATCTTAGGTGCTCTTCAAACTGTAAACATCTTGGGATAATTAAGATAAACATTGAGGTAGAAAAGAACTCATGTATGGTTGCAAAAGCATTGCTGACACCTGAGAAAGAAGCAGCTACGTTGGTAATTAAATGCTCCATTTCGCCTTTCATTTCCAGGCCAGGCAACTTTTGCCATACTTGGGATAGGTCCAAAAAGTGAGCTATGCAAATCTACACGTTTTAATTCAGGGTCAGAGCTGGGCATTCAGCCTTCTTCCAGGTTGAAAACAAATGGCAGCTGGACAGCTCACAATGGGCATTTGTATTAGCTGATGAGGGCAAACCACCCCACTAACTTGTTTGGTACTCCCAAGGCAATGACCCAGTTGGGGATGTACTACATTGTTATTTGCAAATGGAGATTTGATGAAATTCCACATGGAAGGCTGTTAAATCAAGAGGAGTCCTTAGCTATGAACTCTCAGGGATTAGCTTAAGTCAACGGCTTGCATGGGTGGGTGGTCATTATTGGAAGAAACTTTGGATGGGGTCTGGTCACTAGGGGTGTCCTACAGAGATCCATGTTCGGTCCACTGTTCTTCACCACCTTAATCAATGATTGGCACAAAAGCTATGGAAAAACAATTCTCTACTTTGCTGATAAATGTGGGAGTTAGGATTTTAGTTACACTAATAGACTTCAAGGCTGATTTGAACAAAGTTGGTGAGGTAATGATGGAGGGATAATCTGCCCATTTGTAACAAATATTCTTCAACATGAATAAATTCAACCTCATTTATTTTGAGTGTATTAAATCCCTTCAGGGTTGAGGATGTGGCATGGGAGAAGACAATGGGTTTGTAGTAAAAATACTCAAGTTCCTTGAGAGATGTTGCTTAAAGGGAACAAAGTGAGTCGTAAAACTACAAATCTGATATTCACCTCATAAAAGGCTTTTGTCCAAGTATACCCAAGTGTCTAGTTTTGTCTGTCTCTCATGGTGGGGGATAGTCAACCTTGGGCAAGTTCCACAGCAGAGTGGTCGTACCAAGTCTTTAGACTCATAGTTACTCCTGAACTTGTGGCTTCTTCATTGTTGAAATGAAGACTTTGAGAGTCAGAGATGTACAGCACAAAAACAGACTCTTCGATCCAACCCGTCCATGCTGACCAGATATCCCAACTCGATCTACTCCCACCTGCCACACTCGGCCCGTATCCCTCCAATTTTAGGAGATATGGGTTCATTTTTAAAATAATGAAGGGAACAGATTTTATTCTAGTGCATGGATTATTTGAAGTGCATAGCAAGGACAAGAGAACATCGATGTAAAACACTGAAGCATAAGATTTGAACCAATAGCAGGAAGCACTCTCCATTATGTATGTGTATGTATATATGCCAGAAGCTTTCAGTACAAAGCTGGATGAGTTTTAGGTACTTGGTGCTCGCTATCACTAGTGATATCAGTCACTTTTTGTTGCCTTTTCCAGAACATTGTTATGCTGGGGAAAGATGATAGGCTTAATCTCTGGTCTCTGGTGCATATATCCAAATTCCTTTAACCCATCACTGGCAATTTTGCCTTCAGCTATCTATTCCCCAAGTTCTGGAATTCCTTGCCAAAATCTCTCCACATAACAACATAGGAAACTGCAGCAAGAATAGACCATTCAGCCTCTCAAGCTATTCAACTAGATCTTGTCTGATCTTCTACCCAGCATGATGTTCCCCTACTATCTCCATAAGCCCTGACATCTTTAGTATTTGAAAATCAATCAATCTCTGATTTGAATACACTCAATCACTAAACCTCTACATGCTGGTGGCAGATAATGCCAAAGAGTCACCACCCTCCCAGTTAAGAAATTCTTCCATATCAGTTCAAAATGGCCTACTCCTCATTCTGAGACCATGCCGCCTGGTTCTTGACACCCCTGGCCAAGGGAAACATTTCTCCAACATCTATCCAAATGACTTCTGTAAGAAACTTGTATGTGTAAAATGAGATCACCTCTCCTCCTAAATGCTAGAAAATATCGACCCAGTTGTTCAATCTCTCTTTACAGGGCAATCCTGCCATCCCAGAGACCAGTGTACCAAACACTTAATGTCCACCATTATGACAAGTATATCTGCTCTTAGGTGAGGAATTGAAAACCGCACACAATATTTCAGGTGCAGTTTCACAACAGCTCTACACAATTGCAGCAAGACATATTTTCCTACAATCAAATCCTCTTGCAATAAACTCCAAGATACCATGTGTCTTCCAAATTGCTTGCTGCATGCACCTGCACATTCACTTTAGGCGATTTATGAACATGGGCAACCAAAACTCTTTGGACTTGTCAAGCTCTCACCATTTAATAAATACTCTCCATGTTTGTTTAAATGGATAACTTCATATTTTCCCACACCATATTCCATCTGCCATGCTCATGCCCACTCAATTAGCTTGCTGAAGTCCCCTTGAGGACTTCCTAAATTCTCCTCATAATTCACTTCCCAACTTCGTTTTGTGTTGTGTTTGGAAATATCATGTATGGTTTCCACTTCCAGATATTTTCTCATCAACCTGTTCAGAGTTATTACACACAAAAACAGAAATGGCGAGAGAAATTCAGCAGGTCTCCAAACAGCAAGTGAAATCGTGAAACTTACTTATTGAGTATTGTTCCAGGGTTCACAACATCTGCTAGGAGAAAGTGAGGACTGCAGATGCTGGATGCTCCTTGGATGCTGCCTGACCTGCTGCGCTTTTCCAGCAACACATTTTCAGTTCACAACATCTGGTCCATTTCATATCTTTACAGCATTTCCATTATCTATTTTGCACCATTAGAGTTCACAATATCTAATCTATTTTGTACCATTACAATACAGGCGACTGTCTGTGTGGAGTTTGCACGTTCTCTCCGTGTCTGCGTGGGTTTCCTCCGGGTGCTCCGGTTTCCTCCCACAGTCCAAAGATGTGCAGGTCAGGTAAATTGGCCATGCTAAATTGCCCGTAGTGTTAGGTAAGGGGTAAATGTAGGGGTATGGGTGGGTTGCGCTTCGGCGGGGCGGTGTGGACTTGTTGGGCCGAAGGGCCTGTTTCCACACTGTAAGTAATCTAATCTAATCTAATCTAAAATATTCACTATATATAATCTATGTTGTAACATTACAGGGTTCACAATCGTTAATCTATTTTGCACCCTTACAGGGTATACAAGATCCAGTCTATAAACTAATATATTAAAAGCATGATGTCTAATTATTGGACTAATCAGACATACCAGTAACTTCAATTGACAAAGAAATGTCAGCCAAGGTTAGTCAACAGTTGCAACTTGATATGAAATCATACTAAGTGTTGTTTCACAGAAAGGCATGAGGAAGCAAGCGATACCAATACACCAGTTTATAATTACCATTCTATATTGCCTTTTATGAGTTATGGACTTAATGAAGTTGCACCAGCTATTCAAGGATGTTCAAACTGAAAATGAACCTGTTTGTTGGCAGAAATGACTGAAGAGGTACATCTAAGGAAATATCATCAAAGCGATACAAAGACCATCGCTGAAATAGAAAACAAAGTATAACTTCACTTAGAATGAATAGGTAAACTGAGATTAGGAACACAACACCCACTGCTATTACTCAACTAAACAATAGTGAAGTTATGACCAATATCTTAAGTATTCCAGTGAACACAACTGTTAGCTGTTGCGGGAACAGATGGGTGAAGGATGAGATTGCAATTTGTACTATATGCAATGAATGTTTAAGAAAGACAACAACACATTTTTACAGCGCTTTTCATATCCCGAGAACATTTAGTATCATTAAAAATTTACAGCAGAGGGAAGCCATTCAGTCCATCGTGTCACAGGAATAACTCATACCGAAAAAAATGCAAGAGGCAGAGACCCTTACTGCAATTTTAAATAAATGTTGGATATGCCCATGACATATTATAACCTACAGCCATAGAGTTGTAAAGTGGGATTAGGTCAAATAGGTTTATTCAGCTGACACAGAGCTATCCAGCCTAACCTCACTGTCCAGCTCGAGGTCGATACTCCTGTAGGTTATGGCATTTATGTTTTTATTTAAATGTGGGGTCTCTGTCTCTTCTGTCTTTTCAGACATGAGTTACAGATCCCACTACCCTCTAACTGAAAAGAAAATCTCAAATCCTCTCTAATATTTCTACCAAATACTTTAAAATCAATGACCACTCCATTAAAGGCACTTTCCCCTCTACACTCAGCCAAGAATCCAGGTCTTTACATACACCTCAATTAAAAATCCTCTCAGCCTTCTGTATTACAAAAAAAAAATCCAATCTTGCCTCTTGGCAGAATGTTTCCATTCCTGAAAATATCCTTGCAAATCTCCTGTGTACCCTCTTTCATGTCATCACCTCTTTCCTATAATGATGTGGAGGAGCCAGTGTTGGACAAAGTTAAAATTCACGCTACACCAGGTTACAGTCCAACAGGTTTATTTGAAAGTACCAGCCATAATCTGTCCGCCAAAACTGTGTACCGAGCTGTTAAATTGTGATCTAACTAGTATTGTATGCCAGTATTCTAGCATAACTCTCCTGCTCTTAAAGTCTACACTTGGGCTATTAAAGCAAAGATACCTTCTTACTCTTTTAACTATTTGTCCCACTGCCATCCAGGATCTGTGAGCATGCACTTCACAGTTCCTCTTCTGCTCTGTGCTAATCAGTACCTACCATTGTTTGCTTTGATTGCCCTTCCCACATGCATGACTTCACTCTGGACTGAATTCCATCTGCAACTTTAGATTAGATTCCCTACAGTGTGGAAACAGGCCATTCGGCCCAACAAGTCCACATCGACCCTCCGAAGACCAACCCAACCAGACCCATTCCCCTACACCTAACACTATGGACAATTTAGCATAGCCAATTCACCTAATCTGCACATCTTTGGACTGTGGGAGGAAACTGGAGCACCCGGTGGAAACCCACGCAGAGACTCGGGGAGAATGTGCAAACTCCACACAGACAATTGCCCGAGGCAGGAACTGAACCCGGGTCCCTGGTGCTATGAGGCAGCAGTGCTAACCACTGAGCCACCGTGCCACCCTTTACTACTCAGCTGACCATTCCACTGACATCACTCTGTAGTCTACACCAGCTTTCTTCCTCATTATCAATCACACAGTTTTTGCCTCAAGTGCAAACTTCTTAATCATGCCTGCGATCTTTAAATCTAAAACCATTGATTTGTTCCACAAAAAGCAATAACTTATTCTTGAAGCACAGTCATTTCTGTAACATGAGTAAATTTGAAAATCTGTGCTTGAGTTTTTAAGAGTAAACTTTAAATCAAGTGTCACATAGTTAGTGGATAGGATGATTTATCAGCTTAGGTTGTGTTTATATGAAAGCAATGTTGACCTAATGACCTAAATATGAGGATTCAGGAAGAGGTGGAGGAGGAAACAGAATTATTTTCCTGTTCACAGTATCTAATAATGTAATGCTAGAATGTACATTGTGGGTCGGACCAGCCAGAAAGGAGCTCATACTTCTCTGAAGGATACCGGCAGTCAAATTATATCAATTTCTCAGTGTCTTTTTTGATTTCTCGTTATGAGAGGCCCTTGCAAGTAATCTGGACCAAAAAAAAGCAGAATAAGAACGAAAAGTATGGACCACATTGTTAGTTTCAGACTCTTGACTGTTGGCAAGAATACAAGACAATAATGATTTTTTTTTGTATCAGGAACTTGAAGTGTGCCAAAGACACCAAATGTTAGAGCGTTCCCTTCACATAGGTCAACTGCAGAACTGATATCTCGTTTTTTTCTGGAGTCATCATGAATGACTGTCCTGCCGAGTGCTTAAATATGCTCCAAGCTTTGTGTGCCAAAATGCCCACATATCCACTTCAAATACTCATCCCTCAGGGATGAAAATGTTTCAACTAAGGTGCAACCAGCAAGACAGGTACTTATCTTGTAAAGCTGAGACCTCATGTTTCTAATTATACAAACATAATACAGATGGTTACAGGCTGATACAGAAGATTAGCAACCCTGAGACTACTCCTAGACAATGGGTGCAGTGTAATTTAAATTAGGTCCGCACTCAGTCACTTGGATTATCCTGACACAGGATTCCACAAAGGTACAACACAGATGTTAAAAGTGCCTTAGTTTTCTATAACGACCAAAAATAGTAAAAATTACAGAATCTTGTCCCATAATTCCAATCATTGCTTGTGATAAACTTGCAGAAACAGACAAATCTTTGTACTCAAGTCAGGTTTGATAAAATTGTTGTTGGTAACAAACTGGACAAGATAATGGAATAGGAGAAATAAGTCCAGAAACTAAAGATTTGAACAGAATAGATAGATGGAGCAAAAACGGAATGCAGACAATGAGTGAACTGCGGTGTAATAGTAATGTTACTGGACTAGTGATCCAGAAGCCGAACATTCTAGAAACAAATTCAAATCCCACAAGGCAGAAGGTGGAGATTAAATTATATCAATTAATCAATGTCAAATTAAATCCTAATGCCATTAATAATGATTGCAAAACTGTGGGATTGCAAAACTAAAAATCCAAGAGTTTCCTTTTCCCCTTCAGATGTGCTTATTGCTCCAGCTTAGATGAGACTTCAGACCTACAGCAATGAGATTGATTCTTAACCATTTTGAAAATGGTACAGCATTCAGTGTAAAAGCAACATTACAGACAAGTTGTAAAAGATCAAAAGTAGGTGGACCTCTGGCATTGGCTGAAAGAGGAGAATAACAAAAAGTATACACTACCCTGTCACCTTGCAAACTTTTCCTCACTAACATAGGGCCGTAGAGTTGTACAGCACAGAAACAGACCCTTCCATCCGAAATATCCATGCCAACCAGATAATCTAATCCCATTTATCAATATTTGCCCCATATCCCTCTAAACCCGTCCCATTCATGCACCCACCCAGGCTATGACTAACTTCAATAAGTCACAATTTTATGTGATTTTAATCAGATGTTGTAACTGCATCAGCCTCCACTACTTCCTCTGGCAGCTCATTCCATATACACACCCATGAAAATGCAAAATCAAGAAAGCTGGTCCATATATAGTCAGACAACAGACTGACATAGTCATACTTACCAAATCTTACCTTGAAGATACCGTTGCAGAAACCACCAGCATCATGCCAGGGTATGTCCTTTCCCACCAACAGTACACACATATCAGAGGTATATAACAGGGAGGCAGTAGTCCCCACCACCTCCCTGTCACAGGTATATCAGTCACAGATACGACATTATTGCGAGGGAGTGACCAAAACACAGTCCTTGTGGAGATTAAGTCCTGAATACACTTTTGACAGGGTTGGATGGATCCCCACTTTTCCAGCAGCTCAAAACTAGGGATCGAATTAAGATCTGTGCTTCATTAGCAGTAGAATTGCATTCAAACCCAACTGTAAATACCTGGTCTGGTATATTCCTCACTTTACCACCAGTATCAAGCTCAGGGAATCCATCCTAGTGAAATGAAGAACGCAGAACAGCATGCCAGAAGCATCATAAGACATATCCAAAAGTCAACCAAGTCAACAACAGATACATTTTTTTCACTCATTGCTGGCTGGCTAGTTGTCCCTTGAGAAGGTGATGGTGAGTTGCCTTCTTGAACCACTGCAATCCATGTGCTGTAGGTAGACCCACAATGCCCTGAGGGAGGGAATTCCAGGATTTTGACCCAGTGACAGTGAAAGAACAGCAATATATTTCCAAGTCAGGATGGTGAGTAGCTTGGAGGGGAACTTACAGGGGGTAGTGTTCCCATATATTTGCTGCCATTGTCCTTCTAGATGGAAGTGGTCAAGATTTGGAGATGCCGGTGTGGGACTGGGGTGTACAAAGTTAAAAATCACACAACACCAGGTTATAGTCCAACAGGTTTAATTAGAAGTACACTAGCTTTCGGAGCAACGGTCCTTCATCAGGTGATAGTGGAGGGCTCAATCCTAACACAGAATTTATAGCAAAAATTTACTATAACTGATGTAACTGAAATTATACATTGAAAAATTGATTGTCTGTTAAGCCTTTCATCTGTTAAAATACAGTGATAGTTTCACTTCTTTCATGTGTTAATAACAAAACCTTTTTTTTAAAAAGTTGCATTCTCGGGTTAGCTGTTAAC
Organism: Chiloscyllium plagiosum; assembly: GCF_037043375.1. Taxonomy (NCBI): domain Eukaryota; kingdom Metazoa; phylum Chordata; class Chondrichthyes; order Orectolobiformes; family Hemiscylliidae; genus Chiloscyllium; species Chiloscyllium plagiosum. Next base: position 89,554,456 of record NW_028270150.1, read on the forward strand.
AATGGTGATAGCTCGACAATATGTTGAAGGTGTTAGCCCCCTGTGTTCTCTGTCTATGCCATGATGTTTAGATTGATTCTAATCTAAAAAGTGAGATAACGGAGTTTTACATGAATTCATGCAGTTTTTGAGCAAAGTACAATGTAACCCTGCAAGTACAAATTCACCCCACAAATATATATATATATGTGTGTGTGTGTGTGTGTGTGTGTGTGTCTGGGTTGAGGGTTAGGAGTGTGAGAAAGTGTATGTGTGTGTATAGTGAGTGCAGAGTGTCTTAAGTCTGTGAGGGGGTGCATGTGAGAGTGCGGGAGTGTGTGTGTCTGTAAGGGTGTGTGTGGGTGTCTATGTGCGCGTCTGTGTGTATCTGTGTCCATGTGTATGTGTGTACAGGAGTGCCTTAGTGTGTGTGTGTGTGTGTGTGTGTCTGGGTTGGGGGTTGTGAGTGTGAGAAAGTGTATGTGTGTGTGTAGTGAGTGCAGAGTGTCTTAAGTCTGTGAGGGGGTGCATGTGAGAGTGTGGGAGTGAGTGTCTGTAAGGGTGTGTATGGGTGTCTGTGTGTATCTGTGTCCATGTGTGTGTGTGTATAGGAGTGTGTGTGAGTGTATAAAAGAGTATTAGATTAGATTAGATTACTTACAGTGTGGTAACAGGCCCTTCGGCCCAACAAGTCCACACCGACCCGCCGAAGTGCACCCACCCAGACCCATTCCCCTACATTTACCCCTGCACCTAACACTACAGGCAATTTAGTGTGGCCAATTCACCTAACCTGCACATTTTTGGACTGTGGGAGGAAACCGGAGCACCCGGAGGAAACCCATGCAGACACGGGGAGAATGTGCAAACTCCATACAGTCAGTCGCCTGAGGCGGGAATTGAACCCGGGTCTCTGGTGCTGTGAGGCAGCAGTGCTTACCACTGTGCCACCGTCCCGCCCACAACAAGATTCTGTGTGTGTATATAGTGCAGTGATGGTCACCTGTAATGTGACATGAACCCAAGGTCCTGGTTGAGGCCCTCCCTATTGGTACCAAACTTAGCTATCAGCCTCTGCTCGGTCACTTTTCTCTGCTGCCTGTCCCGAAGTCCACCTAGGAGGATGGTCACCCGAAGGTCCGAGGCTGAATGTCCTGGACCACTGAAATGTTCCCCAACTGGGAAGGAACCCTCCTGTCTGTTGATTGTTGTGCGGTGCCCATTCATCCGTTGTCGTAGCCTTTGCTCGGTTTCCCCAATGTACCATGCCTCTGGGAATCCTTGCCTGCAGCGTATAAGATAGACAATATTGGCTGAGTCACATGAGTAGCTGCCATGTACAAGGTGGGAGGTGTCCCCACGCGTATCTATGTCCACACTCTGACACGTCTTGCAACTTCTACCGTGACAGAGTTGTATGGAGTTGTCCTGCGAGCCGGGCAGCTTGCTACGAACAACTATCTGTTTGAGGTTTGGCGGTTGTTTAAAGGCAAGTAGTGGAGGTGTGGGGAAGGTCTTGGTGAGGTGCTCATCCTCACTGATAATGTGTTGCAGGTCACGAAGAACATGGCGTAATTTTTCAGCTCCTGGGAAATACTGAACAACGAAGGGTAGCCTGTTGGTTGCAGCACGCATCTGTCTCCTGAGGAGGTCATTACAGTTCCTTGCTGTGGCATGTCGGAACTGGCGGTCAATGAGTTGAGCATCGTACCCCATTCTTGTGAGGGCATCCTTGAGTACTTCCAGGTGTCCGTCACATTCCTCCTCATCTGAGCAGATCCATTGTATGCATAGGGCTTGTCCATAGGGGATGGCTGTTTTAATATGTTTTGGGTGGAGGCTAGAGAAGTGTAGCATTGTGAGGTTGTCTGTGGTAGAGTGAGGCGCTGAGGTGTCCATCCTTGATGGAGACGCATGTGTCCAAGAATGAGACAGATAGTCGAGAGTAGTCCATGGTGAGTTTGATGGTGGGATGAAACTTGTTGATGTCACTGTGTAGTTTTATCAGTGACTCCTCACCATGGGTCCAGAGGAAGAAAATGTCGTCAATGTACCTGGTGTACAGTGTTGGTTGGAGATCCTGCGTAGAGAAGAAGTCTTGTTCGAACCTGTGTATAAAGATGTTGGCATATTGGGGTGCAAATTTGGTCCCCATGGCTGTTCCGTGTGTCCGGATGAAGAACTGGTTGTCAAAGGTGAAGATGTTGTGATCAAGGATAAAGCGGATGAGTTGTAGGATGGTGTTTGGAGATTGGCAGTTGTTGGTGTTGAGTACTGAGGCTGTTGCCGCGATGCCATCATTGTAGGGGATGCTGGTGTACAGTGCAGAAACGTCCATTGTGACGAGGAGTGTTCCCGGTTCGACTGGTCCGTTGGTGCTGAGTTTCTGTAGGAAATCCATAGTGTCGCGACAGAAGCTGGAGATCCCCTGTACAGTTGTGGTCAAGGGTTTGGAAGCTGATGTCTCAGAATCTTTGGTGAATTTCTGCAGTGTACCTTGTAGATGGTACACACTGCTGCTGAGCACCGATGGTAGAGGGAGTGGACGTTTATGGGTGTGGTGCCAAACAAGCAGACTGCTTTGTCCTGGGATGGTGTCAAGTTTCTCAAGTATTGTTGGAGCTGCACCCATCCAGGGAAAGGGAGGAGTACTCCATCACACTCCTGACTTGTGCCTTGTAGATGATGGACAGGTTTGGGAGTCAGGTGGTGAGTTACTTGCCACAGTATTCCTAGCCTCTGACCTGCTTTTGTAGTCACTGTGTTTATGCAGCTAGTTCAGCTTAGTTTCTGGTCAAAGGTAACCCCAAGGATGTTGATAATGGGGTATTCAGTGACTGGAATACCATTAAATATCAAGGGATGGTGGTTAGATTGTGTCTTATTAGAGTTGGTCATTGCCTGGCAATTGTGTGGCACGGCTGTTACTTATTACTTGTCAGCCCAAGTCTGGTTATTGTCCAGATCTTGTTGCATTTGAACATGGACTGTTTCAGTATCTGAGGAGTCATGAATGATGCTAAACATTGTGCAATCATGGTCTTCTGACAGGGCATAATGAAGCAGAGAAGGTCATTGATGAAGCAGCTGAAGATAATTTGGTTAAGGTCACTCACCTGCAGATGACACCAAAATTGGAGGTGGAGTGGAGAGCGAAGAGGGTTACCTCAGATTACAACAGGATCTGGACCAGGTGGGCCAATGGGCTATGAAGTGGCACATGGAGTTTAATTCAGATAAATGCGAGGTGTGCATTTTGGAAAAGCAAATCTTAGCAAGACTTATTCGCTTAATGGTAACGTCCTAAGGAGTGTTGCTGAACAAAGAGACCTTGGAGTGCAGGTTCATAGCTCCTTGAAAGTGGAGTCGCAGGTAGATAGGATAGTGAAGGTGGTGTTTGGTATGCTTTCCTTTATTGGTCAGAGTATTGAGTACAGGAGTTGGGAGGTCATGTTGAGGCTGTACAGGACATTGGTTAGGCCACTGTTGGAATATTGCGTGCAATTCTGGTCTCCTTCCTATCGGAAAGATGCTGTGAAACTTGAAAGATTTACAAGGATGTTGCCAGGGTTGGAGGATTTGAGTTATAGGGAGCGGCTGAACAGGCTGGGACTGTTTTCCCTGGAGCATCAGAGGTTGAGGGGTGACCTTATAGAGGTTTACAAAATTATGAGGGGCATGGATAGGATAAATAAACAAAATCTTTCCCTGGCGTCGAGGAGTCCAGAACTAGAGGGCACAGGTTTAGGGTGAGAGGCAAAAGATATAAAAGAGACCTAAGGGGCAACTTTTTCACACAGAGGGTGGCACGTGTATGGAATGAGATGCCAGAGGATGTGGAGGAGGCTGGTACGAATTGCAATAGTTAAGTGGCATCTGGATGGGTATATGAATAGGAAGGGTTTGGAGGGATATGGGCTGGGTGCTGGCAGGTGGGACTAGATTGGGTTGGGATATCTGGTCGGCATGGACGGGTTGGACCGAAGGGTCTGTTTCAGTGCTGTACATCTCTCTGACTCTATAACTCCTGCAGAGGTTATCCTGGAGCTGAGATGACTGACCTCCAATAACAACAACCATCTTCCTATGTGTCAGGTATAACTTCAACCAGCAGGCATTTTGCTTCCTGACATCCACTGATTCCAATGTTGCTAGGGCTCCTTGATGCCACACTCAGTCAAATACATCCTTGATGTCATGAGCTATGACTCTCACCTTACCTCTGGAACTCAGCTCTTTTGTCCATGTTTGAACCAATACTATAACAAGATCAGGAGTTGAATGGCTCTGGTGGAACCTAAATGAGCAGGTGCTGCTTGTCAGCATTGTTTATGGCACCTTCCATCACTTCACTGATGACTGAGCATCAGCCAAGGGAGGAAGGTACGTGGTATTCAGCAGGAGGTTTCCTTACCCATGTTTAACCTGAAGCCATGAGAGGTAATCACGTTCACAGTCACTACTGAGACCCTCCTGACTGTATACATGATGTCACCACCTCTGCTGAGTCTGTTCTGCTGGTGGGACAGGACATATCCAGAGATGGTGATGGAGGAGTCTGGGACATAGTCATACTTAAGGAATGATACATGATAGACAGTCAGGCTTGACTAATCTGTGAGATAGCTATCTGAATTTTGGCACTAGCCCCAGATGTAAGGAGGGCTCTGCAGGATCAAGAGGACTGTTTTTGTCATTGACTTTGCCGGTGCAGGTTGGTTCCAAATTGTCTGTCTGCTTTCATTTCTTTGTTGCGTCTTCATGGTGATTGTTACAACTGTGTGACTTGCTAGTCCATTTCAGAGGGCAGTTGCGAGTCAACCATATGGCTGTGATTCTGGAGTCACATTTGGGCCACACCAGGTGAGGATGGCCGATTTCCTTGCTTGATGGACATTAGTGAGCCAGATGGGTTTCACGGTCATTGGTAGATTCTTATTCCACTTGGTTAGAGACAAAAAAACTGCAGATGCTGGATTCCAAACAGGCAAGAGGCTGGAAGAACACAGCAAGCCAAGCAGCATCAGGAGGCGGAGAAATCGACGTTTTGGGTATAACCCTTCTTCAGGACTGGGGTTGGGTTCAGGGGGAGCTGCGGTAGGTGGCTCCCTTCCCAGCCCCACCCCCACCCTTCCATTCCTCTCAGCCACCAACTGGATTCATTCCTCCCATTGACCAACCAGGTCATACCCCCCTCTGCCTGTCTTAACCACCACCCTGCCCCACCACCCCTTTTATCTGCAGCTCCCCCTCCACGTACCACCAGTCCTGAAGAAGGGTTATACCTGAAATGTGATTTCTCCACCTCCTGATGCTGCTTGGTTTGCTGTGCCCTTCCAGCCTCCTGCCTGTCTACTCCTTATCCCACTGGCAGGATTCAAACTTTGGTCTCCAGAACATTAGTTGAGTTCTGAATTAATAGTTTATTGATTTCATCTTGAGGCCATTGCCTCCCCTCAACAGCTGTAGTAGTACACAACATATTCAGCAATTCCACAATCACTGGAGCAGGACAGATCTCGGCAGTACTGCTGCAGTTCAGTTCTGAATGGTGTTGTACAGTTAAACAATTAATAGGAAGAGGCAGCTTCAAAAAGGTCCTCTTCATCAATTGTCCACGACCATTCATGCCTTGGTGTGGCAGGACTACAAAGTTTAAAACCTGATCAACTGGTTATCAGATCACTTAGCTCTGTTTGCCATATGCGGTTTCTGTCGTTTCGCATACAGGTACTGCAGTTTCATTAGGTCTACACCTTACTCTGAGGCATGGCTGGTGCTATTCTTGGCACACCTTACTGCGCTCTCCATTGAACCAACTTTGATACAAAGCAATGTCGTGTTAGGTCACTGTAAAATGCAGTGCAGCTGAAGTCATATGTGGTCAGACTAAATAAGAACGAGAAGTTTAATTCAGAAAGGCATTAGAGAACCAGTAGGTTTTTAAGATTATTCAATCGCTTTAAGAACATAACAATAGAAACAGGAGTAGGCCATCTGTGGGCGGCACAGTGGCACAGTGGTTAGCACTGCTGCCTCACAGCGCCAGAGACCCAGGTTCAATTCCTGCCTCAGGCGAGTGACTGTGTGGAGTTTGCATGTTTTCCCCGTGTCTGCGTGGGTTTCCTCCGGGTGCTCCGGTTTCCTCCCACAGTCCAAAGATGTGCAGGTCAGGTGAATTGGCCATGCTAAATTGCCCGTAATGTTAGGCAAGGGGTAAATGTAGGGGTATGGGTGGGTTGCGCTTCGGCGGGTCGGTATGGACTTGTTGGGCCGAAGGGCCTGTTTCCACACTGTAATGTAATCTAATCTAATCTGTTTTCTCTAGTCCCCTCTGCTTCAATAAGGTCATAGCTGATCTTTTCTTGGACTCAGCTACACTTACCTATCTGCTCACCACAAACTCTAATTCCTTCACTGTTCAAAAATCTATCTTTACCTTAAAAACGTTCAACAAGATAACCTCAACTGCTTCACTGGGCAGGGGAATTCCACAGATTCACAACCCTTTGGGTGAAGAGGTTCCTCCCTAACTCACTCCTAAATCAGCTTCCCCTTATTTTGAGGCGATGCTCCCTAGCTCTAGTTTCACCTGCCAGTGGAAACAACTTCCCTGTTTCTATCTTATTTATTCCCTTCATAACCTTATATGTTTCCACAAGATCCTCCCGCATTCTAAATTTCAATAAATATAATCCCAGTCTACTCAGTCTGTCCTCATAAGCCAACCCTCTCAATTCCGGAATCAAACTAGTGAACCTACTCTGCAATCCCTCCAGTGCCAGTATATCCTTTCTTAATTTGAACGGTCTAACTTGCAGGATTATAGCCAGAAAGAATGGAGTGTGGGATTATGTTAATGAAGAGAATAAAATCCCTACGAGTGTGGAAACAGGCCATTTGGCCCAACAATTAAACACAGACTCTCTGAAGAACTGAGTTATAATGGAAGTAAATACAGTTCAAAACACAGGGGAATGTTTAAACCAAATGGCATTAGGAATAAAGCTTCACTAAATTACATTTACAACTGACAAGACAGATTCAAAATTTCTGAACAATAACACACACAAATACATTAAAAAGTGAAGAGGGCACTCAATAACAGCAGGAGAAAGTGAGGACTGCAGATGCTGGAGATCAGAGCTGAAAATGTGTTGCTGGAAAAGCGCAGGAGGTCAGGCAGCATCCAAGGAACAGGAGAATCGACGTTTCGGGCATAAGCCCTTCTTCAGGAATGAGGAAAGTGTGTCCAGCAGGCTAAGATAAAAGGTAGGGAGGAGGGACTTGGGGGAGGGGCGTGGAAATGCGATAAGTGGAAGGAGGTCAAGGTGAGGGTGATAGGCCGGAGTGGGGTGGTGGCGGAGAGGTCAGGAAGAAGATTGCAGGTTAGGAAGGCGGTGCTGAGTTCGAGGGATTTGATAACAGCATCCTTCTACCACACTGTGATAACTGTATTTTACTGCAGTTTTTCAGCTTTTGCTTAAGGCTTTTGCTTAAGGCTTTTCCCTGCCCGGTTGATACACATTCATATAAAGCTGAAAAATATTTTTATTCAGATCTTCCTTTTCACTGAAGAAACACCAAGTCAATCCACATCCAACAGCCTGCTCTGAAAACTGTTCATATTTTGATTGTTGTGATAATTTCAACACAGCAGTTGAGACAATACAAAACATTCTAAAACTATGAAAGTATTCTAAAACGAAACAAAGATAATATTCCAAAAAAATTCTCAATGCATCCCATCTCCCACTGTTAACATATCCTTTAAAATTTTACAGCATCTGCCTGCATCTTGCCAAAAATAATCAGCTCTTATTTAGGCCATTCCCTATTCTGCACACCAACTTTTGCGAAAATGCCTCTCAAGACATATTGTTTATAAACAAACAGAGACAAAAACATTTCCTCTGCCACTGAAACCATACATAAGTTAAAACAAATACGGTACACCAACCTTTCTATTAACCAGCACCTACGGGTGCCAGGACTGTGCGGGTTTATCAAATATTCCGAATAATCAAGAGGCCCACATAATTAATGTAAAAGCACCCACTGTGTAACAGAAGCAGGTACATACACATCACTTATATTTTGTTTACAGCATAAATCACTTAAACAGTAATGCAACTTTGCCTTAAACAAAACTTACCAGCAGAGAGCCTTCCCACTCTCACACTCAATCATCTACATGGACATTGTGATAGATCGTGGTATTAGATGTGAAATTGACTCAAAATTAAATCAACTGCTGGTATTTCATGTGGCCATTTGATTGAACAAGTATATTTACAATGAGGTAAATCAATGAAAAACTATAACAATTGGATAGAATAATACAGTAAACTTTGCGATCATTTAGGTTTGTAATGTTTGCCAGTTTATCGAGAATACCAGTTCAAACAAAGTTTGCTGCACTTGAAGCTAGACACCAATACATTGATATATTTCGTGAAGGCAACTGCGCAGATTGAAGTGCCTTTTTGATCAGATTTGAAATATTAACTTTATTTATCTTTCCACAGATGCTACCAGATCTGAATTGCTCCAGCAATATAGGATATTTTAAAAACATTTTTGCAAACCTTGCTTACTACTCTCCCATATATTTTAATTTCTTTGCTGATTCATTTTGGAGCAATGTTTTCTTTACTTTAGCATTTTAATACTTCAATTTGTTCTGTTTAAATTTGTAATAGATCATTAGTTCAACTGGCATCAATTGCATTTGGCTCTGCTCCCACTGAAAGCTGCTAAATTTAACTTTCATGCTTCAGTTCTTTTTGACATAATGACTCAAACTTTTAAGATTTTCAAAGGATACCCATTGATGTTCTGACGGAGGGTCACTGGATTTGAAGTATTCAGTCCGTTTTTCTCACCACAGATGCTACATGACCTGCTGAGTTTCTCCAGCACTTCCTCTTTTGTTTCAGATCTTCAGCGTCTACAGTTTTATTTCATTGCATTGTATTTGATATTTGACTCCTGCCATTCCACAATAGCACCTAACTGTACCTTGAAATTCCTCTTTTTCATGACTGAGATTACAGCATTAGAATTTTGCCGCCGTACTCCTTAGAAATGAATGTACACGTGGATGCCAGCAGAATTAAAGATCTGTTACAAATCTGTCTAAATATCTTTGTGCTGCACCTTTCTGCAGTCTTTCTCCACTTAAATAATATGCATCTCCTCTAGTCTTCCTGCTAAAGTGCATAACCTCACATTTTGTTAGATTGTTTTCCGCCTGCCAAAATTATGCCCACTCCCTTAACCTTTTGATATCCCTCTATATATTCAGTATCGCCCTCACTACTTGCCTTCCCACCTGATTTTGTGTTGATGATAGCACATTCATTTCACTTAACCAAATCATTAATATATATATAGTAAATGACTGTGGCCCAGTACTGATCCCAATGGCACTCCATTAGTTACAAGGTTGCCATCCATCCTGAAAACATTTCCTCTATTCCTACTGTGACTTCTATTAGTTAATCAATTCTCTATTCATGCTAATATACTACCGCCACCACAATGGCCCCTTGTTATTAAATAGCTTTGTGTGTGATTCTTTATCAAATGCTTTTTGGAAATCCAAATATATTACATCGACCAGTTCCCCTTTATCTATCCTATGATATCTAAGAACTGCAATAAATTTGTCAGGCATGATTTCCTTTATTCCTGATGAAGGGCTTTTGCCCGAAACGTCGATTTTGCCTGTCCTCGGATGCTGCCTGAATTGCTGTGCTCTTCCAGCACCACTAATCCAGAATCATGAAATCATGCTGACTTTGCTTGATTTTATTATGCATTACTATGTGCTTTGCTATTACATCTTTTATTATAATATCTTGCATTTCCGAATGATAGATACTGAGGTAATTAGCCTGTAGTACCTGTCTTGGTCTCCCTCCCTTTTGAATGAGCATGTTACATTAGCAGTTTTTCTAATCTTATGGGATTGTTCCCCAAATTGAGGGACCCCTCAAAGAATACTACCAGTGCATGTACTTTCTCTGCAGCTACTTGTTTTCATATCTTAGTATGCATCCCATCAGGTTCAGAAAACTTATCAGCCTTTAGCCCCATTTGTATCTCTGGTACATTTGATCATTTCCTCTTCACCTCCCCTACCTCTCTTACAGGGAAGCCAGCTAAACTGAACACTACTAAACATTAAAGGAGCCAAGCTTCAACTCTCAATTAAATAAAGCATTTAGTTAAAGCAGTCTTTTTAAATCACAATTTAGCACTCTAATCTTTTGCATCAACATCAATAAATCAGTGTTGTGTGTTTAGCATTAAATGCCCTCACAATATTGTGTGCAATTTTGGTCTCCTTCCTATCAGAAGGATGTTGTGAAACTTGAAAGGGTTCAGAAAAGATTTACAAGGATGTTGCCAGAGTTGGAGGATTTGAGCTCTAGGGAGAGACTGAACAGGCTGGGGTTATTTTCCCTGGACCGTCGGAGGCTGACCGGAGGCTTTATAGAGGTTCATAAAATCATAAGAGGCATGGATAGGGTAAATAGACAATGTCTTTTTCCTGGGTTGGGGACTCAAAAACTGGAGGGTATAGATTCAGGGTGAAAGGGAACACCTTTTCACACAAATGGTGGTGCGCGTATGGAATGAGCTGCCAGAAGAAGTGGTGGAGGCTGGTACAATTACAACATTTAAAAGGCATCTGGATGGGTATATGAATAGGAAGGGTTTAGAGAGACAAGGAGCTGGAAATGTGTTGCTGGAAAAGCGCAGCAGGTCAGGCAGCATCCAGGGAACAGGAGAATCGACGTTTCGGGCATAAGCCCTTCTTCAGGAATGGGGAAAGTTTGTCCAGCAGGCTAAGATAAAAGGTAGGGAGGAGGGACTTGGGAGAGGGGCGTCGGAAATGTGATAGGTGGAAAGAGGTCATGGTGAGGGTGATAGGTCAGACTGGGGTGGGGGCGGAGAGGTCGGGAAGAAGATCTCAGGTTAGGAAGGTGGTGCTGAATTTGATGGATTTAACTGAGACAGGGTGGGGGGAGGGGAAATGAGGAAACTGGTGAAATCCGAGTTCATCCCTTGTGGTTGGAGGATTCCTAGCCGGAAGATGAGGCGTTCTTCCTCCAACCGTCGTTTTGTTGTGGTCTGACGATGGAGGAGTCCAAAGACCTGCATATCCTTGGTGGAGTGGGAGGGGGAATTGAAATGTTGAGCTACAGGGTGGTTGGGTTGGTTGGTCCGGGTGTCCCAGAGGTGTTCTCTGAAACGCTCCGCAAGTAGCCGGCCTGTCTCCCCAATATAGAGGAGGCCACATCGGGTGCAAAGGATGCAATAGATGATATGTGTGGAGGTGCAGGTGAATCTGTGGCGGATATGGAAGTTTCCTTTGGGGCCTTGGAGGGAGGTGAGGGGGGAGGTGTGGGCGCAAGTCTTGCACCTCCTGCGGTTGCAGGGGAAGGTGCCGGGAGTGGAGGTTGGGTTGGTGGGGGGTGTGGATCTGACGAGGGAGTCACGGAGGGAGTGGTCTTTCCGGAATGCTGATAGGGGAGGGGAGGGAAATATATCCTTGGTGGTGGGGTCCGTTTGGAGGTAACGGAAATGACGGCGGATGATGCGCTGTACATGGAGATTGGTGGGGTGGTAGGTGAGGACCAGTGGGGTTCTGTCCTGGTGGCGGTTGGAGGGGCGGGGTTCAAGGGCGGAGGAGCGGGAAGTGGAAGAGATGCGGTGGAGGGCATTGTCGACCACGTCGGGGGGGAAATTGCGGTCCTTGAAGAAGGAGGCCATCTGGGTCGTGCGTTTTTGGAACTGGTCCTCCTGGGAGCAGATGCGGCGGAGTCGAAGGAATTGGGAGAATGGGATGGCGTTTTTACAGGGGGCAGGATGGGAGGAGGTGTAGTCCAGGTAGCTGTGGGAGTCGGTCGGTTTGTAGTAGATGTTCGTGTTGATTCGGTCGCCTGAGATGGAAATAGAAAGGTCGAGGAAGGGGAGGGAGGAGTCTGAGACTGTCCAGGTGAATTTGAGGTCGGGGTGGAAGGTGTTGGTGAAGTGGATGAACTGTTCAACTTCCTCGTGGGAGCACGAGGCGGAATGGGACTAGATTAGGTTTGGATATCTGGTCAGCATGGACAAGTTGGGCCGAGCGGTCTGTTTACATGCTGTACATCTCTATGAATCTATAATACAAAATGGATGTTTCCTGCCCTCCAGTTCTGTTCTTGTAAAGAATAAATATCAGACACGGCAGTCATCTCTTGAAAACATTTGCCAAATCCTACTGACCTGTTTGACTTCTCTTTCAATTTGTGATTTGCTATATTGTTAAAACAATATTCCCTGGTATCGAGAAGGGAATTAAATAATGTAGCTGGATCAATTTTATTATTTCTTCTCATAATTATGCATGTGTCATATTGGATTACATTGATTTTATGTGGCAAGGAAGAAGCTGCTACAATCTCCTTTTAATCTTTCCACTGAGATCTCTGACACATGAAATCATCTCCAGGTGCTTCTGTGCCTTTAATGTAAGAAACTGAGTTAATCAGATCATCACAGTGAGTCAGACTGTGCAATGTCAGGGATCATAAAGCTTTCCTTTGCATCCCTGGGCTGAGAGGTATCACAAAGTTCAACCCAGAGTGGAATAGACTCCTCAACTGTGATGCTCCCCATGGTCCAATACTCCAGTTATACCCATTGCATGAATGTTATACCATATTATAATAAGGCCCAAGACACTGGAGCATTATAAGCCAAACTATGACACATTAAAGAAGTGATATCCTTAAAAATACACAACACTCCACAACAGATCGAACCAGCACCATATCTAACCATGTGTTACAATTTGAAGTGTCTTTCATGTTCTTTGGATATATCAAAATGCTTTCCAGCCTTTGGAGTATTTTGAAAATGTAGTCACTGTTGCAACGTATGAACGTAGTTGTCAATGTATGTGTGGCAAGGTCCCACAGACCTGGAAGATGTTAATTAAATGGGCAGAATAAGTGGTGAGGCATGAAAAACCAAAAGTCACGTGAAGCTCGTGCAGACTCCATAGCCTTTGCAGTATCCAGTGCCTCCAGCCATTTCTTGATATCACGTGGAGTGAATTGAATTGGTTGAAGGCTGATATCTGTGATGTTGGACCACCGGAGAAGTCTAAGACAGACCATCCGCTCAGCACTTCTGGCTGAAGATTGTTAAGAATGCTTCAGCCTGTTGCACTCATGTCTTGGGCTCTTCCGTCACTGATGACTGTACTAGGAAGTCAGGCAGGAATTCACTAGATAGTCATCCTGAAAATGACCCCTTTATCCCAACTCTTTCTTCCATTAGTTAGTCAATTCTGTATCCATGCTCATACAGTACAAGTTATATATAAATTCACTGACTTCAGACAGGTTAGCATTATTAGTGGGAAAAATGATGGTGCAAAATGTCACACCATCCAAGAGGAGAGCAGACACTGGCTCAATCTTCATTTGTTGTTTTTTTACACATATGCAAAATCTGAACTGACTTGTATTGTTTCTCATTATTTTCACTGCCTCCTTTCAAATACAAACTTGAGCATTCTGCCCACAAGTTATTTAAATTAAAAGCAGCAAGTGTTCCTACAATGACTGACCCACTGACCATTGATTATGAAACTATATCCAAATCCTCATCAAGATTTAACAAATGAAGGATTTTGGCAAAAAAAAACAGAGAAGTGATATAACTATAAAGTGATATAACTAAAACTATATAACTAAAAAAATGTCCTGACACAAGAACAAGAAGTCAATTTGTCTCATTCTGCATTGCACAGCTACAATACTATATAATTCCTTTTGCTTCCATCTTAAAGTACAAACTCTGCAGAAACTCAAGTTTGTTTTTTGACAAATGACTGCATTTTGCTGAATGAGCTGCTTAGATTCCACTTACTGCATCCCTCAAGATTGTTTCGAAGACTTCCCCCAGCAGAAATTAAACTCACCTATCTACTATTTCCAGATATGTCTCAATCTTTTATAGATAATTAGGTCATGTTAATCACTTTCTGATCTTCAAGAATCCCTCTGGTCAATGATAACACCTTCTAATAAAAATAGGGCATGTGATTTAATTGCAACCTCCTTCGTAGCATCTTTCAAAAGACTCGAAGTTTTGCTCAGTAAGATTCACATTGTTAAACTGTAACAACACGAAAATACTCAAAAGTTATATTTTGACAATCCTCAGCAATAGTTATTGATGTCATCAAGTTAAGTAGTCTGCAACATCACAAACTGCTGATTGTTCTAACATTTAAGTTCAGCTACAGTGACACTTGGCAATGTACCTTCACATCCAGGAATCAAGGAAGAATAGATGAGTGTGAGCAACAGGAGGTAATTGTTCAAAAGAGAAAATGTAACGCATTTTAAAATCAATGTTGGCACATCTACTTTCTATATTAAACTTCTAAACCAAGGTTATTAAAGTAGTCAAATTCACAGACACATGAGGACGATCAATTAAGTCTGAGAAGCGAGTCCATGAATCACAAAAAAACAGCTTTTACCATATACGAGGGCAACTGGAGATTGTATAAAGTGTTATACAGCTAAATACTGCGCATGTGAAAAGAGAGACAGCTGGAACATTCCACCATCAAGAAAAATATTGAAAATACTCTAGCAATGTTTGAGACTCAGAACATACAATAATTGCATGTCAAAAACCTGTAGGCAAAAGAATGGTGATCCAATGAACAACGTTAAGCACTCCTGCAAACAGTACAGAGAGGAACCACAAAACTTTTTTCTCTGCATAGCATCCGGAAGTTAAGTGAAAAGAATCAGTTTCAATAGGAGATGATGAAAGAGCCATAGAGGACTACATACCAGATGTACAGGAGACATTAAACAGAGTCAAGAGTGTGGTGCTGGAAAAGCACAACGGGTCAAGCAGCATCTGAGGAGCAGGAGAATCGACGTTTCGGGCATAAGCCCTTCATCAGAAATGAGGCTTGTGGGCCGGGCGGCTGAGAGATAAATGGGACGGGGGTGGGGGGCAGCTCACAATGCAGTAGACAGATGAAGGTGGGGGAGAAGGTGATAGGTCAGAGAGGAGAGTAGAGTGGGTAGATGGGAAAGGTGATGGATAGATCAAGAGGGTGGTGCTGAGTTGGAAGCTTGGGATTGGAATGGGGGGGAATGAGGATTAGTGAAATCTACATTAATCCCATGTGGTTGCAAATCAGATGGTTAGGGTTTAGCGATGGAGGCTGCCCAGGACCTGCATGACCTTGGTGGAGTGGGAGGTGGAGTTGAAGTGTTCAGCCACAGGGCGGTGAAGTTGGTTGGTGCGGGTGTCCCAGAGATGTTCTCTGAAGTGAACCGCAAGTTGGCATCCTGTCTAGGATGTAGAGGAGACCACATTGATTGCAACGGATACAGTAGATGACATTGGTGGAGGTACAGGTAAATTTCTGTCAGATGTGGACGAATCCTTTGGTGCCTTGGACAGAGGTGAGGGGGGGGGGCGGGTATGGGAGCAGGGTTTGCACTTCCTGCTCAAATCATTAGTGAGCTGTGTAATTATTACTACAACATTCAATGCGATGATTAAACTTAATAAACTGAGTTTATTTTCATAACATTTGCAAACTACAGACCCACAATGGCCTGGGAGGGAACATATCAGAAGGGATCATAAACAGACCTTAAATGAGACGTGGATAAACTTAGGGAGATTCAGCCATTAAGGCAAGGGGTAAATGAATTGTAAAAAAAATTGTCTGTGACCTTAAAGAATGGCGGCACAAATAGAGAAGGAAAAAACTTAGTCTTTGGTGAAGGGACTGACTGGTGTCTACACTCCAACCATTAACTTGAAAGATAATGAGCTGAAAGTGGTACAACATGAGGTAATGGTGAGGAGTTCAGCCTTATTGGCAACTCTCAAAACTTTCTCATCCTGGAACTGCACTCTGGGACATGTTGAAGGAAGTATATGTAAAGAAGCTGAAACTTTAGCTGACCATGAGCTGAAAATGGCACATTTCCTCGCTAAAATTCAGGTAGTGTCTGTGATTGTATCACTGGAGGGTTTTAAAGTGCATCTTATGTAATCGGATCAGATGTTTCCGCCAAAGCACATAATCAAAGCGAATTTCCCATGGAATGACCCACTGTGCCAATGTTGCGCACTGTGCCAAAAAACAATGTGACAAAAACACTTGGCACTGAACCTACTGGACAACTGCAGAGACAAATAAAGCATAGCATCTTTCCACAGTACTGAAATTCCCTCATAGGCCGCTTTGAAAGAACTTTCAAACAAACCATAACCCCCAAGTAAGTTTGCCTATTACCTTACCCGGGAAGGGTTTGTCACTGCGTGTACTGCTCTTCGGAGAAATTGTGTGCCCACTAAATGACATGGCTGGCATCTCAGTTATAAATTTGCATCTGTGAAATCGATGGCTGTTTCTAATTGTTTCTTGACATTCTAAATGGAAAATTAACTAGTCAGAGATCAGGAACAAGCAATCTCCACCCACACATCAGGTTTAACCATCTGGAAAATGTTCCCTGAAGTGCCTGCAAGCATTGTAGATTACATGTCTATGCAGGATCGGAAACATTTCAGTAATGCAAACAATCAGGTTAAATTGCATCAGGTTAACCATCTTCCCTTTAAGCAAGAGACGCTTTAGTACATTTAGGATTACAACTTGATGGAAGCAAGACGATATTTCCCAGATGACAGCTATCAGGATATAGCCCATCACATGGACAATAATGAAGTGCCTATAATTAGATTAACCCTGGCCTTAAACAAATCTCTCATCACTAATTAGAGAACCGATTGGTTTCGAAAGTAGGCAGAATCATTTTCTAAACATACTATTTTCAAAATTTGTATCCACTTGTAGAGAATGTCAATTCTGAAGTGATAAGCAAAAACGGTTTTCACCCACTTTTTATGATTTAGTCTGGCCTGAAAATAGACCATTATTTATACTATGCCTTTCACAGCCTCAAAACAACCCAACAAGCTTTCCTGTCATTGGAGTTTAATCAATGTTGTCATGCAGAAAACGCAGCCAATTCTGTGTACAGTAAGCTCCCACAAACAGCAATGGGTTAATGGTCAGATAATGTGTTTTAGGCTGTGGTTGATGGAAACACTTGGGAGAACACTGCTTTTCTTTAAAGTGCTGCCACAAGATCTTTTATGCCCACTGAAGGTCATTCAAAAGACAACACTACCAACAGTACAGCATATCCTCAGTGCCATGTTCAAACCTCTGAAATGGAACTTGAACCCACAACGTTTTGGCTCAGGGATGAACCTGATACCAAATGGGCCATTACTGACATTCCTAAAGCCTTGGGGCTTATCCCAATGGACACCTACTCGCAGAGCGCTTCAGAGAACATCTCCGGGACACTCGCACCAACCAACCCCACCCGCCCCATGGCCGAACACTTGACCTCCCCCTCCCATTCTGCCGAGGACATGCAGGTTCTGAGTCTCCTCCATCGCCACTCCCTAACCACCTGACACCTGGAGGAAGAACCCTTCATCTTCCACCTCGGGACCCTCAACCCCATGGCATCAATGTGGATTTCACCAGTTTCCTCATTTCCCCTCCACCCACCTTACGCCAGTTCCAACCGGCCAGCTCAGCACCGTCCTCATGAACTGTTCCATCGGTCCATCTTCCTTCCCACCTATCTGCACCACCATCCCCTCTGACCTTTACCCCCACCTCCATCCACCTATTGCACTCTCAGCAACCTTCACCCCAGTCCCACCACCCTCCCATTTATCTCTCCACTCCAAGGCTCCCAGCCTCATTCCTGATGAATGGCTTTTGCCTGAAACGTCGATTTTCCTGCTCCTCGGATGCTACCTGACCTGCTGTGCTTTTCCAGCATCACACTTTTGACTCTTAACCCAATGGAGTTTGGTTCTGCATTCATTTGGAAGGATTAAGAAAACAAATAATGCCTTAGCTTGGACAGAAAATGACAAAAGTGTACCTGAAAATGAGACTGAGTCAGAGTGCTCAAATCACCCCCACAGAACATAGAGAGAAGGGTTACTTTAACACACAGGTCACAAAAAAAAGCATGCATATGAAATTCATAACAGGTCTTTGTAATAGATTCAAACATATATATGGAAACATATATATTGGGAGAGAAACCTCCAATTGGTACTCCACCAATTGAGTATATTAAACATTTCAAATCTGCCAACATAGTTTGGGTACATGGATAATTAGATTAGATTGGATTACATTACATACATTGTGGAAACAGGCCCTTCGGCCCAACCAGTCCACACCGACCCTCCAAAGAGTAACCCATTTCCCTCTGACTAATGTACCTAACACTATGGGCAATTTAGCAAGGCCAATTCACCTGACCTGCACATCTTTGGACTGTGGGAGGAAACCGGAGCACCCGGAGGAAACCCACACAGACACGGGGAGAACGTGCAAACTCCACACAGACAGTCACCCAAGACTGGGAACCCAGCACTGTGAGGCAGCAATGCTAACCACTGTGCCATCGTGCCGCCCCTAATTGAAGATGTAAGAAATTAGAAATGACCAGACACTACGTTTATTGCATTTACCCCTTGCAGAAAATGTGCCAAAGCACATTACGCCCTTGAACAGTATAAAAGAAAGCTAGTTAATTTCAACATACTGCTTATTACCTTGGTAGCTTCTCGCTAAAAGAAGCCAAATATTTAAATGCTACCTGCACCTAAAAGAAAACTCTAAAAACTAACTTGCCCACTTAACATTGTATCCCTGTCAGTGACAGTACTGACAGTCAGGCTCGGTTACACATGGCTCAGTGCTAGTTGTTAACACTAAGGCTCCTCACTCAGAGCTATTGGACAAGGTGCCAGTATTGAAAAAATACATCACAAATACCAAAACAGCATTTCAAGTTTGAAAACACAATGGCCACACAGCAAACAGACATTTCTTTTGCAAACATTCACAATATCCACACTGATCAAAAGTTCACAAGCAGCAGACTCATTCCAAAGGCAAGCCTGACAAATCTAACACTCCACTGCATGCTGCCAACTCATCCACTGAGCCACCAGTATTGTCCGTGATTCTAAACCTCTATTATTACTCCACCTTTGGAGCATCATGTTAAAAAGGAAGCCAACAAAGTCTAGGGAAAACTTGGAAATCCAGATCTGAAACCGTTCACAGTGAAACACTGAACAGCAGGTAGCTGAACGTTACTCCTAAAACACAATGCAAGTGTGTGCATTTTTATGTATTTATAGGATTGGTTCTTGTAACTAGATGGTTTTGGTCATCTCATACAGTCACACTTTTGAGTTTCAGGTCAATGATATAGCCCTACCCCCCTCCTCCTGCTCACCACCAACCCCCCCCACTGCTGGCAATCTTGTCCAACTCCAGACTTGCAAGAATCTAACACTGGGCAAAGTCACTTTTTTTTAGCTTGCTTTCCTGTGCAGTAGTTCAAAGCTTTATATTCCCCAGTCTGAGTAAAATGGGACTTGTGACACTCATCCTTATCATGAGCGCATCATGGTTTCACAAACAGATCATGAAGAACAACTTCTTCATGCACACTCATAGAACCATTCATTTGTTTATACACAGAGGGACAAAGCAAACTCATCTGATTGCATTCTGTATATTGACTTTAACAAGGCAAGCAAGTTGGACTGTAGACCTTAAAGCTGAATACGGTAAAATAACTGCATTGCCATTCCGATTGAAGAAAGCTGCTCTTAAAGCACATGGAGACATTTATGAGACATGAGGGCATCCAGCTGTACCTATCTATCATTTCATTTAAACCAAACTCTGTGCCATTAGATCAACTGACCAATATAAATTATGAATGATCTCACACTGGACTTGCGTGCAGCAGAAGCATTTGCTACTCAGTCAAAAAGATACAGGTTCAAGCTTCACTCTATACTCCTTTGCACATAACCAGTACAGTTCTGAAGGAGTGCTACAGAGGTACTGTATTTCTTTGTATCAAGCTTTGGACTCGATCTTCCAGTCTCAAGATGATTGGAGATCAGACTTGTCCTGAAAGATGTGCAACAGGACCTCTCAGAAGTGCAATCGCACTGACTACATGGTAAGGGCCCAGGAAGCAGAACCTTCCATTCATCAATTATTTGGTACTTGGAGCCCCCTTAAGAAGTTACCAACCCTGAGTTAGTGTCAGAGATTTAGGAGGGTTCCAATTTACTTGGTTTAATAGTCAGTCAGGGAAATGTTAAGTTAAATTAAAATCTGCCCTAACTTCAAGCAAGCTGTAAAATTAAAACACCCACTCTCACTGACCACCTTCCCATGGACATTGCAAAAACCCCAAATCTCAAACAATATGCCTGACACTCCACCCAATACCAGATATCCAAGCACCAAACCTACCAACTTACCTTTCACTTGCACCTCAACCACCCACCTGACACCCAACCTTCTAATCCATCAAGCACCCACTCTCTAGCCTTTCTGAATTTTGTTCCACCTCAGCTACCCTATACCTTATCCAGCTCTATTCTATCACCTTCACCGACCCACTAGCCTACCCTACTCCCCTCCACCTAGCACCCATTTCTCTCGCCAACCAGACAACAATCCCTCCACCTACCTGGCCCTTGCCCTTCTCACTCAGCTGGCATTCTACCCCCTCACTTATCTTGTACATTGACCTTCTCTCATAAGCTGTCAAAGTAACTAAGAGACCAAATATGGAATACAGCAGCCATTGTCAAACAAGTTTGGTGTGGTTTCTGTCTCAACGGTTTACTAGACTGCTTCTTATGCAGGATCTTACCTTGGATCATGTCGCAATTCTGGTCTCCTTCCTATCGGAAAGGCGTTGTGAAACTTGAAAGGGTTCAGAAAAGATTTACAAGGATATTGCCAGGTTTGGAGGATCTGAGCTATAGGGAGAGGCTGAATAGGCTGGAGATGTTTTCCCTGGAGCGTCAGAGGCTGAGGGGTGACCTTATAGAGGTTTACACAATTATGAGGGGCATGGATAGGATAAATAGACATTTGTTAATAATATGGACCACCTCTAAATTCACCTGTTCAGAACTCCGCCTGATTGTTTCTCTCAATAGTTTATGTGACATCTACACTTGTAAAGGCACGTGCAGGTCTTTTATTCTGCCTGCTGCAACTACACCTCCTCCCACCCCGCCCCCTGTAAAAACGCCATCCCATTCTCCCAATTCCTTCGTCTCCGCCGCATCTGCTCCCAGGAGGACCAGTTCAAAATACGCACAACACAGACGGCCTCCTTCTTCAAGGACCGCAATTTCCCCCCCGACGTGATCGACGATGCCCTCCACCGCATCTCCTCCACTTCCCGCTCCTCCGCCCTTGAGCCCCACCCCTCCAACCGCCACCAGGACAGAACCCCACTGGTCCTCACCTACCACCCCACCAATCTCCATGTACAGCGCATCATCCGCCGTCACTTCCGCCACCTCCAAACGGACCCCACCACCAAGGATATATTTCCCTCCCCTCCTCTATCAGCTTTCCGTAGAGACCACTCCCTCCGCGACTCCCTTGTCAGATCCATACCCCCCACCAACCCAACCTCCACTCCCGGCACCTTCCCTTGCAACCGCAGGAGGTGCAACACTTGCGCCCACACCTCCCCCCTCACTTCTCTCCAAGGCCCCAAAGGAAACTTCCATATCCGCCACAGATTCACCTGCACCTCCACCCACATTATCTACTGCATCCGCTGCAGCCGGTGTGGCCTCCTCTATATTGGCGAGACAGGCCGCCTACTTGCGGAGCGATTCAGAGAGCACCTCTGGGCCACCCGGACGAACCAACCCAATCACCCTGTAGCACAGCATTTCAACTCCCCCTCCCACTCCACCGAGGATATGCAGGTCATTGGACTCATCCACCGCCAAACCACAACAACGCGACGGTCGGAGGAGGAGCGTCTTATCTTCCGACTGGGAACCCTCCAACCACAGGGGATGAACTTGGACTTCACCAGTTTCTTCATCCCCCCTCCCCCCACCTTGTCTCAGCCGAATCCCTCCAGCCCGGCACCGCCTTCCTGACCTGCAGTCTTCTTCTTGACCTCTCCGCCTCCACCCTACTCCGACCTATCACCTTCACCTTGACCTCTTTCCACCTATCACATTTCCAACGCCCCTCCTCCAAGTCCCTCCTCCCTACCTTTTATCTTCTCCTGCTGAACACTCTCTGCTCATTCCTGAAGAAGGGCATGTGCCCGAAACGTCGAATCTTCTGTTCCCTAGATGCTGCCTGACCTGCTGTGCTGTTCCAGCAATAAAGTTTCAGCAACCCTCATTATCAAATTGCGGTCTCAGTTTTAACAATTTCACAGAGATTTTTGATGCCGCTGGGGTCAGGGAGTCCAGAACTAGAGGGCATAGGTTTAGGGTGAGAGGGGAAAGATATAAAAGAGACCTACGGGGCAACTTTTTCACACAGAGGGTGGTACGTGTATGGAATGAGCTGCCAGAGGAAGTGGTGAAGGCTGGTACAATTGCAACATTTAAGAGGCATTTGGATGGATATATGAATAGGAAGGGTTTGGAGGGATATGGGGCAGGTGCTGGCAGGTGGGACTAGATTGGGTTGGGATATCTGGTCAGCATGGATGGGTTGGACCGAAGGGTCTGTTTCCGTGCTGTACATCTCTATGACTCTATGTCAGAAAACTCCTGGAAATGTAAGTCAGCAACCTTTCATCTGATCCGGGTTGAAAATAGGGATTCTAACCCAGCTTTGAATGTACAGGCTATTAAAAATAAGGCCACATCTGTCCTCCCACATGAGCAAAAAGATTCGATGGCGCTATCTTAACGGGTGAACTCTGTTGTCCTACCCAATATTTATCTCTTGCACAATATTACTGAAGCAGATTATTTGGCCATTATCAAATTCCTGTTAATTGGTCTTAACTGCATAAATTGACTGCTGCATTCTTATATTATAACAGGGATTAGATTTCAAAAACTCTTCATCGGCTCTGAAGATATCATGAGGTTATGAAAGGTGCAATACAAACACAATCACTCGCTTTACTTTCATAAATATGTTGCCGGCATTTCTCACACAGCAAAACACAGGAAAAGCTCTGCTCTGAGCGGCAGTTTAAAGCAAACTATATTCATTCACAGGACAAGTGTAAGTTCCACCCCTCAGAAAGTCTTTCTTTCCGGTTTGCCAATTCTTCCCAGAGGGTTTTCAAAGTTCACCACCTTAATCAAGAAATCATTCACGTTTTGCTGAGAGAAAGACAATCATGCCATTGCAAATACAATTAATTTGAAGCCTTCCCCCACACCCACTTGCTCCTCCCGAACACCTTGGAGCCACAGTTGTAAATACAAGCTTAAAAGTTCCAAGGAAGTGTGCTCCATTTCCTGTTGTCGAAAACAGAAACAAGAAATTATGTCATCTCACTCTAGGGCTCTCGACAGAGAGTCATTTCCTCATAAATGGCAAACAGCGGCATCAAAAATCTCTGTGAAATTGTTAAAACTGAGACCGCAATTTGATAATGAGGGTAGCAGCAGGCAGAATAAAAGACCTGCACGTGCCTTTACAAGTGTAGATGTCACATAAACTATTGAGAGAAACAATCAGGCGGAGTTCTGAACAGGTGAATTTAGAGGTGGTCCATATTATTAACAAATATTTGCACAGAATTCACAGTACTGAAACAGGACTATCAGCCAAATATGCAGCAAATTCTTCATTTCTTTTCTCCCTCTGAAATCACAATGAGGTTTCTTTCCAAATTCTCATTCCCCATTCGGTCCGTTTCAGAGTCCCCTCAGTCTCTGGCAGTCAAGTCCACTAAAATCTGAAATTATTTCTTTAAGTTACTGGGGTGGCATCTCATAAGAAGCTGGGGCAGCACAGGTTATGTACACGATTTATTTTAAAGAAACACTTGATAAAAGCTTCCCCTCAGACAATTGTTAGAATATTTCCTTTGACACAAAACACAAAGTATGAAGTCAAGACGCGTGTGTAGGACACAAAGGATCCGATGCCTAATCACTCATGATCACATCAAACAGATGAATGGTGCCTTCAGTGGAACTCTCCTGCCCACATTATCACTGGATGAAGGGATTATAGAGATGTCAAACTGGAGACAATGAACGAAGTCAACACCAACACTCAGTTGCAGTTTGAATGTTTCACTACACATACAGAGAATGAAACTAATGCCCCAGATATTTAACAACAATGTACTGTCACTGACTGAAACTAATGATCAACAAAAAACTGAACCTTCAAACATTTTTGTTGAAGCTGATACCAAAATAAACATTGGGTGTGGTGAATTCACTTTGGCAAATTGGGTACTTTTGCATTTATATGATTACCCCAGCAACTGCAATGACTGCCTTGCCCTAAAGCCATCAGAAGAGATGAACAGGTTATTAGACTGCAGCATTCAGATAATGGTCAGCCTTTGCCAAAGCAAGTGTCCAATGGCAATCTAGAAAACACTTCAATGCTGCTCAAAGACCAACACTTATAGAGTGCAATGGCCATGACGAGAATGACACAAAACAATCCAGAGGATTTGAAAATAACCGCATTCTGAGTTCAAGAATAAGACTCAGGAGCAATGAACCCACCAAAGTCTGCTCTACCGTTCATTGAGATCATGGCTGATCTGATAGTCTTCAAAGGCGCAGCAGGTCAGGCAGCATCCAAGGAGCAGGAGAATCGACGTTTCGGGCATGAGCCCTTCTTCAGGAATGAGGAAAGTATGTCCTGCAGGCTAAGATATCTTAGCTTGCTGGACACACTTTCCTCATTCATGAGGAAGGGCTCATGCCCGAAACGTCGATTCTCTTGTTCCCTGGATACTGCCTGACCTGCTGCGCTTTTCCAGCAACACATTTTCAGCTCTGATCTCCAGCACCTGCAGTCCTCACTTTCTCCTCCATGCCTGGTATCAGCCAAATGAACCTGCCCTGGACTGCCTCCAATGCCAGTATATCTTTTCTTTGATAAGGAGCCCATAGTATTTCAGCTGTGATCTGACAAGTGCCTTGTAAAGTTTGAGCAAAATCTCCTATTTTCATACTCCATTCTCTTTGAAATAACAGCCAACATTCCATTTGTCTTTCTGATTACACACTGAACTTGGATGCTAACATTTTGAGATTCATGGAAGGGGACTCCCATATCCTTCTGTTGTGTAGCTTTTTGCACTTTTTCAACTTACATAATATCAGCTCATCTATTCTTCTTGCTAAAGTGCATAACCTCACATTATATTTCATCTGCCAAGTTTTTGCCCATTCACTTAATTTGTCAACATTCCTGTGCAGATTCTGTGTGTCATCCTCCCCACTTGCCTTCCCATCTATTTATGGGTCATCCACATACTTGACAATAGTATATTAACTTTCCTCACTCAAATTGTTAACATATGTTGTAAATAACTGCAGCCTCAGTACTGATTCCTGAAGCCCACCGCTAGTTACAGGTTGCCATCCTGAAAATGTACCCTTGAATTTCAATTCTTGGTCTTCAATTAGTTAACCTATCCTCTATCCATGCCTAAATCATAGACTCTTGTCTTTATAAGTAGCCTAATGTGTGGCACCTTATCAATTGCCTTCAAAAAAATCCAAATATGTTAAATTTACTGCTTTCCCTTTCTATATCTTGCTTGTTACCTCCTTAAAGATAGTAAATTTATTAGGGATGATGTATGAGTTGTGAAGTCACATTGACTCTGCTTGATCATATTGTATTGTACTTGTTATTATATCTTTTTATAATTGATTCTAATGTTTTCCCAACCGGAGACATTAAGAAAACTGGTATATAGTTACCTATTTATCGTCCTCCCCTTTTTAAATAAGCAAGTTACTGTAGCAGTTTCCCAATCCCCTAGGACTCTTCCAGAATCTAAGGATTTCTGGAAGATTACTACCAGTGTGTCAACTATTTCTGTAGCTACTTCCTTTAATATCCTAGGATACATCCCATCAGGTCTCAAGAACCTATTGATCTTTAGCCCTATTATGTTCCTGAGCATCTCGTGATAACTACTGTATTTACTTCCACTCCACCTTTTATCCCTTGAATATTTAGTAATGTTGGGATGCTACCAATGTCTTCTGCTGTGAAGACTGATGCAAAGTATTTATATATTTCTTTTGCCATTTCATAGCTCTCCATTATTATTTCCCCAGCGTCATTGTCTAAGGGGTCTATGTTCACTTTGGCTCCTGCCTTCCTATTTATATATTTAAAGCAGCTCTTTATCAGTATTATTTTCAAGTTTAGCCCTGAAGCTTATTTACCCCTTCAGATATTTTTGGTTATCATTTTTATTTTGAAACTTGCCCAATCCTCTGGTTTACTATTAATCTTTGCCACATTGTTTTGTCTTTCAACTGCTTGCCATCCTCAACTTCCTTGGTTAACCTTGGTTGGCTTATCTCCTTTCTAAATTCCTTCCTCATCACTGTAATATGTCTTTGATGTGAGCCATGAACTATTTTCTTAAAAGTCTGCTATTGTTCCTCATCTGTCTTTGCTGCCTAACACCTTTCCCAGTCCATTCCAGCCACTCTATCTTTATTCCTTTGGAATTGCCCTTATTTAAGCTTAGCACAGAAGTTTCTGATGCCAATTTCTTCCCTCTTAGACTGAATGCTAAACTCTATAATGTTACAGCCACGGTTTCCTAAAGATCTTTTATTCTGATATTGTTTATGAAACCTGCCTCATTACAAATCAGCAGATCCAAAATAGACTGATCCCTGACTGGACCCACAACATTATTTTCCCTGGAGTGTCACAGGCTGAGGGGTGACCTTATACAAGGGCATGAGGGGCATGGATAGAGTGAATAGTCAAGGGCTTCTCCCCAGGGTAGGGAAGTCCAAAACTAGACAGCATAGGTTTAAGGTGAGAGGAGAAAGATTTAAAATGTACCTTAGGGGCAACCTTTGCACTCAGAGGATAGTGCATATATGGATTGAGCTGCCAAAGCTGGTGGTGGAGGCTGGTACAATTACAACATTTAAAAGACATCTGAACGGAGGGATATGGGCCAAATGCTGGCAAATGGGACTAGATTAATTTAGACTATCTGGTCGGTATGGACAAGTTGGATTGAAGGGTCTGTTTCCATACTGTACATCTCTACGACTCTATGATATTCCTCGAGAAAACGGGTTGATTCTGGTCTGTAGTGTAATCTCTGAGTTCTTCCTCATGACTTCCTCTGGCAATCTCACTATCCAAATCTACATGAAAATCAAAGTCATCCATGATTAATATACTGCCTTTGTTGCACGCCCTCATTATCACCTTATTTATTCTCTGACCCACTGTATAGCTAACCTATACAGCCAAATGATGGTCACTTTCACTCCCAGCCTGGAGACAAAGGCATTCGAATGATATATCCCATATCCCACATCCCTCATTAGTTTACTATATGTTGGAAGATCAAATACTTCTGACTCGAAAATAAAACTTCCCAGTTCCCTCATAGCATTGTTATTTGTTGTTGCAATAACTTGGCAAGATCCAACCTGTTTTGATAAAAAGTTTCCCAATATCCTATGTTTATAGTTATGGAACACCAACAAAGGCACCATTGTACTCGTCCCACACATTCTGCTCTTCACTTCTCAAGTGTGCAGAGACTTCAGACAAAAAATAGTTACACCACTTCAGGCTTTGCTGTGAAGGATCATATTGAATGCCTTTAATTATTAACAAACATCCCCTAATAAGTATAAAAATTATTTTCATGTGGTCATGGTGATCGCAATGTTGTTTAGTTACTGCTTTGATCTCTCTTACATCATGGGAAAGCACAAAGTTAGTCCGAGCATTGTTGGAGGAGTGCCAGCTTGGAGAATAAGTGACTCTCCAAAAAAAAAGCTCCGAAGACAGGATGTGCTAACTTCATGCTACCTACATGATGCCCAACTCAGCTTATTACATTTTATAATCATTTCATGTACAAACATCATGAGAGTATTTGTAAATTGTGTGCATTTGAAAATAGATGTGCATTTAATGCTGTATACTTCAATCTACAACATTGGAGTTCAAAACCCAATCCCAATAACGGGACAAAGTTTCCTTACACAAAAAAAGATGACCCGAACTATTTGAATTAAGCAATGGAGAAGTACTGAAATGTCAAAATTTAACAAATTTTTAACAGTGTCTTTCGCAAACACAGGATTCCCCAAACAACCAATGAACGACTTTGAAAGTGCCATCATGGTGATTGCTAAAGAATGTTTGTACTATCATAATTTGATTTGAGCAGTATACCAAGGTACAGGGAGGTTATAATCTCAATGACAAGTAGTGCCTTGGCAAAGCAATTTTATAATCTACATTTCATGCTCTCAATGTAGTGGAGGCTACACAGAGAGGAGTACGTCAAGCGTATATTTAATGGATCACAGAGTACAATTTGGTTCTGTTGGTTTCTTTTGGGGTGTGGCAGTAGGTGACAAAGAGACAGATGTCCAGGTGCTCACATGTCCAGAAACTCAAGCAACCGTTGTAATTACAATCACTTGATACAACTGGGACATATCTCATGCAATGACATAAAATTTCAGTTTCTCAGTGGACAGATAATTTTATTTCATTATTCACATGAGTGATACTCATATTCCAGGATCCACTGGAATACTTCCACACTCAATAATCCATCTGGAACACTCCCATATGCCTGGTTCAACCCAGAACAGATCCACATTCCAGGATCTATTCTGGAATACTCTTTACTCTAAAGCCACCCAGCAGACTCCTGCAATAGTTTCCATCACCCTTTCACAACAGACCTTAAAACTTCAAAGTTTGTGAGAAGATTTGTAGCTCGAGTGCTCGTTGCTGTGGTTCTGTTCGCCGAGCTGGAAGTTTTTGTTGCAAACGTTTCGTCCCCTGTCTAGGTGACATCCTCAGTGCTTGGGAGCTTCCTGTGAAGCGCTTCTGTGGTGTTTCCTCCGGCATTTATAGTGGCCTGTCCCTGCCGCTTCCGGTTGTCAGTTTCAGCTGTCTGCTGTAGTGGCCAGTATATTGGGTCCAGGTCGATGTGTTTGTTGATGGAGTTTGTGGATGAGTGCCATGCTTCTAGGAATTCCCTGGCTGTTCTTTGTTTCGCTTGCCCTATAATGGTAGTGTTGTCCCAGTCATATCCATTTTTGGCGAATACCTTGTATAGGTGTTCCTCTTCCTCTTTTTGCAGTTCCGGAACACCTATACAAGGTATTCGCCAAAAACAGATATCCTCGCAATTTCATCAACAGATACCTAAGGGAAAGACAACGGAACGAGGACATGCCGCAACCCAAAGGACTAGCCACACTACCATACATCAAGAACATCTCTGAAATGACAGCCAGACTACTGCGACCACTAGGACTCATAACAGCACACAAACCAACAGCCACTCTCAGACAACAACTCACCAGAATGAAAGACCCGATACCCAGCATGAGCAAAACTAATGTAGTGTACAAAATCCCATGCAAGGACTGCACAAAACACTATATAGGACAAACAGGAAGACAGCTAACGATCCGCATCCACGAACATCAACTAGCCACGAAACGACACGACCAGCTATCCCTAGTAACCACACACGCAGACGACAAGCAACATGAATTTGACTGGGACAACACTACCATTATAGGGCAAGCGAAACAAAGAACAGCCAAGGAATTCCTAGAAGCATGGCACTCATCCACAAACTCCATCAACAAACACATCGACTTGGACCCAATATACCGGCCACTACAGCGGACAGCTGAAACTGACAACCGGAAGCGGCAGGGACAGGCCACTATAAATGCCGGAGGAAACACCACAGAAGCGCTTCACAGGAGGCTCCCAAGCACTGAGGATGTCACCTAGACAGGGGAGGAAATGTTTGCAGCTCGGTGAACAGAACCACAGCAGACCTTAAAACTTCCAATGACTGCTACCTCACTCTTTACCTCTCTGCAAAACTGCTGACCCTCTTCAAAAAACATTCTCTCTCACTGTTTCAACACATCTCTGAAATCTGTAATATTTCTCCCATCATCTCCCTTTGATTGACTGACTTGAATACATATATAAATGATTGTAATAAACTACACTTTCAATGAGTCCATTATCACAAAGCAGCACCATCAACAGACATCACACCAGATAACATTGCACACTCTCATTCCCTGACTGCGTGAACGTGAAAAAGCAGCAAGATAATAGATTAAAAGTCTTGAATACAACAAGCGCCATCATATACTTTCTTTATCACTGCTACACACCTTGTACTATTAATCAGAACAAATGTTTATTTATACCTCAAATTAAATTCTCATGATCGCAAATTTCTTTTCCATATCCTGGCTGGCTCACTGATGGTAGATGCCTGCCACTTGCCTCTCTCGCAAAACAATTTGTATTTATATAGCACCTTTGACTTAATAAAGCATCCTGAGGCACTTTACAGCAACTTTTACGAAACAAACAATTGACATCCAAGCCTCAGCAGGAGCTATTCAGATTGATAAGCAACACAATGGAAGAGCTGAGAGAGATTGCGCTTGGTGCTTACTGGTGTATATGTGGAAACTGATGTTACGCTCTCAGCAGAGTGTAGATGAAAAATAGGACTTGGGGCAGATGCAGGTTCAGATGTTTGGGGTCATCAGAGGTACAAGGGGAGTACAGGAGCAAGAAGGAAGGATTTTTTTTTAAGATGACTCACTCTGCACTTACTAACCAGGCCATCAGGGGGAGCTCCACCTTCACTATATACAGCACACATCTGTTATGGTCAGAGAGGTCTATTCAGTGCAAGAGCTCACATTGCAAACTGACTGCTAAAATTTCAAAGATATGGCTAGAAAGTGAAATAAAAAGCCTTTAACTAATAAATCAGACTCAGAACAATGGGAGAAGAAATTTTAAAAAATCACAATCAAGAAGGACAATGGGCACCCCACCCCCCAAAAGACGACTGGAAAAGCAATAATGATAGGGATTCAGTAGGTAGGGAGGTCAGTAGTGGGGCAAAGGGGAGAGAGGAGCAAGTGTTCCTAGAGTGTGTGAAGCAATTTTATACAACTCCATGTTTTCAGTCCAGTAGGAACTACCAAAACTGGTTCTTGGGATTGAGGTAAGTCAAGTAGATGAACATTCAGTGGGGGCAACATTTAAGGGCGAGTGATCATTGTATCATTAAAGGTTAGTTTGGCTGTGGGAAAAAGACAAAATGTAAATTACAGTAAAAATCATTAATGGGGAAAGTCAACTTCAGTGGTTTAAGAATGGATTTGACTCAAATTGTGACAAAAAATTGACAACAAAAACTATGTATCTACTATGAGATGCCTTTGAACAGATAGCTTTGGCACAATTAACATATATTCTCACAAAGGGAGAAGATAGGCAAGACAAATCCAGAGCTCGCCGCACAGTAAAATAAAAAAAATTAAGATGAAGTCAATGAAATGAGCTTATGATAAGGGTACATGAACTTCCAGAAGGCAACAGTGCTCATAAAACAAATGGGACAGTAGCAATGTACGTGAGTGGCAGGAAGCAGAAGACAGTGATTTTTTTTCAACACAAGGGAAGTTTAGAGTGATAATCCCCAGGAGTTTCTGCTAGGACCCCTGTTTTTCCAACTATATATTAATGACCTATACCTTGGTGTACCGGGCAAAACTCAAGATCTGCAGGCAATGCAAGACTTAGAAGCACTGTCAACTGTGAGGAAATAGTATAGAACTTCAAAAGGTCATACTAGGGCAGACAAGTGGCTGATTAAATTTAAAGCAGTGAAAGTGATCCATTTTAGTAGAAAAAGTGGATAGACAACACTATTGGGAAAAAAAATAACAATTCAAATCAGAAAGCAGCAGCAGAGGGACCTGTGTACATAAATCATTGAAGGTTTCAGCCAAGTATCGAGTCCTGTCCTGGGCTTCATACTTTTGGAAGTATGTTCGAAGGTATTAGAGAGTATGCAGAAAAGTTTCATCAGGATGGTGCCAGGGACGAAGAACTTCAGTTATGTAGGTAGACCGGAGAAACTAGAACTGTTTTCCTTAAAAAGAGCAAGAGAAGATTTAATCATGTTCAAAATCATGAGGAGTCTGGACAAGGGTAGATGGGAAAAAAAATTATTCCATTCATAAGGAGACTAATAATCAGAAGGCACAGATGGAAGGTGATTGGCATTTGAAGCAATGACATTATGGGGTAAAGGATATTTACACAGAGGAAAAAGAATTTTTACACAATTAGTGGTTACAATCTGGAATGTACTACCTGAGTGTGTAAAGGAGACAGGTTCAATTATAGAATAATTCCAAAAGGGAATGGAATTTTAATTATAAAAAAGGTGGCCGCAAGTTGAGTTGTTCCTTCATACAATGGACTGAATGACCTCTGTGTGCTGTAACCATTCAATGATTCCCTGAATTAACTGATTAGTTATTAGCTCCAGGTTAGTATTTCAATTGTGTATTGAAACCAGGCCTCTTTGTGGTGCAGTAATAGTGTCCCTACCCCTGGACTGAGATCTGGGTTCAAGTCCCAACTGCTTGAACCCAGAGGTGTGTAAAGACATCTCTGAACAAGTTGATTAGGAAAATAGGCTTATTTTTTTAAAATACCATATTACAGACACCACCTCAAGCTGATATACAACATTCCACGTTAAATTTCAGGCTCAGCCTAAACTTGCTTTTGTCTGTCAAGTTTAACAGGTGCTGTGGTTACTCTTGGGTCTTGGTGCATTCCTGGTGCACAGAAAGGCAATATAGAATTTACTAATTACCAGTCATGTCTCTTTCTGAACTGCAAGTTACAACACGACACATCCTTTTTATGTTGAGGCCAGTTCAGCCCAAGCTCAGAAGTTGCATGGTACAGTTGAGGGAATAAGGAGTGCCAATGGTCTGATTCCTCATTGAAGCCAGCAATCAAGCACAAGTGCCATGACACAAGAACTAAAAATCTGGATTGTTAGGTTACATTTCCTAGTGCTTCTGAGCTTTCCTAAAACAAGCACAGGGCACTTGTATAATGTGAAGATGTAAACACAATAATCTAAGATCCATCGCGTCATAAACAGACAAACATCAGCAGTAAAGTAGGAGTTGTTAAATGGCTCCATTCATTCCCTCACTTCCAGTATTGCTGCTCAGTGTGAGAATTATTCATAGGAAGTACTTCTGAAGAAATAGTGTCATCGGGTTTATGAAAGGGACATCAAGTTCAACAAACATATTGGAGTCTTCAGAGGATGTAACCAGTACAAAACGTAAGGGAGAACCTGTGGATGTGACATCTGTAGATTTTGCAGAAGGCTTTTGATACCTTCCACGTGAGGGGGAGAAATATATTAGAACAGGATTGTGGGGAATGTACCTGCAGAGACCAAGAACTGCTGAGCAGACAGGAAATACAATAGGAATGGAAGGGTCATTTTTAGGTTGATAAGCTGTGAGTAATGGATAACACAAAGGCCGTAATCAGAAATTGCTGGAAACACTCAGCAGGTCTGGCAGCATCTGTGGAGAGAAAGCAAAGTTAATGTTTGGTGGGGGGAGGTGGTGGAATTATAGATGGAGATGGAGCCCAGGGAAAGAAAAACAGTTAAGCAGACAAAGGAATTGGTAAAAGTCAGTCTGGGAGAATGAGTAACAGCTAATGGGGATAACAAAATATTTCTTGGAGGATTTAGTGTTGAACTTCAAAGGAACTTGTGTGACCTTGTTCGTGACTCACTGAAAGTTATTATGCAGGTACAATAAAAAAATTAAGAAGGAACGTGATAATGTAGGTTTTTACTAAAAGAGGATTTGAGTATTGGAGTAAAGATGTCAACTATATGGAATGCTGGTGAGACTACATTTGGAGTATTGTGTGCAATTCTGATCTCCTTATCTAGGAAGAGATATAGCTGCAGACATGGTTCTCTCTAATGTTCTTCCTGGCTGCACAGGACTCGGAGGTCCATGACTAGCAGCAACACCTGGAACCGAAGTCAGTGCCACGATCGGCATGCTGACATTGCCTTGCACAGAACCTTTGAGCAGCTTCAGTAGAGATAATTACAAGTAATCCCCAACTTAAGAATGTTCAACTTATGAATTCTTGTATTTACGAAAGAGATCCGACATAACTCATTTTGGGAATCTGCGATGTGAACATAGTAATGTACTCAGGAACAGAACCTGTTCGTAGCCTGGAGATTGCCGATGTATGAAATACAGGTATGCTGCAGTGCTTGAAAACCTTTTTACTAAAGGCATTGTCATATGACAAAAAGCTCTGCGCAGGCCCCCTTTTTTTGTAAAAAAAGAAAACCTTATTATCTAAAGTTACAGCAAGTCACTTGGGACAGTATGCTGCCAGTGTACCACAGTTGTGCATTACAAGTACGAGAACTATGCAAGCCAGGTGTCTGAACAATGAAAATTTGTGTCCTAACTATAATTGATCTCATTGTGCAAACAAATTTGAAATTGCAGAAATTGTTTATCCACTAAGAGATCACTTAGAGTCTGGTTGAGAGAGGATCTGGTTTCTTGGTCTTGTCAAAACAGGAATTGCAGGATATTCTAAAGTGCCAATACTTTCTGATTTTGGCTTGAACCTGCCGTTTTGTTGGCTAAAATCTGCTCTAACACACTGACTTCAGCGATATAAATTTTTGTGATTTTGACAATTTGATCAATTCACTTACTGTAATAAAGGACTGTAGACTTTTCCCATACATCTGTTTTACCTTTGTCTGTAAAACTGTCCCTGAGCTCCAGTTGCCTGCCACTTCAACACACCACCATGCTCCCTGGCGAACATTTGCCTCTGGCTTGCTGCAGTGCTTTTTAAAGTCACCTGGATCTCTGATGAGGTAAACTTGGAATTTTGAAAATAGTGTACTGGAAGGCACGGTAGCTCAGTGGATAGCACTGGTGGCTCACAGCGCCAGGGACTCTGGTTTGATTCCCACCTCGGACAACTTGTCTGTATAGAGTTTGCACATTCTCACCATGTCTGCGTGGGTTTCCTCCCACAGTCCAAAGATGTGCAGGTCAGGTGAATTGGCCATGCTAAATTGCCCATAGCGTTAGGTGCATTAATCAGGGGTAAATAAAGGGTAGGGGAATGGGTCTGGGTGGGTTACTCTTAGGAGGATCGGTGTGGACTTGTTGGGCCAAATGGCCTGTTTCCATACTGTAGAGAATATAATCTAATCTAAAAATGCCAATAGTCTATCTGAGAATTATTAAGGACAGTGTGGGAACATCTGAGCACACTGCAGAGCAACTGTTTCAGTCAACTGAACGAGGAAGATATTCAACTAAATTGAAATGTAACAAGTAAATTAAAACGAATGCTTTAGATAGAGAAAAAATGAAAAGTAATTCTTTAGGGTTACAAGTCAATGCTCAACTTTTAGAACACATGGTAGAACCCGAATTATCTATTAAGAATAACATTTTTTGAAGCAAGTTTTGCAAAAAAAATCCTGATTGCAATGAGAAACAAACTAATGTTTCCTTCCCGCAGGCCAGACATGACTAAACTTTAGAAGCAAAGATAAGATCAAAACTAATGTACTGTTTCCAAAAACTAAAAGATGCAGAAATAAGAAAAAACTAAAACGTTCTCAGTTTCCAAGATTACAAGATGGCTGAAACAACTATAAATGGTAAAGTTGTTAGTAGTGGAAAATAATTACTGTTCGCATTTTGCCATTTGCCTAAAGCAGGTTAACCTCTAAATGCCGATCGATCCCAAATACTCCCAAGCTACGTACAAATCTCTTGACAAGCACCACTCTACAATGGTGACATACACCACTGTATAATGTTGTCCATCTACTAAATTCCTGTGCAGACGATGCAGAACGCCCCTAATTGAATGTTTTCCGTAGGCCTCCTTTCCCAGTATCTTGAATATTGTCAAACTTATTCATTCCAACACTGGTTGCCATGCTTTTAACTGCCTGGGACCTCCCTGAAATTCTCTCTAAACTTCTCTCCCACATGACCAATTTGCCTCCTCTAAGATGCTTCTTCAAACTTATTTCTTTGACCAAAGCTTTGACCATCTCCCCAAATATCTCCCGTTGTGGCAAAGACTCCTGCGAGATAAGTGCAAATTTTTGTTATTGACCTGCTGCTGATCAATAGCCACTGTGAGAAATTATAGCAAGTATTCTTTATCACTACCTTCAAACCTCTCAATCGTTTTCCTGATGACCCAAATCAATACAAAATGACAGCTGCCAGTCATCGATGTGCTGTGCTGTAACATTGCAATTACTAATTGTTGGACAATAAACTGTGCCAGCCAACCCAGATTACATACAACACTATTCCCCTTTTCCCGCACATTGATGAGTGCTTTGCAGTCATGTCCTTCTCTCAGCAGAATTGAAAAACTCCACCTTTTTCAGAGAGTCATACAATCATAGAGATGTACAGCACAGAAACAGACCCTTCAATCCAACTTGTCCATGCCGACCAGATATCCCAACCCAATCGAGTCTCACCTGCCAGCACCCGGCCCTTAACCCTCCAAACCCTTCCCATCCAAATGCCTTTTAAATGTTGCAATTGTACCAGCCTCCAACACTTCCTCGGGCAGCTCATTCCATACACGTACCACCCTCTGCGTGAAAAAGATGCCCCTTAGGTCCCTTTTATATCTTTCCACTCTCACCCTAAACCTATGCCCTCTAGTTCTGGACTCCCACACACCAGGGAAAAGACTTTGTCCATTTATCCTATCCATGCCCATCATGATTTTATAAACCTCTATAAGGTCATCCCTCAGCCACTGATGCTCCAGGGAAAACAGCCCCACATGTTCACCCTCTCCCAATAGCTCAAATCCTCCAAACCTGACAACATCCTTGTAAATCTTTTCTGAATCTTTTCAAGTTTCACAACATCTTTGATAGGAAGGAGACCAGAATTGCACGCAATATTCCAATAGTGGCCTAACCAATGACCTGTACAGCCTCAACATGACCTCCCAACTCCTGTACTCAATACTCTGACCAATAAAGCATACCAAATATCTTCTTCACTATCCTATCTGCCTGAGAGTCCACTTTCAAGGAGCTATGAACCTGCACTCCAACATCTCATTGTTTAGCAACACTCCCAAGGACCTTACCATTAAGTCTTGCTAAGATTTGCTTTCCCAAAATGCAGCACCTCGCATTTATCTAAATTAAACTCCATTTGCCAGTCATCAGCCCATTAGTCCATCTGATCAAGATCTCATTGTAGTCTGTGGTAACCTTCTTTGCTGTTCACTACACCTCTAATTTTGGGGTCATCTGCAAACTTACTAACTATGCCTGTTATGTTCACATCCAAATCATTTATACAAATAATGAAAAGTAGTGGACCCAGCACAGATCCTTGTGACACTCCACAGGTCACAGGCCTCCACCACCA
This sequence comes from Chiloscyllium plagiosum, assembly GCF_037043375.1. NCBI lineage: Eukaryota > Metazoa > Chordata > Chondrichthyes > Orectolobiformes > Hemiscylliidae > Chiloscyllium > Chiloscyllium plagiosum. Next base: position 89,591,953 of record NW_028270150.1, read on the forward strand.
CCCTCTGAATTCTACCTTCAAGGCAATTCTGTATCCAAATGGCTAGTTCTCCGTGTATTCTATGAGATCTAACCTTGCTAACCAGTCTCCCATGGGGAACTCTGTCGAATGCTTTTCCTTCCAATTCCTACCCTTTTCTCAGTTTTACAAAGTCCATCTCTGACTCCCTGCTTCCCTGACTATCCTGTATCCATTTCTGCCAACAGGCTATCAACTTGTGTTCACTATAAGCCCTCCAACTCCCCCAGTTACCTCCACTACACTCCCTATAAAGAATTTTCTTTTCCATTATTCCAGTTCCTCTATCAAATCCATTCTGATGATATGACCTTCCGTAACAGTATTTTTGGGATCTTGCTCCTCAAGCAGAGATTCCCCAATGTAGCTGACAAAGCCCTGCTTTCCATCATATTTCCCATATGTCCCAGAACCATGACTCAGTTCCCCTTGTCCGTACGTTCCACACCACTGTCCTGTCATCTTCAGCCTGATGTGACCACACAACACGTTTTCCAATCCCCTCTCACCATTTCATAGGGACTGTCCCTTCCTTGATACTATAGCCCACTCTTCTGTATCCCATTCCTACAGCACCTTGTTATGCAAACAGAGGAATAACAACATGTGCCCTTTTATCTCCTCTGCCCTCACTGTCCAAGGTCCCAAAAAACGCTGCCGGATGAAGAGATTTCAATCTGGTCTTCTGCAATCACAGTTAACTATGTGGTCTCCTCTACACTGGAGTCACTAAACGCAGATTGGTGATCACCTTGCGGAACACCTCCACTCAGTTCACAAGCATGATCCTGTCATTTTAATTCTCCAGCTTGCCCTCATGCTGACATTGCTGCCCTCATTTACCACACTGTTTCACTAAGGCTCAATAAGAACTACAAAAATACCCATCTTTTTCAAGTGGGCACGTTACAGCCATCTGCAGTCAACACTGAGTTAACAACATTAAATCATAATCCCTGCCATCGCCTCCCATTTTGTTTCTTAGCTTGTTTTGTTTTTTTCTTTCAGACAGAAGCACACATGCTTCAGGCACATCTTGTGTTTCTATTTATTTTCTTTCCCATTAGCCCTGGAGGACTAACTTTTCTGTCTTTCAATCTCTTCCATATTCCAACCATAATGCAGGTTTTTCTTTTGTCCTCATCCCACTCAACGCCTCTCAAAACCTTTCACATCTCTAACTCCTTACAGTTCTGATGAGAGGTCACAGACCTGAAATATTAACTGTCTCTCTCTCTCTCTCTCAACACTGCTGCCAGCATTTGGCGTTTTTATTTCAGACCTACATCTACGGTACTCTGCTTTTCAAACACATTGTACAATCACCAAGTTCTTAATGGTAAAACATCACTTGTCTCCGTTCCAAAAATTGTTTTGCTTTAGTATTTGGAAAGCATTTGCAATGCAACAAATAATGCAATTTTATTTCTCAATTCAGATCTAAATCTGCTTGCCACTGCAGCAAAGTATATATGAATTATCAGTCTCTTCTGTCCCCTTCATACATTGCGTCCTTTCAGGATTTGCTTCCACTGCATTGCGAAGTAGTTTGGAAGGTCAGGGAATTGGCGTTACATGTTCATGCTTCATGGAATTACATAGAAGTTACAAGCTGAAACGATTACTCAACCCAACTAGCTTATGTTGGTGTTTATGTTTCACAAGAGCCATAAAAACAAAAACTAGGAGCAGGAGTGAGCCATTTGGTCTTACGAGCGTGCTCCACCATTTGACATGATCATGATTGATCATCCAACTCAGAACCCTATTCCCACTTTCTCCCCATCCCCTTTTTATTCCTTTAGCACTAATATATGTAACTCCTTTTTTAAGACATTCAATGTTTTGGCCTCTTTGGCAGTGAATTCCATAGGCTCAACAACATCTGGATGAAGAAATTTTTTTCCTCAACTCAGTCTTAACCAGCCTACCTTATAACCTTGCATCAAATACACCTTTACACTGAGTAAAAATGTTTCTCTCGAGTTTTCTATTAGATTTAACAATATGATTAAAGGTTTCGATTGCCTCCTAGTTTTGGACCTTCCCATCAGTGAAAACATCTTCTCTCCAGCTACTGTATTGACACCTTTCACAGTGTTCAAGACCTGTATCAGGTCACCCCTCGGTGCATTCTGCCCTTTCTCAGATCTGCGATCATACTTACTCACCTTTATAGAAACTACTCCAGTGACTTGTATCCTTTTAATAATATGGACATGTGAACTGTGGACAATGTGCTAAATGTGGTCTAATGTGTAACATTATCAATGTTGGCGCTCTGTTAAAATGAGGATAATGTCTGCTGGCCTTCATGATTTCTGCATTCTCAGGTTACTCAGCTGGTCAATCCTGGAGCCACGGGGTATTTGGGGAGAAACGCCAGGAGTTGTCCACAGGAAGGAGGTTTCTCGAGCAAGGGTTCTGCTGTTCTGAACAGGATTCCATTCAGCCACATGGTCTTCAGCCCCTTCACTCTGAAGCACTAGTCCAAAGCAGAGGGAACATTTCAACTTGTGAGGGATCAGATTTATCGAGCAACAGCATTAAGGATGGATGAGAAAGTGGTCAATATTTACAGATGATTTGGAGGTACCGGTGTTGGACTGGGGTGTACGAAGTTAAAAATCATACAATTTTTAACCAGGTTATAGTCCAACAGGTTTATTTGGAAGCACTAGCTTTTGCAGTACTCTCCTTCATCAGGTGGTTTATATTTACAGATTTCTCCCACTGAGCTCACCCAGAATGAGACTCTATCAATGACACAATCTTCACTAAGCCCAGGCAATGCACATGGAAGAGATTTGCCATGAGAAAACAAGATAAACTACCGCCACATTTCGATCCACAATGGTGGACCTGAGCTGTGAGGGAACTGAATTCTGGAGCTAACTTACAATCTAGATGCTTAGTATTCTTAATCCTCATTACGGAAAAAACTAGGTGACTGGATTTTAACCCATGTATCATTTGTTTTCTGTGGGATCAGAAGGCCATAACTAGAATTGATCACGGTCATGAAACATGAACACAAAGGATATTCTCACTACAATAGACACCAACCATGCTGTCACATAATAACCATCCCACAGGGGGTTGCTAACATCTCACAGGGAGAAGGGAAGAGACAGTTTGTCTTCAGGTAATGGGAGCCCAGCAGGCTGCCAGGGTTAATTGTTACTACTGCTCTGTTACCAGCAGCAGGACCAGCTGGGAGCGGGCTGACAGCTGGCCCAAGGCAATGTCTGACAAACATTGACAGCAAGAACACACCGATTAAGTGACGAGCAGAATTCACATCAGAATTTCACAATTCAAGTCCCATCACAAACACTTAGAGTCATAGAGATGTACAGCATGGAAACAGACTCTTCGGTCCAACCCACCCATGCCGACCAGATATCCCAACCCAATCTAGTCCCACCTGCCAGCACCCAGCCCAGATCCCTCCAAACCCTTCCTATTCATATACCCATCCAAATGCCTCTTAAATGGTGCAATTGTACCAGCCTCCATCACATCCAGTGGCAGCTCATTCCAAACACGTACCACCCTCTGCGTGAAAAAGTTGCCCCTTAGGTCTCTTTTATATCTTTATCCTCTCACCCTAAACCTATGCCCTCTAGTTCTGGACTCCCCGACCCCAGGGAAAAGACTTTGTCTATTTATCCTATCCATGCCCCTCATAATTTTGTAAACCTCTATAAGGTCACCCCTCAGCCTCCGACGCTCCAGGGAAAACAGCCCCAGCCTGTTTAGCCTCTCCCTGTAGCTCAAATCCTCCAACCCTGGCAACATCCTTGTAAATCTTTTCTGAACCCTTTCAAGTTTCACAACATCTTTCCGATAGGAAGGAGACCAGAATTGCACGCAATATTCCAACAGTGGCCTAACCAATGTCCTGTACAGCCGCAACATGACCTTCTAACTCCTGTACTCAATACTCTGACCAATAAAGGAAAGCATAGCAAACGCCTTCTTCATTAACCTATCTACCTGCAACTCCACTTTCAAGGAGCTATGAACCTGCACTCCAAGGTCTCTTTGTTCAGCAACACTCCCTAGGACCTTACCATTAAGTGTATAAGTACTGCTAAGATTTGCTTTCCCAAAATGCAGTACCTCACATTTATCTGAATTAAACTCCATCTGCCACTTCTCAGCCCATTGGCCCATCTGGTCCAGATCCTGTTGTAATCTGAGGTAACCCTCTTTGCTGTCCACTACACCTCCAATTTTGGTGTCATCTGCAAACTTACTAACTGTACCTCTTATGCTCGCATCCAAATCATTTATGTAAATGACAAAAAGTAGAGGATCCAGCACCGATCCTTGTGGCACTCCACTGGTCACAGGCCTCCAGTCTGAAAAACAACCCTCCACCACCACCCTCTGTCTTCTACCTTTGAGCCAGTTCTGTATCCAAATGGCTAGTTCTCCCTGTATTCCATGAGAGCTAACCTTGCTAATCAGTCTCCCATGGGTAACCTTGTTGAATGCCTTACTGCAGTCCATATAGATCACATCTACTGCTCTGCCCTCATCAATCTTCTTTGTTACTTCTTCACAAAACTCAATCAAGTTTGTGAGACATGAAATCCCACATATAAAGCCATGTTGACTATCCCTAATCAGTCCTTCTTTGAAAAGAAAATTGGGAGTTAAGAATGGCCTTCTCTAAACATTCATGTTATTTTGCAAAGCCTCTTTCAAAATAAACTCTGTCAAAACTCTGACTAGAACATGAACAGTTTGGTTAGAAAGTCCATTCAGAACAATCTTTTGTAAAATCAAGATGGGACTTGTTATAATCGGCTTTGTGACTAAATGAAAAAAACTACAGTCACAGCTACACTCTGATTTCTCTATCAGTAATCCCAGGTCCTTTTAATTATCCCTTTGAGGGAAAGGAGCAATTCCTCAAACATAGCTACTTTTTAAGATCAGCAGTTGCCCGATTACAACAAGAGATTTTGTTTTTCCCATACAGATCAAACTAGAAGCTACTAACCTAGCAGTTTTCTTTACAATTTAAGATTCAGTCCACTCTGAGTTTTAACAAACAGTTGTCGACAGGAAGCAGGCCCTGGGAACAATCCTGATTACAGCCGTGCTAAAAATATTAATGCTTGAGGAAACGACTGCAGGATTGTAGGGCACAGCCTCTCTACAGATCATTTTAAAGAAGAACTATTAATACAAACACTTGCAATGACTCGTACAGAATAGAACATTTTTAATGAACAAAAATGGAATTGTGAATTCACAACCCTGATCTCTAGTTTACTATAGTACTAAACAAGTAAAAATAGATCTTTTCAGTCTAACAGTACAGCCTTTCATAGATGGAGAAGTTTGGTACTGAATGGATTACACTTGAGGAACAGCACAGAAAATACTGTAAGTGTTTCATTTTGGCCAAACCTGAAAAGTACTTGCGTTATCCAAGCAGAATACAGGAAGGAATTTTTCAATGATAGAGTGAAGTCCCAAATCAACTAAACCAGAAAGTGAACACAGACCCATTTCCAGCAAGCGTCCATGAGACAGAATCCAGCATGGATTTCTCAAAGAAAACCATGTTTGGCTAACCTGCTGGAGATTTTTGAAGAGGTAATGGAAAGTTGTGATGAGGGTAATGCTGTTCGTGTGTTGTATGAGTGTAACGCAAAAGATTTGTGAGAAAAAGTGTAACTCGTGGAATAAAAGGCACAGTAACAAATGGATGCAATTTTGACTGAGGGATATGAAATAAAGAGGAAAGGTTAATGGATATTTTTCAGGTTGGGTGAAGGTTTGTAGTGGAGTTTCCAAGGTTGATTTTGAGACACTTGTTTTTTCTGATATATTAAGAATTTAGATGCTGATGTGCAGGAGACAATTTCAAAATTTGCAGAGGCCACAAGATTTGCAAACATTGTAAACTGTGAGGAGAACTCTGAAAGGTCATTGACAAGTTGGTGGATAGGTGGCAGATGCGGTCAAGTGTTAGGTGATATACTTTGGTACAAAGAACATGGGGAGCATATACAAAACAAAGGGGCTGCCCTAAAAAGTGTGCAGTACATAGAGACCTAGGTATATAAGTGCTGGTACAGGAGGCAGAGCAAGCAATTAATAAAGCACATGATACCCTTGACTTTATTAACAAGAACAAAGATTGCAGAAGCAAGGAGGTCACACTGAACTTGTATAAGACTCCAGTGAGACTTCAATTAGAATACTGTTACAGTTTTGGGCACCACTCTTTAAGAAGGGTGTGAACATACTGGAGACAGTGCAAAATAGTTTACAAGAATGATTCTATAGATTTGAACAATGCAAGTTCGCCTCCAAGCCGCTCACCACCCTGACTTGGAAACACATAGCCATTCCTTCAGTGTCACTGGGTGAAATCCTGGAATTCCGTCCCTCAGGACATTATGGGTCCACCTAAGCATGGACTGCAGCAGTTCAAGAAGGCAGCTCACCACCACCTTCTCAATGGTCAACTGGAGACAGGCAATAAATGCTTGCCCAGACAGGGAAGCCCATACTTCACGAGTGAATTAAAAAAATGAAACTTCAGGTATGAGAATAGATTGGAGAGGTGTGCACCAATTCCCTTGGACAGGAAAAGACTAAGAGGAGATTTGATTAAGTTTTCAAAATCATAAAGGGGTAAATAGAGACCTAGGTATATAAGGAGTAAATAGATGGAGTAAATAGAGAGGAGGTGTTCCCTCTCATAAAGGCTTTGAGAACAAGAGGTCACAGATATGACATTATTTGAAAAAGAAACAAATGTTATCGGAGAAAAACGCTCACACAGTGAGTAATTACAGTCTGGAACACACTGCCTGGAAGTGTGGAGGAGACAGATGCAACTGAGGCATTAAAGAGAGCATTAGATGATTATTTAAATAGAAATAATATTCAGGGTTGAGGGGGGAAGGCAGCAGAATGACAATGAGCCATTATGTTTGTTTTGGGGAGCTAGAGCAGATGCAATGGGCCAAATGGCCTCTTTTTGTGCAATAACAATTGTGTGATTCAAGCAGCCTCAAGGAAGTTTTTCAGCACACAAGGGAGAATACTCAGCTGTGGTTTACCCTTGAAAATGGATCGAGAGCTGTGCTTCTGTTTTCTTGCATGCCAATATCTTCATATAATGTTGGTGTTCTAAAAATGAGAGATGTTAGGACAGGGGAAAAGGAATGATTAGTTTTACTCTGGCTGTTATGATCAGTATCAGATTTATTTTCATCAATATGTTGTGCACTCAGACTAGGATCAAGGGCAAGAGACTGAAATTCCAACCCAAAGTCACCAATTACTTCCCTCCATTACCAGCTTTTACTGTACTGCGGAGGTGCTGCTGTGGGACTCAGGTGGACAAAGTCAGAAGGCACACGACACCAGGTCCAACAGGTTTATTTGAAATCACTAACTTTCGGGATGCTGCTCCTTTGGTGAATGTACAGTAAATACTGTAAAATTCTATTTTATTGTACAGGTAGTAACCAGCATAAAGGTGCCTTTTTATAGAGGAGCAGGAATTTGTGAAACAAGAGAAACAGAAACCAAGTTCCACCCGTCACTGGGAGACTTGGAAAGTCCCTGGGTCTGCTTACTGCTTCTATTAGATCAGTATTGCAGTTCCAAAACCAGAAGCAAAGGTTTATCAATAAAATCAGGTTAAACATAAAAATCTGTCGCTCCTCCTCATTTAAATAAAAATCTTTCCATCTGTCGCACATTTCAACAGCATGGTGCCTCTCGAACCCAAACGGATACATTTGCTAACTTTCTATTTTACTAACAGCATTGAATAGCTTAGCAAAACCTTTAACTCTGTTGCTCTCACCACAGATGTTGCCAGACCTGCTGAGTATTTCCAGCACCGACCATTTTTATTTCAGACATCAGTGTTCACAGTGTTTTTTTTAAAACAGTCCTTTCGATAAGGACATAACAACATACTTCATGGGTAGACAGGTGGAAAGGAGACCGGTGAGGGGCGGTTCAGATAGCTGACCAAAGACTAAGGTGGGAATTTAGAGAAATATTTTCAAGAGGGAGTTGGAGAATGGTTTAGGGAATTCCACAGCGTTGGACCTACACAGTAGAAGGTTCTGCTAAAACTGTTTGGGTGGGATCCAATCCAATTATTTGACATGAATACAATACCTTTCATAACCACAGGACACCCCAAATGTCTTACAGACTATTAAGTCATTGAATATTCCTGATTGGACAAACCCCACAGAATGAATGGATATGCAAAGCTACAATAAAACGTCACAAGATTGCAAAAGCAAGAATTTTCCAGAACCTCATCAAATGTGATTACTTAATCGAATTTAAGAAATATTACCATAGCCCTTTCAACTGAACATCCCTTATTTGCCTAACCTATAGAATTTAAAACCAAACAGAGAGAGAGTCTGCTGAATGCTGCAGAGCCCTCTGACCAAACTCCATCTGGTGCCTCTGAAACCGCACACCAGAAATGCAGCTCCAAAAGAAAGCGCCATGTGCACCTGTTTGAACACGTCCTTCAAAGCAGCAGCTCTCAGTGAGCATGATGACGGGTTAGGATAGCCAGTGAATAATATTCTCTGCAAGTGACAGGTGCACTTGTGAAGTGAGACTCATCAAAGACTCCTGACTATACAAAAGCAACCCATCGAGATGCTGAGAGCTGACAGTGGGTCTACGTGAGTTGCCCAAGGGGATAATTACATGCTCTATATCACACCGATGTTAAAGCTACCTCATAAACAATGTGAGTCTAATGACTGAACTAGCACCAGGGACTGGAAAGTGAACCCACAAGTCCAATGACCGTTGTTCCAAATTCTTTTAATTTAACCTTACAAATCCAGTTTATCAGGGGGTCTAAGTGCTTGAAAGCTAGCTGCAGAAAGGGATTGCAAGGAAGAGTTGAAACATCTAGCACTACAAGTTAATTATTCAAAACCACAATGTGCTGCAGTGTGAATTTTTCTCCAATGTTTGCCAAGTAGAAGCAGTGCAAGAGTCACTTAAAACTTTCCGTTCCTCGTTATAAATTTGCATGAACCAATAAAAACAACTACATTTCTAACCAGTTCAGTTATTATTAATGTATTGACCTTTGACCCTGTATCTTACTCTTTCCAGCACACTAATGTTCTAACATCATTCCATTCAAAAGGGATAGGCACTCACTGGTCAGTATCTTGAGAACAAGTACTTGTATTGATATAACACCTCATCACATTTTGTCAACACACAGCACAGTGCTTTGGTGAATACTTTTTGGAATGCTTTATGTACCACAACTCACAGAAGAATTGACAAAGTTTCACCCTGTCGGGTTTATCATAGTACTGGACACATTAAGTGTTAGAAGTGCTGAAAATACTTTCCATTCAGTAAAACTTCGCATTCCTCTGCTTGATGAGCCACTTCAAATAAAAATAATCCTTTATCTATACAATATATCTATTTGTGCCCATGCATATCTCTCACTGCCTTGCTCATGATAGACCAAGACTTAGTGTTGCTGCAGAAGTGGAGAACAATCAGTGCGGGTGAAACAATTGGTCAAAAGACACTGGTCAGAGTCAAGACAACAGGTTAATTTTTAACTGACTTCTGAAAGATACAGAGTCGATTTTTTAAGTAATTGGTAATCGAACATAGATTACCCTCCAGAGGAAGTGGTGGACGCAGGTACAGTTACAACATTTAAAAGATATTTAGAGAAGTACATGACTAAGGAACGTTTGGAAGTATATGGGCCAAGCGCAGGCAGGTGGGACTAGTTTAGTTTGGGGTTATGGCAGGCATGGAGTAATTGGACCGAAGGGTCTGCTTCCGTGCTGTGTGATCCAGTGACTCTCTAAAAGGGAGCTCTGCATTTCTGAGAGGAGGTTCTGCTCAGGTCTCCCCCAGAAGTGCAGAATTATACTTGTGACAGTTTTCTTGTAGAACTGTGCAGGGAGGGCAAATCACCCCTTTTCACAGTAGTCAGCTGCAGTATTCCAAAATGTAAAGGTCCACAGACGGCCACTTCAAGTCATAAATACACAAGTGTACAGTCAGGATGCTGGAGGGCAGAGTACCGGGTGAGTAGGGTGCATTCAGGATTGGTCCAGTGGGTGAGGGAATGGGAGAGTTAGGTTCAGTCTGACCCGCAGGTGGGAATCAGGTCGGGTCCACTGGTGGGAGGTCAGGTCAAGTCATGGAGTCAGGTTGAGAGAAAGGAGCTGGGATGGGGTCAGGTTTGACATGGCCGGGGGAGGTGGAAACCATGCCAGGTCTGAGTGGAAGGTTGTGGTTTAGATCATCTAGAGAGGTGCAGTTGGAGTTGTGTAAGGTAAGAGTTCATCCATTACTCTTCTTGAGTAACTATTTATCTAATTTCATCGGAGTAGTCTGAAATCTCCAATTTAACGACTTTTGGAAGGTTCAAGATGGAGGGGAACTGCCCAGTGGAAAATTCAACTGCTCAGGCAATTACTTTCGAGTCTGCAACAATGGGGATTCCACACGGTCACCTAACATAACTCTCCTTGGTGCTGGATTAACAGCTATCTGGCCAGGGAAAAAATCCAAGACTTATCAAATAGGCCACTCCACAACAGACCATGTAGATGTCACTAAATTCTCATTAATAACAAAGATACCTTGAGTGACTGCTCAGCTAATTAAAAAATGTCAATATTTCACCACAGGGTCACCGAGGTGATTGCTTCAACTGAGTGTGGATGGTTAAGCTCTTGAGCATGAGGTGAGATGGGGGGAGGCATAAAGAAATTCAGAGTGAATTCGGGGAGGGATTACTCAAACTGCAGGGGCCTTCAAAAAAGAAACAACACCCAACTTTCTTGTTGCTTTCTTCATGCGTCAACCATTTGTCTGTTCAGCCCACCAATGGGACAAATGTGAGGATTTAAAGGGAGGCTAAAGCTGCTAGCATGCCATATGAGATCGATACAGGCAGTGCTGCCTCAGAGTGTGTGGCCCCAAGGTATGAGGGGGAAGGTGGTCTTCACTGTTTTGAAAGCCCTGCCCTGAGTGCAGGCGCTCAGCCCACAGCGATTGCAAAACTGCAATCATCAATGAAACTGCTAATTCATTTTACTGTCAGAGTATTAAGTTTATGGAAAACTATCAACACAGTTCAAACTTTCCAGAGAGGCCGCACACAGTGGCGGAGCCAAACCGTTCATGAAGTTTTCCAAGGAGATAAAAGGATTTTTCCAGTTTAATAGGGTTACTGCAAAAGTCGAATATTAACAACTCCTATTTTTAACATTTATCATCTACAGTGGCTGCCTAAAATGACCATTAAACTAAAGATTATAAAACATATTTTTGATGATGAGTTGGAAGGCTTATGATCATGTTTGAGTTGCTCCTTTCAAATTGTTCATGAACTAAGTTCTAATTTGTAACTCTAAAGGAAAACCACTTGAGAATTTCTTGTCATACTTCACTGTCACAAAAATTTGGAAGAGGTGAAAATGCCACGTAACGAGAAGGCTCATTTAAGTCAGCTTCCAGGTAGTCATCGGTAACTAATTTGCAGATCATCTTCCAGATATGTGACGCAACATTTTACAATCTGAGAAATAATGGCTTAAGTATGACTGCTGGGAATCTGAAACAATGAACTGCAAAACTAAACACATGAAGATCACTTATTACAACGAATGATTATTCTGAGTGGATAGTCTCCATTTCAATTGAAAAAGGAAGAGAATAAGTAACTGTGATGAGTATATAAAGGGCAAGTGTTTGTGAGCATAGAATTAGCAGTGTATTAACTGCTTACATGTAAAAAATGGGAAAGGGTGAAAATGCTGGACAAGATAATAATAGTGTCTCAGTGCCTGTGAAAAAGCATTTGAAAAAAAAGAGTAATAATTTTTCCTGACTTTACAATGTGTTGAAGCTACAGTGACAATACTATGGCTTTAAGAGGTGTATTTGTCCTGGTTCTTTTTAATTAAGGTTGAGACAGAGGAGACAAAGCAGTCTGCTCCAAGGCCAAGGAAGTAAATAGCTTGTGAGGCCTTGGAGTTTTTCTTAAAAAACGTTAGAACATTAGAAGCAGTCTGAATTGGTGGGGCCAAGATCCCACAGAACCAGGATTTCTAGTTTTAGTTTTATAGCAGCAGTTGCTGCTGGGGCCTTAAAGCTGAATGAGGGAGCTGCTTTTCCTCTCTCTCTCTCTGTTAGAGCTAAAAGCTGGGGGGTTCTCTTCCTGTTGCCAGAAGTGCAGGTGAGACCATCTATTTTACTGAATCTGCCTTTGCCAAGGGTGTGCTTATGGGATGTTACCATATTGGAACAGTTAATTTAGTAGTTAAATAATCTGTTAAGTTATTCTGTTAAGTTTTCCCAATCAAGTTAAGTTGTTCCAACTTCTTCTTACTTTTGTTGTCTTTTAACGGTCGTGTATGAATAAAGTTTGTTTTACTTCAAGACTGGTAGTTTGACAAATCGAATCGCATCCGGAATGCAACACCTGGCACTTGTCTTTAAGATAAGAAAAAGTTAGGGTCTAGGCTGACTTATTAACATAGTTTGAAGGTATTTGGTCAGCTGCATAACACCACCAGCTTCTGAGGGAGTTAAAAGAACAGCAGCTACCCTCCTCTAAAAGCTCACCAACCAAAAATGAGTAATCTATAAGAGGTTGTAATGGTTGAAGAAAAAGGTTTTGCACAGTGCACCACCAATGTCATGGGACCCTCAATTGTGATCACACAAAAGGCAAGCAAGATCTCTGTTTAACATCTTCTCCCAAGTTCAGTCCCTCCAGCATGCAGCATATCCTCATAGGAAATGCTAGATGAGAAAAAGAACCAAGGTTCATCAAGTTCACCTCCAATCCTTACGGTAATAAGAGAACACCACAATAATACTGATTAATCGCAGCCTCTATCAATTAGTCCGTAATAAACCCAGCAGTGACACTTAGAAAACTCCAGTGATAAAGAGCTTTGAGAGCCATCAGTTCTAAGCCAACTGTTTTCCCTGAGCAAGACATAATTGCCACATGGAACACCACAGTGCTGCTTTAACAGATCAGGTTGATTATCAGCTCAATGCTTGAAACAGGTTTTGAAACATTCACATTCTGACTGAAGTTGGGAATGTTACCTCTGAACCAAGGAAAAAAAAAATAACTGCACAGAAACAATCGCACCATACAAATGGCTTGTGAATCTGGTGCAGCAAACATGAGTGGAAGCCATAACACAGTGCTCAGACTGGGAAGGATTGCACATCCTGCAGAGAGCGAAATGAATCTGGATAATCAGAGCCTTGGCCAAGGTCAACATGCCTCCAGAATGGCATCTGGAAGTGGATGTCAGCTTCCCATTGTTCAACGACTGAAAAAGCAAATCATTTACATTGCACAGACACTAAGACAGAAATCTCTTCAGGGAGATTCTTCCTCATAAGTGCACTAACACAGCCAGCTGGCAGAACTAGGATTGTACTGATACACAGCAGTTACTGGTTCTGTGGATACACTGTATACAGGTACAAAGCATCAGGATAAACCTACAAATTAAACACTATAATCCATCCACAGTTTGAAAGCTCCACACTGGGTCACAAAATTACAAGTTAAATTGGGCTCCACTATTAGAGGTGACGTGAATACACAACATTGCTAATTACTGTGTAACTTCCAACAGTGATACACAGCTTTGGTAATGGCATTGTTGAGGTCATTTTAATCTGCGCTGTTGCTTCTCTTACACCATCTAAAACCCCATGGGCGAAACTATTTTCAATTCCATATTTATATTCAGTGCTGGAAACCACCTAACTTGCACAAGGGCGAATTCCTCGCACAGCTGAACCAGTTCCAAAATACTTGGAACTAACCGTGGTGTTTTCCTGAAGCAAACAAAACAATGCCAAATACAAACCTGCACAAAAAGAAAAAAATACCAGGCCAGCCCCAGAACTTTTTGAGAATGATGGAGATATATTAGACTGTTAGCTCAGAGTGCATAGACTGGACAGAATAGATAGTGCGAACTGCAGATGCTGGAGATCAGACTGGTTAAAGATTGGAGCTAGAAAAAACACAGCAGGGTCAAGCAACATCAGAGGAGGAGGGGAATCAACAAGCTGCTCACATTTTCAACCAAATGAAATCCATGTCATCACTTAATCACTCTAAAAGCCTCACTTTGACAGGGAATATGCACTGTCTACTACCCTCAGAGAAACTGGTAAGGCTTTAGCAGCAGCCCAGAGAGCGTGGGCAGAAATACACAGCAATTTGGAGGGTCGGTGTGGACTGGTTGGGCCGAAGGGCCTGTTTCCACATTGTAAGGAATCTAATCTAATCGACTACCCACAATCCTGAAATGTCATTCAGAAATGTCATCAAAGCGTGAGAAATTCCAAACGAGTGCATCAACACAGAGGTCAACAGCTTGTTGATCGCAAACCTGTTTATCATGGAGTTATGGTCCAGATATATGTTCGCACGTTTGCTACGGATCCATAAATATACATGTTTACTACGGAGCTACTGGAATCCATATATAAACAGAGACGAACCTCAATTACCCAACATTCGATTATCCAAATATCGGATTAACCGGCAGGTTGCAAGGTCCCAATGCTTGGCTAAACTATGTTACCCAGCATTCAATTAACTGAACAAAATACTCCCCACCCGTGTCATTCAGATAATCGAGGCTCCTCTGTATGTTTACCATGGTTCCACCGATGTCCATATATGTATACGTGTTTACTATGGAGCTAGTGGATGTAAATATATGTATTAATTTACAATTATGTCATTGGGGTCTGCATGTACACATGTGGAGCTATAGGGGTCAGTAGAGGTTACTTGGAGGCACTGGGATCTATACATATGTATAGGTGTTTACAATGAAACTATTGGCATCCATGTATATATAAATATATATGTGTGTGTGTTTTTCTATAGTTCCATTGGGGTACAAATAAATCTGTTTATTATGGAGCTATTGGATGAAAATATATGTACATGTTCACTATGATGCCATTGGGGTCCACATACATATACATGTTTTCTATGGGGCTACTGGGGTCCAGATATATATAAATGTTCATTCTCGAGCTACTGGAAGATGTATGAAGTTTTATTTCCTGTTTACATCAGTCTGCAGATACCTCAAATATGAGGTTTGATGTCAATGAAGAGTGTTTTTGAAATTTACCAACTTCTGAAATTTAAAAGTCAAAACAAACAATATGAAATATAAACACAATAAGAGTCTTGAGCGCTCCAGCATGGACAGCTCTGGGTCAAAACGAGACTGAGAATATGGCACTTGATCTTTCGGGTATTCAACCCAAGTTCTCCTTCAATGTCATGACATACTACCTTGGTGTGAAGGTTTAAAACATGCATGCACAAGTATTCCCACATATGGTATTTTAATTTAGCTATACACTTAGCATGACTGATAGGCGGATCAGAGCAGCGACATAAGACAATGTCTGAAACTCTGCTCATTCACTCCCAGCTCCATGTTATAGAACACCACGGTTTCCCATGTCTTTCTGTTCCCAAGGAGAAAATGCACTCCACATCTTAGAGCTAACCAATCAGCTGTAACTGAGGTCAGGCTGCTTAATTAGCATTCTAAAAGAGGCGGGCTCTTTATATTGCGCTGCCACTTTATGCCAACTCTGCTAAAAGGGTGCATGTTTTCAGGTGTGGACAGAAATGTGGGATAATCCAATCAGCCATCTTGTTGGATAATTCTATATCTAACACTGTTGGAGCACTTCCTACTCCGTGGCCTCCCATATGCCTCAAGGACCTGGATGCCTGGTATGTCTGAGAAACTTTCATTGCCTTATTCTCAAACATTGCTCCTTCATCAGGACACAAAACAGTCAAACTCCTCAGCAGCATTAGTAACTTGTTCAAGATGAATGCTGCAGTTAGAAGGCAATTTTTTTTTACTGCTTTTGTCACCATGTTGTGTTTCCCATCATGTTTGCGAATAAAACAGCTCTACACCCCCTGGCAGGTACCAGAGCTGCCCATCAGATATACCTAAATTTAATGCACTTATTAAAAATCTCAGTGTATGTAACAATTAATGCAGTAGACCCTCAATCCTTACTGTGTACTACAAGTAAATTCTCTGTGTTAGCAGCTGAAGTTCAAGAAAAGTGTTGGCTTTTGCAGCGTTCAGTTAAACTTAGCAGTAAGCGGAACTGCAGAGAGAGCTAATTCACTGTTCCACAGGAACTTGGAAATTATTTTTTTTAGGATGTGGTGCACTTTCCCATTAGTTTGTGTAAAGTTTACATCTGCCCTGTAAGCAATTGTTTTAAAAGCAAAAAGGAAAAACAGAAACTAATGGAAACACAGAAGGGCCTGTAACTAGTGGAATGCCACAGGATCAGTGCTGAGACCACAATCAGTTACAACATAATATTAAGGGCTTGGAACGAGGTATGTGAATATAGTGTTGCCAATTTTGCAGATGACATAAAAAATGTGGGAAGACAAGTGGTGAGAATCACACAAAGAGTCTACAGAGAGACATGGATAGGTTAAGTAAGTGGGCCAAATCTTGGCAGATGGAACATAATGTGGCACAATGTGAGAGTGTGCACTTTGGCAGGGAGTAAGAAAGGAGAAATTATTTAAAATGAGAACGACTGCAGAAAGCTGCAGCACAAAGTGATTTGGAATCGTCGTGCATGAATTAGAAAGAGCTAGCAGGTAATAGGGAAGGAAAATGGAACGGTGGCCTTTATTTCAAAGGGAACAGAGTATTAAAAACAGGAAGGTCTTGCTAAAAAAAAATGCAAGGCACTGGTTATGATCACAGTGGAAACACAATGAACAGATTTGGCGCCCTTATCTAAGGAAAGATATACTGGCATTGGTCCCACCCAGAGAATGTACATCCCAGGTATGGAGGGACCATCTTGTGAAGACAGAGTAGATTGGACCTGTACTCACTGGAGTTTAGAGGAGTGAGATAAGACCTTATTGAAACAATCAAGATTCTTCGAGACTTGATAGGGTAGACACTGAGTGATTGGTTCCCCTTCTGAGAAAATCTAGGGCCAGAGGACTTAATCTCAGAGTAAGTGATCGCACACATTTAAGACAGAAATGAGGAAGAATTCCTTCTCTTGGAGGATAATGGATCTGTGGGATTCTTTACCACAGGCGGCTGTCAAGGCCATGTCATTCAGTACATTCAAGTCTGTGATAGACAATAACGGAATCAAAAGAATGGGCAGGAAAATGGAATGAGGGTTATCAGATCAGCCATAACCTCAAGGAATGGTGGGGCAGGCTCAATGGACCAAACAACCTACTCCTGCGCCTGCACCTTAATTGATGTGTCAGGAGCAAATTCACCAACCCAGACATACATTACCTGACTAACTAACCCTTTAAGAGTGAGTGGAGGTTTAATTTTTATTTTCATCACCATGACAGTGCCCTGCTGATTGGCTGCTTGCTGGGAGTATGACACCAATAACGGCATATCAATTTTAACGGTGAACGTTGCGAGGCCATTCAGCACAGGTGGCATCATAACTGAAGTTGGTCTCACTTTGACCTGATGTATTTTTCTAGTAAGAGGTAAATTAGTGGCAGAGAGAGGAAGACTGTGACCACTCAGAGGTAAATAACGGGACCCAAATACCACACAGTGAGGCTGCCTATGCAGAACAGCTAGAGCCTTCAACCTGGCAATTCTGTGACCTGTGCAGCCTTCTGCCACTCACTGGACACGCACTCACCCATCTCTTCACAGCCTTAAATAATCATCCAAGAAAGACATTTTCAGTTTGAACTCCACCCCCCACCCTTTCTCAACTATTCTGCCTGGACTATGTCATACTGACAGCTCGGTTCTCACATTACACCTTGTAATTTCAGCTGCTCCTGTTTAAACTGACTGTCCACACACACACACCAGTAATCAGAGCAAACTTTTACTACACACAGTATAATGTCAGCAACGGAGGAAAACAGCCTGTGAATACTATCAAACTGCATTTTTAATCAGAGGCATTTTCTTCCTTTCTGAATCGGATCTTCCCCATGATGTGCTCCAACACAGCTCGCTACCAGTTCTGGACATTCTTCTCCAGCAATTTATGTGAAAAATGCAAACAGCAGGTCAAATGGCAGTGAGAGGAAGACTGCGACCACTCAGAGGTAAATAATAGGACCCAAATACCACACAGTGACACCACACATGAGGAAAACTCAGAGGAAGAGAGAAATTAGACAAAGAACAGTTGTCCTGAACATGTCTAATACTTCAAATGCTCAATAACTTTATTATATTTATATAAAAAAAGTTTAAATTTGCAAATACAGTTCTACAACCAGCTTAGCAGCTTGATCATTTTATAAATTACTAACTTCATCCCCAAGTTCTTAGGGAAGGTCAACCCAAAGATGAAAAGGAAACTTAGCAACTACATAAATACGCTAAATCATTTCAATGCAGCAATAATTAGGCACGCATAACACAAATAATTCACTGCACTAAAAACCTGTATCTTTATCCTGTTTTGGTCGAGTCTGTAAGCATAAGGCAGCTCAGTCTAATTCTCTGAGGACCTATATCCTGACTTGCCTGTTGTCAGGAACAGCTTTAATCTGTCCAGTCAGATGGTTCCTCCCTGTAAAGAGGCAAGTACGCAACTGAGCAATATGCAAGTACTGCCGAGAACATTAAGCATCCCCCACATTTGGAAGCACATTCTATTTTTATTGAAAACTGGAAAGTTATATTAGACTCTATAGGGATCTTGACAGAGTAGATGTTGACAGGATGTTTCCTCTTGTGGGAGAATCTAAAAGTTGAGATAACTATTTAAAAAATCAGGGTCGCCCATTTAAAACAAAGATTAGGCTTCTTTTCCTCACACGAAGGGTTGAGGAGCTTACACAGTCTTCCTGAAACAGTGGTGGAAGTGGAGTCCTTGAGTATTTTTCCAAGCAGAGCTGGGTGGATTATTGTTAAACAAGGGGGCAGGCATGAACATGTGTTTGAAGTAATTCTTCAATCATGACCTTATTGAATAGAGGGATATGCATAAGATTGGCCTAATCTAGCTCCCCCCTTGACCATGACCCCACCCCCCACCACCAAACCATCATCTCCCAGACCATCCATAACCTCATCACCTCAGGGGACCTCCCATCCACCGCCTCCAACCTCATAGTACCACAACCCCGAACCGCCCGTTTCTACCTCCTGCCCAAAATCCACAAACCTGACTGCCTCGGACGACCCATCGTCTCAGCCTGCTCCTGCCCCACCGAACTCATCTCCTCCTACCTCGACACGGTCCTGTCCCCATTAGTCCAAGAACTCCCCACCTACGTCCGTGACACCACCCACGCCCTCCACCTCCTCCAGGATTTCCGCTTCCCCGGTCCCCAACACCTCATCTTCACCATGGACATCCAGTCCCTGTACACCTCCATCCCCCATCACGAAGGACTCAAAGCACTCCGCTTCTTCCTTTCCCGCCGTACCACCCAGTACCCTTCCACCGACACCCTCCTTCGACTGACTGAACTGGTCCTCACCCTGAACAACTTTTCTTTCCAATCCTCCCACTTTCTCCAAACAAAAGGAGTAGCCATGGGCACCCGCATGGGCCCCAGCTATGCCTGCCTCTTCGTAGGGTATGTGGAACAATCCATCTTCCACAACTACACTGGCCCCACCCCCCATCTTTTCCTCCGCTACATTGATGACTGTATCGGCGCTACCTCGTGCTCCCACGAGGAGGTTGAACAGTTCATCCACTACACTAACACCTTCCACCCCCGACCTCAAATTCACCTGGACAGTCTCGGACTCCTCCCTCCCCTTCCTAGACCTTTCTGTTTCTATCTCAGACGACCGAATCAACACGGACATCTACTACAAACCGACCGACTCCCACAGCTACCTGGACTACACCTCCTCCCACCCCGCCCCCTGTAAAAACGCCATCCCATTCTCCCAATTCCTTCGTCTCCGCCGCATCTGCTCCCAGGAGGACCAGTTCAAAATACGCACAACACAGACGGCCTCCTTCTTCAAGGACCGCAATTTCCCCCCCGACGTGATCGACGATGCCCTCCACCGCATCTCCTCCACTTCCCGCTCCTCCGCCCTTGAGCCCCGCCCCTCCAACCGCCACCAGGACAGAACCCCACTGGTCCTCACCTACCACCCCACCAATCTCCATGTACAGCGCATCATCCGCCGTCACTTCCGCCACCTCCAAACGGACCCCACCACCAAGGATATATTTCCCTCCCCTCCTCTATCAGCTTTCCGTAGAGACCACTCCCTCCGCGACTCCCTTGTCAGATCCATACCCCCCACCAACCCAACCTCCACTCCCGGCACCTTCCCTTGCAACCGCAGGAGGTGCAACACTTGCGCCCACACCTCCCCCCTCACTTCTCTCCAAGGCCCCAAAGGAAACTTCCATATCCGCCACAGATTCACCTGCACCTCCACCCACATTATCTACTGCATCCGCTGCAGCCGGTGTGGCCTCCTCTATATTGGCGAGACAGGCCGCCTACTTGCGGAGCGATTCAGAGAGCACCTCTGGGCCACCCGGACGAACCAACCCAATCACCCTGTAGCACAGCATTTCAACTCCCCCTCCCACTCCACCGAGGATATGCAGGTCATTGGACTCATCCACCGCCAAACCACAACAACGCGACGGTCGGAGGAGGAGCGTCTTATCTTCCGACTGGGAACCCTCCAACCACAGGGGATGAACTTGGACTTCACCAGTTTCTTCATCCCCCCTCCCCCCACCTTGTCTCAGCCGAATCCCTCCAGCCCGGCACCGCCTTCCTGACCTGCAGTCTTCTTCTTGACCTCTTCGCCTCCACCCTACTCCGACCTATCACCTTCACCTTGACCTCTTTTCACCTATCACATTTCCAACGCCCCTCCTCCAAGTCCCTCCTCCCTACCTTTTATCTTCTCCTGCTGAACACTCTCTGCTCATTCCTGAAGAAGGGCATGTGCCCGAAACGTCGAATCTTCTGTTCCCTAGATGCTGCCTGACCTGCTGTGCTGTTCCAGCAATAAAGTTTCAGCTAATCTAGCTCCTGGTTCATGTGCTCTCCTGTAACTGTAAGGTGAACACTTGCTACTTGTATTGTTACTTTGACACATAGAGATTCCCCCTCCACCCCTATCTTTTTACGTTTGAAAGAGAATAGTATGTAATTAAACACATCTCAGACTCCATCCCACCAATTCACTGCCTCAGGTTCAATGGACCAAATGTCACCATTTCCTGTGACTCAGTTTTGAGTCAATCAGCAGAAAAGGGAAGGTGCAGCTGTGGTGGTGAGGTTAACTGACTTCTCTATTAAATGAAATACAAATTGAAGAAGAATGCTGAACTTGGAATGTTGAGAGGGGGAAAAATGTGGACAATTAAAAGTGACCTATAAACGCAAACATGATACTTACAAACGTGTGGCAGACGAAGGCAGAGAGGACACATTTATTAAGGAGGTAATGATTACAGCAAATTTAAAAGAAATGTTTAATCAGATAAGGAGAACACAAATCTGCAGAGATTCCGCTAAAGTTGAGAGACTGCATCTGAAGCACAATTTTTGTTACTGATCTAATAAAAGGTCAGTTGTGCACAGAATATGGAGTGGACAGTGCAACAAAGATATGTCTCAATGTGATGGGGGTGAGCAGCAATGGAATGCAGGAAGGTAGCTAAGGTGAGACTTTGTCCAAGCGTATAATGCAATAAATAGGGTAGATAACGGAAATCTGTGCCATTGTTTCACAGTAGGTCAGGCTGGAAGGATCAGAGACTTAAGGATGGAAAGTAACAGAATTTGATGCTACTCAGAGGGAAATGTTTAAAATAAACTTTGCTCCCAATTTCCTTTCATCCATTGCTTTAGGAGTATTCAGAAATATATCTGGACATAAGATGGGAAAGCTGAAGTTATTGGATGGACAAGCCTCACTTGTCTACGAAGCGTGCCCCTTACTTGACTATTGCTACAGGATGAATTCGAAGAGCTGCTTATTCAAAAGCGATCGCAATCAGTTTTCATGGTTTCCTGCAGTTGATAGGTTTCAGATTGGCTCTCCATCCACTTTTATAGAATTGGCAGTTAAAGATTTAGAGTCATAGAGATGTACAGCATGGAAACAGACCCTTCGGTCCAACCCACCCATGCCAACCAGGTATCCCAACCCAATCTAGTCCCACCTGCCAGCACCCAGCCCATATCCCTCCAAACCATTCCTATTCATATACCCATCCAAATGCCTCTTAAATGTTGCAATTATACCAGCCTCCACCACATTCTCTGGCAGCTCATTCCAGACACGTACCACCCTCTGTGTGAAAAAGTTGCCCCTTAGGTCTCTTTTATATCTTTCCCCTCTCACCCTAAACCTATGCCCTCCAGTTCTGGACTCCCCGACCCCAGGGAAAAGACTTTGTCTATTTATCCTATCCATGCCCCTCATAATTCTGAAAACCTCGATAAGGTCACTCCTCAGCCTCTGACGCTCCAGGGAAAACAGCCCCAACCTGTTCAGCCTCTCCCTATAGCTCAAATCCTCCAACCCTGGCAACATCCTTCAAAATCTTTTCTGAACCCTTTTAAGTTTCACAACATCTTTCCGGTAGGAAGGAGACCAAAATTGCATGCAATATTCCAACAGTGGCCTAACCAATGTCATGTACAGCCGCAACATGACCTCCCAACTCCTGTACTCAATACTCTGACCAATAAAGGAAAGCATACCAAACACCTTCTTTACTATCCTATCTACCTGCAACTCTACTTTCAGCTATGAACCTGCACTCCAAGGTCTCTGTTCAGCAACACTCCCTAGGACCTTACCATTTTACTGATGCTTGCAAATAGAGATCATTTCTCAGAAGTCTGAACTTGAAACACCGAATTGCATGAAATAAGGAGTCCTCCTCCATAACATTCTTTCCTCTAAAATAATTTGAGTAAAATCTGGTTGATGGTCTTTAGTCTTTTTACAGCTTGCTCAAGACTGGAAAATACCACATACCCAAGTTGGATATCAAGTCTGCATTTGGCCATACTTTTGTCATTAATCATTTATTTAATGGATAGATTCAACGATATAAAAGCCTGTCGTTATATAACAGTGAATTTTCACACAGATGGTCTTCAAACATACCGAAGTTGATAAGGGGAACATCAAGGACTCAACTTGCAACTCCAAGACCCCAATGCGTACATTAGCTGCATTGCTGAAATTAAATAAGTCCTTAAGTATTGAAGAAAAAACACCAGCTTCATTAAATGTTGAAAGCCTAAATGACTTGAGAGAGACACACGCAGACAAAGAGCGAGCCAGCATGAGGAGGAAATGTAAAAGAATTTTGAAATCATGGTTTTCACAAAGTTCCAAAGCATTTCACACCTAACTAGTGGAAAGGGTACAGCACATAGCGCTATGATGTTGGGTTTTATTACAACTACATAGCTCTTCTTTAAGACTTCTCCTGCTTCATCAATCTTCTTCACCTACAAAGCTGAAAAGTTAAATCGGTTTATTAAGATCGTCATCTCAGAGGCCAATCTGTACTCAACAATCTGCTCTGAAAACTCTGCTGACACTTTGACAGCTAGGACAAATTCCACCAAAGCTCAGCCAGTCTACTACATTCTGAACAAAACTCAAAAGTCAAAAAGCTATCATGATGAACTTGAAAAATGCCTAATTGATTTCAAATTATTGTGGAAAAGTATCTCAAAAGGTTAAGCAAGTTAAAGAAACTATTTCACACTGCTATTATGCAGTGTTAGCAAGTGAGGCTTTCCACTAATAGGGTGCTGGGGGCAGTCCGAAACAAAGTTGCCATTTAATACTATAATGTTGCTCTCTCATACGAGGGAGACAGAGAGAGACAGAGAGGCAGTTAGAGAGAGAGTTAGAGAGATAGAGCGTTAGAGAGATAGAGAGAGAGACAGAGACAGACAGAGAGAGAAACACAGAGAGAGACAGAGACAGATAGAGAGATAGATAGATAAGAGAGAGATAGAGAGAGGTAGAGATAGAGAGAGGTAAAGATAGAGAGATAGATAGAGAGATAGAGAGAGGGATAGAGAGAGGGATAGAGAGAGAGATAGAGAGATAGAGAGAGAGAGAGCCAGAGGCCGCAGCCCACTGTTCTACAAACAAATTATGTTCGGACCTTTTATCTTTTCTGAATTACCCAGAAATCTATAGTTTCCAGTTACTTTCCCTATGGAAGTGTCTCAATCAGCATCAACTTACCAACAATCAACATTCTTTTCTTCTCAATTGTTGAGATCATTTGAATTTTAGCATTCTTGTATTTTTTTTTCTGATGATTGTGAGGTACAAAGTTTCAGCAATAGTTGTGTTCTGTCAAACACTATTCAGTAATTCACATATCCCCCAGTGACTTCGAAAATGTAAAAATTAGGATGGTTGATTTTTAAAATTAATTTCAAAAGTTGGATCAAATTACAAAGCCTTGGTGAGAACTAGTTCAAATGGTGGAAATCAACTCCTTAACCAATCCCTGGCTGCAGCTCCACCATCTCTAAAGGAACAACAACATAGAGAGCAAGATTTTCCTCGAATACAAATCGCAACTCTGCATGTTCACATTCCTGAAGAAGGGCTTATGCCCGAAACGTCGATTCTCCTGCTCCTTTGATGCTGCCTGACCTACTGCGCTTTTCCAGCAACACATTTTTAAGCTCTGATCCCCAGCATCTGCAGTCCTCACTTTCTCCATGTTCACATTCTACCCAACGGAGACATAACAGTCAATGGCCTGCTAGAGATAAAAGATGTCCCAAAACTGCAGAATTCACATTAAAAATTTCCACTTGCAATGTGATTTAATATCAAACTATTAAGGAAGCCCAAAAGGCTGAGACACAGAAATGAAAATGAGGAGGCCGACTGACTGAAGAGAACAACTTGATTCTGCACTCCAGTCTTACTTTCCAGCACTGTCACCACAACAGATTTGTGTTAAGGTCAACCTTACAATTGTTCATATGCTTCGTTTAGAAATCATTTCCAGACTTTCTAAAGACCGTCTGCCCTGACTCAGCTCACGGCCTGCCCCAGCCCAAGTGGGATGTGTGCAGACGAGGCAGCGAGCTCCATCTGTGAAAGTGAACCCCCCAAAAGTGAACATCTTGATAACAAATTGCAACAGAAATGGAAATGTTGGCAGTGAGAGCTGCAAGCATTGCCAGTTGACAATACGCCCCTTGAAAATATTACCTCTTTTAAAATTGACCCCCCCCCCTTATCCCTTAAAGCTTTGCCTTAAATAGTCTCAAAGTTCAACCTTTATATGACTACATAAAGTACACGTCAGAGGAAACTCAGATAAGTTTGTGAACCTACGCAATGCCTGAGTATCACATTAAGACAAAATTTCTACAGGATCTTTTAATATTAGACATATACATTGTTCTGTTATAGTGTGCATTTAATCAACAGAAATTTGCTGTAATGCGATTGATAAATTGGGGATGCTGTTTCCACAGCATGAACTTTTAAAACGTGTTGACAGTAACGGGAATATAGCGCCAACACTTTAACTGCTTCTTTGAAAGCGTAACTTTTCTTTAATGCAGGGTTGCACATGAACTCAACCATCGCGCTATAGAACTAACCGTACTACAGCATTAAATGATTTAAACACAATGTAATAATGCCCTTTGACCCGCAAACAGATTTAACATATTTTCCAAAAAAGCAGGACTAAGGTAGAGGAGGGGATTACTTGAGTAGGAGGGGATTGCTTGAGTAGAAGGGGACCCTTGAGACACATTGAGTAAGTCTTTCCAAAGGTTGGATCTGCAAACAGTGTGTACCCTTAATCTCACTTTGACCGCCTCCTGAACTGCAGCCTACTGAGTCCAAAGCCAACTAGAAGGGAAATTGCTCACATTTCTCAGTAGGAACAGGGTATGTTCAGAACACTGATTAAAGTCAAGCACAGCACATCAAATAATGCATCAAACTGTAAAAATACATTCCTACATTACAGATAAGCCATATCACATCACACAGCAGTGTACTTCTTCCCAAACAGCAGCTTTCCCAATCAAACATTTCTCAACAGATAATTCCAGTGGTGACATTTCTTTAGCGCAGAAAGCAGTGATGCCAACGCCAGATCAATTTAAGGCTTCATAAAAATGTCAATTTTGTGATGTTCCACAGCCCTGGAAACCAAATTGAAGTCTTTCATTTCAGGCATTTCATTTATTCTCACATCAATGACTCAAACCCGACAGCATTTCAGTGATAACCAAGTTGATTCTGCAGATTTCAAACGATCTCTGATTTGACTGGGTCAACCTGATGGATCATTAGGACGTGCTGCCAAGATTGTAATCTACTCAAACACTAACACCGAGATCCAGCCTTTAGTAACGCGATCAGCTGATCTTGTCACAGGCCTCCTCACAACCCCATTACTCGAGAAACAAATACTAAAACCTTTGGGAGACGGTTACAGATACTACACATATTCACAACTCTTGTCAGATTCTATCATTATATCACAGCCTGAGAATGTAATCACACTCTTTCCATGGTGATTCTCATTCACTTGTCACCGGCTGGTTTTAAATGAAATGGACAATGGTGCAAAGTTAAACCACAGAGATAGAGAGGAGGACAGTTAGAGACAGCACTCACTCTGGCTGTTGACCCTATTCAACATGAGGTGTTCTACTCACCAACACTGACTCCGCACAGCTTAACATGCACAAATAAACCACCCCAGGAATAAAGGACAAACTCAACAATCTGCAGTACCCTTCTTCTGCGATGTAATGTCTCTGCTATTCTGTTAATGTACACTTAAATTTCCATTGCTGCTGTGTCTTTGCATGAATCGTACGCTCCTAATAAAGTTGTTCTCTGGAGCTTAGCGATTTACCTCTGGCTGAGCTGTTGCTCTGCTCTACTGGATCGCTGGCAGTCCCAAAGGTTGGACCTGCAAGCAGTGTGTACCCTTAATCTCACTTTCCTTTGACCGCCTCCTGACCTGCAGCCAACTGACTGTGCCCAAAGCCAACCAGGAGAAGGGAAATTTTGATTCATACTGCGATGACAGGGACATTTAGACTTTCAGAATTCCCCACAACTGACAGGACTGACTGACCAGAAACATTGGAAAATATCTCTGATTACTAGGGTCAACTTCTCTAAACACTGGCAATTTATCTGGTAGAGGTGGCATCCACAGTAACAATCGATAACTTGTTTTAATTTATTCATCTGTGAGATGTAGGTGCTGCTGGCCAGGTCAGCATTTATTGCCCGTCCCTAGCTGCCCCTTGAGAAAGTGCCTTCTTGAACCACTGCAGTCCACCTGCTGTGAGTTGACCACAATGCCCAGAGGGAGGGAATTCCAGGATTTTCACCCAGCGACAGTAGGACAACGGCGACATATTCCCAAATCAGGATGGTGAGTGGCTTGGAGGGAACCTTGCAGGTGGCGGTGTCCCCATGTATCTGCTACTGTTGTGTTTCTCGAGGGAAATAGTCGTGGGGTTGGAAGATATTGGTTAAGGAGCCTTGGTGAATTTCTACAGTGCATCTTGTAGATAGCACACACTGCTACTACTGAGAGTCAGTGATGAAGGGACTGAATGTTTCTGGATTTGGTGCTAATCAAGCGGCTGCTTTGTCCTGGATGGTGTCAAGCTTCTTGAGTGTTGTTGGGGCTGCACCCAGCCAGGCAGGTGGGGAGTCTTTCATCGCATCCTGACTGCCCCCTTGTAGATGGTGGACAGGCTTTGGGGAGTCAGCAACTGAGTTACTTGCCGCAGCATTCCGAGCCTCTGACCTGCACGTGTAGTCATTGCGTTTATGTGGTGAGTCCAGTTGAGCTGCTGGTCAATGATAACACCCAGGATGCTGATAGTTGGGGATTCAGTGACAATAACACTATTGAATGTCAAGAAGCAGTGGTTAGACTGTCTCTTATCGGTGATGGTCACAGCCTGGCATTTGTGTGGTGTGAATGTTACTTGCCACTTGTCAGCCCAAGCCTGGATATTGTCCAGATCTTGTTGCATTTGAACACGGACTGCTTCAGTATCTGAGGGGTCAGGAATGATGCTGAACACTCTGCAATCATCAGCGACTTGCCCTTCTGAGGGAGCATTATGATAGAGGGAAGGACACTGATGAAGCATCTGAAGATGACTGGGCCAAGGACACTAACCTGAGCTATTCCTGCACAAGTCCTGGAGCTGAGGTGATAGTTCTCCAACAACCACAACCATCTTGGTACATGTCAGGTATAACTTCAATCAGCAGACAGCTTGCTCCCTGACATCCACTGATTCCAGTTTTCCTAGGGCTCCTTGATGTCACACTTGGCTGAATGCATTCTTGAAGTCAAGGGCAGTCACTCTGCCCTCCCCTGTGGAATTCAGCTCTTTTGTCCACGTTTGAACCAAGGCAATAATGAGGTCAGGAGCTGGGTGGTCCTGGTAGAACCCAAACTGGGCATCAGTGAGAAGGTGCTGCTTGATAGCAGTGTTGATGACACCTTCCACCACTTTACTGATGATCGAGAGTAGATTGAAAGGGCAGTAATTAGCCGGGTTGGACTTATTCTGCCTTTTTATCTACAGGACATACTTGGGCAACCTTCCACATTGTCGGGTACATGCCAGTGTTGTAACTGTACTGGAAGAGCTTGACTGGGGGAGCGATAAGTTCTGGCACACAAATCTAGGGTTGCAGAGAGAAACCTGAACTAATCTCTTACATGGGAGATATGAAAAGATACTTTTTTGCCTCATAACTAAACAGAAAAGTGTCTTAAATTCAAATCTCTCTCACTCTCTCTCTCACTCTAACGATTGGATTTACCCTGAGGGAAAATCACAGGTTTAAGTTGTTGGTTTGAACTTTGTTTCTTTTGGGAGATCCCAAGGAAAGACATCATTCTGCACTGACACAGCAATTTCCCCTTACCTAACTTAGTTAGGGTAGAACAGTGTTTCACCCAACTCTGAGCTGACAAAATTGAACTCCTGAATTGGTTTGTTCAGTGATCAGTTTTGAGAAATAACTGAAAGGAGAAGATAGAGAGATAGAGAGAGACAAATAAAGACAGAATTTGAGATCATGGGGAGTGGGCAGCTGAACCCACAGCAGCCAGTGGCATAGTTGAAGAGGGAGGATAGACCAGAGATGAGAGTAAGAGAAACACTGTGCTCTGGGGTTGGGGGGTGCCAGGAGTAGTATGGAAGGCTAAAAGAACTTAGAGTTGAGACATTGGAACACTCGTTCCTTTAGAAAACAAAGGCTCCATTAAACAGCATCAGGCCAATAGTCAAACAGCTCTTACTCATTATTTGTGTAGCCCCTAAGTCAAGTCTGAACCTGATACAATTCTAATTGTCAACTTGAATGTCCACACACCAGTTGAGTATATAAACTAGACATCGTGCACTTACAGGTGTGTACACAAACTGGATACTGTACACCAACACGTGAGTATGAAATGGATATTATACACTCAGAACTGTGTATGAGTCTGATATTATACAGTTACAGCTGTGTGCATAAACTGGCCATTGCATACTTTGAACTAACAACTGTCATTTGTTTGTGCACAGTGGCTCAGTAAAAACCCTGAACTTGGCTCTGTTGTTTAATTGGTGACATTCCAAACAAACCAATATGTGTGGAGCAGTCAATAAACACTGAAAAACATACATGCCACTTTGATACTCCCATACAGCTGCTGTATGTTTAAAATGAACATTTCAAAGCAATTCTAAGTGTTAGTATATACAAAACTTTGAGGCTGCCACAATTCCAGTTCTGTTGATCCTTTCACGGTCTCGAAGCAGAAACCACTTTTGTAAACAGATGAACAAATTCATTTCGGAGTTGACGCTAGGGCCATTTAAACTGAAGCACATATCTGAATGACATCATTGCACCTTCCTTCAATCTGTTTCCAATTTAAGTTTTTTTTTAAAAATCTGACTGGTCAAGATCAACCACCATTTCTACTTTGCAGTTCAAACACGCAATGTGCCAGAGTCTTGAATTCCACTGTCCATGATCCTGGTACAGAGATGACACGAGTGTAACTGAATCTCTCTCAGATGTGGGCAGTCTTGTTCCTCAGTCTGACACAACCCATTTGTCAGATCCAGATAGGGAAAAAGCACAGATCTGAGCCATACCTGAATCAGGATACTGTTCAATTTCTCAAGTAGCAGAAACACAACAAATCCTTTTGGAATTAAACCAGTTTAATCTACATACCAAGCACACAACTCTTTCAAGACATTGGTTCTTGGCTAATGCAAGACACAATTCAACAGTCAGTCAACATTCTAACCAGGTGCCTGGATTTTTATTTATTATTCGATCTGGGACCTGTGGTTAGACCAGCCTTTATCGTCTATCCCTTGTAGCCCTGGAGAGGCTGAGTTGTCTTCCTGAACCACTGAAATTCTTGGACTATATGTACACCCACAATGCTGCTAGTGAGGGAGTTCCAGGATTCAGATCCAGTGACACTGAAAGCACAGCAAGGTATTTTCAAGCCAGGGTGGTGCGTGGCTTGGACAGCGACTTGTAGATGGTGACGTTTTCATGTAACTGCTGCCTTTGTCAGGAATTATGGTTTGGAACATGCTGTCTGAGGAGACTGGGTGGAGGTGTGCATTGTGTAAGTGGTACACACTTCTGCTCCTGTGCATTAGTCTGGAATGGAGTGAATGCTGAAAGCTTTGCCAATCAGACAGACAGCTTTTCCTTCGATCTTACTGAGATTGAGTGCTGCTGGAGCTGCATCTATCCAGCCAAGTGAAGTTTACCCCGAACGATTCCAATTTTGCTCGAGCGCACGATGCCACACTCTGTCAAATGCCACCTTGGAAGTCAAGGGCAGTGACTCGGACATGAACTGACATGCGTTCAACTCTCTCATTTATGGTTAGACCAAGATTTGTAATGAGGTCAGGAACCAGGTGGTCTTGGTGGAACAGAAATTAGTTAGGTTATTAATGAGCAAGTGCTGCTTGACAGCACTGATGATCAGCTCTTCTATCACTTTGCTAACGATCAAGAGGGTAACTGACCAGGTTGGGTTTGTGCTGCCTTTTTTTGGGAGAGAACATACTGGAGTAATGTGTCACATTGCTTGGAGCTTCCAGCATGATACCATTGGGAAGCACAGTGCTGCTGCTGTACTCCTTCAACAAAGCAGCTCTGATCATGTTCAGAGGTGCTGGGCCTGGTAAAACAGACTGACATTTAATTCAATGTACCTAACGTCAATAATTGTGATGTATCTTTTGCGGATTCAAAATGCTCCATCACAGTACTGTTTGAGATTGTTCTGATTAGACTCTCAGTGGTGCCAGACCATCTCTGGTGTACCATCTTCATTTCATAGTCATTAACTGCAACGTGAAAGCTGTTCCTTTGCTCCCACACTCCCTTTATCCAGTGTCTGGGCTCGTAGACTATAATTTGTGGGATATCTTTGGGGCAGGATTGAGATTTTAAATGCTATGTAAAAGTGCAGAACACAACAAAACCTTTAATATAGATTTTAAGATTGAGCATCCGATGTGGGTCCCAGCTGACTAATTATTTCCCTTGAAGACAGCAAGATCTCAACTGTCCTCCTTACAGAACCAGCACTAAAACAGCAGCAGCTTGCAGTCAGGTTAAACCTGGCTTCTTACAGCAAAACTCAGCACCAGCAACACAACACAATGTGACAAACCCATCTACTCCTCCAACACAGAAGACAACATGGTGGAGACCCTCCTCCCCCTCCCCACCAAAATACAGAGCATGGTGAGGTTTACCTGGTCACTACATAAATAGTGAAATGACACAGACAAGCAACACAACCAGTGAGTCCACTTAGACCATACCAGTGAAAGGACTGGTGTGGGCTAAGTGGGCACCTCAGGGGCAACCCATGATGGTTAGAGGAGGCACTTTAGGATATGAGAGGGGGTCAGGTAGCACCCTGAAATGGCGTCATTGGAAATCTGATGGAAAGTGCATTAAGGAGCCTTGGTTAATTTGTGCCGTGAATCTTGCAGATGGTATACACTGCTGCTACTGAACGTTGGTGGTGCAGGGAGTTGATGCTCGTGGGTGTGATGCCAATCAGGTGGACTGCTTTGTC
The DNA here is from genome assembly GCF_037043375.1 of Chiloscyllium plagiosum. Classification (NCBI taxonomy): domain Eukaryota; kingdom Metazoa; phylum Chordata; class Chondrichthyes; order Orectolobiformes; family Hemiscylliidae; genus Chiloscyllium; species Chiloscyllium plagiosum. Next base: position 89,624,215 of record NW_028270150.1, read on the forward strand.
CTGGGTGGTGTTTAGCTTCCAGTGTTGTTGCAGCTGCACCCACCCAGGGAAGTGAGCAGTATACCATCACACTCCTGACCTGTGCCTTGTAAACGGTGGACAGGCTTTGGGGAGTCAGGAGGGGAGTTTCACACTGCAGATTCCGAGATTCTGAACTGTTCTGGTACCCGCTGTCGATCTGGAAAATCCAACTTAGTTTCTGGTCAACAGAAACTCCTAGGACGTTGGTGGTGGGAGATTCAGCAACAGTAATGTCACTGAATGTCAAGGGCTGCTGGTCAGATTGTGCCTTGTTGGAATTTGCCATTGCTTGTCATTTGTATGGTGCACATGTTACTTGCCATTCATCAGCCCAAACCCAGATACTGTCCAGGTATTGCTGCATTTGGACATTTAGCGGCTTCAATGTCTGAGGAATTGCAAATGGTGCTGAAAACAGTCAATCGTTAGCTGGTCTTTTGATGGCGGGAAGGTCATTGAAGAAGTCGCTGAAGATGGTTGGGCCGAGGACAACAGAACTTCTGCAGAGATGTCCTGGAGCTGAGATGACTGAGCTCCAAACACAACCATGTTCTTATTCAACGTTGGGAATGCTTGCCCCCAATACCCATTGACTCCAGTTTTACAAGAGCTCCTTGATACAACATGCTGTGTGTAAGGGAGGATGGGGCAGAAAACTCAGATCTTACAAAGTGAGATTGAGAAGTTAATGCCGAAACACTCTCGAGTGAAGATTTAAATGAGATTTATGATGATAAAGAATATTGAAAGGTAGACAAAAAAAGGATGTTTCTTGGCATTCTAGAATGAGAGGTCATTTTTCAAATCTGCCTCCCCTTATCCTAAAATTGAGATGAGGAGAAATGATTTCTCTCAGAGAATTGCGAATTCGCTACACCAGTATGTGGTGAATGCTCAGGCACTGTGTGAATTGGAGGAGGAGAGAAACAGATTTTTATTGGTAATGTATTGAAGGGCTATTTGTGATAACAAGACATACAAAGCCACGGGTCAAGTGCTGGAAAATGGGATTTGAATAATTAGGTGCTTGTTTCTGACCGGTGCAGACTTGAAGGGCTTTTTTTCCGTACTGTCGACGTCTGTGACTCTGTAGCTAAGATACTGTCCCAATGGGGGAAAGCAATACCCAACACAGAGGTCCTGGGCATCTCATGAGGTGGAACTGGCTGCTCCGTTAGGTGGAAAATGGAAATAAGTTATTGAAGAATGATTTTGAATCAATCGCCTCAAACGCGTGTTGCCACATCCCCTGGGTAGGCCCGACTTTCTGGCCACTGGGCCACATGGGCCCCCAACCAGCTTCCGATAAAATCAGAGTTTATTCAAAACCAGATAGAGGCTCACAATCTGTTTGTCGTTGGCTATTTCAAAGCCCACTTGGCAGGAGTTTTGCTTTTCAGGAAACAGTGAGCCTGGGCTCAATTTGGAGCCTCCTCGGAGATAGAAGCCAGTGAGGTCATGTCCCACAACAGGCAACATGTCACCTTGGTATCAGCCATTGCCACATCCCTCCCTAGGCCCAAAACTTCTGGGTTCAAGGCTCAGTCTGGAATTTGCAGCAACGCTTCAGTGCAATAGTGAGGGAGTGCTGTTTTTCCTTTATGTGACATATTTAAACAGTCTGCCTTTAAGGGAAAGGATTTTGTGATACTATAACTATAGGGAGTTCCCCAGTATCCTGTCACTGACATTCCCTTCATAGAATCCCTATAGTGTGGAGCAGGCCATTTTGCCCATCAGGACCAGTGCAAGCCATCCAGACCCACTCCACTACCCTATCCCTGTAACCCTGCATTTTCCATGACTAACCCCCCCCCCTACCTGCACATCCATGGGCACTATGGGCAATTTAGTCTGGCCAATCCACCCAAAATGCACATCTTTGGACTGTGGGAGAAAACCCATGCAGATTCTGAGAGAATGTGCAAACTCCAGAGTCACCCAAGGGTGGAATTGCACCTGGGTTTCTGGCATTGGGAGGCAGCGGTCTAACCACTGAGCCACTGTGCCAGCCCTAATTTTTTTAAAAATCACCAAAAAGGTAATATAACTAGTCAGATCTCTCCTTACTGTATTTGCCTCCTGAAGATAATTCACTGAAACAGTCAGAGAGCTGATTGGGAGCTAACTGAAAGGCAAATCCCTGTAAAACAGCAGCTGTGAGACCGCCCCAAAGTGCTACTGCTATTTTAAAACAGTTGGCCATTTTCTTTTCGCCAGGTGCAAAGAGGGAGGATCTGAACTTGCTGGGATTAGCCAACCAGAAAATTCTAATCAAAGGCTGCTGGTGTTTCAATCCTCAACCTTGGACGGGTATCATTTTTGATGGAAGTCCCCTCAAAGCAAATGTCATTCACAACATCATTGACATGAAAAGCTTCACTTCCAGTTGATCCGTTGTGCAAATGCAACCAAATGACTCTGCCTCCCAAGATAAACAAGCTTCAGTCACTGCAGCTGTCTGAGCAGCTCAGAGCACCTTCTGAAGAGTGCACCTGCAGCTTAGTAACACTGTCCAACTTCCTCCTGCTATGTATTTGACTCACTGACGGGTCACATTCCATTTGTGTTCTTCTTCAGACTTGCCTGTTACTGACACACAGGGGTATGGTGGATTGGCCCAGTTATCCTGCAGGTGCACTAGGGAGGATGGTCAACTTCATCCTCGGACCTGATTAGGAACAGGAATCCCTGCCACAGACATACTGCATACGGTCAGAGTAATCAGAACTTGTGAACAAGACAGAAGAGCTTCAGCAACTTGGGTATTCATAACACCCTTTAACTTTAAATAATGCCCCAAACAGGGTGCTATTCCCTTCACTGAAGGCTGCTCTTATTAGCTTTCAAATGCTCCTTTTCCTTCTCACTAACTCTGTTATTAGGCAATGCAGCCACATAGTAACATTATCTTCTACATTTGTGTTCATGTATTTGGACTCACACAGAAGAGTTCACCAGTGTCTTCAATAATTATCAACAACTTTAAACATAAAGCAACAAAACGTTTACTTCCTAACTAGCACACTGTTTTTAAATTGGTACAGAAACAGGGATAAGATAGCAAAAGCTCTTTTTAAAACTACTGACACATACTTCAACAGACAAAAAGCCCTCACCCAAAACCACCAGCTGCAGCCTGGTGGAGTCACAGACAATACAGTCAGCACATATTCCAAAGTTCGGAATATCTTGACCAGACAGCATCTATACTTATTACTCCATCTCAGATCTCAATCTCATATTTAAATCCAACAACACTCATTACAATACCATCCAGAACAATCTCTCTCAGAGTACCCCTTAAATTTAAACAGCTTTAACTCTCACTGCTACATCCTGTGCCAGTCCTATCCCTTACAGCTGGATCCTGGCAATCTCCAACGCAGTTTGTATTCCTGATAGCTGCAGTGGGGAAATTCTCTGCGCAATAGAGGAACCGCTGGGAGGTTCTCACTGATGCATGTTCAACCAGGAGCCACATGCCCCAATAAACAGAGTAGGCATCAGCGACATTTCACTGTGCGAAGGGCAGTAGTGGTCACAGAGTGAAACATTGTGAATGTAAAAGTTTATTACCATCATTTAGAGATGCAAATGAATTGTGCCTCTTGCCCTGCAGCCCAAAACAAGGCTTACACTTCGGTGGCACAATGGCTCAGTGGTTAGCACTGCTGCCTCACAGGGTCCCAGGTTCGATTCCAGCCTCAGGCAACTGTCTGTGTGGGGTTTGCACGTTCTCCCCATGTCTGTGTCTGTGCGGGATTCCACCGGTTTCCTCCCACAGTCCAAAGATGTGCAAGTTAAGTGGATTAGCCAGGCTAAATTATCCACAGTGTCCAGGGATCTGAAGGTTGGGTGGGTTAGCCATGGAAAGTGTAGGGTTACAGGGCCAGGGTAGGGGGAGGGTCTGGGTGGGATGCCCTTTGGAGGGTCGGTGTGGACTCGATGGACCAAATGGCCTGCTTCCACACTCTGGGATTCTCAGACTTACACGGCCAGCAACTAAATTGGGATCTCATTTATAATGAAATAAATTAAATGCAAAGCACTTCCAAACTCTGCTTCATAGACTGAACCTGGACCGAGTGTTATATCCGTCATCACTGTCGACACACCCACCCTCTGGATGTGAATTGCAGACAAGATTCATCTGCTCACTGATAACACAGCTCCTCCTTACTTTGAAAAAACACAGCTTGTATAACAACACTCTAGTGCAGCATTCCTGAGTACTATTGCTCTATTACTCTGCACGGCTTCTCTGTGGTAACTCCACACACAGCAAGTTCCTGTTGCGCTAAAAGAAATCCTGAGTGAATTCTCACAATCCAAACCTGAGAACTGGTTTCATCACAAGCTGATGGGATGGCAACTCCCTTCACTAAGCCTCACCTCAGGAAACTATCCAACAAGCCAACCTTGTGGCACACAGGTGTACAAAAGAACGTCCCTCTCCTCACTCAGACACTGTGTGGGGAGAATGGAGCACCAGAGGTGAATCAGGGAATCTATTTTCCAAACGTCAGAGCAGGTTTTAATGCCTCTAACCTATCAGGTTAAACCAATTATAACCACATGGACGTCACGGACGCAGCTCTCGGAGTTGGGGACTTTTTCCGAGGTTTCCAAATAGTGGATGACTACCCAGTGGAAGCTTCATCTTACCAGATAATGCTTAGAGAATCAGGAGCTCTGCACGGTCCCAGTGTGCATCTCCTGTCTGCACTGTGATACAACTGGCTCCCTGTCAAAAGACCTGACATTACGAACAAATAATCTGGCTTTTGTTTGAGATACTGGGGAGAAGCCATCTGCTCTACTTGAAAGACAAGCCATGAGGTGATTTAATATTCCATAGCGAAGGACCACACAGCACCAAACTGTCAAGCCACATTTTGGAGTTACTGACTGGAAAGCATTTGAATGCTGATTATGTTGATTCGGACACAAAACCATTAGCCAGTGAGCAAGTGCCCTAATCCTACCTATACCAGAAACTGGAGAGCAGGAGCTTCAACCCCATCGTGCTATTGAGATGAGAGTGATGCTGGAAAAGCACAGTAGGTCAGGCAGCATCCGAGGAGCAGGAAATGGACATTTCGGGCATGAGCCCTTCATCAGGAATTCCTGCTGAAGGCTTAGTGAAGGGAGTTGCCATCCCATCAGCTTGTGATGAAACCAGTTCTCAGGTTTGGATTGTGAGAATTCACTCAGGATTTCTTTTAGCGCAACAGGTGCTTGCTGTGTGTGGAGTTACCACAGAGAAGCCGTGCAGAGTAATAGAGCAATAGTACTCAGGAATGCTGCACTAGAGTGTTGTGCTGTGCTTTTCCAGCACCACTCTAACCTTGACTCTAATCTCCAGCATCTGCAGTCCTCACTTTTGCCTTGTACATGCTGATACCAACCCAGCTGATGTTAACACTGGACACAAATATATTAAGGACAAAAGAGTAACTAGAGAGAGAATAGGGCCCCTCAAAGATCAGCAAGGCAGCCTTTGTGTGGAGCCACAGAAAATGGGGGAGATACGAAATGAATATTTTGCAACAGTGGTTACTGTGGAAAAGGATATGGAAGATATAGACTGTAGGGAAATAGATGGCAACATCTTGCAAAATGTCCAGATTACAGAGGAGGAAGTGCTGGATGTCTTGAAACGGTTAAAGGTGGATAAATCCCCAGGACCTGATCAGGTGTACCCAAGAACTCTGTGGGAAGCTAGAGAAGTGATTGCTGGGCCTCTTGCTGAGATATTTGTATCATCGATAGTCACAGGTGAGGTGGCGAAAGACTGGAGGTTGGCAAACGTGGTGCCACTGTTTAAGAAGGGCAGTAAAGACAAGCCAGGGAACTATAGACCGGTGAGCCTGACCTCAGTGGTGGGCAAGTTGTTGGAGGGAATCCTGAGGGACAGGATGTACATGTATTTGGAAAGGCAAGGACTGATTAGGGATAGTCAACATGGCTTTGTATGTGGGAAATCATGTCTCACAAACATGATTGAGTTTTTTGAAGAAGTAACAAACAAGATTGATGAGGGCAGAGCAGTAGATGTGATCTATACGGACTTCAGTAAGGCATTCGACAAGGTTCCCCATAGGAGACTGATTAGCAAGGTTAGATCTCATGGAATACAGGGAGAACTAGCCATTTGGATACAGAACTGGCTCAAAGGTAGAAGACAGAGGGTGGTGGTGGAGGGTTGTTTTTCAGACTGAAGGCCTGTGACCAGTGGAGTGCCACAAGGATCGGTGCTGGGTCCACTACTTTTTGTCATTTACATAAATGATTTGGATGCGAGCATAACTTACAGTTAGTAAGTTTGCAGATGACACCAAAATTGGAGGTGTAATGGACAGCGAAGAGGGTTACCTCAGATTACAACAGGATCTGGACCAGATGGGCCAATGGGCTGAGAAGTGGCAGATGGAGTTCAATTCAGATAAATGCGAAGTGCTGCATTTTGGGAAAGCAAATCTTAGCAGGACTTATACACTTAATGGTAAGGTCCTAGGGACTGTTGCTGAACAGAGAGACCTTGGAGTGCAGGTTCATAGTTCCCTGAAAGTGGATTCACAGGTAGATAGGATAGTGAAGGCGGCGTTTGGTATGCTTTCCTTTATTGGTCAGAGTATTGAGTACAGGAGTTGGAGGTCATGTTGAGGCTGTACATGACATCGGTTAGGCCACTGTTGGAATATTGCGTGCAATTCTGGTCTCCTTCCTATTGGAGAGACGTTGTGAAACTTGAAAGGGTTCAGAAAAGATTTATAAGGATCTTGCCAGGGACGGAGGATCTGAGCTACAGGCTGGGGCTGTTTTCCCTGGAACGTCAGAGGCTGAGGGGTGACCTTATAGAGGTTTACAAAATTATGAGGGGCATGGATAGGATAAATAGACAAAGTCTTTTCCCTGGGATCGGGGAGTCCAGAACTAGAGGGCATAGGTTTAGGGTGAGAGGGTGAAGATATAAAAGAGACCTAAGGGGCAACTTTTTCATGCAGGGAATGAGCTGCCAGAGGATGTGGAGGAGGCTGGTACAATTGCACCATTTAAGAGGCAGTTGGATGGGTATATGAATAGGAAGGGTTTGGAGGGATATGGGCCAGGTGCTGGCAGGTGGGACTCGATTGGGTTGGGATATCTGATCGGTGTGGACAGGTTGGACCGAAGAGTCTGCTTCCATGCTGTACATCTGTATCACTCTAAGTCAGGTCCCTGAGAGAAACCTGGCCTGTTGGATTCTAATTTGATTTTTAATACATGGAGGTCAGGTACTGAACACATTCACAATAAGGTACTCGCGTAGTCCTAACATGAAGGATATAATATTCATCAGGCAAGAAAAAAATGATAAAACACATTACAAAATGTTGGCAAGACGTAGTTACAGATGTCAGAAAAATATGGTCCTCCTCATTTGACCCTTTACTCAAACCTCAGTGAAGGGTTACTATCATCTCTACAGACAAGTTGCTTGCTCAGAGTCAGGATGGGACAGCTGTAACTGGTTTCCTTCCAGCAGACTCCGTGCAAACACTGTTTTCTCCTTCACACATCTGCCCCAAGATAGATGAAACTGCAAACTAAACTCTATTACCTCAAACTTTGAAACACACACCGATTCCCTGAATCTAACCGCCTTGCCTCCATTTCCCGGCACGCAGACTGTCCAACCTCCTGGATTGATCTGCTGCCCTGTGTCACTGAACTCTTGCTGCTCGGCAACAAGACAATATTTTAAACAGACGGAACTGTTCACTTCTACAGCTTTTTACTACAAATTGTAAAATTTCATTAAAATGGACATACACAAAGCAGACCATCCGCTGTCTCAGCGCCAGGATCCCAAACAGAGAAATGACAAGCCCCACCTCCTCCTTCTAAACATATAAAATACAGAATTGGGGCATGACACAGTGGGAGTTAGAACCAGATGGGTCCAGGTTCAAGTCCCACCTACTTCAGTTGCATGTAGTAACAACTCTGAACAATTCACAGTCATAGAGCACGGAAACAGACCCTTTGGTCTGTGTTGACCAAGTTTCCCAAACTAAACTAGTCCCATTTGACTGCACTTTAGTCCATGTCCCCATAAACCTTTCCTATTCATGTACCTGTCCAAATGTCTTTCAAATGTTGTAACCGTACCTGCATCTACCACTTCTTCTGGCAATTCATTCCACATACTAACCACCCTCTGCGTGAAAAAGTTGCTCCTTAGGTCCCTTTTAAGTCATTCTCCACTCACCTTAAAATCATGCCCTCTAGTTTTGAACTCCCTTACCCTGGGGAAACAACCTTGTCTAATCACCTTATCTATGCCCCTCATGATTTTATACTGCACACAGGTCAGCAGGGACCTGTACACAGAGCACATTGGAAAGCATGACCCTCACTGTACACACAACAGGTGGAACCTCAATCACATTGCACTTGGGACATTACGAATCACTGACAGCAGGAATCTCGTGCTAATGTGATTCATTCTGTAAAATAAATCCTTTACATGATAAGCTTTGTGGATACAGTTTTTAATTTATTCAGCAGCTGTACATTACCAGGCAGGGATGGTACACACAACCTGGTAACAAAACAGGGAGTCATTCATCTGTATCCCAAGCTCAAACAGTTGGCTCCACATTTATCCCTAATCCCAGTAACTAGTCGACAATGAGGGGGCATGGGACATCAACATCTTCCCCCATTTTAGACTACAAGGAGACACTGTCGAAGAGGCCAGCTTCACTGACTTGGAAACACCTAACTAACTCCATCAGATCTTTCACATCCATCAGTGCTTTCTCAGAAGGAAAGTTTTGCTGCAGCCAAGCAGTGGGTGCCCAGCGTCTGCAGCTGGTGTTCAAGCTGGCAAAGTGTCAGTGAACAAAAATCCCTGACTTTTCATCCACTTAATCCAATCCGACAAACATTGTTACACTAGTTACTTCCCTTGTTACACTAGTTACTTTGATTGTTATATTAGTTACTTTGATTGTTACATTACTAATGTCCACTGTTATATTTTAACTAAACTGATAGTTATAGTGGGAACCATAGATTGTGGATGAGTGGGTACACCAGCAATGGTTAGACTGGTTGTACCACTGGTTAAACTAGTTAGAAACGGTCAAGATCAGTTACATTGATAGTTAACAAGTCCAACTTGTCACTAACTAGTCGCACTAACTTACTCTCCTCGGGCAGCGACAGGTTATGACAGCGCCTGGCCTCGGCAGGTTGCGCTGGTCATGTCAGTTAAGTTAGTTAGCGGCTAGTTAAGCGGCTGCTTTTACCCACCTGCCTCCACCGTGTCGCTGAGGTCCAGGGCGGCCGCGCTCCTCGGGAACTCCTTGAGTTTGCGGCCGCTCAGGGCGAGGATGCCGGAGCCTGCCGCCTCCACCAGGGCCCGCTCCAGGGAGCGGGGAAGGAGCGGCGCCGCTGGCGGCCCGGAGCTGGAGCCGGAGCCGGAGCCGGAGCCCGCCAGCCCGACCCCGGGGCCCGGGCACGGAGCCGCACCCGGAGCCGGAGCTGGAACCTCCGCCTCCGCCATGCTGACCCTCCTCGCTCAGTCCGCTCCCGCCGATCCGCCGCTGCTCATTTCCCGCTGCGTACCGCCCGCCGGAGGGACAACCGCAAACTGAGGCGGAAACCCCAGCAGCCGGCGGAGCGGCGGCGCAGCCTGGAGGCAGCGGGAGGAACTGCAGGCGGGAGGGGAGGAGAGAGACTGACACCCACCGGGGGGAGGAGGAACTGCAGGCGGAAGGGAGAGGAGAGAGACTGACACCCACCGGGGGGAGGAGGAACTGCAGGCAGGAGGGGAGGAGAGAGACTGACACCCACCGGCGGGAGGAGGAACTGCAGGCAGGAGGGGGGGAGAGAGACTGACACTCACCGGCGGGAGGAGGAACTGCAGGCGGAGGGGGGAAATGGGGGAGGCACTGACACCCACCGGGGGGAGGAGGAACTGCAGGCGGAAGGGAGAGGAGAGAGACTGACACCCACCGGGAGGGAGGAGGAACTGCAGGCAGGTAGGGGGCTGGGGGAAGAGACTGACACCCACCGGGGGGGAGGAGGAACTGCAGGCGGAGGGGGCGGAGAGAGACTGACACCCACGGGGGGGAGGAGGAACTGCAGGCGGAGGGGGCGGAGAGAGACCGACACCCACCGGGGAGAGGAGGAACTGCAGGCGGGAGGGGGGAAATGGGGGAGACACTGACACCCACCGGGGGGAGGAGGAACTGCAGGCGAAGGAGGGCAGAGACTGACACATATCGGAGGCGGGAAGGAACTGCAAGGGAGAGGCTGACACCCACTGGGGGGAGGAGGAACTGCAGGCAGAGGGGAAATGTGGGAGAGACTGACACCCACCGGGGGAAGGAGGAACTGCAGACGGAGGTGGGAGGGGCTGACACCCACTGGGGGGGAGGAGGAACTGCAGGCGGAGGGTGGGGTGGAAAGGGGCTGACACCCACTGGGGAGGAGGAGGAACTGCAGGGGGAGTGACTGACACCCACTGGAGGGAGGAGGAACTGCAGGGGGAGTTATTGACACCCATTGGGGGGGAGGAGGAACTGCAGGGGGAGTAACTGACACCCACGGAGGGGGGAGGAGGAACTGCAGGGGGAGTGACTGACACCCACTTGGGGGGGGAGGAGGAACTGCAGGGGGAGTGACTGACACCCATTGGGGGGGAGGAGAAACTGCAGGGGGAGTGACTGACACCCACTGGGGGGGGGAGGAGGAACTGCAGGGGGAGTGACTGACACCCACTTGGGGGGGAGGAGGAACTGCAGGGGGAGTGACTGACACCCACTTGGGGGGGAGGAGGAACTGCAGGGGGAGTAACTGACACCCACTGGGGGGGGAGGAAGAACTGCAGGGGGAGTGACTGACACCCACTGGGGGGGAGGAGGAACTGCAGGGGGAGTGACTGACACCCACTGGGGGGGAGGAGGAACTGCAGGGGGAGTGACTGACACCCACTGGGGGGGAGGAGGAACTGCAGGGGGAGTGACTGACACCCACTGGGTGGGAGGAGGAACTGCAGGGGGAGTGACTGACACCCACTGGGGGGAGGAGGAACTGCAGGGGAGAGGCTGATACCAATTACATAAAAGTATTTTAAGTAAAAGAAACATTTCCAACACCTTTCAGTTCTGGAGAAGAGTCTTGAAATATTAACTAGTGTAAAAAAAAACGAAATCTCTAGCAAACCTCAGCAGGTCTGACAGCATCAGGAAGAATGCAGAGTTCACGTTTTGAATTGTGAGGATTGATTATTTTTTGTCACTTGTGCCAAAATACAGTGAAAAGCTTTGTTTACAAACAGTACAGGCAGTAAGCAAGGATGTATAGAACAAAAGACTTAGAGGTACACAGGTTACGTTGCACAGGGTGTACAAAAGAGATGAACATAAGCAAGATCAGTATTATTTGAGGCTAGAGAATCCACTCAATAGTCTAACAACGGCCTGGAAGAGGAGGAAGAGTTGCATCCATTTTGAATAATAATCTGCCTTTTGATTCTCCTCCCAAAGTACATGTCTTCCTACATTAAATTCCACCTGCCAAATTGTTCCCCACTCACCCAATTTATAGAATCAAGCCTTCAGGCCATTAAGTCTGTATCACCAAAACTGCTCCATCCACACTCGTCTCACTTTCCTGCATGAAGCTCATGGCCTTGAATGTTATGACAGTTCTAAGTATTTCTTGAACTTTCTGCCTCTACCAATCTCCCAGGCAGTGCATTCCAGATTCCCACCATCCTCTGGGTGAAAAATAATTTCCTTAATTTCCCTGTAATGCCTTTCACTTTAAAATTATACCTGCCTTGTTGTTGACCCTTCGACCAAGGGGAAGAGCAGCTTTCTATTCACTCTGTCCCTGCCCCCTCATAATTGTGTACATCACAATCAGGTTCCCTCTCAGCTTAAAGAAACAGCCTGAGCTTATCCAGTCTCTCTTTATCGCTGAAATGCTCCAATGCAGGCAGCATCCTGGTGAATCTCCTCTGCATCTTTTCCACTGCAATTACATCCTTCCTGTAATGCGGTGACCAGATCTGCTGACATTACTCCAGCTGTAGCCTAACTGACATTCTGTAGAGCTCCAACAAGACCTCCAGGCTCTTCTCATCTATGCATCAACTAATAAAGGTAAGCATCCCAAATGCCTTCTTAACTCCTTTTTATTCCTGATGAAGGGCTTTTGCCCGAAACGTCGATTTTGCCTGTCCTCGGATGTTGCCTGAATTGCTGTGCTCTTCCAGCACCACTGATCCAGAATACTCTATTAACCTGTCCTGCCACCTTCAGGGATCTGTGGATAAACACCCCAAGTTCCCTCTGTTCCTCTGAGCCTCCTAGTGTCTTCCCATTCATTAATTACTTCTTTGTCTTGTTGCTATTTCCAAAGTGCATCACCTCACATTTATCAGGGTTAAATTCCACCTGCCACTGATCTGCCCATCTGATCAGTTCATTTATGCCTTCTGTAACCTAACACCTTTCTCCTCACTGTCAACCACCTAACCAATCTTCGGGTAATCCACAAACCTACTTACATCCATCCACATTTATGAATATTACAAACAATTAGGGACCCAGCAGGGACACCACTGCACACCAGGCTCCAGTCACAAAAACAAAATTCCAATACCACCCTCTGTCTCCTATCACTAAGACAAGTCTGGATCTATCTTGCCAAGTCACCCTGGGTCCTATGAGTTTTCACGTCCCATGTGGAACCTTGTCAAAAGCCTTGCTAAAATCCATATACTCTACAACCACTGCCTTACCCTTATGCAAACACTTGGTTACCTCCTTGAGAAATTCCACCAAATGTGTGAGACATTACCTCCCTCCGACAAAGCCATGCTGACTATTCCTGATCAAATCTTGCTTCTCTAAATGGAGATTAACTCTCTCCTTCAGAATTTTCTCCAATAGTTTCCCTACCATTGATGCGAGACTCGTTGGTTCATCACTTTTCTTGTGAAATGGAACCATGTAAGTTGTCCTCCAATCTTCTTTGGCCAAAGATGTTTTAAAACTTTGGCTTAGGGCACCCTGTTATTTCCTCCTTCATCTCCGACAGCAATCTGGGATACCACTCATCCAGATCAGGGGATTCTATCTAATTCGAAACCCATTAAAATTTCCAATATCTTCTTGCTTCTTATAATCAATCTGCTCAAGAACACAGTCCGCCCTCCCACATTCTGTACTTACATCCTGCACCTTCTAAGTAAAAATAGATGCAATTTATCGTTAACCATGGGTGAGGGCCTCGAAGACTGGAGGGTAGCGAATATTGTGTCCTTATTCACGAAGGACGGCAAAGAAAAACCTGGGAACTATAGACCTGTAAGCCGAACATCCACGGTAGGTAAGTTATTTGAGAGAATTCTCAGAGATAAGATGTGTACATGTATTTGGAAAGAGTCAGTATGGCTTTGTGCTTGGGAGATCACGTCTTACAAATTGGTTAGATTTCTTTGATGAAGCAACCAGGAAGGCAGATGAGGGCACGGCAGTAGACATCGTCTATATGGATTTCAGTAGGGCCTTTGCTAAGGTACCACATGGTAGGCTGCTCTGGAAGGTTAGGATGCTGGAGATCAGAGTCAAAATGTGTGGCACTGGAAAACCACTTCAGGTCAGGCAGCATTCGAGGAGCAGAAGAATCAATGTTTCAGGCATAAGCCCTTCATCAAGAATGCTCTGGAAGATTAGATCGCATAGAATCTAGGGGGAGCTGGCAAATTGGATACACAATTAGCTTGGTGGTAGGAAGCAGAGGGTAATAGTGGAAGGATGTTTGTCAGACTGGAGGCCTGTGACTAGTGCAGTGCCTCAGGGGTTGGTGCTGGGCCTGTTGCTGTTTGTTATCGATGTCAATGACTTGGATGAGAATGTACAAGGCCTGATTAGTAAGTTTGCTGATGACACTAAAATAGGCGGTATCGTGGAGAGTGAGGAAGGTTATCAGAAATTGCAGCAGGACCTTGATCAGCTGGGGAAGTGGGCCGAGAAATGGCAAATGGAGTTTAATATAGATAAGTGTGAGGTCTTGTATTTTGGAAAGTCAAATCAAGGCAGGAGTTTCGTGGTGAATGGTGGAGTCTTAAGAGGTGTAGTGGAGCAGAGGGACCTCAGATTTCAGGTGCAAGGTTCTCTGGCCCTCATCAGTCAGGGCACTGAGTACAGAAGCTGGGAAGTTATGTTGCAAATGTACAGGACGTTAGTGAGGCCGCAATTGGATATTGTGCTCAGTTCTGGTCCCCTTCCTATAGGAAGGATGATATTAAACTGGAAAGAGTGAAGAAGAAATTTACAAGGATGTTGCCAGGGCTCAAGAGTCTGTGTTATCGGGAGAGGTTGGACAAGCTAGGACTTTTTTCTTTCCAGCATAGGAGACTGAGGGGGGATCTTATAGAAGTGTAGAAATGATGAGAGGCAGGAATACACTGAAGGCACTCAGTCTTTTTCCTAGTTTTGGGGAATCAAGAACTAAATGCTATCAGTTTAAGGGTTGGAGAGGAAAGAATAAAAGGGAGCCTGAGGGGCAACCGTTTTTTACGCAGAGGGTGGTACGCATATGGAATAAGCTGCCCATGGAAGTAGTCGAGGCGGGTAGATTAACATTTAAAAGGTATTTGGACAAATACGTGGATAGGAGGGGATTAGAAGGATGGGGCCAGGTGCAGGGAAGTGGGGTTAGCATGGATGGACATTTTGGTCAGCATGGACCAGTTTGGGCCACAGGGCCTGTCTCTGTGCTGTAGGACTCTATGACTCTCATTTAATACAATACCAAGACCTCTGGCTCATGTACAGATTTCCCCTTTAGTCCTGATTGAGCCCTACTCTTTCTCTGGTTATTCTCTTCCCCTGATTTATTTGGAGAGGATCTTGGGATTCTTCCACAACTTGCTTGACAGATTTTCTCTCGTGCCCCCTCTTTGTTCTCCCAATTACTTTCTCGATTTGCCCCCTGAACTTTCTCTGTTCCTCTGGATCCTTCATTGTATACGTCTCCCTTTTTCAGTCCTAAATGTTCCGAGATAGATGGATGGTTCTCTGGGCTTGTTGCTTCTATATTTCACCCTAAGAGGGAATATATTGGGCCTGTACTTTCCAGTGTATATTTTTGAAACTTTCCCACTATTCTGTTGTAGATTTGCCCTAAAATAGCTGTTCCCAGAATCCTCTGGCCAGATTTTAATTAAAATCTGGCTGGCCCCAATCCAAAACTCTTATGCAGATCATGTTTCGTCTTTATCGTCATAAACCTCAAATGTATGGTGTTGTGGTCACTACCACTAAAATGCTCCCCCACTGTCACCTCAAACACCTATTCAGCTTCATTCCTTAGAATTAGGTCTAGCACTGCAATGCCCCTTGTGAGACTATCTACATGTCAATATGAAAAGCTCTCCTATATAGATTTCAAGGAATGCTCCCCCTCTATATCATATATACTATGATTATCCTAATTAATATGGGGGGGTAGTTGACATACGCAAATTTAATCACCTTTGTATTAATATTACATGCCTTAATGAATTGACTATGTATCTGCTTCTCTCTACATCACTTTCAGATTCTTTGTACCTTCGTCATAAAAGGCCCTTCTATCCATTTTCTGTACAATCAGCAAATTTGGATACTCTACGTTCTGCCCCCCCCCCCCCCCCCCACCAAGTCATTGACATTGACAGGAAATAATTGAGGCCCTAGGATTGATCCTTCTAGCACTCCACCAGTTACATTGTTCCAACCCAACAATCTCAACTCTGTCATGTGTGTTAATCAATCCTCCGTCCGTGCTACATTACCCTCAGTATCAGGAGCTCCTATCTTGCACAATAAGCTTTTATGTGGCACTTTAATTAAGTACCATCTGGAAATCCAAATACACTACATATGCTGGTTCCCCTTTAACAACTCTACATAGAGTCATAGAGATGTACAGCATGGAAACAGACCCTTCGATCCAACTCGTCCAATCCAACCAGATATCCCAACCCAATCTAGTCCCACCTGCCAGCACCCGGCCCATATCTCTCCAAACCCTTCCTATTCATATACCCATCCAAATGCCTCAAAGGTCTCTCGAAAATTTGTGAAACATTACTTACCTTGTGCAAAACCATGACAACTGTTTAATTGCATTAAGCTTTTCTAGACATCCTGCAATTTCTTCAGCAGCATAAATCAATCTTTATTCAACCTTTGCTGAACCTGGAACTCAAGACTCATCTTTAAAACACTCTGCAATAAATTGGTTAGGCTACTTTCGGAATATTGCATGCAATTCTGATCTTCCGTCTGTAGGAAGGACGTTGCGAAACTTGAAAGGGTTCAGAAAAGATTTACAAGGATGTTGCCAGGGTTTACAAAATTAAAAAATCATACAACACCAGGTTATAGTCCAATACGTTTAACTGGAAGGACTGGCTTTCGGAGCGCTGCTCCTTCATCAGGTGGACGTGTATGGAATGAGCGCCAGAAAACGTGGTGGAGGCTGATACAACTACAACATTTAAAAGGCTTCTGGATGGGTACGTGAATAGGAAGGGTTTAGAGGATATGCGCCAAGTGCTGTGACAAATTTAATTTAGGATATTTGGATGGCATGGGCAAGTTGTACTAAAGGGTCTGTTTCCATGCTGGGCATCTCCATGACTCCAGCATTTTCCCAATGACAGCCCAATGACATTGGGCTAACTGGCCTATAGTCTCCTGCTTTCTGTTTCCCTCTCTCCTTGAACATGAATGTCACAGCAGAAGTTTTCCAATCGCAAGACCATAAAACGTTGTAGCAGAGTAGGCCATTCAGCCCATTGTGAATGCTCTGCCATTCAATCAGACCATGGCTGACCTAAAAATCCTCAACTCCACTTTCCTGCCTTTTCCCCAACCCTTGATTCCTTTCCGGATTAAAAATCTGTGTCCCTCAGCTTTGAATATACTGAATGACCCAGCACTCTCCGGTAAAGAATTCCATAGATTCAACACCCCTCAGAAAAAAAAATTGCTCCTCATCTTTGTCTTAGTTGTGTCATCCCTTATTCTGAGATCATGGCCTCTGATCCTAGACTCTCCTATAAGGAGAAACAATCTTTCCTCAGCTACACATCAAGTCCCCTAAGCATCTTTCATGCTTCAATAATTTGGAGATGCTGGTGTTGGACTGAGGTGTACAAAGTTAAAAATCACACAACACCAGGTTATAGTCCAACAGATTTAATTGGAAGCACTAGCTTTCAGAGCGACGCTCCTTCATCAGGTGGTTGTGGAGGACACAATTGTAAGGCGCTCCGAAAGCTAGTGCTTCCAATTAAGCATGCTTCAATAAGGTTGTCTTTCTTTCTTCTCAACTCCAGTGAATACAGTCCCAAACTACGCAACATCCCTTCATTATGCAAGTCCCATCATACCCAGGGTCAATCAATGAAACTTCTCTGGACTGACTTGAATTGGATCAGTTTTGGAATATCTTAACTAATGTCTCCAATGTCCTAGCTGCCTTCAGTCTCAATTGTAAGGGTAGAATGGAGAGAATCTAACACCTACTGGAAGAGGCTGCAACTGTAAGGGAGAGGCTGACACCTACAGGTGGGAGGCAGCATCTGCAAGGAAAGCAGGGAAGAGGGTGACACCCACTGGCGGGAGTCTGTATCTGCAGGGAAAGCAAGGGAGAGGCTGACATCCACTGGTGGGAGGCTGCACCTGCAAGGAAAGCAGGGGAAAGGGTGACACCTCCATGGGTGAGTTTGTATCGGTAGGGGTGGAGACAGGAAGAGACTGGCACCCTGTGGGATTGCTCATTCAATGGTAGAATCGATGCAACAGGTGGTATGCACAAATCTCCAGTAAACCAATCCCTCTGTACATGACAAGAGTCTACAGATGCTGCATCAGCCATCTTAGAACCCATCAAACTAAGGTTTAAGCAAATAATTGTAGATCCCAAGAGATTGCTGAAGACTAGAAGTCTGAGAACATTATCGGTAACCAAAACAGACATTACTAAACCAACATTTTCCTAGCTTCCATCAGTTCTGAGGAAGGGTCACCAGGGCCGACTTCTCTTCACAGATGCTGCCAGACCTGCTGAGCTTTTCCAGTAATTTCGTTTTTTGTTTCTGAATTACAGCATCTGCAATTCTTTCGGTTTTTATTTCGTATTTAACTCACTGCCACATCTCTACCAGGCAAGCCCACCATGAAGATGTTATTCTCCTGTCTCTGACAGGATTCCCGCTCTGATCTTTTTTCTTGTCCACTGACATTAATTTCATTGTCACTCCTGGTGCTTGGCCAGGTATTTTCTAAAGACTTGTTTCCACAGCCACGTCGTGTTCCTCAGTGAGTACCTCCGACTCATCCCACGTAGATTCCAACTCAAGTTTCATCCCTTGTGCTTTGAATCCACCCAGGATCACAGGTATCTCCATGACGTTCAACATTCCACAGACAACTGCTCCCACCGTTTCCTCAGATCCACGCGGCGTCACATACAGCCTCTCGACCTCTCTCACCAATAGCATGGCATCCTGCCATCTCAGGACTGTGCCAACTCCACAGTTCCACCTCATCCTCTGGCTCATTCGCCAAGCTAACAAGAATTTTTTTTTTTCTTTTCCTTTCAGGCATCAGAGCCCACAAGATACAACTCCTCATGAATACCCATGGCCCTCCGGAACCTTCCTGCCCTCCCCTTCCCTCTGACCCCATCCCCTTCCCCAACCCCACCTCCTGTCGGGTATTCACCATCCCTCCCAACCTTCTGCTCTCCGATGCTGAACGTTCTGTAGTCAGCGAAGGTCTCAGCTTTATCCCTCTGCGTCCCCAGCTGAACGAAATTCAGGCACGGCATGGCGTCAAACTCTTCTTCCGTTCAATCTGTTTATTGAGAACTGTCGACGTTGGTCGCCTCAATTTCTCTGCCGACACCCCCCCCCCTCACCCAATCCAACCAATCTCTCTCTGAACTGACTGCACTCTGCGTGCTTAAATCTCACCCTGACGTTGTTATTAAGCTTGTCGATGAGGGTGGTGCTGTTGTAGTCTGGGTACTGACCTCTACATTGCAGAGGCTGAGCACCAGCTCTCAGATACCTCCTTCTATCTCCCCCTGGACCACGACCCACCATGGCACATCAGGCCATTGTGGAAAAAGTGAGGACTGCAGATGCTGGAGATCAGAGCTGAAAAACATGTTGCTGGAAAAGCGCAGCAGGTCAGGCAGCATCCAAGGAACAGGAGAATCGATGTTTCAGGCATAAGCCCTTCTTCAGGAATGAGGAGGGTGTGCCAAGCAGGCTAAAATAAAAGGTAGGGAGGAGGGACTTGGGGGAGGGGCGTTGGGAATGCAATAGGTGGAAGAACGTTAAGCTGAGGTGCAATCTTCTTCCCGACCTCTCCGCCCCCACCCCCTCTCCAGCCTATCACCCTCACCTTAACCTCCTTCCACCTATCGCCTACCACCACACTCCCTCACCTGGCTGAGCTCATCCTCACCCTCAACAACTTCACTTTTAACTCCTCTCGTTTTCTTCAGGTCGAGGGTGGCTATGGGTACTCACATGGACCCCAGTTATGACCGTCTCTTTGTGGGGACCATGGCCCATTCCTTATTCCAGACCTATTCCAGCTCCCATCCACAACTCTTCCTCCGATAAATTGATGAAAGCATCGGTGCTGCTTCCCTCTCTTGTCCGAAATTAGAAAAAGGTTCATCGATTTTGCTTCCATTTTCCACCCTGCCCTCACTTTCACCTGATCTCTGACTCCTCCCTTCCGTTCCCTTCCTCGACATCTATTTCTGAGGATAGACTGGCCACTAATATCCATTATAAACCCACCACCTCCCACAGCTACCTGCTCTATACATCCTCAAACCCCGCTTCCTGTAAAGATTCCATCCCATTTTCCCAGTTCCTCAGTCTCCGATGAGGCCAACTTTGACAAGGGAGCCTCCAAAATATCTACCTTCTTCCCCAACTGAGGATTCTCCAGCGCTGTTATCGACAGAGCCCTCAACCTGGTCCAAAGCATCTGCTGCACTTCCACACTCACCCCCTCTTCCCTTATGCAACAGTGATAGGGTTCCCCTTGTCCTTACCTCCCATCCCACATCTCCACCACCTCCAGAGAGATGCCACCACCAGGCACATATTCCCCTCCCCTCCCTTATCTACCTTCCGCAAGGATCGTTCCCTCTGGGACACCCTGATCCATTCCTCCTGCACTCTAAACACCACCCCCACACCTCCACGGCACCTTCCCCTGCAACTGCCAAAGGTGTGACACCTACCCATTTACCTCCTCCCCCCTCAGTATCCAAGGGCCCAGACACACCTTCCAGGTGAAACAGCGCCTTACCTGCACTTCACTCAATCTGGTCTACTGCATTCGCTGCTCACAGTGTGACACCCTCTACATTGGGGAAATAGCCATAGACTGGGTGACCGCTTTGCAGAACATGTGCGTTCTGCCCACAAAAAAGACCTTGAACGTCCTGTTGCCTGCCATATTAACACACCACCCTGTCCCCTAGCTGACATCAGTGCCTCAGGTTTGCTGCAGTGCTCCGGCCAAGCTCAGCACAAGCTGGAAGAACAGAACCTCATTTTCCCCCTGGGGACCCTGCAGCCCTCCAGATTCAATATCGAGTTCAATCATTTTAGAGCTCTCCCCCATGTCCTCGCCCCCTACTCCACACACCAGGCCTTGTTATCACATAGCCTGCCATTACGCACTCCCCATTGTTAGCCACTGACAGCCTCCATTAACAGCTACTCACCCTCCCAGCCAGATCGTGGTCCACTCCTTTGTCCAACTGTTCTCTCTTTATCCCCACCTACCGTTTACTCCTTATCCCCTCCCCCTAACACTATCTTCTGCATGTAAACCAACATCTTCCCAGCTACCATCAGTTCTGTGGAAGGGTCACCCGACCCGAAACGTTAACTGATTTCTCTCCACAGATGCTGCCGGACCTGTTGAGCTTTACCAACAAGTTCTATTTTTGTTTCTGATTTACAGCACCCGCAGTTCTTTGCATTTCTAAATCAACGTTGAAGGCAGCCAAACGAGAGGATTTGCAGAACTGGTCCGATCACTGCAGAGTTCTGACTGACTAACAGAAAAGGGGAAGTGAGTCAGCAGTGCAGAAACGGGAGATGGAAACATTATTAAAGTGGTGAGTGTTATGTGCGACGCAAAGAGGAAGTAAGATACTTACAACCAGCAAATTGCAAGCAAACAGCACGTCTGCACCTCTTCTTGCCCATCAATACACTCCATGTGTACACCCCCTGCTCTGATCCCCTTGTGTTCATGCTTACTCTCACACACTGTGACCTGGATATGTGCAAAGATGGAAGGACTGTCTGAACAAAAGTGGCACAGGGAAGCTGAATCAGGAAGTTCCAAGCTAGAACCCAAGCATCCACCCTTTTCACAGGGGGGCTGGAGCCAGGACAATCTCGTTACATGTCATTCCTGGAGGAAGTGAGACACGGTTCAATGCCGGTTGTCTTCTGTCAGTTCCAATTTTTTATTAGATGCAAAGTACCTCTTGTGCACCTTACACTTGTTCGGAGAAAATCTAAATTTATGCAAGTCCTTTGTACCAGTCCAGAAATAAGGTAACATTTGGGACGTGGTCACAGGACACCTCGGAGACACATCAGGATGCCTTTATCTGCAAGAAGGTGCTTTTGGGAGATGCAAGTTGGCCTCAGGGAGAGTTTATGCACCCTCAGAGATTGACAAATGTAGACCTGAATGTGTATATCCTGTAATTAAACCCATGGAACTGGGAAATTGGCAAAGGGAGTTTTCATTTAGAGCTGTCAAGGTATTTATCTTTCCTGCCTTCAAATTTTGAAATAAAAACTGCTGTATTTTTTTTAAAAATCTGTTAGCATAACCCTAAGGCTTGTTACTCCTGGATGACTGCGGTATGCCTGATTTCATAACCTATTATTATCACAATAGGGTGCCCATTAATTCACTTTCATTGACAGCTCCAAGTGCTTATAAAGTTTTGAAGTAGGACTATGAATACAAATAGTTGTTTTTGTGAGGGATAGAACAAAGATAAATGTAATGAATGGATTTTATATTAGAGAGAGTGTGAGAATTCTTAAATCAGCACAGAGAACTTCAATTAATGTTGACATGGGCCCTGAGCTCTGTCTCTGGTGAAAGGTCTGCCCATAGTGGATATTGGGTGAGTTGCCACAGAGGGCATAAGGGCAAAGGATGGTCAATTGGGGAAGTAGTTTGATTGGGTCTAGAAATGGCTGTGAGGTTCAGAGAAAGGGACAGTCATTGACATGGCGGATGTATGGGGCAGTGATGTGGGGTGGGTAGAACTAAAATCAATTCCACTCTCCAAACATCCTCTTTACCTTGCGAAAACCTTCGAGTTGTTTGAGACCCTTGCTCAGACAGACCTCGACAGATCCAGGGTAACAGAGACCAATGGTTGGGTAAGGCATTCTCAAGTGAAATCCACTGCAGCCATGCCCACACCTCCGCTAGAGTCATAACTGGGCAGACCATTGGCATGTTGCAAGTGTGCTTCTGCTGTTGGATAGGTCTAGAATATTCGCCACACACACTTTGACAGAAAGTCATGGCGTTTTGGACACTCCGCTATGCGACCATGCCAATGCAGGGATCCCTAGCATCAGACCGATGAAGGAGCAAATCACTCCTCAGATGAAGATAAATGGGATCGGCTGAGGAAGTGAGCCTGTATCAGATATCAAGACCATGTGGAAATGTCCCAGGGAGTCCAGGAACACTCAGATGCACAAGTTTCACTCACGATTGAAGGCAGGACATGACCATTGTCTCATTGTCAGGGCAGCTTTGCCTTCTTGGGATGTCTACCAATGCAAACAACCCTTTCTGCCAGGATCTGTCAATCCAAATCCAAGCCTGTTGAAGAAATAGAACTCATGACACTTTTCTCTTGTGGGTAGAATCTGGTGACTGCTCAGATATTTTCTAACCAGCCTGTTCCACATGTTATTACAGACATCTAGGGCAGGTGGGACTTGAAACTGGTCTCCTAGCTCAGACATAGGGACACTACCATCATGCCATAACAGCCCCTGAATTTGCATGTCATATCCTTGCTCAGAGACATCCAAAGATGTGCAGGTTAGGTGAATTGGCCAAGCTAAATTGCCCATTTAGCAATGTGTAGGTTAGGTGCATTAGTCAAGGGAAATATAAAGTAATAGGGTAGGGAAATGGGTCTGGTTGGGGTACTGTTCAGAGGGTCGGTGTGGATCTGTTAGGCCGAATGGCCTGTTTCCACGCTGCAGTGATTCTATGACCACATTAATCCTCTCTGTATCATTCCAATTGTTATATATTGTGCTGCCAAAGTGAGCACAGTTCATTCTGTACCCAGTACCATCTGTACCTCCTTGATTATTTACTCAGTCATGTAATTAATCACTAATCTCCATCAACAGCTCAATTGTTGCCAAACTCGGAGATTCCCCACTTATATTTAAAGGCAAACAGTAAAGATTGAATAGAAACGCCATAAAAATAATCCAGTTTCATGTTCTATGTCTTATCTCATAAGATACAACCTCCCACACCCTCCTTCCTCTCTTTAAATAAAAATGCAGCAACAAGTTCAATTGAAAAAAACAATGATTCCCTTTATGTTCATCATACCCCCAAATGTACCACTTTGAGGATCCCCAGAAATCTATTTGAACGAGCACCCACTGTTTGCCAAAAATAACTTTTATCCACATAATATTAGAAGGGGAAATGTTTATAAAACAGTGAGGGGGTATATATAGGATTAATGGTAGGTGTCTTTTCCCTCGGATGGGGGATTTCAAGACTAGCAGGTACATTTTTAAGGTGAGAGGAGAGAGTTTTAAGAAGAAAGACATGAGGAGCAAATTTTTTTATACCGAGGGTGGTTTGCACGTGGAATGAGGAACTATGAATAAGAAAGGTTTAGAAGGATGGCAAATGGGACTAGATTAATTTAGGATATCTGGTCAGCATGGACAGACCAAAGGGTCTGTTTCCATGCTGTACATCTCTATGATAATGACTAAGTGGTGGAAGTGGGCACAATTACAACTTTTAAAAGGCATTTGGGGAAGGACATAAAAAGGAAAGGTTTGGAGGGATATGGACCAGGAGCAGGCAGATATGATGAGTTTAGTTTGAGTTTATGGTAGGCATGGACTACTCTATGCTGGACTCCACTAGCGCTGGTATTTCAGCAGCTAAGATACTTCAAACTACACTTTTTAGGTTTTCTTGGTTTCTCAGGCCCACAAACAACATTTATTATTCTTTCCCACTCACAATATAAAAGCCCTGCAATACTGGATATCCGTCTGGAAGATTGGCATGTGAAACATTGCTAAAAACGCTTTTCTCATTGGAGCGAAGAAGGATGATAGGTGATTTGATAGAGGTGTACAAGATGATGAGAGGCATAGGTAGAGTGGATAGCCAGAGACCTTTTCCCCAGGGCAGAAATGGCTATCATGAGGGGGCATAATTTTAAAGTGATTGGAGGAAGGTTTCAGGGAGATGTCAGAGGCAGGTTCTTTACACAGAGTGGTGGGTGTGTGGAATGCACTGCCAGCAGTGGTAGAGTCAGAGACATTAGGGACATTTAAGCGACTCTTGGATAGGCACATGGAAGGTAGCACAATGGGTATGTAGGTTAGTTTGATCTTAGAGGAGGGTAAAAGGTCAGCACAAGATCGAGGGTCAAAGGGCCTGTACTGTGCTGTACTGTTCTATGTTCTAAATAGCTTTAGCATTGTACTCCCTGGGTCACCCAAGGCTGGAAACTGGAGTGTGATTTTTTTTTCCTCTGGTTTTAAATTTCTTTAGTGTTTTATTTGCCCTCAAGACATCCGAAACTGTAGGATGTTTCATCATGGTCTTCAGACTTAGAGTTTATTGCTACATGGACTCAAATACAGGAGTGGAGTGAAAAGTATATAATGTCACCACACTGGGCACCATCTTAGATGCAAGTACCCAAGTACAAAATCTTAAGAACAAGATAGAAAAAAAGAACAAAGTCAAAGGTTAAACATTACTGTTATTCTTAGTATTAAGTGGAAAAATGTGGAAAAATACAGAAATAAAGTAAGAAGTTCAAATATTGCAAATGCTTTAAGTGCTTAACAACGCTGGGACTGCAAGGGCACAATCTCCTCCTTTCTGCCACACACAGTCCATTTCAGGAGTCCCCAAACCAGGTCTTATTGCACCGTCGCCAAAGCAACCACCATCAAACAAGGAGGGAGGACAGGGGCAGGCACCTCCCTATTGTCCTGAGTAGAAACTGCTGAGGGGCCTGTGTGTTTGTGGTTCCTCCTCCAATAGGTATCCTCACGATTCACTGGCTGGGGCAATGGAGTATGGGTGCTTGCCTCTCGAAGCGGACCCTCAGATTGCTAGGTCAATGCCACCATGTTAAGTGGAGGCAGACAGAAGCTAGAGTTGAAAAATGTGATGCTAGAAAAACACAGCAGGCCAGGCAGCATCCGAGGAGCAGGCGAATCAACATTTCGGGCATAAGCCCTTCTTCAGGAATGAGGCTGGTGTCCCAGGCGGGTTGAGATAAAAGGTAGGGAGGAGGGAATTTGGGGGAAGGGTGCTGGGAATACGATAGGTGGAAGGAGATGAGGGTGAGGGTGATGGGCCGAGAAGGGGGTGGGGGTGGAGAGGTTGGGAAGAAGATTGCAGATCAAGAGGGCGGTGCTGAATCCGGGGGTTGGGACTGAGATAAGGTGGGGGAGGGGAAATGAGGAAGCTGGAGAAATCTGAATGTAGATCCTTTTTGCACTGGTGCAGCTCCAGGGCGATGAGATCCATCGTCTCCCATGCAACCAGTCCCTGCTCCCAGCCCTTGTTAGATTTACCCCGATTACTGACTCCATGCCGTCGTCTCCTGCCTGGGCCTGAGTGGGTGCCAGGTCTCTGCCAGTCCTGTAAGTGCCAGCAACTTGGGGCATGGTTTGCCCTGTCTGTATCAATGGTGCTGAGGTGCTGGTGGTTGAGAGCTTCAAATTCCTAGGAGTAAGTCCCACCGGCAATCTGTCCTGATCCATGCATACTGCAGTCAAGAAAGCACAAAACTTCCTCGACTTCCTCAGGATGCTAAGGAAATTTGGCATGTCCGTAAACACTCTTCCCAAGTTCTTTAGATACACCATGGAAAGCGGTCTATCCAGATGCATCACGGTTTGGCATAGCAATGAGTCTGCCCAAGACCGCAAGAAACGACAGAGAGCTGTGAACACAGCCCAGTCCATCACACAAGCCATCCATCATCTCCATCTATACTTCCTGCCACCTCAGGAAACAACCAACATCATAGACCCCTCCCATCCCAGTATACTCTCTTCCACCTTCTACCATCAGGCAGAAGGTATAAAAATTTGAAAACACATGCTAACAGATTCAAGAGACGTTTTTTTCCCCCCTGCTGTTATCAGACTTATGATCTCACAGGCAACATTGCTGTAAATCTTTTCTGAACCCTTTGAAATTTTGCAACAGAGGTGGGAATGGCTGGAGCTGTTTTCCCTGGAGCGCCAGAGGCTGAGGGGTTTCCGTATCGAGGTTTACAAAATCGTGAGGGGTATGGTAAGGGTAAATAGTCAAGGTCTTTTCCCCGGGTTGGGGGTGCAGAACTAGAAGGCATAGATTTAAGGTGAGAGGGGAAAGATATAAAAGGGATCGAAGGGGCAACTTTTTCACACAGAGGGTGTTGCACATATGGAATGAGCTGCCAGAGGAAGTGGTGGAGGCTGGTACAATTACAGCATTTAAAAGGCATCTGAATAGGTATGTGAATAGGAAGGGTTTCGAGGGATATGGGCTAAGTGCTGGCAAATGGGACTAGATTAGATTAGGATATCTGGTCGGCATGGCCGAGTTGGACCGATGGGTCTGTTTCCATCTCTATGACTCTATATTAGAGTTGATCTTTCTCTGCACTTTCTCTGTAATTATAACACTATATTCTGCATTCTGTTCTATTTCCCTAAAGTAAGATATAATTTGTCTGGATAGCACGCAAAACAATACTTTTCATTGTATCTCGGTACATGTGACATTAATAAATCAAATCAAAAAGAAAAGATGAAGTGAACGAGGCAGCAGAAAGAGGCACTTAGCGTAGCAGATTAAGAAAAATCATTGATGCAGCCTCAGTAGCCTTTCAAAGGGGAGGCAGGCTGGACAGAGGGAGAAGAGATGGAGGTGTGGGAAGGTGAAACAAAAAGATGATAAAGAGAGAGGAGAATGTATTAAGCTGCAGACTAAGGGTAACAGCAAATAACTGTAACTCCATTTCACAAGGAGTTGGTAAAGAAGAGAGAGAGAAAAGCACATGAGATTTTTGATGACATTTTAGTTTAATCCATGGGGATTTTCAAAGACATAGAGTGCCGATTGAGAAGTAACAGAGTGAAAAAGACTCAGAGTGTGGAATTTAATTAAGTTTACTGCGATGTTGTGACTTCCTAAATGCCATGTCAGCAAAAACAAATACCGCACCGCAGTCAGCTCACATGCCTATGTGAACCTCAATGGAAATCCTATCTTCTGTAATAGTTTTGGATTGACTGGCCAACAAACAAAGGTCATGTTTACTGCAACATTCATGGGATTAGACACAAATATATTTGACTTAGTCATAGAATCATACAGCATAGAAACAGACCCTTTGGTCTAACCAGTCCATGCTGAACATAATCCCAAACTAAACTAGTCCTACTTGGCCAATCCTGGCCCATATCCCTCCAAACCTTTCCTCTTCCAGTACTTATCCAAGTGTCTTTTAAACATTGTAATTGTGCCCACATCCATCACTTCCTCAGGAAATTCATTGCCCACACAAACCACTCTGTAAATAATTTGCCCCTCATGTCTTTAAATCTCTCTCCTCTCACCTTAAAAATGTGCCCCCTAGTCTTGAAATCCCCCATCCGAGGGAAAAGACACCTACCATCAAACCTATCTATACCCCTCACGATTTTATAAACCTCTATAAGGTCACTTCTCAACCTCCAACACTCCAGTGGAAAAGGTCCCAGCCTATTCAGCTTTTCTTTATAACTCAAACCTTTCATACCTGGCAACATCCTGGTAAGTCTATTCTGAACCCTCTCCAGTTTTACACTGTATGGTAAAATCTTTCTTATAACTACTTGTTCAGTAAATCACACTGAGATTTGTCAGACAATTGTTGAGCTTGCAGGACCCTGCTGAATTATATGTCCATGTACTGTAGTCCATAAGAATCCCTTAATTTCAGTAAACTAAGTGAACCCAATTCACTTAATTTACTTTGTGTGCTTCCTGCAGTTTCTCAATCTAACTGACTCAGAGAGGGGGGAAAAAGTGACAGAGAGAGATGCAATGAAGCAACTAATGTTCTATTCAGAACCACCAAATGTTCCAATGCACGATACAACCAACCAGGTTCTTTCGCTACGCAGTAACTGTTGTAACGCAGGAAACCCAGAAACTAATCCGCGCAAGTTCCCACAAACAGTGACGTGATGATGGCCAAATCATCTGCATTTGAGATGTGTAAGGAATAAATATTGGCTGGGACACTGGAAATAACTTCACGTGTTCTACTTCTACATCTCCTCTGCACTTCAAAAGGTTGTGGGGGGAAAGGTAAACGATCGTCATCGCAATGTCACCTCATGTAGTCATTCCACATGCCCAGAGGGTCCTGTAAAAGGGATGTGTAGTGATTGCAACAAGGTCAGCCAGGTTGATCTCATGGAATAGGATTGGGGCTGTTCATCTGGTCCAAATCAGGGAGCCCTGGCTGTCAGATATAAACAGGAGTGTTGGTGGCACAGTGGTTAGCACTGCTGCCTCACAGCGCCAGAGACCCGGGTTCAATTCCCACCTCAGGCAACTGTCTGTGTGGAGTTTGCACGTTCTCCCAGTGTCTGCGTGGGTTTCCTCCGGGTGCTCCGGTTTCCTCCCATAGTCCAAAGATGTGCAGGTCAGGTGAATTGGCCATGCTAAATTGCCCGTAGTGTTAGGTGAAGGGGTAAATGTAGGGGAATGGGTCTGGGTGGGTTGCTCTTCGGAGGGTTGGTATGGACTTGTTGGGCTGAAGGGCCTGTCTCCACACTGTAAGTAATCTAATCACTATAGCTGGAAATGTGTTGCTGGAAAAGCGCAGCAGGTCAGGCAGCATCCAGGGAACAGGAGAATTGACGTTTCGGGCATAAGCTCTTCTTCAGGAATGGGGAAACTTTCCCCATTCCTGAAGAAGGGCTTATGCCCGAAACGTCGATTCTCCTGTTCCCTGGATGCTGCCTGACCTGCTGCGCTTTTCCAGCAACACATTTCCAGCTCTGATCTCCAGCATCTGCAGACCTCACTTTCTCCATCTAATCACTATAGTCCAACAAGTTTAATTGGAAGCACACTAGCTTTAAAAAAAACAGGAGGGTTACCCTATCAAGTTCTATCAAACATTGACAATGCCCCTCAGGTCAGTTTTCTCTTTTATACAAAAATAAACAGGAGGGCCGTTTGCATTCCCTTTTTGATTTTCTTAAAAACCTCCTCCTCTGTTTTTGGTTGCACTTCAGTCCCACGCTCCTGATCTTCGGGCACCCGGTATGGAGGAGGGAGGGCAAGTCTGCTCCTGGGCCTGGCCAAACTGGCCATAAACAGGTCCAGGCAGCGGGCCGTGGAGGGGGTCGTTAGGGCCGACTGCCTGCCCCTCTTCCGCGGTTACGTTAGGGCCCGGGTGTCCTTGGAGAAGGAGCACACGGTCTCCACCAACACCCTGGAGTTGTTCAGGGAGAGGTGGGCACCGCGGGGAGTGGAGTGCATTATTTCCCCCTCCAACTCTATTTTGATTTAATCCCTGCCCTGCTCTTCACTGTTTGATCACGCAGCATTGCCCTTTGATGTGAAGGGCATCGCTTGAAATAAAAGAAACAGGAGGATAGATTTAGAGGTCTCCTCAGTTTAGAGCACTGACTCTGTGCTGGCTGGTGCTACAGTCAGTGTCCTCCTGTTGGTACTGAGAAGGAGAAGAGTTTCTTTGTCTTTTTCCCCTTTTTTTGTTGGGGGAAGATAAGAAAAAAATACATAAACAGGAGGGTCAGAGGTTCTGCTCACTGTTGAAGCCAGCTCTGAGCTAGCTGGGTCAGTTGGCATATGCGAATAAAGGGCGACTTAGTCATTGAGGTGTACAAAACAGAAACAGACCCTTCAGTCCAACCTATCCATGCCAACCAGACATCCTAAATTAATCTGTAAGACCATAAGATATAGGAGCAGAAATTAGTCTGCTCCACCATTCAATCATGGCTGATAAGTTTCTCAACCCCATTCTCCTGTTTTCACCCTGTAACCTTTGATCCCCTTGACAATCAAGAACCTAATCCATCTCAGTCTTAAATATACTTAATGGCCTGGCCTCTGCAGCCTTCTGTGGCAATTAATTCCATAGATTCATCACTCTCTGGCTAAAGAAGTTTCTTTTTATCTCTGTTCAAAAGGCCTTCCCTTTACTCTAAGGTTATACCCTTGGATGATAGCTTCTCCTACCAATAGAAACATCTTCCCAACATCTACTCCGCCCAGGCCATTCAGTGTTCTGTATGTTTCAATTAAATTCCGCCCCCGCCCCCCACCCCACCCCCATCGAGTATAGACCCACAGTCCTCAAACATTCCTCATAGGTTAAGCTTTTCATTCCTGGGACTATTCTTGTGAACCTCCTCTGAACACAGTCCAGGGCCAGTACATCCCTCCTGAGATATGGGGCCCAAAACTGCGCACAATACTCCAAACGTAGTCTGACCAGAGCCTCAGAAGTACATCCCTGCTTTTATATTCAAGTCCTCTCAAAATAAATGCCATCATTGCGTTTGTCTTCCTAACTACTGACTCAACCTGCAAGTTTACCTTGAGAGAATCCTGGACTAGAACTCCCAAGTCTCTCTGTACTTCAGACAGCACTTGGCCCATATCCCTCTAAACCCTTCCTATTTATATACCCATCCAGGTGCTGTTTAAATATTGTAATTGTCCCAGTGTCCACCACTTCCTCTGACAGCTCACTCTGTACACGCGGAACAGGATACCAGTCTTTGTGGAGTTACTTCAGTACGAGTGGAGAGTGGGTGGATGGGGCCTTGGTTTAATGTCTCACATCTGAAAGATGGTACCTCTTGCAGTTCCCTCAGTAGCGCTGAATTGTCAGCAGACTCTCTATTTTCTTCATTCTGTCTGCAGTGGTGCTAAGAAAAGCAAGTGGTCTATCTTTAAAAGAAATCAAGAAAACACTTGCTTCACTCCGGGGGAAACAAAAACAAAATCACTTCCACAAATTTAGTTACAAATTGTTTTAGTTTCACCTCCCACCGAGCATCTTCTCAACCTTAAATTACACTGCATGCCTGTGATGTTTTAAATGGTATTAATGTACAGGTATACCTTAAGCTCTGTGATTTACATATGAACGAACTGAAACCAACATGTTATTCCAAAAGATGAGACTTAACAAACAATCCAGGTCTTTTTCAATGCATAATATCAGTTACATCACTGTGAGAAACAAAAGCTCACTCACTTTAATAATTTCAGTCCGAGACGAATATCTGAATCAGCCGTTTATTTGTACACCTATAGATGGGTGCTTTGTCTCATTACCAGGTAAGGCAATGACAAAATGCACACCAAATCCAACAAACTCTCGAAATTTATACAGTTTGAATCCCCATATTTTTCCTTATTCCATTGTTTGTTCCCTGCTTCGCTTACGTCACAGATTTCCTTAAGACTGATCCCACAACTTCTGTTTATCCTGTCTTGTCCGTGACAAACTCTTATCTCTGACTCCCATAAGGGTGTTTGACGTCAGTCTACCGTAGATTATTGATTAGGCATATCTTTTCTTCTATCAGCATCTATTTCCATCCAGAGGCCACTTTGACCTCTTTGATTAGGGTTTGTTCCTGTGTCCCCGTGTAAGGGGGAAACAGATGCTTTCCTGTTTGCCCATATATCCACCATTGTTCTGTATTCACGTCTCAGGCTAACATATCCTTTCTTTTTGCTGAATATGTATTTTCTCATTCCTATTCTGTATCAGAATTTATACTTGCAGAAATAACATTAATTCATTTATATCCCACATCACACTGTAAACTTTTGCTATAAGTTCTGTGTCTTACAATCTTATACTCCCCAACCACCTGATGAAGGAGCAGCGCTCTGAAAGCTAGTGCTTCCAATTAAATGTGTTGGACTGTAACCTGGTGTTGTGTGATTTTTAACTATGTATACCTTGCTAGCTTAAAGGGTGTTTTATATGCATCTTGCTGACAGTATTCAGTACAAAAAAAAAGACTTTTTGGGGAAGTTGAATGAGGGTGATTTTCTTTAAAAACCTACTTGAAAAACAAGTGAAGGTTTCAGGACCAGACAGTCAGAGGTCAGAGGTCAATCAGGGAAGTCACTGTCATGAATATTTAAATTACCCACTTGCATGCAATGAGAAATCTATATTCAGGAAGTACAGGTTTAACTGAAAACTCCAGTTGGTTGATAATCTCTCAGTGATGTAATGTTCTCAAGTTGCAGCAACATACTGACGGCAATACAGAGGCTGAAGTGAAGTTCTACATCTAAGCCTGGTCACTTAGTGCAACTGAAGCCATTCCATATCCTCTTTACGGTATGAAAAGGAGGTAGTTTGGACCAGCAACCCAAGAGGTAAGGCATCAGTTCCTTCTCACACCCTGAATGAATTCAGCAAAGTCTATACTGTCACTGCTGTGCCTGTTTGCAAATTGTAAACAGTGCCAGTTGCTCTGGAGATTTGTGGGCCAGCAGTTCTACATAAGAACAGGTCCTGGATGCACTGATGTCAGTGACTAGATGGTGAGAAAATTTGCACTTGTTTCAATGGTTAGCCTCTCAAGATTTTGAGACTGTGGCATATTGCACCAAAAATATGTTGTTTCTACATGTGAATAGTTGGACTCCGCAGTGTCTGGGATTTTAAAAACCCTGCAAACTCAGTTTGGGTACTTTTTAAAAAAATGCTTGGGGAATGTAACTTTCTTCACAGGTCAACACCTCAATACAAATGTTTCTCCATCCTGCCTTCTGATTCAGAAGGATCTTGTCCCAGGACTTTACATGATATTGGATGGGTAAAAACTAGTCTATTCCTGATGAAGGGCTTTTGCCAGAAACGTCGATTTTCCTGCTCCTCGGATGCTGCCTGACCTGCTGTGCTTTTCCAGCACCATTCTAATCCAGAATGACATTGGATGGGCTCCATGAGCCAAATGGCCTAATATCTTCTGGTTGTCTGGTCACTAAAAGACTTTCAAGAGCTCATGTTCCACCTCCTACTCTGTTTAGATTTCAGAAGCATTGCTCTTAAGTCTTTACTAATGCCAGTCCCCATTTCCTTGAACTGCCAAGGTACAATTGGGGCCAGGCAATAAATGTGGGCCTTGCCAATGGTGCCCACATCCTGGCAGGTGAATTCCTGCATCATGCTTTCAGTTCACCGTCATCCAGTCTTCATGTTATCTGCCTTTATTTAACTCAATCCTGGAACGTGGGTGTAATTGGCAAGTGTTCGAATTAGGTTCAGCCCAGTTTGTAAACATCACTGCCTTTCGTCTGATGGCATGTCAGGAACAGATATTTCAAACTAAGTAACTCACACACCCACTGGACTATGCACTTATTGAATCATAGTGTTGTATAGCACAGAAACAGACCTCTTGGTCCAACTCGTCCATGCTGACCAGGTATCTTAAATTAATCCAGTTATGAGAACTCTGAACACATTTTGCTGTGTTTAAGTTGGCATGACCTGAGCGGCCCGTTATGCTGACTCATGCCAGCCCTCTCTTGCTTCCAGGCTTTGTCCCACTGATGAGGTTCTGTGATCTCACATTGTGAGGCAGCAGCAGCCCAGAATGGGGAAGAACAGGCTGGGTCCTGAAGGTATTCTCTCGGACATTCACTAACAGTCGCTGGACTCCCTCCACAAAGCAACCAGAAAGCCCAAAGTGCGTCTGGAATGCCATCCCAAGTGTAATTACCAATCTGTCTGGTTGTGCTTTTGAAAATTAATGGCCAATTCAAAAACTGCATTCCTTTATTCAAGGAACACTTTTTTGATTTTCTCTCTGACTCTATGATTTAGGAGGGGAAAGTATCAGAGAATCTTTGTATCTGTATCACATCACAGGTCTCCAAAATAGCTTGACAATTCAATAAATGGCTGGGAAAACTCAGCAGGTCAGCCGGCAACTGTGGAGAGAGAAACAGAGTTAATGTTTCGACGCCAGTAAGATTCTTCTTCAGAACTGATCCTCTGTTCTCAAGGAGGGTCACTGGACCCGAAAAGTTAATTCTGCTTTCTCTCTCTCCACAGATGCTGCTGGGCCCACTGAGTTTCTGCAGTGCTTTGTTTTTGAATTGTTTTGAGAAACCCCCCTTGGATAAATGGAGCAGTGAGGTACTGGTGACAGTGTTTCAATGGTGATGTCGAGGTTTACACGTAATTCAGGTTGAAGGAATGGTCGACAGGAATTTCACCTTGGTAGCGCCCATTGCCATCCAAAGCAGTGTCTGCAGATCGCCCTTTTGGGGAAAATCACATCAGACTCAAAATTGGGAAGGTTGGTATGCTCAGGTGAACAGCTCTCAGTATAGTGCCAGATCGTGAAGTCAGTGTTCAAGGCTAATTTGTCACCAGCAGTACCAGCCTGAAGCTAATGCCCTCTTAACCTCACATAGGAAAGGATCTTCAACAGCAAGAAGGACCCCTCTTCGAGCTGTCTAAAGGGATCAAGTACTTTCAGGTTAGTTACTGGTTGATTTTGTCTGGATATTGCCTTGGTTCTCCAGTGTTACCTGCTTTACACAAGTACAAGACAATTTTCTGATTCAGTATGTGGATGTACCTACTAGAGAAGGTGCAAAAGTTGACCTACTCTTGGGAAATAAAGCAGGGCAGGTGACTGAGGTGTCAGTGGGGGAGCACTTTGGGGCCTGCAACCATAATTTTATTAGTTTAAAATAGTGATGGAAAAGGATTGACCTGATCGATAAGTTGAAGTTCTAAATTGGAGAAAGACTGATTTTGACGGTATTAGGCAAGAACTTTCAAAAGCTGATTGGGGGCAGATGTTCGCAGGTAAAGGGAAGGCTGGAAAATGGGAAGCCTTCAGAAATGAGATAACAAGAATCCAGAGAAAGTATATTCCTGTCAGGGTGAAAGGGAAGGCTGATAGGTACAGGGAATGCTGGATGACGAGAAAAATTGAGGGTTTGGTTAAGAAAAAGGAAGCCTATGTCTGGTATAAACAGGATAGATCAAATGAATCCTTAGAATAGTATAAAGGCGGTAGAAGTATAGTTAAGAGAGAAATGAGGAGGGCAAAAAGGGGACATGAGATAGCTTTGGCAAATAGAGTTAAGGAGAATCCAAAGGGATTCTATAAATACATTTTGGACACAAGGGTAACTAGGGAGAGAAGTGGGCCCCTCAAAGATCAGCAAGGCAGCCTACATGTGGAACTGCAGGAGATGGGGGAGATACTAAATGAGTATTTTGCATCAGTCTTTACTGTGGAGAAGGACGTGGAAGATATAGAATGGAGGGAAATAGATGATGACATCTTGAAAAATGACCATATTACAGGAAGTACTGGATGTTTTAAACACATAAAAGTGGATAAATCCCCAGGACCTGATCAGGTGTACCCTAGAACTCTGTGGGAAGCCAGGGAAGTGATTGCTGGGCCCCTTTCTGAGATATCTGTATCATCAATAGTCACAGGTAAGGTGCCGGAAGACTGGAGATTGGCAAACGTGGTGCCACTGTTTAAAAGATAGTAAAGAAAAGCCAGGGAACTACAGATTGGTGAACCTGACATTGATGGTAGAGCAGTTATATTAGATTAGATTACTTACAGTGTGGAAACAGGCCCTTCGGCCCAACAAGTCCACACTGCCCCGCCAAAGCGCAACCCACCCATACCCCTACATCTACGCCTTACCCTACACTACGGGCAATTTAGCATGGCCAATTCACCTGACCTGCACATCTTTGGACTGTGGGAGGAAACCGGAGCACCCAGAGGAAACCCACGCAGACACGTGGAGAATGTGCAAACTCCACACAGTCAGTCGCCTGAGGCGGGAATTGAACCCGGGTCTGTGGCGCTGTGAGGCAGCAGTGCTAACCACAGTGCCACCGTACCACCCACAAGTTGTTGGAAGGAATCCTGGGGGACAGGATTTAAAAGTATTTGGAAAGGCAAGGACTGATTAGGGATAGTCAACATGGCTTTGTGGGTGGGAAATCATGTCTCACAAACTTGATTGAGATTTTTGAAG
Source organism: Chiloscyllium plagiosum (assembly GCF_037043375.1). Classification (NCBI taxonomy): domain Eukaryota; kingdom Metazoa; phylum Chordata; class Chondrichthyes; order Orectolobiformes; family Hemiscylliidae; genus Chiloscyllium; species Chiloscyllium plagiosum. The sequence continues at coordinate 89,660,712 of NW_028270150.1, forward strand.
AAGTAGCAAAGAGGTTTGATGAGGGCAGAGCAGTAGATGTGATCTATATGAATTTCAGTAAGGCGTTCAACAAGATTCCTCATGGTAGACTGGTTAGCCAGGTTAGATCACATGGAATACAGAGGGAACTAGCCATTTGGATACAGAACTGGCTCAAATGTAGAAAACAGAAGGTGGTGCTGGAAGGTTGCTTTTCAGTCTGGAGGCCTGTGACCAGTGGTGTGCCACAAGGATCAGTGCTGGGTCCACTACTTTTCATCATTTATATAAACAATTTAGATGTAAACATAGGAGGTATAGTTAGTAAGTTTGCAGATAATACCAAAATTGGAGGTGTAACGGACAGTGAAGAATGTTACCTCAGATTACAACAGGATCTTGATCAGATGGGCCAAGGGGCTGAGAAATGGCGTTTAATTTAGATAAATGCGAGGTGCTGCATTTTTGAAAAGCAAATCTTAGCAGGACTTATACACTTAATGGTAAGGTCCTAGGGACTGTTGCTGAACAAAGAGACCTTGGAGTGTAGGTTCATAGCTCCTTGAAAATGGAGGCGCAGGTAGATAGGATAGTGAAGAAGGCGTTTGGTATGCTTTCCTTTATTGGTCAGAGTATTGAGTACAGGAGTCGGGAGGTCATGTTGAGGCTCTACAGGACATTGGTTAGGCCACTGTTGGAATATTGCGTGCAATTCTGGTCTCCTTCCTATCAGAAAGATGTTGTGAAACTTGAAAGGGTTCAGAAAAGATTTACAAGGATGTTACCAGGGTTGGAGGACTTGAGCTATAGGGAGAGGCTGAATAAGCTGGGACTATTTTGCCTGGAGCATCGGAGGCTGATGGGTGACCTCAGAGAGGTTTATAAAATCATGATGGGCAAGGATAGGGTAAATAGACAAGGTCTTTTCTCCAGGATCGCAGAATCCACAACTAGAGGGCATAGGTTTAGGGTGAGGGGGAAAGTTTTAAAAGGGACCCAAGGGACAGCTTTTTAACAGAGAGGGTGGTACGTGTATGGTATGGGCTGCCGGAGGAAGTAGTGGAGGCTAGTATAGCTACAACATTTAAAAGGCATCTGGAACTGTATAATGAATTGGAAGGGTTTAGAGGGATTGGGCCAAGTGCTGGCAAATGGGATTAGATTAGGTGGGGATATCTGGTCAGCATGGATGGGTTGGACCGAAGGGTCTGTTCCATTGTTGTACATCTCTATGACTGAGTATTTAAAGCTGTGAAAGTCTACCAGGGGTTGTACTGAATCAGTTTAGCCAAATTCAAAGCTTTTGCATAAACATAAATAAATCTGAAATAAAACCATGCTGGAGAAACTCAGCAGGTCTGGCAGCATCTGCGGAGAGAGTTAACATTTTGAGTCTGATATGACGTATCTTTTTTTTTATGCTGTAGACAAGGCGAGGAGGAGGAGGAGGAAGTAGAACAGCTTGTCAGAGTTCCTCATTCACCAACAGTGCCATAGATAATGTTGCTCCTGTTACTATCACAACACAAAAATGCAAGCCATCGCAAAATACACACTCCAAAGTGAACCTGTTATTCATGTATCAACTATTTCCCCTTGTGCAATCCCTTAGCGCCTGCCTCTCAGCACCTTTACCTGTACTAGTACTGCTGTGTTTCAGTTAGTTAGTTCAGTTGGCTGATTTGTGTTACATAGTGACACCAACATAGAGTCATAGAGATGTACAGCATGGAAACAAACCCTTCAGTCCAATTCGTCTATGCCGACCAGATATCCCAACCCAATCTAGTCCCATTTTCCAGCACTTGGCCCATATCCCTCCAAACCCTTCCTATTCATATACCCATCCAGATGCCTTTTAAATGTTGCAATTGTACCAGCATCAACCACATCCTCTGGCAGCTCATTCCATACACGTACCACCCTCTGCGTGAAAAAGTTGCCCCTTAGGTCTCTTTTACATCTTTCCCCTCTCACCCTAAACCTATGCCCTCTAGTTCTGGACTCCCTGACCCCAGGGAAAAGGCCTTGTCTATTTATCCTATTCATGCCCTGCATGATTTTATAAACAACTATAAGGTCGCCCCTCAGCCTCCGACGCTGCAGGGAAAACAGCCCCAGCCTATTCAACCTCTCCCTGTAGCTCAAACCCTCTAACACCAGCAACATCTTTGTAAATCTTTTCTGAATCCTTTCAAGTTTTACAACAGTGTGGGGTTCAATTCCCTTGCAGGCAGTCATCATGAAGGTCCCACCTCTCCCCTTGCTGGAAGCCTGTGGTGACCCTTAGGTCAAACCACCACCAGTCGTGTCTGTTTCTTTCTTTCTCTCTCTCTCTCTCTCTCTCTCTCTCTCTCTCTGAGAGAGCAGTCCTATGCTCCTGTGGGACTATGGAGATTTTACCTTTAGGCAGCATCACTGCAGCATGGCAGGTGGAGGTCTGCAGTGAAGGAGATCCCTGGTGTCCTTGTAGGATGACCATGTGTATCTCCGAGCCTAGAGGATACAGTTGTGGACTACACCATCTTGCCACGTACACCAGTAATCTGTAATCAATCACAGCAGCGCTGGCTAGGATGTTAGTTCATCACATTTATAGCATTAACAGATAACTCCCTAAAAGTCCTTCATAATGGAGTCAACAGAAACTATGGTGGTCAGATTTTGGTGGTCCATGTTTAGAAAGTGCACCACTGTAATAAAAACTTACAAAAGGTAAATATCAGAGGCACGTTTCATGCTTCAACTGGACTGGAGGCCTGTGACCAGCGGTGTTCCACAGGATTTGGTCTGGATTCTCTTTTGTTTGTCATTTATATCAATGATTTGGATGAGAATATAAAAGGCATGGTTAGGAAGTTTGTGGAGACACCAAAAATGGTTGCATTGTAGATAGTGAAGAATGTTTTCTAAGATTACAAAGAAATCTTGAACAAATGCTTTAAATTGAGGGGTGATAGATATAGGACAGATGTCAGATGTAGTTTCTTTACTCAGTAGTAGGGGTACGGAACACACTGCCTGCAACAGTAGTAGTCTCACCAACTTTAAGGGCATTTAAATGGTTGTTGGATAGACATATGGATGAGAATGGAATAGTGTCGGAGAGATGTAAATGAGTCAATGGGCTGAAAAACAGTAGATGGATCTCAATCTGGATAAATACGAGATATTACATTTTGGTACAACAAGCGGGGCAGGATATACAATGAATGATAGGGCCTTGGGGAGTGTTATAGAACAGAGGGACCTAATGATTCAGGTACCTAATTCTTTAACGTTTGTGTCACATAGACAGGGTGATTAAGAAGGGCTTTAGCACACTTTCCTTAATTTCTCAGACCTTTGAGCATGGGAGTTGGGACGCCATGTACAGGACGTTGGTGAGGCCTCTTTTGGAATACTCTGTCCAGTTCTGGTTGCTTCCCTGTCTGAACAAAATTAAGCTAGACAGGGTTCGGAAGAGATTGCCTGATATGGAAGGTTTGAGTTATAAAGAAAGGCTGGATAAGCTGGACTTCTAACACTGGAACGTAGGAGATTAAGAGATGACCTTATAGAGGTTTATAAAATCATGAGGGGTATGGATAGGGTTAATGGCAGGCGTCTTTTCCCTAGGATGGAGGATTTCAAGACTAGGGGGCATGTTTTTAAAGGTGAGAAGAGAGAGGTTTAAAATAAAAAGACATGCGAAACAAACCTTTTACACAGAGAGCGGTTTGCATGTGGAATGAACTTCCTGAGGAAGCTGTGGATGCAGGCACAGTTGCGGGCAACGCGTAAAAAGACACTTAGATAATCATAGAATAGAATCCAGACAGTGTGGAAACAGGCCACTTAGCCCAACAAGTCCATACTGACCCACCAAAGAGTTACCCACCCAGACTCATTCCCCTACTCCTGACTAATGCATCTAACCTAGACATCCCTAAACACTAATCTGCACATTGTTAGATTATGGAGGAAACCAGAGCACCTGGAGGAAATTCACACAGAATGTGCAAACTCCACACACGCAGTAGCCCGAGGCTGGAATCAAACCCGAGTCCCTGGTGCTGTGAGGCGGTCGTGCTAACCACTGAGCTACCATGTCAGTGGATGAATAGGAAAGATTTGGGGGGGATATAGGCCAGGAACAGACAAGTGGGACGAATTAAGTTTGGAATTACATTTGGCGTGGACCAAAGGGTCTGTATCTGTGCTTTATGACTCTATAACACTTGGCTATTTGGGAAGTGAGGGTGAATACTCTTTTCTTGAGGTTTAAGCCACTGTCACTCGCCTCAGTGAACGTGTGAAAGGGAAGATTATTGGTCTGTTGGGAGACCCAGTGAGCCCATTTTCACACTAGAACTCACAGCTCTGAGGACAACAGACTAGGCTTGCATGATCATACAGCACACGTGGTTTTATTTGTAACTCGGAGTCAAGGAATGTGCCTGGGAGCAGCAACCCTGGGCAACATTCAGACTGATGTTATTCCAAAGTCGTGCATTTACATCGCACCTTTCACAGCCCCAGCACAGCTCAAAGTCCTCTATGGCAACCCAAGTCTTTTTGAAATATAGTCTCGGTTATAGTCAGAATACGATAACGGCTTGCTTCTGCATTGGCAATGGCCAGGGCATCCAGGAAAACTCTCTTGTCCTTCTTCACAAAAACTAGCACCATGGGATGGTTTATCTGAGGGCAGACGGGGCCTTGGTTTAACAACTTAACCAAAGGACAGGACAGGAAGGTTTAAGGCATACGGAGAAGTTGGATAAACTGGACTTTCACCTGGATCATAGAGGTGACCTTCTGGAAGTCTGTAAAATCATGAGGCATAGATAAAATAGACATTACGACAGCTTTTTCCCCCCTGGTAAGGGAGTCTCAAACCAGAAAGTCTCGGTTTAAGGTGAGAGAGGAGAGATACAAAAGGGGCAATTCTTTCCTTGCAGAGGTGGACAAGTGGCAGGGATGTGTTGCTAGAGGTAGTGGCGGAAGCGAAAACAATTCTATCATTAAGAAACACTTAGACAGGTACATGAATGGGATAGGTATGGAGGGATGTGGACCCAGTGCAGGTAAACGGGGCTAGTTTTATTGCGAAAACTGGGTGGCATAAGCAAGTTGGGCCAAAGAGCATGTTGTAGACTTCTAATACTCTATGCCAGCATCTCTGACAGTGCTACGGTCCTGCACTAGAATTACAACTTTAGTTATAGCTTAAAAAAAAAATCACACAGCACCAGGTTACAGTCCAACAGGTTTATTTGGAGGCACTAGCTTTCAAGGCACTGCCACTTCATCATCAGGTGGTTGTGGAGCAGGACCGGAAGACTCAGAATTTATAGCAAAAGGGTTACAGTGTCACAGACCTGGAACGATATATTAAACAAACTTAGATTAAGTTGTGCATCTTTTAGGATGGGATATGCTGGTTTAAGCTCTTTAATATGTAAATTTGAGAACTCCTTTGAAGTTGCAATCTCAAGGTGGCTTCAGTTTATTTAGCAATAGGGGTTATTTTAACTCAGACAATGTATTAAAAAGGTGTGAACTTAAAGTCTGTCCCAATGTTGAGTCAGTTTTATTTCCTAATTGAGACTACAGAACGTTACATGGATCTATGCAGTTTTTGAGCAAAGTAAAATATAGATCCATCCCATAAATTTACGTGCCCGTGCATGCAGGAGAGCCAGAGTTGGGGGGTGGAGGGGGGTTGGTGGTGTGTGAGTGCGTGCATGAAAGTGTGATATGAGAGTGAGAGTGAGAGTGAGAGTGAGAGTGAGAGTGAGAGTGAGAGTGAGAGTGAGAGAGTGAGAGTGAGAGTGAGAGTGAGAGTGAGAGTGAGAGTGAGAGTGAGAGTGAGAGTGAGAGTGAGAGTGAGAGTGAGAGTGAGAGTGAGAGTGTGAGAGTGAGAGTGAGAGTGAGAGTGAGAGTGAGAGTGAGAGAGAGAAAATGAATATCTGCATGAATGCGTAGGTGTGTGTGAGAGACAGTGTGTATAGTGCGGGGGGGGTGTCACCTGTAATGTGACATGAACCCAAGTCCTCATGGGCCCCGAACCTGGCTATCAGCCTCTGCTCGGCCACTTTGCATTATTGCTTGTCTGGAAGTCTGCATTGGAGGATGGTCACCTGAAGGTCCGAGGCCGAATGTCTGCATGGCTGAAGTGTTCCCCAACTTGGAGAAAACACTCCTGTCTGGTGATCATTGCGCTGTGTCCATTCATCCGTTGTTGACGAGACTGAGCAGACACTGCAATGTACCATGCCTCAGGGCATTCCTGCCTGCAGCGTATGAGATAGGCAACATTGGCCAAGTCCCCCGAGCACTTGCCATGTACATAGTGGGAGGTGTCCCCACATGTAATGCTGGTGTCAGTGTCGACACTCTGACATGTCTTGCAATAGCTGCTGTGACATGGTTGTACGGTGTCATGGTCGATGTTTTCCTGAAGGCTGGGCAGTTTGCGGTGAACAATGATCTGTTTGAGGTTTGGTGGTTGTTTAATGGCAAGTGGAGGCGTGAGGAAGGTTTTGGCAAGGTGCTTATCCTCATCGATGATGTGTTGCAGGCCACGAAGAATATGGCATAGCCTTTCCGCTCCCAGGAAGTACTAGACAACAAAGGGTACCCTATTGGTTGCATCCCATGTCTGTCTCCTGAGGAGGTCATTGCGGTTTCTGGGAACTGGCGGTGGATGAGTTGAGCATCGTACTCTGTTCTTAGGAGGGCATCCTTGAGCACTTTCAGGTGTCCATGATATTCCTCCTCATCTGAGCAGATCCTGTGTATGCAGAGGGCTTGTCTGTAGGGGATAGCAGTTTTAATGTTTCGGATGGAAGCTGGAGAAGTGAGGTTATCCATGGGTTTGCGGTAGAGTGAGGTGCTGAGGTGTCCATCCTTGATGGAGATGCATGTGCCCAAGAATGAGACAGATACTAAAGTGTAGTCCATGGCAAGTCTGATGTTGGGATGAAACTCATTGATATCACTATTTGTTTCAATGACTCCTCGTCATGGGTCCAGCGGAAGAAAACGTCATTAATATATCTGGTGTATAGTGTTGGTTGGAGGACCTGTGCAGAAAAGAAGTCTTGTTTGAACCGGTGCATAAAAACGTTGGCATATTGGGGTGCACGTTTAGTCCCAATGGCTGTTCCATATGGGAGGAGAAAGTGAGGTCTGCAGATGCTGGAGATCAGAGCTGAAAATGTAACCAGTAGGTCCAGGAATGGGCTGAAGAAGGGCTGAAGAAACGTCGATTCTCCTGTTCCCTGGATGCTGTCTGTCCTGCTGCGCTGTTCCAGCAACACATTTTCAGGGCTGTTCCATATATCTGGATAAAGAACTATTTGTCAAAGGTGAAAACGTTGTATTCGAGAATCAAACGGATGAGTTGTAGGATGGTGCTTGGAGATTAGCAGTTGTGGTGTTGAGTACCGAGCCTGTTGACGGCATCACAGCATTGTGAGAAATGCTGGTGTAGTGTGCTGAGACGTCCTCTCTGTCTCTCTCACGCACTTCTATATACACTCACACTCAAACAGACCCTTTCTCATTCATAAGCTCTCTCCCATGCGCACACGCATGCACTCACACATGCACCCTCTCACAGGTCTATACCCCATCACACTCACACACATACTTGACCAAGTTTTACACACACACACACACACACACACGATTGATCTGTATTTGCAGAATTACATTTTAATGGTGCATTGAGAACAACCTAGCTCTCAAATGCTGGCAAAACCAAGGAACTCATTATTGACTTTCGGCGGGATGTTACTCATGCCCTCCTACACATTAACAGCACAGAGGTGGAACGAGAGGAGAGTTGAAAATATGTTGCTGGAACAGCGCAGCAGGTCAGACAGCATCCAGGGAACAGGAGAATCGACGTTTCGGGCATAAGCCCTTCTTCAGGAGTGGAGAGTGCCAAGCTCCTGGGAGTAGTCATCCACAATAAGCTTTCTTGGACTCTTCATGTGGACATACTGGTTACAAAGGCCCAACAACATCTCTTCTTCCTCAGGCAGCTGAGGAAATTTGGCATGATGGCGAATACCCTTGCCAACTTTGAGAGGTGTACCATCGAGGGCATTCTGTCTGGATGTATCACTACCTGGTATGGAAACTGTACCATTCATGATCGGAGACGGTTATAGAGAGTGGTGAACTTGGCCCAGACAATCACAAAGGCCAACCTCCCATCTATAGAATCCATATACCAGGCCCGCTGTCAAGGAAAGGCCACCAGCATTCTCATAGGTTATAGAAAAAATTGTCAGCGTGAGATGGATCTATCATCAGGGAGAAGGTACAGAAGCCTGAACACACACACCAGCCTGTTTCGTAACAGTTTCTACCCTACTCTTGTTAGGATACTGAATGGATTCACAAACTCAACGTTCGCCTGTAGTTAGTGGGGCAGGATCATAGACATAAATTAGAGTAAAATGATTAAAGTGTCATACAACTGATGCGATGTATTGAATAAACCTAAATTGCTGTTAAGTCTTTAAACACTTAGAATGGAGATACAGGTTTCGATTCATTAATATGTAAATCCCAGAACTTCTTTCATGTCATGTTCCAGAGATAATTTAAGGTTTTATATATAAAAAAAAGGTGATATATCAGCTCAGGCAATGCATTAAAGGTGTGAGGTTAGAGTCTATATCCCAACCTTGAGTCAGACTGGTTCTAATTCCAAATTAGGAATGTTATAAAATGTCAGACAGACAGATCTGTTGGCAGTCAGGTTGGAACCTGACTCAAGGTTGGAAAACAAACACAGACTCTAACCTGACATCTTTAATGCATTATCTGAGCGGAGATGTCACCTTAAGTTATTGCAGGAATGACTTGAAAGAAGTTCTGGGATTTACATATTAATGAGTCAAAACCTGCATCCCCATTCTAATTGATTAAGGATTTAAGAGCAATTTAGGTTTGTTCAATACATCGCATCAGTTGTATGACACTGATTTTTTACTGTAAAGTCTGAGTCCTATGATCCTGCCGAAGGAGCATTGCTCCAAAAGCTTGTACTTCCAAATAAACCTGATGGACTATAACCTGGTTTTGTGAGATTTTTAAACGTTGTCCATCCCAGTCCACACCAGCATCTCCATATAATGTTTATTTAGGAGACTTATGTTAATAAAATTTCATCTTGCTGCATCGAATTGTCCTGCTTAATGGTGACAATGTGAGTTTGATATGTGTTTAGGACCATTTTAATTTCTTCAATCATTTGTGGAACAACCAAATATCTGAAAGTGGATTATTCATGTTTCAACAGGACATATGCATGAAGATGAGGTGACACCCTGAGCACTAATGAAGGTAATGATTTAAAGCCATCACCATATTACAGATAAGTGTTTAATGTACATATAAAAAAGGAGGAATAAGAGTAGTCCATATGGCCGGAGAAGCCTGCTGTTATTCAATACGTTCATGGCCGATTAGATATTAAACCTCAACTCTACATTCCTGCGCACCCCCAATTATCAATGCACCTCTGCATTAAAGATATTTAAATATTCTGCATTCACTGCTTTTTTTAAAAAGGAAGGGAATTCCAAAGACCCACTACCCTCAAAAATTACTTCCTCATCTCTGTCCTAAAATGACACCCCTTTATTTTTAAATTATGATCCCTAGTTCAAGATTCTCCCACAAGACAAAACATCCACCTGATCAAGTTCCCTCACGATCTTTTATGTTTCAACTGAGTCAACTCCGACTCTTCGAAACTCCAGAGGATACAGGCCTAGTCTAACTTTTCCTCATAAGGCAAATCACTCAGTCCAAGTATCAGTCCAGTAAACTTTCTCCGAACTGCTACCATACACAACACTCCAGATGCATCTCACCAATGCCTTGTATAACTGAAGTATAACCTTCCGAATCCTGCACAGAAGAGGAGGTGCTGAACGTCTTTAATTGTATCAGGGTGGATAAAACCCCAGGACCTAGAACTTGGTCGGATGTTAGGAGAGTGATTGCTGGGTGCTTTGAGATATTTGTATCATCAACAACCACGGGTGAGGTGTTGGCGGATTGTATGGTGGATAATACTTAAGTTGCTTACAAAAAGCCAGGGAACTGTAGATCGGTGAGCCTAACATCAGAGGTGGTGAAGTTGTCAGAGAGGATTATGAGGGACAGGATTTACATGTATTTGGAAAGGCAAGGACTGTTTAGGAATAGTCAACTTGGCTTGGTGCGTGGGAAATCATGTCTCACAAACTTGATTGATTCTTTTTGAAAGATAGAGGGATACAGGCCAAATGCTGGCAAATGGGACGAGATTAATTTAGGATATCTGTTTGGTGTAGACGAGTTGGACCGAAGGGTCTGTTTCCATGCTGTACATCTCTATGACTCGATGCCCCTTGCAAGAAAACAGCATATTCTGTTAGCTTTCTTGAACACCTATTGTGTCTGCATACTGCATCATAACCATCCCCTCAATCCCTTCTTCCAAATCATTTGCATAAATTGGAAAGAGTTGAGGCCCCAGCACTGACCCCTGTGGCCCACCACTTGTAACACATCATCAGCCTGAAAAAGACCCATCGATTCCTACTCTCTGCTTCCTGTTAAGTCTGCTGTAAATCTTTGAAATCTTTTTGAACAGTGCAATAATGAGATGGCTGAAAAATGATCCCTTTAGAAAAGCTCGGTTTTTCCACAATGTAGAGTTTAGTCAAATTTTAATCACACACTGAAAACAAAATCAATTGACATGCTTCTAAAAAATTAAACTGGGTAAGGAAAGCTACTGTTCCATGGTATTGAGCTTGGAGAAAGTGAGGACTGCAGATGCTGGAGGTCAGAGCTTAAAAATGTGTTGCTGGAAAAGTGCAGGTCAGGCAGCATCAAAGGAGCAGGAGAATCAACCTTTCGGGCATGAGCTTGAAGAAGGGCTTATGCCCGAAACATCGATTCTCCTGCTCCTTTGATGCTGCCTGACCTGCTGCGCTTTTCCAGCAACACATTTTTAAGCCATGGTATTGAGCTTGCCAGACTAGAACCTGCAATAGTACTGTTCACATTCAAGATTTCTGTGACAATTCCCATCCTTCATATTACAAGGAGAGGCCACTCTTGTCATCCCCCGTGCTACTCAAAATTGCCTAATCTCCAGGTTTGGTTTGCCAAGTCTTCAGTTTGTCCAGTTAGATTCTAGAATTTGAGGGAATAGATGGAAATGAAACCAGAAAAGGACAGTCCATCTGTATGTGAGTTCCATGTCCCAAAATCATGTTGGATGGGGTTTACACAGAGGAACCTCGATTATCCAGATTACACAGGCAGGGAGTATTTTGTTTGGGTAAATCGAATTCCGGATAATCAAATGCTGGATAACACAGTTAGCCAAGCATCAGAACTTTGCAATCTTGCCAGATAATCCAGTGTTTGGATAATTTAATGCTGGATAATCGCAGATTCTCTGTATATGTCTGTACTGGAATCCACAATATTTACCTGACTGACCCAGTTCAGCTTCTCTTCTATTGTAATCCCCAGGATAGTAATAGTAGGGGATTGCCATTGAAGGTAAAAGGGGTAATGATTAGACACTCTTGTTAGAGATGGCATTGCCCAGGACTTGTGTGGCACAAATGTTACTAGCCACTTGTTAGTCCAAGCCTGAATGTTGTCCAGGTCTTGCTGCAGTCAGACACAGACAATATTCATATTCACTATCAGGAGTAGCAAAAGGAATTGAACACTGCAATCGTTTGTGAACTGTTTCATCTCTGAGCTTACGATGGAGAAAAGGTCATTGATGAAGCAGCTGAAAATGGTTACAATTGGGGAATTTCTTATTGTATCCTGAATGTGAGAAGGTTGACTTCCAACAATCATGAGCTTTGTATTGGGTAAGTCTCTGGCAGGGAAGAACTTTACCCAATCCCCACTCACCTCCTTGCCTTGATTCAAATGCAATCACTCTCCCCTCTCTGAATTCTAGTGTCCATGTTCAGATCAAGGCTTTAATGGAGGTTTGGAGCAAAGTAATCCTGACAAAAGCCAAGCCTGTAGATTAGTGAGCAAGTATGGATAACATGATCGACACAATAAATTTGCATTTACAGAAAGTCTTTCTTCCGATAACACATAGTAGATTCATGACTAAGCTCTGACCTTATGGAGTTAAGGGATGTATAGCAGGTGAGCTGCTGGTCAGCTACAAAACAGGGAGGGTTAGTAGAATAAATAAAAGTGGGAAATACTCAGCAGGTCAGGCAGCGGCTGTGGAGAGAGAAACAGAGTTAGTATTTCAGGTTAATAACTACAACCCAACAGAGTCAAAGACGTTTGTTCAGACTGGTAGAAGCTGAAAAGTGATGTTCCACAAGATTTAGTGCAGACACTACTGCTGCTCACTATTTATATGAACGATTTGTACTCAAATGGGAAGAACAACTTCAAACTCCAAAGTATGACTCGAGATTGGAGGTTCAAAACAAAGATTACAGCAGAATAGAATTTTTTTTTTTTAAATTCACTTGATTGATGTGGGCATCCCTGGCTGCCCACATCATTGCACGTCCCCAGTTGCCCCTTGAGAAGGTGGTGGTTAGCTGCCTTCTTGAGCCACCACAGTCCACGTGCTGTAGGTTGACCCACATTGCCTGGAGGGAGGGAATTCCAATATTTTGACCCAGCGACAGTAGAGGAACAGTGATACATTTCCAAATCAGGATGGCGAGTAGCTTAGAGGCAACTTGCAGGGGGGTGGTGTTCCCTAGTATCTGCTGTCTTTGTCCTTTTAAATGGAAATGGGCCTTGTCCCTACAAGAACTGTGCGATGGTCACTCTCACTGATATGGTCATGGACAAATGCATCTGCAGCCAGTAGGTTGGTAAGGATGAGGTTAAGTATGCTTTTCCCTCTTGTTGGCTCCCTCATCATCTGCTCAGATGCAGTCGAGCAGCAATGTCCTTTTAGGACCTGACCAGCTCAAACAGTAGTACTGATGTTGAGCCACTCTTGGTGGTGGACATTGAAATCCCCCACTCAGACTACAATTTGCACTCTTGCCACCCTCAAGTCAACTTGTTGAATGCGTGTTCACCTCGCAGCTTACTTTTTAGTATAGATGGAAGTGAGTTGGTACGATTTGGTAGGTGTAATGATGGAGCTGTAAAAAAGGCAAGAGTCCAAATTAGAACCGCCAAGTGAGATAGGGAATACATATTCACAAATCAAAGATAGCAGCACAAGTTAACAGATGCAGAAAGGTGGAAACAAAGCCCCAAGTTTATTTCTAGAGGAATAGAATGGAAAGTGGGGAATTTATGTGAAACATGAAAAGAAACTTGGTTAGATCACAATTGAAGAACTGATCTGGTCTCAGAATGCAAAATATAGACAGAGATATTTGCGAAAATGCAAACCAGGGTGAAACCAGAACAGGGAAGGTAGGTTGAACAAGTTTGGACTGTCTTCTCTGGAAAAAAAGGTTGAGAGCAGATCTAATGGAACTTGTTCAAATTATGAAGAGATTTTGATAGGATGGAAGACAAGGGCAGCAAATATGGGAATCCTGCACCCTGCAAATTCCCTTCCATGCCAGTCACCATCCCGACTTGGAAATAGCTCACCATTCCTACAGTGTCACTGGGTCAAAATCCTTGAATCCCCTCCCCAAGGGCATTGTGGATCTACTTACAGCAGACAGATTGCATTGGTTCAAGATGGCAGCTCACCACCCCCTACTGCTGTGCAAGAAGTCTGGCTCAAATTAGTACATAAAAATGTAGAGAAGATGTTGCCAAATTGCGAGGAAGGAGAAAATTATACATCAAAAAATGTAAGATAACCATGAAAACTCCAGCAAAAAAAAAAGATTCAAGATAAACTTCTTTATCCATGAGGATATGGAACACTGTACCATACAGAGCATTTGAAGCATCTAACATTGAAATATTTATTCAGTTTCACCTTAAAGCCATGAGGTAAAAAGGAATATTAAAAAGGAATATTGGGGTGGCATGATGGCACAGTGGTTAGCACTACTGCCTCACAGCGCCAGGGACCGGGTTCAATTCCCGCCTCAGGCGACTGACTGTGTGGAGTTTGCACATTCTCCCCGTGTCTGCGTGGGTTTCCTCCAGGTCCTCCGGTTTCCTCCCACAGTCCAAAGATGTGCAGGTTAGGTGAGTTGGCCATGTTAAATCGCCCGTAGTGTTAGGTAAAGAGGTAAATGTAGGGGTATGGGTGGGTTGCGCTTCGGCGGGGTGGTGTGGACATGTTGGGCTGAAGGGCCTGTTTCTACACTAAGTAATCTAATCTAAATAGCCCATAGTGTTCAGGGATGTGTAGGTTAAGTAGATTAGTCAGGGGTAAATGTAGAGTTGTAAGGGAATGGGTCTGGGTGGGTTCCTCTTCGGAGGGTCGGTGTGGACTTGTTGGGCCAAAGGGCCTGTTTATGTACTGTAGGGATTTTAATTCTAATATAAAGATTTCTTGACTGTGAGATGCAGTATGGTGGGACAAGCCCTATTTTGAGTATAATCATTGGCTGAAACTGGTCAAACCTGTTTCTGTAAAGTCTGCGTCATTCTGTTACGTACATGACCAAGATAATCTTACTGCGATACCATATAAAACTTGCTCTGAAAAGAATGGCTGCTGCATGAAAAGACTTACTTAGAAGAACTAGAAGGACGCAATATTTCAGGCAGCATTCTCTGCCCATCATCTGGAAGAAGCAGCAGGACGAATTTCAGTGAAAGGGGTAGACCAGGAGAATGAGAATATCAGAAAATTGGAACAAAGAGGCAGAAGGAGGCCACTTGACAAGCTGAGAGTGCTCTGCCAATTAGATCATAGAAACATTGGACATAGGAGCAGAGTAGGTTCCTATTCAAAACTGCTGCCATTCAGTTGGCTAATGGCTGCTCATCTACTATCCCCATATCATGGAATATTGTCCTTCACTGCTGCAGGGATGGAGTTGAAAATTTAAGGGAGGGTATGCTGTAGTTGTATAGGGTGCTGGTGAGGCCACACCTTGGAGTACTGTGTGCAGTTTTGGTCTCCTTATTTGAGAAAGGATTAACTGGCACTGGAGGAGGTTCATTAGGTTAGTTCCAGAGTTGAGAAAGTTGGTTTATGAGGAGGGATTGAGTAGACTGGGATTATACACATTGGAAATTAGAAGGGGGGGGGGGGTCTTATTGAAACATGTAAAATTATGATGGGAGTAGGTAAGATAGAAGCAGGGAGGTTGTTTCCACTGGCAGGTGAAACTAGAACTAGGGGCACAGCCTCAAAACAAGGGGGAAGCAGATTTAGGACTGAGTTGAGGAGGAACCTCTTAACTCAAAGGGTCGTGATTTCCCTGCCCAATGAAGCAGTTGAGGTTACCTCATTGAGTGTTTTTAAGTCAAAGATAGACAGATTTTTCAACAGTAAGGCAATTAAAGATTATGATGAGTGGGTGGGTAAGTGGAGCTGAGTCCATGAAAAAGATCAAAGTTGAAAGTCACAACACCAGGTTATCGTCCAACAGGTTTAATTAGAAGCACTAGCTTTTGGAGCAACACTCCATCAGGTGGCTGTCCTGATGAAGGAGCAGTGCTCCAAAAGCTAGTGCTTCTAATTAAACCTGTTGGACGATAACCTAGTGTTGCGTGACTTAACTTTGTAAACCTCAGTCACACGCCGGCATCTCCAAATCACAAAGATCAGTCATGATCTAATTGAATGACAAAGCAGGCTTGAAGGGCCACTCCTGCATCTGGTTCTTATGTTCTTAGATGTCACCTGTCTCCAAAAGCCTATTGATTTCTCTGTTGAGCACGGTCAATGACTGAGCTTCCCCAGCCCTCTGAGGCAGACAATCCCAAAGATTCGCTAACCTCTAGATGAAGCAACTCCTGGTCATCTCAGTCCTAAATGGTCAGCCCCTTATTTTGAGATCACCAGGTAAGGGAAACATCCTATTTGCATAGTGACCCAGTCTCCTCAGTCTCTCTTCACCAACCATCCCAGGGATCAACCTCCATTGTACTCCCTCTGTGCTAGGTATATTTCACTTTAGAAAAGGGAACCAAAACTACACACAATACTCCAGGTGCAGATTCACAAAGGTTCCTTGCAATCGCAGCAAGACATCATCTGTTCTTGAATCACCTTTACAATGAAAGCCAACATACCATTTGCCTTCCTTACTGATTGCTGCACCTGCACGCTAGCTTTTTGTGGCTCATGAACAAGGACACTCAGTGTTAATGCAGCTTCACACTGTTCCCCTTTAAGGCCTTGTGCCTTATTTATATTGCGGAACCACAAATGCAGAAGCAATACAAAAATACAAAATCTTTCTAGATGGTTGGCATTATTGCAAGTTGCACCACAGCAATTAAATAAGCGGTTCTAGTTTTTTTAGTCATATATCTGTCTGTTAAAATGACCCTCATACTAAAGGGCATACAACCCAGTAATCAGGAAGAGTACTACCATTCAGGAAAGTCAATAGACTGTTGACTCTGCTGACACCATTTCTGTATCCTGCTCCCTGACAAACTCAAAGTCTATGGATGTGTTTATACCTAATGTTAATCATGCACATTCATCAATTGGTAGGTGAGACACATATTGTCCAAAAAAAAAAAATTTCTTATTTCTAACAAGGACACTGCACTGGTGATAAAAGTTCAACCTGTCAGTCTACTTTGGACTAGGTGGACACACCCAGCTCTGGGATCAAGACAAACTGGGTTGAAATGGTGCTTACTGATTACGTCTCATGAGTCTGACTTTCTCTGTCCAGCGGGGAGGGCTGAGGGAGAAAAGAAAAAATAAGTATTTAAAGCTGAAATGGAGGAACGGAAGAGAATTTTACCCGTGGCCTTATTTTAAAGGCAAAATTGAGCAACTGTCAGGAAGTATGGATGAATTATAAAAGGCCTTGCTTTTTTGGCACCAGTTTAGAATTCACTTTGTTTCAATGAGATTTACAGCATGAAAAGCAGCAATATAAATGTCAGTTTTATCTGTACTCTATTGCTGGTCTCAGTGTGATTGCATTGTAGGAAACTTAACAAGTAACAATACCATTCCAAACATATTCACAATGAGTCTGAAATTCAATATTGCTCATGGCTTTTAAAAACAAGTGCAAACTATGTACTAACCTGGTCAAACAGATGTCTGGAATGGGATAGGATCTAAAGTTGTATCTTCTGACATTACACTTGTGCCAGAAAATCCACTGGACCAAACTCTGTCACCCAACATATTGCTCAAATCTCAGGTCTTGCTGCCTTAATTTATCAGACAGTTGTTTGTGGCTTAATGAGAACTTTTACAAAAAACAAATACTGGTTACATCTTGATATAAACGTCAATTTATCAAATGGGGTGAAGTTAGCACATGCTTTTAATTTTCAGAGGATATTGCATCCCTGTTAGAATAGTGATTTGGGGAGGAGGTGGAAATCTCATTTTCTTAATCCCACACCCTCTTAAACGGGCACTGTTTTCATGAAAAGGTTTTATTGCAAAAATAGGAATGAGAAGAATTGACAGATCACTAAAGATGTTGCACCCAAGTGATTGGAATAAATATATTCTCTTCTTGTGTGCTGGCAAACAAATAAAGGATAATCAGCAAACACTTTATTTTCAGATAGACAGTGTCACTTTAAAAACCCCAAGTCTGTTCCTTTCAGGGGAATTAGTCAAGATCAGATGGTGAACTAGTGGCTGTCTCCACCTGGTCTTTTTACCAATCAGGTTGCTTTAATTCCACATAGTGAGCATCTTCAACGCCGTGAAGCTGAGAATCTCTTTCCCTCCAGTTCATGTCTTGTTGTCTCTGCCATTGGGTGATTGATCTTGTTGTCAGTTTCAGTCTCTTTTCTGTTTTACTGATACAGCAGGCAAGGGAGAGCAGCTTATTGCCTGTGTCTGAGGCAAGGGCAGTATCTGCCTCAGGATTCCATCTGAACACCTTGTGTTTACTGCCCCAGTCACCGTCTACCTCAGCACTGTCAGGTATTTGGTTTTATTTTATCCTCTGTTTGATTTGAACTCTGAAATGGTGTTAAATGTAAAGTTTGAGAGTCATGTTCTATTCTACCTCTCTAATCTTTGATTCAGTCAGGCTTGCAGTACAATGCTTTTAAGTCGGTAAGCTGCAGGACTTTGTATGTCCATTACAATGTTTTCATGGTAAGAAAGGGGTTCAAATCCCACTTGCTCCAGAGGTGTGTAATCACATCTCTGAACAAGTTCATTTTGAAAGTATCGACAAGTTTGTTTCTTCCTGAAAACTGGTAAATTGTTTCATTCCCATAGCAACTCCCTGATCAATCAGTGTCCATCTGCCTGGTTTGAGAACTAAAATTGGCAGTTACCTGCTCTCGTTAGATCTCCATGGTGAATGATGGCTTGACCAATCAGAACTCTCTCTTCTCATTGCTGTATTAACTGGTGACTCTCTGAGGGGTCTTGTGTGGTACAGTTGTAGTCTCTCTCTAACGCTGGATTGGTGAGGCCTTGGTACAAATCTCCCCCTCTCCCTTCAGAGGTGTATTATAATATCTGAGCAGGTTGAATGGAAAAGTAGGTGTGCAGAGAAAACAAGTGCTTTGGATGGGGGTTCTTCTGGTGCAGTAGTAGTGTCCCTATATCTGAGCCAGGAGGCCAGGGTTCAAATCCTACTTGCTCCATCTCTGAACAAGTTTATTTAGAAAGTATCTGCAAGTTTGTTTCTTCCGTCATGGTCTTGAAATAATCAAAACCAGACTTTTGATTCCTTCCTGTTTCTTTAGTGTGTTTAAGCTCTCTTCAATTACTTCTGTGGAGGACTTTTTTTTTGTTTTTTTTTTAAAAAAAAATGCCTTTATGCAACACTAATTTGCCTCAGATTCAAAAACAGAACGATAAAACCAAGGCAGCTCTTTCTGTCTGGGAGGTGGAATTTATTTTCGGTGTTTTACTTGTTTCTCAGTGTTACTTAAATTGGGGCTTGCTGTTTAATGGAAATGTACCCTTTTTTTTTAAATGGGGCTCTTGTGGCATAGTGGTAGTCTCCTCCTTTCCTCTAGACCTGGAGGCCTGTGGTTCCAAGACATGTTGTGATACACTTGATCAAATTGGTTTAGATTTAATCCAGCTCCCAATATTTACTGAAATGAGTTTTTATATATTTAAAAAAAATCTATGGGATGAGGGCTTTGCTGGCTTGCCCAGCATTTATTGTCCATCCTTAATTGCTCAGAGGGCAGTTAAGAATCAACCATATTTCATGGTTGAGAGTCACATGTAGGCCAGGTAAGGATGGTAGTTCCCTTCTGTAAAGGGCATTAGTTAACCAGATTTGTGGTTTTCCAATAGTGTTGGATCCAGACTTTCACTCATCTACATTATTGGCAGATGGTGTGTCATAATCATGTATTTTTGACTATCTTTTTGTGCTTGATACGAGAGCTATTGGTGGCTGCATGACTCTGACTCCAAACATTATTCCCTATCTCAGTCGTCTTCTGTTTCTAGACTCAGCAGCCAGGGAAATCTGTAAGCATCTTTTACATTTCATTGCAGTTGCCACTTATTCTTTGACACTCTAGAGCGTGTGTGTCCAGTTTCTCCAATCTCTCATCAGAAGGTAGTCCAACATTTCCAGGGATTAAGTCTGGCCCACCTCCATTATGCTCCTTCCATGGCAACTACATGCTTCCTTGGGTAAGGAGACCAAAAGTGTACATGCTACTCTAGATGCAGGCACAGCAATGCCCCTTTTTTATTCTAAACCTCTTGCAATAAAAGTCAACTTTCCCTTTGCCTTCCTTTTTATTGATTTATTGCATCTGCATGTTAACTTAGTGTTTCAGTAGCAACGACACCTTTGTATGCCAGCACTTCCTAAGAAATGTTATGTCTATCTTTTATTTCCTTACCAAAGTAGATGAATTCTTGGTTATTGACATTATTGTCTTTCCCCATTCATGGATACTTAGTTAGTCTTTTTCCCATTTCTGGATGGTAATTTCAAAGATTTCCTGAGCACGGTGCAGGTTAGAAACTGCTGGAGATCAAGATCTCCTCATTGCATTGACCCCTGTCTAATGGAGCACATTGAATAGGGGTTTATTGCGTTGTACTGTCCATCCTGAATTCTTTCAACCAAATTGTCTATTCATTGGTAACACTGTCAGCAAAATTCAACTGATCTTGTTTGTGGTTCTTTATTTTTGACAGATGAATACTCCACACCAGCAGTGATGGGCCAGACTGCAGTGCACCCAGGCCAACCCTCAAACAATCCAGAAGCCATCAAAGAGATCCTGAGCTCTGTATTGGACACCTTTGATGGCTTCAAACCTCCTCTCACAGAGAACTGTACAGCCATTACAAGGCTATCTTCATTGACTGTGTTTCAAGATGGAGCTTCGAAGGATCTTTGGGACAGTCGTGGTAAAGGTGAAGAACAGCGGCACTGTGTGGAGATTGCTATGATGACCTGTCAAGGTGATTCA
Source organism: Chiloscyllium plagiosum (assembly GCF_037043375.1). Taxonomy (NCBI): domain Eukaryota; kingdom Metazoa; phylum Chordata; class Chondrichthyes; order Orectolobiformes; family Hemiscylliidae; genus Chiloscyllium; species Chiloscyllium plagiosum. The sequence goes on from NW_028270150.1 coordinate 89,681,205, forward strand.
TGCAGCAGTAGTTCATCACTGACTCACTCTCCTGAAAAGTCCTCAAGTCGTATTATATTCAACCCTTTCAGCAAACTCTTGACCTCTGTACAGTCTACAGCTTCCAGGCACATGAGCTTCACAGGAACTTCACCTGCAGTGTCTAAGGCCAAAGAACCCCATTATCAACGCTCTCAGTCAGACTCAAACATCCATCCAGGTAAAAGATGTTAATATGAACAATATTGCTTTCGCGACAGTACCGAATAATAAGAATTGCAATTCAGATGCAGCAAATATGGGAAACAGAATGGCAGGAGATATGTGAAGAATGGTATAACTCAGTTGGTTATCTGAAATTTCTGAATCGGAAGTTGTACTTGTTTTCATACACCTGTTTAGCATTTTTAAGGCAAAGGATTTGCTCTGTTTTAAAATTTTCCCTTTTTTTTTTCTTCCCCATTTTGAATCTAAAATTTCTGTCTTTCCACAGAGAGAGCACGACATGGGCCAAATAACAGACCGGAGACTATTGTGTACACGAGTTATCTCTCCAACCCTAGTTTCAGTGCAAGTAGAGCTCAGGAAAGGGTAAGATGTTATCCACAAAACTCTGGTTTAAGTTTTTTGTTCACTTGTACAAGATTTAATTTTTTTTTTTAAAACTGCTGTCTGAATTTGTCTTTGTTTTGCGATTCCTGTCAGTCATGTTCAGGATTGTCAATTAAATATAGGTGATACATCAACGTGTAAAATATTTTTAATGTAAAGGGTTGACAATTTACTAGTTTTTCAAAACTGTGGATAATGTACTTCAGTATCACTCGATCTGTGCTGGAACTTGCTCCTTTTTTGTTTTAAACTGCAGAAAATACATTGATGTGGAATTTTTCAGAGCTGTACAGCACAAAAACGGACCCTTTGGTCTAACGTGTCCACGCCAACCAGATATCCTAAATTGATCTAGTCCCATTTGTCAGCACTTGACCCATATCCCTCTAAATCCTTCCTATTCACGTGCCCGTTCAGATGCCTTTTAAATGCTGTATTTGTACCAGTCTCCTCCACTTCCTCTGGAAGCTTATTCCATACACGTACCACCCTCTGAAAGAGTTGTCTCTTGCGTCACCTTGAGCAAAGGCAGTTCAATGAAATGAAATAAAGTCCATGTTGGTGGGAACCAATAGTCCAATGTTACTTTTCCAAGTTGACTAACTGGACCATCCGAAATACTGACATGTACCTTCTTGCAATGGGGAGGAAAGGTCAAACTTAAACCCTATGTTTATCAGGAATTCAATTGTGAATGTCAGCAACTGCTTTTTAAATTTGTTGAATGCCCCAGCTGGACTTGTTTCTATTTTTGCATTGCAGTTCTGGAACCCAATTATTAAAATAGAAGTCAGTGAAGGGTCACCAGTTGGACAAGGCTCACAATAAATGAAAAAGAGCATAGATGCAGGGTTATGAATGAGCAAATAAACTGCTTTTTCACTGTGTGACAGAAATTATACAATGCATTTGATACAGGGTTTGAAACGTCGTCATTTTTTATTTTGAGATGAGAAGTCCAATTTAAATCTGTCGAGTCTTCCAGCCCAGAAACAGACCCTTGGGTCCAACCAGTCCACGCTGACCATTATCCCAAACTAAACTAGTTTTACCTGCTCCTGCCCATATTCCTTCCAACCTTTCCCAATTCATGTTCTTATCCAAATGTCTTTTTTTAAATGCTGTAACTGTACCCACATTCACCACTTCCTCTGGAAGTTAATTCCACATCCTGTTTATATATGAATAATCCACTTTCAGGCACCTGGTTTTGCAATAGTTAAGATGAAGTAGTTAAAATGTTACTAAATATGTATTAAACTGTCATTATTACCATTTAACCAGGACAACTGAAAGCAGCAAGGTGTAATTTTCTTAACATAGGTCTCCTAAACGAACATGGACACAGCACAGGGACGGGATGATTGTTGAGATTTACATGAAGCTGGCAGGATTGTTTTACGCACTTACCTTCTCTCAGTAACTGTCAAGGGGGCTTAAAGATAATTTCAAAAGCAGGTTACACCATTTAACGTTGAAGAGGAGGGTGCGACTTCAGTGCGGAATTTTGCTATCTCCTTATCTATGTCTCTCATGATTTCATAGACCTCTAAGGTCTCCTATACTCCAGGAGAAAGAGTCCCAGTCTATTCAGCATCTCACTACAGCTGAGACCTTCCTGTCCTTTTTTTGTTTAAGATTCCTTCCCTGCTCCCCCTGCCCCACCCCGCCCCCGCGTAAACCATCCCCCAGTGCTTTTGTTTTGAAGGACAAGAGTTTTCCTGGATGCCCCGGCCATTGCCAATGAAGAAGCAAGCTGTTATCATATTCTGACTATAACGGGGACTATATTTTAAAAAGACTTGGGTGGCCATAGAGGACTCTGAGCTGTGCTGGGGCTGTGAAAGGTGCTATGTAAATGCATGACTTTGGAATAACACCAGTCTGAATGTTACCCCGGGTTGCTGCTCACAGCAATGTTCCTTGACTCCAAGTTACAAGTAGAACCACAAACACTAATCGTGCAAGCCCAGACTGTTGTCTTAATAGATGTAGATTCTAGTGTGAAAATGGATTCACTGGTTTTCCCAACAGTCATGTAATCTTCCCTTTCACACATGACTGTGATTAGCTGAGGAGAGTGACAGAGCTTGATGTTCAGGAGTGTTCACCCTCCCTTCCCAAAGAAGCAAGTGTGATAGGGTGTGTTTCTGGGCTGTATGACTCTTCGGTCCAACCAGTCCATGCTGACCATTTCCCAAATTAATCTAATCCCACTTGCCTATGCTTGGACCATATCCCTCAAACTTTATGACTTGTACTTATCCAAATGTCTTTTTAAATGTTGTAACTGTAACTGTGTTCACCACTTCCTCTGAAAGTTCATTTCACACACAAACTACCCTCCGTTAAAACACAAAACTTGCCCCTCAGTCTCTTTAAATTCTCCGTCCTCACTTTTAAAAAAGGTGAATGTGTCCAAGCCTTGAAATCCCCATTCTGAGGAAATGAAACCTACAATTAACCCTATTTTTCCCCTCCTGATTTTATAAACCTCTATATTGTCATCTCTCAATGCCCTCCAGTCCAATGAAAGAAGTCCCAGCTTTTCTTTATAACCCAAACCTTCCATACCTGGCAATAGCAGTCTCCTTTCCCTATCTGATTTTGTAAGGGTTGACTATCAGTGTGGACTTCTCTTGTATAAAGTCTCGTATTTGTAAATACCGAAAGAGGTCCCTGTTAGACAGTCCAACCTTCTGGCACAGCTGCTCAAAGGACATCATAACCTCCCTATCGAACAGTTCCCCAAACCAGAGATATCTCTGGACTCCCAAATTTTAAATGTAGCATCTGTCAGCCCTGACTGAAATCCTGATGTTCCCACTATAGGGGTATAAGGGGAGGGTTTTTGCAGGTTACCCTCAACTTGTCACATTATCGTCCAGGCTTTAATTGTATTTATTACAATAGGGTTTTTACAAAAGTCCATAATAACTCTCATCTTGTCTCTAAATAATAGATTGAGGGGACATTTTGCTTGGGAGGTCTCAATATCTAACCAGATTGGGTCTCTTGTGTCCCACAATCAATCAGCTACATAAGATAATAAGGAGCTCAATTGGTACTCCCTGAAATCTGGAAAGTCCAGTCCTCCCCTTGCTTGTCGGAGCTGCAGCTTTTCTAATTTGATAAGGGGCTGTCTATGATTCCAAATAAAGGAGCCGATCCAGCCGTAAAGCTTACGCAGCACCTGTCTCGGCAGCATCAAGGGGGAGCATTCTTGTAGGATATAGAAGACGAGTTAGAATATTCACCTTCAGGCTACTCTGCTCGATCAGGATATTGGGAGATCTCCCCAGCGTTGAAGGTCCTGCCTTATTTTCTTGAAGTGAACATAATTGGCTTTATATAACTTACTGGAGTAATAAAAGTACCTAAGTACAGAAAACATTCTAGTGACCATCAAAAGGGAAAACCAGATCTGTCTGGTAAATTGGGAGGCCTTGCCAGTATATCCAATGGCATGGCCTCCGATTTCATAAAATTGATTTTATAACCTGAGAACATACCGAATAGAGTGACCATTTGAATTAAGCAGGGCACGGATGTCGAAGGATCACTTAAGAGGAGGAGGACGTCATCTGCATAGAGTAATTTTATGCTTGCCTGATCCAACCCTCTGAGCCATTATATTAGGGTCAGTTCGTATAGCTTCCGCTTGTGATTCAATCACTAGTATAAATAATAATGGTGAGAGAGGACACCCCTGGTGACAGCCTCTGCCAATGCTAAAGCTGTCTGAACTTAAGCTGTTGATGATCACTGCTGCTTTGGGATCACTATATAATACTAAAACCCATTTAGTAAAGACCTCTCCAACACCCAACCATTCCAGCATATAAACCCAGTATTGTTACCTGTTGTGGCAGGCTTGTATCAGTTTAAGATTCTTTTAATGTTATTAGTTGACCTGCAACCTGTTATAAACCCTGTCTGGTCCTCTTTTATAATGGATGGTAAAACCCTTTCCAGTCTTAATGCTAACATATTTTTGACAGAATTGTAAAATCCACATTTAACAGGGATATAGGTCTATATGAAGAGCAATCTTCTGGGGCCTTTCCCTTCTTGAGAATGAGAGAAATATTTCCCAGAAGGTTTTGAATTCCTGTGAAAAATGCCTTTATAAATTTGGTATCTTTCAATAAGAGAGGATCCATATGCCAATGTCGGGGGGCCTATCCCATCATCCTTAGTTTGGATTTCCATATGTACTGCAGCATGATCAGAAATGTTATATTACCTATTTTACAAGACTGTGTATCAAATTCAAAAGTGTTGAGGGGGCAAAAAACATCTCAATTCTGGTATGGCACTTGTTTGGGTGAATAGAAAGTAAAGTCTCTACCCTAGGGATGAAGACACCTCCACACATCTACTAGACTTGGCAACTGGTTGATCTGAACAAGGCGCTGAGATCTGAGATATACCCACCGTGCTCCTAGGTATCCTATCTGTCTCTGGGGCCATGATACAGTTAAGGTCTTCCCCCTATAATTGTATGGCAGGCCCCGAAAGCCATTAACTTAGAGAACGCTTCATAACAAATTTTAAAAGGGTGTTCCAGGGGACAATAAAGATTCAAAATCCTGTATTCCTCTCTGTATATTAGGGCTTTGATCAATATATACTGTCCAGACTCTCTTTATCTGGCTTAACATTTAGAAAGGTAGATTCTTCCGAATAAGAAAGAAAATTCACATGTTTTAAAGAGTTTTTTTAATATAATTAAATCAACACCATTTTTAAAAAAACTAAGTAAAAATAACATAAAACATATTTGAAAGAAGACTTTTTTTTTCCCCCCTTGCTCCCAGGGGGGCACTACTACCTACCAATAACTCCACTGTAACCTCTCCTCGCTAAGGCCCTCCTCTCAACCCAGGCATTACAAAATTAAGTAAATAAATTCGTGTCTTATAAAACAGGAGTTAAGTGAGTAACCTACCACACTCTCACACCATAACCTAGATACACTTAATAAAACAATACAAAATAGAAATATATAAAATTACAATCCCAGCAAGTACTCGGCAACTAAGGAAAGAAAACCCCACTCAAAAAACAAACCTCCCCCACAAATCAGATAAGCTGCACGCGATATAAAAAGGAGACCCAAGAAAGAATGAAGGACAAGCCCGCATCTCCAGGGAAAGATGGTAAAAGAGAGACTGAGAAAGAAAGAAGGGTAAGCAAAAGGGGGGGCAAAATAAAGTCGCTATCCATACAGTTAAGTCCCGCAGTTTATTTGAGAGCATCCAGGAATTCTTTTACTTTCTCCGAAGTTATATACGGATCCTCCATGGCTGAAGCACAACATTGCTGGATATCGCTTGGAGTATGAAATATTTAAGTCTCTCAATTGCTTCTTCACCTCATCGAATGCCCCCCTCTTGTGGACCACGGCTGGAGAGAAGTCCTGAAACAGCATTATCTTGGAGCCCTTGTACATCATGGCTTGGGGATCCTTCCCCAGGACTCTGGAGGCCTCGGAGCATTTGTTTTTCCTTATAACATTGAAGTCGGACTAGAACCAGGTGGGGGGGGCGCTGGTCCAACTCAGGTCTGCGTAAAGCAATCTGGTGGGCCCGCTCTACCCACACCCGGCCCGGTCCCGACTCCAAATTCAATAATTGTGGGAGCCATCGCTCCAAGAAATCCACAAGCTGGCCTTCTGTTCGGGAAGGCCCAGCAGCCGAATATTTTTCCGATGACCTTGACCTGACCCATGGATGACTCCGCAGCGGTCTGAGGCCATGGCCCGTTGCTCCACCCCTCTGACATGCTGCCCAAGTTTTTAGATCTCTCGGTCATGATTCTGCAGCATGACCGAGATCGACTTCCACCTGGACCGGGCCTCCTCGATGGATGTGTCCATCTTCTCCTGGAGTTTGACGATCTGAGATTAGGCTCACCTCTGCAGGTCAGTCCCCTGAGGTGGCCATGGATGTCTCTGCTGTTGTGGGTGCGGGAGGAGTTCCTGCCTGTTGTGAGCTGCGGGAGTTTTTGCCCTTAGTCGCTTTTTTTTTTTAACAAGTGTCAAACTGTTAAAGTTTGATGCAAAATGACTGAGTGCTGAGTAAAAGCTATCTTGAATGGTTTAAAAGGTGAGGGTGGGCACCCCACTTTGCCTGAGTCTCAGGCAGAGCACTGCAGACTCAGACCTACTGGGTCACCGCCATTTTGGATCTCCCCAACATGAGTTTTTAAATAACTAAGTATCTGAAAGATTTCAGTTTCTTTTAAGATTCTTTGTTTTAAATTTAAGTGTTTCTCAGAACGTAGCAATCTAATAAGTTCAGCATTAGCAGTAGTTTTAATTTTTAGTTTCAAAAATATTCTTTATTCACATCTTTGTGTGTGTATATGTACATAGTCACAAACTTAGTTTGGTTCTGTACAGTAGCACATCAAGGAAATCAACATTGGCGTTTGGCTTTATTCAAACAAACTGAAGGCACTTCTTGCACATACAAGACTATACGTATATGCATTTGAGACACTAGGAGGGCCTGTAAACTGAAAATTAACTTCAGAAGAAAGACCTCATTTAGTGATCTTTCCCCATTGCTCCTTGGCAGCAGTTGATCCAAGCTTTAGTGCATCCCTCAGCACGTAGTCCTTGGAATGTGCCAATCTGCAATACTCAGTCAGGGTCAACTCCTTGTTCTGGAAGACCAAAAGTTTCAGGCAGACTAAAGAACATCTTTCACAGACAGTTGCTGGTCCTCCAGGCACAGTTTTTGTCTGGCTGTGCGACCCAGTGAACAGACCGTATGGCACAGAATCCTACGTCACAAAGCTGCGTGGGACAAACCTTGACAAACACGACTGCATCTCTCTCCAGGCTTCCTTTGCAAAGGCACATTCCAGCAGGAGATGTACCCATCACCACCCCCTGTAGCTACTTCAAGGGCACCGTGCCATGATGCAGACCGACCAAGTGTATGTGAAGGATTGCTCCTCCAACCAAGCTGCTGTTTGTTGGAACGTTCTGGTGATAAGTGATGCTTCCAAATGCCTTAGATAGTTTGCTCAGGGAACCACACAACAGGATCCACGCTCTCTCCTTTTTTTTTTCCCCTCGGTCTCAAGGATGCTATGTGCGAACCACTTCCTAATGGACTTGTTGTGAAGTGTTTTAATCTTGTTGTTGAGCGCTTCTTGTAATGTGCTGTGTTACGGATGGAAGTGCTTGGCTCCTAGTTCCACTCTTCCAGTCTGATTTGTCATGACTATCCAAGATACCATTGTCACCTATTTAAAATGTGACCATTTCCCCCCTCTCTGTACGAGTTGGCCAGTCCCAGATGGCTGGGGTTGCTCTTCATCTGCTTGCTCTTGTTTCACATCGTGCACATTGCTATTGGAAGATAGTACCATTCCTGACTTTTATTTGACACCTTTACAAATGGCAGATGCTCTAATACAGCAAAGGGGTATACGTGTCATTCACAGAGCCCCAGAAATAGAAAATTCCCCTTTGTCAGTTCTTAACACTCTTTAGTGTTGGTCAAATAGAAAGGTACAATAATATTTAGCATTCGGTTTCATATTTTAGTTGGTGCGTTAAGGGATAAAGAGGTGATAGGGTTAAAGATGGCGGGTGCTCTTGATTATGCTTATCATTTTTGACTTGGCGTCTCATGGATTTAATGAAGTAAGAACGTTTTTATGTTAAAAGGAGAACACTCACCTGGTGGTAGCTGACATGGTAATCTCTGCGCTGGAGAATGTGAAGAGTAATATGTATGAACAAGCAGAGCTTCTGGAAGACTGCAGCTTGGCGATTGTCCAAACCCCAGTAGATGAGATGAGCACCTGTATTAAGAAGGAAGCCCATTCCAACTCTGTGAACTCTGTAGATAGTGGTTATGAATGTAAGTATCAGCTTCCCTTGTGCTTGTATTTTAGCAAATGTGCTTTGATTCTGATGACATGTACTTGTTCAACCTAATTTATTCTCTGATTTGTAATAAAAGTATGAAAAACTTTTTTAATGCATAGGGTGAAGAAACTGAGTGCAACTTGGATTTAAAGCACCATTGTCTTCGAACCCTTACTGAGATACAACAAATCCATCACACCACCTTTCCAGCATGGGATTGAGATCCCTTGTAGAGCAACAAATTGATTTTATTTCAAGATTTCTCCTTTATAGAAATAGTTTTTGTTTTTTGTTTTCTGTAATATGTAGATTCAATTTGTTTAGGCACTTCTTTTATTTTTCTCCCCTCCCGCGCGCCCCCCTCCCCACCCACCAACTGGTCAATTTTGTCAACACTGAAATACAATAGGTATAGTTAAGTTTATCTTAACTTTCAAACGAAGACCTTAAATTCCATCCACCATATCGTTTACAAAGTCTGTCTCTATCCCTTGGTGAGGAGACCAAAGTTGGACGTGGTCTAACTTGATCCCCAAATGAAATCTCCTTCGCTTTTTCAAGGGTTCTACCTGAGTTCAACTGAAGTGGTGTTGGACAAGTTCTTTTGAGCTGTCTTTTTTTTATCATTAATTCATCATTTAATGACAATGCACTTTTGTAATATATGCACACAACCCAGCCTTTTGTGACAGTTTTGACTTTTTCAATAATGCTGCCTACTCAAACCACATTTTACTACCTCCTATTGAAATCAGTTTTTGTACCTCCTATAACTCTTGTCGAGACAGAACCTTCTTTGCTTCTAGCACTTGTTTGATGGTTTGGCTCAGTTGTCTATTCTTAGTTTGTTTCATTACGGTCAGTTTGTGTCTTCAGAATTGCTAGAATTAGCTTTCATTTGTCACGTACCCAAATTAGTACAGTGAAAAGTGTACAAGTCGCTGTTTATGGCACAGTCTTACGTACATGTTCCCTAGGTACAGCTGCTTCAGTTGCAGTTCTTAGAAAAACAGAAGTTAAGTAGTCCAACATTAAATTGAAGAATAGATTACAAAATGGAAGAAAAATGTTCAGTACAACTGTCTTCCAAACTATTCATGCTGGATCCTAGCGTCCCATCTGTATTGGACCTTTCCTCTGAACTGCACTGGGCTTCACCTCAGTTCATGCTGTGACTGTGCTTCTTATAAATAACACTTTTACCTTCCAGAATGAAGGTAGCAAACTTCTAGAACAGCTGGTTTTAGTTCATGAAATAATCAATGGATGTTGGGGCAGGTGTCCAGGGTGTTGATTAGAATATTTTAATTTTCCTGTTGGAGTAGGGTAAAGTCACTTGTTCAAACTAGTTAAAAGGTCTTTAAGCAGTAAGAAAATACAACATAGAATTGGCTTCCAGTACATTGAAGGTGAACATGGTTTGATTTTATTCATCCACTAAATGTGGACATTGCTGGTTATGCCACCATTTTGATCTCTCTGCAGAAGGTGGGGCTGAGCTGCCTCCTTGAACTGCTGTTGCCCACATGCTGTAGGTAGACCTTGGGGAAGGAATTCTAGGATTTTGACCCAGTGACAACTGAGGGAATGGCAATATATTTCCAAGTCAGGATGTTGAGTGACTTGGAAGGGAACTTGCAGGTGGATGACTTTACCATCTATCTCCTGCCCTCTTCCTTCTGCTGTTGGAGAAAGTTTGAGTTACTGCTGTGCAACCTTTTTGGTACAGTCTGCAACCACAGTGTCAGTAGTGGAGAGCGGTTAGATGTTTAAAGTGGGCTGCTTTGTCTTGGATCGTGTCAAGCTTGTTGGGGCTGCACCTGTCTGGGCAAGTGGGGTGTATTCTATCGCACTCCTGACTTGTGCCTTGTAGATGGTGGACAGGCTGTGAGGAGTCTGGAGGTGAGTTACTCATTTCAGAATGCCTAGTCTGTGGCCTGCTGTTGTAGCCACTGAGTTCATACAGCAAGCCCACTTGAGTTTTCGGTTAATAACCTCCAGTGGAATTCCATGGTATTAAATTCTAGTAAATGTCAAGAGCACATGGTTAGATTATCTCTTGGATGATTCTTGGCACTTGTGGCCCAAATGTTACTGCCCACTTATCAGTCCAAGAACAAATGTTCTTCTGGTCTTGCTACATGTGAACATGGGCTGAAAGTTGAGATTCAGTGAAAATCCTCACCTTTTGTCCTGCATCAAGTTCAAGTCAATGAGACAGCTGAAGATGGTTGGGTATAGGACAATTCCCTAAGGAAGTCCTGAGATGACTGACCTCCAACAACCATAACCATTTTCCGATGTGCCAAGTATGATCCCTACCAGTGGAGTTTGCCCCCGCTACCCATTGATTCCAGTTTTGCTAAGGCTCCTTGATGCCACACTCAGTTGAACATAGCCTTGATGTTAAATACTGTCACTTTCCCCTCCCCTCTAGAATTCTGCTCTTTCCAAGACTCTAATGAGGTCAGGAGCTGAATGGCCCTGGTGGAACCCAAACTGGGTGTCTCTTAACAGGTTATCACAAAGTAATTGCTGCTTGATGCCACTGATGACCCTTTTCAAACAATGATTGAAGTTGTCAGGTCCTGTAAGCGTTTGCAATATCCAGTCCCTCCAGCCATTTCTTGTCATCGCATGGAGTGCATCAAATTGGCTGAAGACTGGTATCTGTTGACCTGTGCACCACTGGAGGAGGCTGAGGTGATCATCCACTCGGCACTTCTGGCTGAAGATTGTTGCAAAGGCTTCAGCCTTATCTTTTGCACTGATGAACTGAGCTCTTCCATCACTGAGTGGGAATGTTTATGGAGCTACCTCCTGAGTAGCTGTGTAATTGTCCACCGTATGTGACTGGATAGGCAGCACTACAGAGCTTGGATCTGATCTGTTAGCCTTGGCTATTTCACACAAGTAGACCACTGTCACCTCAACATGGTGATAGTTTTTTTTTAAGGTGTTTGATGCTGTTCCTGTCATGCCATCCTGCATTCTTCATTGAACCACAGTTGATCTCTTAGCTTGGTCATAATAGTAGAGTGAGAGATGCATGGGTCCTGAGGTTACAGATGGTGAACCACAGCATGGGTATTTGCCATGTGAATATGGGACTTGGTTTCCAATGTAGCATGGTCAGTCCTGCCAGTGCCACTGTCATGCGCCTTGATGGATTGAGAATGAAGTAAAGTTGGTTCCCTCAGACCTGACCAAACAATTATAGTTAGGGCTCAGCAGTTGTGGTGCTACTGAGACAGTCTTGCCGATTACTATCCGGGTGGATGGACTTTGTTCCAGGCACTTGCCAATGCTGCTTCCAAGTGATGCTCAGCATGGAGTGCTGACTCATCAGCTGGGTGGCAGGAAGGGGGCTGTTGGTGACTGTGATTATCTGGTTTCCTTGTCCATGTTTAACCTGGTGTCGTGAGAATTCATGCAGTTGTGATTTCAATAGAGTCATAATGTCCTACAGCACAGAGACATGCCCTTTGGCCCAAACTGGTCCATACCAACCAAAAATGTCCATTCGTGCTAACCCCATTTTCCTGCACTTGGCCCATGTCCTTCGAAACCTTTTTTCCTATCCATGTATTTGTCCAAATGCCTTTTTAAATATTTAATGTACCCATCTCAAACACTTCTGCGAGCAGCTCATTCCATGTGTGCCACCACTTCTTTTTAAAAATAAAATTGCCCCTTTAGGTTCCCTTTTTTATTCTTTTTCCCCCTAAGCCGAAACTGATGTCCTCTATTTCCCCAATCCTGGGAAAAAGATTGCATACTCACACTATCCATGCCTCTCATGATCTTGGACACATCTAAGATTTCCCCCCTCAGTCTCCTATACTCAAGGAAAAAAGTCCTAGTTTGTCCAACCTCTCGCTATAACTCCGATCCTTGAGTCCTAGCAACAGCCTTGTAAATTCCTGCTGCACTCTTTTTTTTTTTCCAGTTTAACAACATCCTTCTTTTGACAAGATGATCAAAACCGAACACAATACGCCAAGTGCAGCCTCACTGACATTCTGTACAACTGCAACACAACTTCCCAGCTTCTATATTCAATGTCCTGACTGAAGGCCAGTGTGCCAAAAGCCTCCCGAATTGCCCGGACTTGTGACTTCACATTCAGCAAACCTTGCACCTGAACTCCAAGGTCCCTCTGCTCCACTACACCCCTTAAGGCCCTACCATTCACCATGAAATTCCTACCTTGATTTGACTTTGTAAAGTGCAAGATCTCTCACTTACCAATATTAAACTCCATTTGCCATTTCCTCAGCTGATGAAGGTCCTGCTGCAATTTCTGATAATCTTACTCACTATCCACGATATTTTGGTGTCATCTTCAAATTTACTGATCATGCCTTGTATGTTCTCATCCAGATCAGATAACAAACAACAAATGGGCCCAGCACCAATCCCTGAAATACACCACTAGTTGCAGGCCTCCAGTCCGACAAGCATCCTTTCACTATTACCCTCTGCTTCCTATCATCAAGCCAATTTTGTATCCAGTTTGCCAGCTTGCCCTGAATTGTGATCTAACCTTCCAGAGCAGCTGACCATGTGGAAACTTTTCAAAGGCCTTGCTAAAATCCATGCAGGCTACATGGACCACCCTGCCCTCGTCAACATTTATTGTCACTTCATCAAAGAAGTCTAACAAATTTGTGAGGCATCATCTCCCATTCTGAAAGCCATGCTGACTACTCGTCAAACCCTGTATTTCCAAATGAGTGTGTACATCCTTCCTGATGGTGTGTCACTGTCCCACCTCTTGTCATCTGCCCTCCCTGTGGAACAGGACACACACTCTGGGTTAGTGGTGTCACGGACATATAGAATCATCAATTATGGACACTTGCTTTTCTTGCCTGAGGGTTAACTCTCTCTTTTTAAAGTAAGGAGACCTTTTTTTGAAGATTGACCATGCTGATTGAAAGGACACTATTTCAATGCCTTAGAAATATCTAAAACCTGTGAAGGAAATGAATGGTGTTTACAAATAGATCTGTTGAGCCAAATGCTCTTGGTTGTCTATCTTCAAGCTTCCTAACAGTGTGCTCGCTCTCTCTCTCTCTGCAGGTGGCTCTGCTACCCAGTTGGATGATTGCTCTGATGCTGGCTCCAAGTCTCTACTCGAAGACAAACAAAATGGTGATGCTGTTGGTGCTGATGCCGATGATTATGATGATTTTGTGATAATAGGTACCGGTGTCAGAATAGACCTAGGTTCTATATCCTTTTATCTCTGTTAATTGAATGGGGAAATGGTAATTACCGACTTAAAAGGGGACATTGGGGGAAATGAAATCTTATCCTATGATCGCAGTTCATAGCACAATTGGACAACTAAGATCCCAGAATGTAATCTGGCTTGATTGATCGTAAGTTTTTGTCATTTCTGATTTTGGTTAATACTGTTCAGTTATCGATGGTCCCAAAAAGGGCAATATTTTTCCTTAGCACAGAATAAACTGTATTAAAGTAAAAACCCCACACAATATAGACCACAGCAAAATCGTTTCAGTCTGTTTCTTGACACTATTAGATTCAAATCTAGAGAAATTCTCCCTCTATATCAAGTGTTCAAGACCAACTGAACTGTTCCTCTCTGGTTCTGTCCTGTGGACTCTTTCGTGAATGCACTCCAGCTGAAAGCTCAGACACTCCGCTTCCAGTAGTCTGTCGATATTTAAGAATGCAATCCTTGCTTGTAAGCTGCATAAATGAAATGTTTCTTACTCAGAACTTTATCCTGGACCCCTTCGTTGTTTTAAAAAATTAGTTCTTGTTTCTGACCCCAGTTAGGCCTCCTCCAAATGGCGCTAAACTCTTCAATCTCTGGATTCTTTAAACTAAGTCTTGATTATTCTGAACTAAAAAAAACCTTTGACCCTCCCATGTTCTCACTTGTCATAAACACTACAAATTAAACAAAACTTCATATGGGGGGCTCAGTGATTAGCATTGAGTCTCTGTGCTAGGGACACAGGTTCAATTACAGCCTTGAGCAATGGTGTGGAGTTTGCACATTCTCCGTGTCTGCATGGGTTTCCTCTGGGTGCTCCAGTTCCCTCCCACAGTCCAAAGATACGCAGGTTAGGTGGATTGGCTATGCTAAATTGCCCATTGTGTTCAGGGATGTGTAAGTTGAGTGGGTTAGCTATGGGAAATGCAGGGTTACACGGCTCCCTCCAGACCAAAGGGGTAGCCATGGGCTCTCACTTCCTCCAGAATAGAGGGGTAGCCATGGGCACACGTATGGGCCCCAGGTATGCCTGTCTCTTTGTTGGCTACGTAGAGCAGTTGATCTTCTGTAATTACACCGGCACCACTCCCCACCTCTTCCTTTGCTACATTGGTGCCACCTCGTGCTCCCGCGAGGAGGTTGAGCAATTCATCAACTTCACCAACACATTCCACTCTGACCTTAAATTTACCTGGACCATCTCTGACACCTCCCTCCCCTTCCTGGACCTCTCCATCTCCATTAATGACGACCGACTTGACACTGACATTTTTTACAAACCCACCGACTCCCACAGCTACCTGGATTACACCTCTTCCCACCCTACCTCTTGCAAAAATGCCATCCCGTATTCCCAATTCCTCCGGATCTGCTCCCAGGAGGACCATTTCCACCACAGAACACACCAGATGGCCGCATCCTTTAGAGATCATAATTTCCCTTCCCACGTGGTTAAAGATGCCCTCCAATGCATCTCGTCCACATCCCACACCTCTGCCCTCAGACCCCACCCCTCCAACCGTAACAAGGACAGAACGCCCCTGGTGCTCACCTTCCACCCTACAAACCTTCACATAAACCAAATCATCCGCCGACATTTCCGCCACCTCCAAACAGACCCCACCACCAGGGATATATTTCCCTCCCCACCCCTTTCCGCCTTCTGCAAAGACCATTCCCTCCGTGACTGCCTGGTCAGGTCCACGC
This sequence comes from Chiloscyllium plagiosum, assembly GCF_037043375.1. NCBI lineage: Eukaryota > Metazoa > Chordata > Chondrichthyes > Orectolobiformes > Hemiscylliidae > Chiloscyllium > Chiloscyllium plagiosum. The sequence continues at coordinate 89,696,645 of NW_028270150.1, forward strand.
CCCCCTACAACCTGCCCTCCAATCCTGGCACTTTCCCCTGCCACTGCAGGAACTGTAAAACCTGTGCCCACACCACCTCCCTCACCTCTATCCAAGGCCCTAAAGGAGCCTTCCACATCCATCAAAGTTTTACTTGCACATCCACTAATATCATTTATTGGATACGTTGCTCCCGATGCGGTCTCCTCTACATTGGGGAGACTGGGCGCCTCCTCGCAGAGCACTTTAGGGAACATCTCTGGGACACCCACACCAATCAACCAAACCGCCCCGTGGCCCAACATTTCAACTCCCCCTCCCACTCTGCCGAGGACATGGAGGTCCTGGGCCTCCTTCTCCGCCGCTCCCTCACCACCAGACGCCTGGAGGAAGAACGCCTCATCTTCCGCCTCAGAACACTTCAACCCCAGGGCATCAATGTGGACTTCAACAGCTTCCTCATTTCCCCTTCCCCCACCTCATCCTAGTTTCAAACTTCCAGCTCAGCACTGTCCCCATGACTTGTCCGACCTGCCTATCTCCTTTTCCACCTATCCACTCCACCCTCTCCTCCCTGACCTATCACCTTCATCTCCTCACCCATTGTACTCTATGCTACTCTCTCCCCACCCCCACCCTCCCCTAGCTTATCTCTCCATGCTTCAGGCTCACTGCCTTTATTCCTGATGAAGGACTTTTGCCTGAAACGTCGATTTCAAAGCTCCTTGGATGCTGCCTGAACTGCTGTGCTCTTCCAGGACCACTAATCCAGTTAGGGTAAGGACCTAGGTCAGGGTAGATTGCTCTGCTCTTCAGAGGGTCAGTGTGGATTTGATTGGCCAAATGGCCTGCTTTCACACTGTGGGGATTATTCCATTAACAGACCAGGGGTTTACAATCACCTGGTCTCTGACTCTATACTGGACTGGATCACTATTTCAAAAGGACTGTCTGACTTAGTTTTGAGGATGATTCTTTATTTTAAAATAGTGACACTGCCATATGCCACTAGTTTGAAATTGAGTATCTCGCCAATTTTTGCTTCTGTTCAAAGAGCTAATTGTCTGAGCTATGGTTTTACTTTTTCTGCTTTGACTGTAGAGCTGGTTTCTACAGTCAAAAACACACTACTTTGCCTAAATGCATATGAGCAGTTTGTTACGTTTACAGATTAAATGTTTTCAATGTATAAACTAGTAGGTGTACACTGTATAGTAACAAATATTCTAAAACAAAGTATTGAATCTACAATGCTTCTAGCTTTGGATTGTGAAGGAACAGAATCTGCAATTAGCTGCCACCTTTTTTTTAAATGTAAAAGCAACCAGTTTGCTAGTTACTTTCATTTGACGAACAGTTGAGTAATAGCAGTTAAAATTGTCTGAAGGTCTCTCTTGCTTTTTGACAGATGCATCTGTTCAGAGTTTTTGTTTGCAAACTCGTGTTTGTGATGCAAATAGTATTTTGTAGATTGTTGGTGTGATGCATAGTTTATGGTAAAGCACTTGCACATTCTCAGTCCTGATAATAACAGCAAAGATTGATCATGTGAGTCATTATATTTAATTTTGAAATAAACTGGGGAGTTCCGAGTAAAATACTTCCTTGGTTTCATTTACATCTTGTGTTGCAAGCCAACTTTTAGGAGCCATTTAAATTTTAGTTTTAACATGTTTTGGTGTGTATTTGTTAGAGTACTTAAAACTTATCTGCATTTGTTTGTGAAACACTTTTTTTTTTTCTCTCCACTTGACAAGGGCTATAATTTTAAACTGCCTACTTGATGTTTACTTCTGGACAATTTGTTTATTTGCAGAATTTGATGACATCATTTTTGGTTCTGATGGCCCATTAAAATCGATAGAAAGGTAAAAGCTTTTTCTCAGTTACACAGCCCTTCCTATTCATATACCAATCCAGAAGTCTTTTTAAATGCTGTTATTGTACCAGCCTCCACCACTTCCTCTGACAGCTCATATTTTCTATCTCTCCCTCTCCTCCTTTTTTCTCTCTCTTCCCCCCCCCCCCCCTTCCCCCCTCTTCTTTCCCCCCCCCCCCCCCTCTTCTTCCCCCCCCCCATTTACTCTATCCATGCCCCACATGATTTTATAAACCTCTATTGATTATTGATCAGTGCTGGCTATACCTGACATATGCTTCCTCCTTTCTTTTTCTTAACTAAAACCTCAATTTCTCTAATCATCCATCATTTCCTACACCTACATGCTTTGCCTTTCACCCTAAACAGGAACATACTGTCTCTGGGCTCTGGTTATCTCATTTTGGAGTAGTGGTTGTTACTGTGGCAACAAGTGCTTTCACATGTTATTATTTGGAGCTGTGCGGTCGTGATGGTGGCTCTTTCCATCACCATAGTTGACCAGAAATCTCTCCCACTTGTATGTCTGTCACCTATGTTGGAAGGCTGAATGAGGCTTGAGTTTTACTTCCTCTGATGGGAAGGAGCAAATTTCTATTTGGAAATCCCCCACCTCACCCACTTGTGTCTTTTTTTAAAAAGCTGCAACCAGCCCCTAGTGTATTTTCAAACATTATCCTCCAGTCTTGCCTGTAATTCCCCTAATCATCTATTTTAAAGCACAGATACTATGTGTTTGGTTTCAGGCACTGCTTATCTGCTGAATATTTGGCTCGCCGACTGTTTAAATCTTTCAGAGTGACCTGGTTGCCCCCAGAGACTGAAGTGCATCACTTTGACACAGTGGAGAAGGTGTTGGATGAGGTAGGTTGCTAAGTGTATCACAGAGTCTGTCCTTGGGGCACTTCCATTGGGTGTTGCAATCCAAGTCCATAATTTGATTGAGTTTTTTTTTTGAAAAAGAGGTACAAGTACCTGTGTTTTCTATGTTCTTGACCCATGTCAAGACAAGTGTCACAACAATGTAGTACCGTTTTAAAAACAAAAAATCTTTCTCCGATAATTTTGGAATTGGAGCAATCCACTGCCCTGTAACATTCCACAAATAGCAATATGGCATCAACCACATTCTTTTGTTGAAGTGTTGAATTTAGCTTGGAGCTGGGACAGCTCAAAGTGGCGTGGGTCCTTTAATGCCAACTTGCATTTTAGTGTCTTGCCTCTGACTGTGTAAGGCTCTCCCAAAATCACACTGGAGTGTCTGTCTATCTCCAATATAACTTTGTCTCTATTGGAATCTATTATTTGCACACCTTTTCTCTCTATCTCAAGCAGCCTTAGCCCATTCTATGCAATCTGCTGAACTCAGATTCTCTTTTTGACCTCCCAATTTTATTTTCCCTCTGGCCTTCTCTCTTTGAAGAAATTGTCCACCTCTGGTTTATCCTGCACTTGTGGAAGCTGCTGCCTGTTTTGCAAATGAAGTAATGAGAATGAGCCTAAGTGTATTGTAATGGAAGGAATGAGGAAACGTGCCCTCACAGAAGGAAATATCTCCATCCTCCCACTGTTTAACTTTCCAGGGAATTGAATCAAAACATTTTGGAGTTCAGTCAATTCCTTCTACTCCCTACTGCTATGATCCCTGGATCCCCTAGAATGTAAACTTTATGATCTTCTGGACAGCAATAATCTGGCGTCATCTCAGCAAGATGATACTTCCAACAATGTAGCATTCCCTCAACACTGAGTGTCAACTTTAAATCATTTGTGCATGTCTGTGGACTGGGACTTGAGTCTATAACCAGCTGACAATCTCTAACATAGTTGATATTTTTTGAGATATGAAGGGCAAATGAATTGCAAATGTTGGAAACTGATATGGTAGCTGATTGGTGCAAAATAATAATCTCAAAGGTGCAATGTCTTTAAGATGACATCAGCATATGGTGTTCTAGTATGAAAGATCTCCATTTTACTTTCCATTTTATCTCTGTTGGCTAGTTAGCTGTGCATATAATGTGGTAGTATCAAAAGGGTTCTTGTGGCGCCATGGTAGCGTACCTGCCGCTAAGCCAAAAGACCCAGATACAAGTCCCATCTGCCTCTGAGAGTTTAATAACCATCACTGAATAGATTGTTAAAGATATTTTCTGTAATAATCAACGATCTCCGCATAGAACCCAGACTAACTGCAAGTCTGGGATATCAATGTTCATAGTTACTAAAAAACTTAGATATATGGCTCAACAATACTCTGGATTTCTTAGTCTATGCTAACTCAAACTACAGTACAGGAGTGATGACCTCCCAAGGTCAATCAGTACTGTGGTAAGGATTAAGATGTGGGTCCTTTCCTTAGTTTCTGTTCAACTGACTCTGTTTCCAGTTCCATCTCCTTGTATTGTAGTAAGCTGTCTCTTTTTTAAGTTAGATTGCCACACCAAATAAAGCCTTTATTTACTTCAATACACAGCAAGCCCAGTAGGATTTGAGTGCTACTCCACACCTACTAGGCTCATGTTTTTCATGGCCCAATGGGAATATTTTTAAACCGATTTAATTTTTTAATTCATATTCTGAAGATTTTAAAGTTTCTAGTTGTTTAACTTTCTTTCTTCGAATTATTGTTTTCACAACCTGTACTACTTAGAATCAATTCTACTTAAAATAGAATCTGTGAAGTTGGCTGTTTCTGTGGATGTATGCTAAGACTGGCATGGCAACACACTCCAGAAATTACTGTTTAGGAGTTTTTCAATTCCAATGGTCACCAGTGACACTAGAGTCACTCCCAACACTGGCAACCATGATTTTTATTTTTTTAAGAAAATATTTAAACTGCTGGCTTAAGTTGCTGCACAATTTGTTGCTTGACATTCCTTGCCATAAAACAAGAAGACCCAACAAGCGTCAATATTATGGGTGGAATGAGTGTCAAAAATATGGATGTGCTTAAATGGGCTGAAACCAATTGTGGTATGTTAGAAATGTCCAGCATCACAGAATTAGAATTGTCTTTTTTTTGTCACCTGTACTTAAGTACAGGTCGTTCTGCTATAATGCATGTTTCTTTAACATGAATTCGCTATAATGAGATTGAGGACACTGTTTCTATAGTGTGCCCATTTTAAAACATGTGTTGGCTATAATGCAACTACACTGCCAACATTTTAGGTGCTGTTTTTGAAAGTGCAATTTTACTATAATATGGGGGTGCACGAGAATACACATCTTGTGTAATAGAACTACCTACACAATTAAATGTGTATAATGTCACCGAACACTGCACTATTTTAGATACAAATCTTAGGTACTGAAATAGATTGGGGTACAAAAAAATATATTTTTTTCTTGAAGTTCTACATTATATAGTTCTTAGTATAAATTAGGAAAATGGATAAAAGTTAAAAGATAACCATTACAGTTCTTAGCCTGCAGTCTCTCCACTCAATGGGATTTCCACACGTAGGCTTGCTCTTCCTGCACTGCTGGGTTTGATCTGTGACACGTTGACTGCACCGGGCCGCAGTCTGCCAGCCAACCCCCCTGGATTCCCAGCCCCCTCTCTTCTGCCCCCCCCCCCCCCCAAACCCCTCGACTAGCATATCAGAGAAATCCAATTGCTGAATATTGGACTGACCAGCTGCAAGTGACAGATGCCACCTTTTTAAGAATGAAATATCTATTTAGCTTGGTTTTTTTTTTTTTTTGTAACTTTTTTTTTCCTCTCTTCTAGTTTCTCCCTCTGAAGGACACTTTGCCTGGTGCGGAGGAATCTGTAGATCTGACACCAGAGTTCAAGTTAAATTCCCGATTGAGGGGGACTGCAGACTGGGCCCCACCTCGCTTTCAAATTCTGTTCTTCATCCATGCACCACAGAGGTATGAATATATGTATACCTTTTAGCGTAAGTGATACAAGCACATGGTGTGGACAAAAAACTCCACAGGAAGGCAATTTTGTCAAACCGCTTAATTCAGCAATTAGAAATTTAGCAAACTGCACTTGATGCTATGTTAACCAGTTTTAGATTTGCGTAACCGCTGTTAGTTTATTTTGAGCTACTCCTTCATTCTGAAGACTGGTAAATGTTCTCTCATAGCTGAAGAACAAAATAGAATAAATATCTTTCTTGGGCATCATTTTATTGGCAGACTTGTCTTTGGTGTTCAGTTTCATTTTTGCATTGTATGTTAATGAGCAAAATTATTTGGGAGATCACCTCTTTCACTTCAGAATTCCCCTCACTAGTCTACTTCAGCCTCATTCAAGCATTACATGACCACTTGTAGAATCTCGTAGGACTCCTAATGTGGGTAATGGCACGACTGCATTTGCTGCATGCTTCTCGTTCCCCTCTGAAGGGGATGGAAGTATTTTCTTCAGTGTATTGAATCAGTTGCATGTGTGGATCTGTAACTGGGTGTAGACAAGGAGGGTGAAGATTTCCTTTCCTGCGCTACAATAGTGAACCAGTTTTTAAAAAGATGTTGTGAATATTATTTTTGTGGTGACTCTTACATCTGCCCATGATTTCTGAAATCCAATTCACCACTTTCTAATGTCTACAAGACTTAACTATAAATGTCACAGGATTGAAGTGTAGATTAGCAGTGTTGCCTTGGTGTCTATAAGACCTGCAAGGCACATCAATAAACTGGCTAAAGCTTAGGGGTTCCTTTTGGATTTACAACAGATAAGTGACCATGTTACAACTTCTCAAGTCCTTGGTTAGGACTCTGCTGGAGTGTGGCTGACACCATTCTTGAACGCAGCATTAAAACCTTGGATTTTAAAGGATGTCACTCTGAGGTATTGGTAAGAGAAGTTGGGGTTATTGGAGTTGCTTACCTTGGATGAGGAAAGGTTCCTAGAATCCCTGCAGTATGGAGGCAGGCTATTTGGTCCATTGAGTTCAACCCTGAGCCCATCCAAGGTTGAAAGTGTGTGTGTGTGTGACAATTCAATTCTGTGATATTAGAGTCATGGGTATAAAGCATGGAGACAGACTCATTGGTCCAACTCGTCCATGCTGACCAGATATCCTAAATTACTCATTTGCTGGCATTTGACCCACATCCCTCCAAACTCTTCCTATTCATGTATCTGTCCAGATGCCTTTTAAATGCTGTAATTGTACCAGCCTCCTTCACTTCCTTTGGCAGCTCATTCCATATATGCACCACTCTGTCAAAAAGTTGCCCCTTAGGTCCCTTTTTTTAAAAAATGCTTCCCCTTGTTCCTGGTTATACCCTGTGTAACAGTTTGCTTGGAGTGATGAGTATAACTATACAATGTTTCTCATATTTCATGCACTCTTGAACTGCCTAAGAAAATGGGGAGTTAGGCTCCTGTCCCCTTTCGTTCCTGTACGTACTCTCTTCTCTTAACTTTGTGTAACTGCAAACCTGTCTGCTTATCAAATAAGCACCTTGGGGATGTGACTAATTGTTGCCTTGGGCAGTCTGCTGCAAACTATCTTTGAGATTTTGTTATTGGTTTTAAAAGAATAGGATTACTGAATTGAGAGAGCTGTAAACTGTTGAATTCAGTTTGTGCAGATCAGCAATTTCTGGCCAAGGTGCAAATGAAAACACTGTGTATTGATGGGAAATTTAAATTTAAACAGCAGAAGATTGAGTCTTTGTGAAATTATGTTTCAAGAGTTCTAACTTGAAATGCTGTGTAATTATGCGAACTTATTTTTTCAAAACACTGGTTCATGAAATGTGGACATTTCTGGCAAGGCCAGCTTTTCTTATCCATCTGTAATTGCCCTTTAAGTGGTGGTGAACTGCTGTCTTAAACCACTGTGCTGTACGCAAACCCACTGTGCTGTTGGGGAGTTCCAGGATTCTGACCCAGTGACTAGGTGAACTCTGATAATTCCACATTGGTATGTGGATTACAGGAAATGTGCAGGTGGTGGTGTTCCCATGTGGCTGTTGTCTTCTTTATGGGAGGTAGAAGTTGCGGTATTGAAAATGTTGATTAAAGGAATCTTTTGAGTTGCTTCCGTGCATCTTGTAGATGGGACACACTGTCCTACCACTGTGTCAGTGTAAGGGTAAGCAAGCAGGTTGCCTCTGTTAGTGTGTTATTGAAGCTGCATTCATCTAGGCAACTGGAGAATATTTCATCACGCTCTTAACTTCCACCTTGTAGATGGTGGACAAACTGTAGGGAGTCAGGAGGTGAGTTACTTGCTGCAGTATTCCTAATCTTTTGACCTGTTCTTGTAGCCACTGTTCACATAGCCAATCCAGTTGAGTTTCTGGTTAGTAATAATCCCCAGGATGAAGATGATGGATTTAGTGATGGCAATGCCATTGAATTCCCCTTGGAGTTCATTCTTCATTGCTTGACAAGTTACATACATGCCTCATGAGGGTTGAACATTGCCTAAACCATGTTGAATGTGGGCATGGACTGGCTCAGTGGTTAGCACTGCTGCCTCCCAGTGCCCTGGGTTTGATTCCAGACTCTGTGGAATTTGCTCATTGTCCCCATGTCTGTGTGGGGTTCCTCCCGGTGCTCTGGTTTCCTTGCATAATCCAACGATGTGCAGGTTAGGTGGATGGGCAGTTTAGTGTGGCTGGTTGTGTCCAGGGATGTGTCGGTTAGGTGGATTAGCCATGGAGAATTGCAGGGTTACAGGGATAGGGTAGGGGTTTGGTCTGGGCAGGATGCTCTTCAGAGGGTTGGTATGGACTTGATAGGTTGAATGGTCTGTTTCCACATTGTAGGGTTTCTGATTTGATGATGGGATGATTTATATCTGAAGAGCTGCCAATGTGCAATCAAGAATCTTCATTTCAGACCTCTGTGCTGAGTGCAAGATTGTTGATCAATAGTTGAGTCAGGCATCACTCTGAATTACCACAGCGATGTTCTGGGACTTAGATAATTGGTTTCTCACAGCTACGACCACCATGTCATGTTCAGTATGACTCTAACCAACAAAGATCATCATCCCCTCACCCCCCCACTCCCTCCCGATTCCTATTGACTTCAGTTTTAAGCCACCTTGATGTTGAAGGTAGTTACTCACCTCTCCTCTGGATTGCAGCTTTTTTGTTTTTCTCTCTGTTTGGCTGAGGTAATGAGATCTAGAGGCCAAACCCAACTGAGCATTGGTAGACACTATCACTCTGGAAGTGCAGCACTGACAACAGCTTCCGTTTCTTTCTTCTGGGATATACTGAAGGGGTGGGAATCGGCAGATTGGGTTTGTCCTGATCTTTGTGGAAAGGATGTAGCTGAACAGAGTTTGAGCTGTACGTGAACAGTGTGAACATGCTCCTAGAGTTAAAAGTAAACTCACTCCAATGCTTCCAAGTTCAATGATTGAGTTTTAAGTCTTTGCCCAAAGACTTGCAAAGATTTAGCCTCTAGGATTGTGTGCAGTGAAGCTGCCTAATGTGGCTTTCTAATTAAAGACTAGTGTCATTCTGCATTTTTTTTTTAAAAATGAGCCTATTTTTTCCTCTTGAAATGGCCCTTGGCTCCTTTTTCCCCTAATCTGTGTAAAACCATTGCCATATTTATTTTTATGTATCAATCCATTCTTGAGTAAAATTCTTTAGCAATATGGTTGTATAGATCAAAACAAGAATCCAAAGTGATGTGTTCGTCTCCTGACGGTGTGTTTTTGATTCTCTCTTCTATTGATGATTACAGGAGAGAAACTGTTGTAGCTGCTCAGAATTCCATGTGTGCTGGCTGCGGAACTCCAATCGAGCAGAGTAAGTGGTCGAAACTGCATCTGATATCCATGGATGTGCTCCTTCAGTTCAGGAATCTATTCAGCCTGTCTAACAAGTGACCCCTTTAGCAGTACGGAAATTAATCGCTTATCTATTCATTTGGACTTAGTGTTGTACAACACAAACAGATCCTTCGGTCCATCTTGTCCATGCCAGCCAGATATATTAAATTTTAATCTAGTCCCAGTTGCCTGCATTTGGCCCATGTCCCTCTCAACCCTTCCTTGTGTTTGTGAAACTTTCCTGTGCGCAGTCTGGCTGCTGTTTCCTGCATCACACTACTCATTGGCTGGGAAATGCTTCAAGATGTCTGGTATTTGTGAAAGGTGCTATTTAAATGCAAGTCTTTTTCCACTATTTGCACTGACTCTACCTCGTCTAAGTGAAATATATTTTCCGCCTACACATCTCCATTTTGTCTTTGGGTTTTGATGTGCATTTTCCATTTTCAACTTTGCCAAGAACCCCAACTTCCTAACACTAATTTGGTGACATTTCAATTTGTGATGCTGTATATCTGATTTCAGCTTCCAAATTTTTTTTTTTTAATAGTGAACAACACTGCACCATGAGGAATGTCACTTCCCACCTTTAACCTCTTCCTCCTCCTTCTGTTTTGTAGTCAGCCCTGAAAAAGGATTACACTTGAAACATTGACTTCTCCACCTCTTGATGCTGCCTGGCTTGTGTCCTTCCAGCCTCCTGCTTGTCTACATTGTAGTCAATTGGCTATCATTCTATTACATGGGGAGGTGATGACCCAGTAATATTATCTCTAGGCTATTAATTTAGAGACCCAGGTCATGTTTTGGGGACCTGGATTCAAGTCCTGCCATGGCACATGGCTGAATGACTTCAGTAAAATCTGGAATGAAGAGTCTGATCATGAACCAGTGCCTGAAAAACCCAACTTTGTTCACTGATGTCCTTTTTAGGGAAGGAAACTGCCATCCTTATCTGGTCTGGCCAATGTGCAAATGCCCTCTGGGCAATGAAGAATGGGCATTAAACACTGGCTGAGCCAATTACACGATGAATTAAAAAAAACTTCCCACTCTTTTTTTTTCCCCCCAACATTGTTATCAACTTCATGAATCTACTCTGCTTATATTTGAAATATACAGAGGTACAAATCCAATCTGCTGATCTCCTCCATCTTAATTTCAATTGACTGTATCGACTGCCTCTTGGGAGAAAGTTGCAAATTTCCATTCTGTCACCTTGAGTTGGGAGAGAGTAGGTGACTTTTAAATATTTAAATCTAACTTGTATTCTCTCCATTCTTACCAGAAGAAATATTTTCCCTGGATCTTTGGTTTGAATCCTGAATGACAAAACTGCAGTTTTTCAGTTTTTCTTTTGGAAGGACTGTGGATGGCCCAGTAATTACTCTTGTCCTCCAATTGCTATGTAATATCAGATAATATCCGTTAAGTATGAAATATAATGAACTATTGTTAGTAAGCTTTTACTTACAGGTTTCAGTAAAACTTGTGTCTGCTTCTCATCGCATTGTCAATCTTTAGCAGAAGCTTTGGGTGAGCATGAAATGTGGGAGGTTACTTGTTTCTCAGTCATTCAGATTAGTTTATTAATATGTAAGTTCACTCACTGAGCTGGAAGGTTTGTTTTCAGACATTGTCACATGCCTGGTAACATCAGTGAGAGTCTCCGGTGAAGCACTGGTGGTATGTCCCACCCCTCTCAAGTCTTGGTTTCTTAAGGTGGGTGATGCCATTTCCAGCTTTTGTTTTCCAAGGGAAGGTAGATAGTATCTAAATTAATGTTTATTGACGGATTCTATATTCTGGTTAGAATGCCATGCCTCTAAGAATTCAGTGTGTGTCATTGTTTCACCTGTCCTAGGATGTGTGTGTTGACCCAGTCAAAGAATAGATCTTTTTTCTTTGAGCTTCTAAACTTGAAAGAACATCTAGCTAGTTGGTGTGTGTCTTCAGAATTAAACCTGTTCAACCCAGGTATTGCCCGAGAGAATGTGAAAAGCAAGCATTTCCCTAGCCACCAGATCCTGCAATGAGTTACCCAGAGTTATTCTCCTGCTGAGATCTGAACGTGACCGAGATGGAATGCATAATGCCTAAAAGCATCGGTCTGTTTAAAACACTTAGTGATTGACCTATTGCCATTTGAACAGGACAAGTAGGGTAATTAACTTTATAGCAAGCTACAAGCTTTCAATGCATAGTTTTCATTAAGTACTGGCTTTGAAGTGACTGACTTATTTTTTAAAAGATCTGATTTTCCATGTTAGACTTAATGAATTTTGTGACAGGATTGCCGTTGGCTCTGTTAAGTGAATAGAGATTTCCCTGCAGATGGGGCATTCATTCAATCCAGTCTTGGACAGTTCCTGTAGAGCACGCACCTACTCTAGTTTGGATGTGGTGTGTGAAACGGAAGGTACTTTTTCAAATCCACCAAAGAGCTTTTAGTAACTTAGCAAGCCCATGTTGTGGAACTGAAACATTCAAACAAGACTAAACTGTTAGTAATCCCTGGTGATACTGGTCTCTGCCTGGATCCCATGGTGATCAGTACAGTGGCTCAGTGGTTAGCACTGCTGTCTCACTGTGCCAGATGTGCATTTAGGTGGATTGGCCATGCTCAATTACCCTGTAGTATCTGGGGTGTGTAGGTTAGGTGTGGTAGCCATGGGAAATGTGGGGTTATAGGGATGGAGAGGGAGAGCGCATCAATGGGCCTGGGTGGAATGCTCTTCAGCGACTGTGTGGACTTGTTGGGTCAAGTGGCCTGTTTCCACGTGGTAGGGATTCTATGAAATGCCTCGTTGCCTTCAGCACTGCCCAGCAGTTCTCCCATATGCAGTCAGTGCCTGTGACTGTGCATATCACCTTCTGGAGAAAATGCAAGGGTAAACTTCCAAGCCTGTAATTTTCAGGAGATAATCACTTATTAGTTGGGGTATTTCCAGTAAACTTGTATGTACAACCATCTCTTGCCAATACTTGGGCACATGAATAAAACGTGACAGTCTTTCCAATATAAGTGCCGTCAATGATGACAGTGTCTGGTAGCCGTAAGCCTGTTATTACCAGCTGCGAGCGACATCCTGTGTTCAAGCAAAAAATTAGAATGGAGCGTGACTCCAACTGAGACCTGGCAGGTGTTGCAGCAATATTTAGGGAACTACATGGGACAGATGAGCTGTAAATATCTGTTGTATTTTCCTCCCTACTTGTTGTCAGGTAGTCCATGCTTCTAAGGCAACTATTATCAAGTCATTTGGCACGGAACAGACCCTTTGGTCCAACCTGTCCATGCCGACCGTAATCCTAAACTAAACTAGTCCCATCTGCCTGCTCTTGGTCCATATCCTTTCAAACATTTCTTATTCATGTACTTTTATCCAAATGTCTCTTAAATGTTGTAACTGTACCCACATCCTCCACTTCCTCAGGAAGTTCATTCCACACATGAACCACTGTTTTAAAAAGAAAAATATGCCCCTCATGTCTTTTTTTTTTTAAATCTTTTTCCTCTCCCCTTAATATGCCCCCTTGTCTTGAAATCTAGAGAAAAGACTCCTGCCATTTATGATACCTGAACCCTGCATGATTTTATTAGAAGTTAATAAAGTTACTGTCAACCTCCTACAGTCCCGTGGAGAAAGTCCCAGGCTCTCCTTAAACTCTCACTCTTCATTCCCAGCAATATCCTGGTAAATCTATTGAACCCTATCCAGTTTAATAATATCCTTCTTATAAATAGGCGACCAGAACTGAACACAGGATTCCAGAAGAGGCCTCACGAACGTCCTGTACAACCTCAACATGACGTCCCAGATCCTGTACTCAAAGGTCTGAGCAATGAAGGCAAGCGTGCTAAATGCTGCCTTAATCACCCAATCAAAGAATTATGTATGTGAACCCCTAGGGGGGGGTCTCTGTTCTGCAACATTACCCAAGGCCCTACTTATAATTGCATACGTTTTAAACATTACTGTACAACTTGGGGCAACATACCTGCTCCGTTAGTTTAGAGGAAAATGCAATGCATTGTTTAATTCAGCACTGTTTTAGGACAGGACAGAACAGCTACCCCTCTCTGAATATTTCTATCCTTCCTACAGAATACATCAAAAAGCTCCGTTACTGTGATTACTTGGGGAAGTATTTCTGTGAGTGCTGTCACCACAATGAGGAATCGCCAATCCCTGGCCGAATCCTAATGAAGTGGGATTTCAGCAAGCATCCAGTCTGCCATTTCTCCAAACAGCTGCTGGAAAGTATATGGCATGACCCACTGTTCAACATTTTCTACATCAACAAGTCCCTCTACAGCAAAGTGAAGGAACTGAGAAAAGCCAAGGTACATGTGACTATTTGGGCTTGTATGATTTAGGAAACGGGATGACTAGAATTGGTTTTGAGTTTTGGTTTCCAATGCAAGTTTGAAATGATTGCGAATAAAAGATGGGATTTGTTTTTTTTTAAAATCTGAATCACCTGTTTTATAGTTAGCCTGAAGATGAGTGGTCATCATGAGTTGCTGCAGTCTTTGTTCTGGATAGAGGAGAAAGTCCATCTCAATTCCTTTTCTCTCTCTGCTACTATCTTGTGAGCAGAGTGGCTTAATACACAAACTGTTTTTCAAATCCTTTTTTTAGACCCCCCCGCTTGGTCAATTTAAAGTGACAGACCACAAATCTTTTTGAGTTAAAAGGTGTCTTGTTTTTATTTATGCTTTTGAGCTTGGGGGTGAGGTGTTAGCAACATCACGCTAGCTAACAAAGGAACGAAAGGGATTTTGCAGCTAAGAATAAATCTACATCAAAACAGCAGGTATTAATTTGGATGAACATTCATGCTGTATTCCATGAGGGTTCCTTTACTCGGGAGTGAATGGTTTAGATGTGTCCTGAAAGCTGAGACAGAAGTTGAAGGTTTTGCTTTTTAAAGTCTGATGGTGCGGCAAGGTTATCTTGATTCACAACAACTGGTCTACCCTTCAGACAAATACAGGGGCCTTCTGAAATTAGTTCTTGATCTCCTAGGCTAGACTTGAGGCAGGCTTTGCTATTATCTTACAGCTTGGCTTTCTGTCAATTGTATTGTAGCCAGGATGGGCATTAAACAGATTGTCCAGGATACTCACCGCTCCTCCAAAAGAGTAAAAGTAACATTATAACTTTACCAAGGCAAGATGGATGAACTGAGATATCCACTCCCTACTGAGTTTCCCAAGTTGGGAGACCCTGACCTAATACAGGAAATCCAGATGGCCTCCTACTTGAAGAACTGCAATTTCCTTTCCCACGTGGTCAACAATTCCCTCCAGCGCGTCTCCTCCACTTCCCACACCTCTGCCCTTAAACCCCACCCCTCCAACTGCAACAAGGATTGAACCCTTCCTGGTTCTGAGCTTCCACCCCACTAATCTAAGCATACAGTGCATTATCCTCTGCCATTTCCACCACCTACTAATCAGACCTCACCACTCCTATCTGTGTTTTATGTAGAGACCATCCCTCCTTGACTCCCTGAATAGGACCAAACCACACCCCACCCCAGCAATCCACCCACCATACCTTGCTGTCGCAAGAGGCGTAGAACTCTTCCCCACACTTTACTCCTCACCTCTGTCTAAAGCCCTAAAGGATTGTTTCACATCCAATGGAAATTTTCCTGTGCATCCACCCACCTCATCTACTGAGTCCATTGTTCTTGATGTGGCCCCCTCTAAATTGGGGAGATGGGATGCCAACTCAGAACACTTCACAGTACATCTCTGGGACCCACCAGACAACCCTATCGCCCTGTGGCTGATCGCTTCAACCACCCCTTCCTCCTGCCCAAGGACATGAGTTCTGGGCTGCCTCCAGCACTAAATCAAGACTTCCAATGACTGGAGGATGAATGTCTCCTCTTTTGCCTTCAAACACCATGGCATCATCATTGACCACTAGTTTCCAAATATCGTTTCCCCCACCGCCCCCTCCCCCAACCACCCCCAAATAAAATCTCTTCCCAGATCCAACCCTTCAACTCGGCGCCACCCTCTTGAACTGTCCTACCCGTCTAGCTCCCTTCATACCTATCCACCCCACCCTCCCCATTGACCTATCACAATTACTGCCCCACCTGCATCTACCTATTGCCTTCCCATTCCCACCTCTCTATCTCAGCACCCCCCCCCCCCTCACAAATTCCTAAGAAGGGCTTGTGCCCATAACATCAGGTGCTCCTGCTCTTCTGATGCTACCTGACATGCTGTGCTTTTCCAGCATCACACTTTTTGACTTTGACATAACTGACTACAAAGCGAAGTTGGGATCGAATAGCTGACAAAATGTATCCTTCTCCAGCAAGCTCAAAGCATTCTCTGCTCGTTTTTGAGCAGAAGGTTGGTGGAAATCATGTCACCTATCCCACCAGCCGCAGATGCTGCTGTACCCATAGTCACCGCCATAGACATCAGATCGGCCTCCTTATGTGTGAACTCAAGGTAAATGACCAGCTTGATGGAGTCCCTGGCTGAGCTCTCCAATCCTGTGCAGACCAGTCAGCGGGAATATTTGCACCATCGCTTAATCTCTCCTTGCTATGATCTGGAGGCCCCGCCTACTTCAAGAAGACCACCATCATCTGAAATACCATGCAGTGTGCCTCAATGATTACCACCTGGTGGCTCTGCCATCCATCGTTATAAAGTGCTTCAAGAGATTAGTTATGACACGCATCAACTCCATGCTTCCAGATTTCCTTGATACTTTTTGTAACTTGCCTACCATCATAACAGGTCCACAGCAGACACCATCTTCCTGACCCTACACTCCTCATCCCTGGAACATCGGGACAACAAGAATGCCTACGTCAGGTTTCTACTTGACTATATAGCTGTGCTATCAACACTAATATCATTCCAAACACATTCCCCTCTAACTGGATTCTCCACTTCACAAACAGACCACTGTCAGTAAGGATAGGCGACAACACATCCTCCCTCCATGATCATCCTCAACGCCAGTGTCCCACTCTGCTCCTTAAATACATGTGACTGTGTGGCCAAATTTCACACTAGCTCCATTTACAAGTTTGACGTCACTATTGTGCAAGATCTGACCTACAATGACAACAGTATAGGAAGGAGATTGCATGCTTCACTGAATGGTGTAAACAAAATTGCCTCATCAATATCAGCAAATCGAAGGAACTGGTCATCGACTTCAGGAAGCAGGGTGGAGGGCACGCCAGTGTCTGCATCAATGGTGCTGAGGTGGAGATGGAGTGCCAAGTTCCTGGGAATGACAATCACCAACAATCTCTCCTAGTTCACCCACATTGACACTATGGTCAAGAAAGCACAGCAATACCTCCCCTTCCTCAGAAGACTAAGGAATTTTGACATGTCCACAAAGACACTTACAAATTTTTATACGCGCACCATAGAAAACATCCTATCTGAGTGCATCACAGCTTGGTCTGGCATCTACAATCCCCGAGACCGCAAGAGACTAGGGAAGTTGTGAACACAGCCCAGTCCATTACACAAACCAGCCTTCTATCCATTGAATCCATCTCTACTTCCTGCTGCCTCAGGAAAGCAACCAACATTATCAAAGACCCTTCCCAACCTGGTTATACTTTCTGCCCATCAGGCAGACAATATAAAAGTTTGTATGGCCGTGCAAAAAGATCTAACAGCTGCTTTCTCCGCTGTTATCCGAATGGACCTCTTAACATTTAAGGTTAATGTCTCTGCACTTTCCTAACAGCTGTGACGCTGTATCCTGTGCTGTGTTCCATTACCCTGATGCACTTGTATGGTCTGCCTGTAAAGTATATAAGGCAACACTTTCACGTGTACAGTATTAAATCAAAGGTGGTTCTGGTTGATTTATTAAGCCCATTCCAACTTAACAGTTTTATTATGATCCCAGGTAATCCTGGACTGGTTCAATCCCAATGTGAAACTTGATTCAATAGACTGTAATAGTTTGTTTTTTTTTGCTGACTGATTACTGTGGAGGTCACTCTCACTGAACATAGTCACGAGGTTACAAGTGCTCTTCTAATGAAAGACCTCAGTTGAAGAAATTGTGAACCTTTTTTTAAAAATGAGCCACACCGAAGAAATATTTTACACTATACAGAAGTCCTGTTAGAAGCTGACTTATTACAACAATCACAAATTGGTTCAGCCCTTTGACCCTCAACTATAAACTTACAGATACTCGAGCCTCAGTAAATGGTCACCCCATCTCACTTTAATGTTCCTTGTTCAGTAGACATTGCTGCAGTTATCTTTGCCTTCACTTGATGTTGTCTTTAGTTAGTTTTCCAGAGACCACTGAAGAAATTGTTCACCATTTGCATTTATTTTTGTAAGCATGATTTTGTTAAATTCCTCTGAAATTGGACCACTATGCCTTACTGACCACTTAGACATGTGAGACTTCTTTTCTTCTGTGAAGTCTGTTTTGGAGACCACTCCAACTGCATTGTGGCTGGTACAGGCTTATATGGAAGAAATCAGCATTGCTGCCTTAGATTTTATCCTATTCTGGCCTTGTATCTAATGCACTGAACCACTCTCACCTTTTTTAAAAACCGCATTAAGATTCAAGAAACAAAATTTCAGACAATCTTGCACCAGTAACCAAACTCTAAAGTGACTAAAACTCTTTCCCTTCTGAACACCAAGATACTACAAATAATGCATCCACTTTAGAAACTAAATTTCCCCACAAAAAATAATGAACCTTTTATCAGTTTCTATATTTCAGATGGTGATGATCCATCATCTCCCCTTAGGAGATGAATGCTATTATTAGCACCATGACAAGTATAACAAAGTTCAATGACCACCCCCACCACCCCCTCAATTTTTTTTTTTGAATGCTCTTTACTGGAGAGAATTGTTTGGTGTTCTTTTGTTTATTATCTAGTGTCCACAACTGAAGATGTGAGTCATACAGCACTGAAACAGACACTTCGGTCCAACCAGTCCATGCCATATGTAATCCCAAACTAAACTTGTCCTATTTGCCTGTTCATGGCCTATATCCCTCCAAATCTCTCCTATCGTGTACTTATTCAAATGACTTTTAAACATTCTGATTATGCCCACGTCCACCACTTCCTCAGGAAGTTCAATCCACATGCAAACCACTCTCTTAAAAAGACACGAGCAAATAGTTTTTAAAACCTTCCTCCTCTCCCCTTAATATGCCTTGAAATCCCCCGTCCTTGGGAAAACACACCCTACCATTAGCCCTATCTATATCCCTCATGATTTTATAAACCTCCTATAAGGTCAGCTCTCAAGCGCCTAACACTTCAGTGGCAGGGGGGAAAAAAAACTTCCCTGCCTTTCTTTATACCTCAAACCTTCCATATCCAGCTAAATTTCTTGAGCCCTCTCCAGCTTAATAGCTTTCCTACAACAGAACTTGGACACAGGATGGAATGGATAATTCTATCCTTCTAATTACTGTCCAGAATTAGAACCAATTTGGATAATATAGTTGGTAGCGGCCAGCAAAGTTCATTTTTAAATTCACTAAACTGTAACGTTTGACTTTCGAGTTGTTTTGGATAGTTTTATGTCTTATTGACATGTCCAAGGTACTCTGTGCTGCTGGGAAGGGTGGTCAGGTTCTGATAGTTGATGTGACGAAATGTGCCTAAGTCCAGGTGATGTTGACTGACCTTCCCATGTACTTGCTGCTCACTAAGAGATGCAGGTTCTACTGAAATTTCAGTCTCCTCTCTGTTCAAATCAACATCCATAATAGAACCTTAAAGTGACCTGTCTCAATTGTTCACCTGCTATAACAATGCAGCAAAGCTGCTGCATTGTTGTTTGGAGATAGTAAAACAAGTTTTTGACTTGCAACATTTTGATTTATTTTGCTGTGTAAGTGGTTATCTGTATCAATAAAGGGAAATGCAATAATGCAAAACTTTTTTTTTAAAATTGTCCCCAACAGGAAATTCAAGAACAGTTGATGCACATCAAAAAGCTGCTAAGAACCTGCAGACTGGCTGAAAGGTATCTTCCTTTTCTTTTGTAAATATGTGGTAAACTCAGTGGTTGGATACAATCCCTTTGACCACTCGCTTACCATTGTGCGTGTGTTATCGGTGGCGCAGTTGGTCTTGAGTTTGAGAGTCAAAATACCACGTGAGACTTGAGCCCAAATTCTAGCTGATACTTCTGCACAGCACTGCGGAAAAGATAAACTCCCAGAGATGCTGTCTTTTGGGGGCCATGATGTTAAACGGAGACCAAGTCTCTCTCAAGTTCTAACATAGGACAGGGGCTGGTGGGAGGAAAGTGTGATTCCCTAGAATGCTGACCAATTTTAATGTCTCCAGTTTAAGGAGACCATTATTTTAATATGGTCATTATCACATTACAATTTAGCTTTGGGAGCTTGCAATCTTCAAACTGATGGTGTGGTTCCCACGTTATGGGGAGGGAACGTCCCAAAAATAACTTCAGTGGCTGTAAGTATTTTTGGGACAGCTGATTTCAGAAAGGTTTTAATTATCTGTCCCTGTTCTCATCTGCTCTTTTCTCACCACCCCACCCGCGGCCCATCAAGTATGAGTCAAAAACTGTGGTGCTGGAAAAGTACAGCTGGTCACGCAGCATCCAAGGAGCATAAGCTCTTGTGTTCGAAACGTCAACTATCCTGCTCCTCGGATGCTGCCTGACCCTGTTTTTCCAGCACCACTTTTTCTTTTTGCCTCTGATCTCCAGCATCTGCAATCCTCACTTTCTCCCCATCAAGTTTCTCTGTAGTTATAGACATGCTCACCCACTGCACTCCCCATCTCATTTTGGAGTCTAATGTATTCACCCCTCTTTTCTTTCCTCTTTCTTTTACAACTTTCTCATCTGTCCATCTCCTTTCTCCCTACCTTCTGAAAAGGCTTATTTCTAAAGCTGGGTCAAGAGATTAATAGGTTTCTTTTAAAACTCAGGTGAGGGTTATAGCCCTGATTATGGGGTAAATGGAATTAAGCTACAGATCTGTCAGGATCAGTAGTAGGTAGCTCAGTGGTTAGCACTGCTGCCTCACAATGCCAGGGGACCTGGGTTTGAAACTGCCCAGAGTGTTCAGGGATGTGTAGGTTAGATGCATTAGTCAGGGGTAAATGTAGAGTAATCGGGTAGGGGTAGGGGAATGGGTGTGTGTGGGCCCTCTTCAGAGGGTCAGTGCGGACTTGTAGGGCCAAATGGCCAGTTTCCGCACTGTAGAGAATCTATGATTACCCTTGAATGCAGAGGACAGGGTCGAGAGACTGAGCAGCCTGAACCATTTCCTATCTTAAGTTCCTTGTTTCTACAGAGTCTTTTTAAAAACCAGAATCAAAGCTGACCTGTTTTGAGATTTTCCAAATTTCTAGCAGTGAAAATTCAAGCAAATTATTTGCAAAGGGTGTCACTGGAAATGATTTGCTTTTACTTTTTTTGTTGTTAAAGTTTCCACATGTATAATGTGGTCTGTCTTTGTAGATGCAGTGGGTTATTCTAGGTGATTGTCTGAGTGGTTTGATGCTGCTGCTAATTGAGATGCTACATTTGGTTACATCTGGTGTCTTCCTGTCCCCATCTGGCAGAGCCATGATAGAGTTCTATCGGATATGTTCCCACCTGACCGAGGAGCTCCACCTTTACTCGTTGAATGACCTGTTGATGGTGAAGCAAGGCCTGCTGGTTCCAGGCCTGAAAGATGCCCTCAAGAATGTCCTCGTTCACGTGGAAAGTTGTGAGGTAAAAAGCCAAACAAAGGTCTCTTTTTGAGAGGCTGATGTGGAGGTGCCAGTGTTGGACTGAGGTGGGCAAAGTCAAAAATCACACAGCACCCTGTTATAGTCCAACAGGTTTTTGAAACAGCAAGCTTTAACTCTCCTTTCTACCTTTGGCAACTAGTGAGAGGATACATCTGCCACAGCTTTAATAGCAAAAGATCAAAGGTTTGTATTGAACAAACCTGGATGGCTATTAAGTCCTTAATCAGTTAGAGGGGAGGTGCAGGTTTTGATTGTTTTTTAATATGTAAATCCCAGAATTTCTTTCACGTCACTGCCCCAAGATAACGTCAGGTTTTATCAGAATAGAGGTGACCCCTCTGGTCAGGCAATGTATTTTAGGTCTGAGGCCATGTTCCAAGTCTGGGAGAAAGTGAGGACTGTGGATGCTGGAGATACGAGACAAAATGTGCAGTGCTGGAAAAGCACAGCAGGTCAGGCAGCATCCAAGGAGAAAGCGAATCAACATTTCAGGCATGAGCCCTTCATCCGGGTATATTTCAAGTCTGTTTATATCTAATTCTGGAGTCAATCTGGTTTTACTTCCAAAGTAGGCATTTGTAAAATGCCACATGACTATCTATAGATTAAGTGCTTTTTGAACAAAATTGAATGTACCTACAAATACATATCTATATGGTTCGATACATTTGCATAAGTTGTATGACCCTTTGATCTTTTACTATAAATTTGTCTGTATTCTCTCTAGTTGCCTAGCTCCGAAAGCTTGGGGTTTCAAATAAACCTGTTGGACTATAACCAGTGTTGTGATCCGAGAATTTTAATATTGACTCTGAGGTAGACCTTCGAGACTGAGTGAGATGATGGTGTCAAACATCACTCCCAGAGATGTAGAGACAATGTACTGTGTAGAATTGAAACCGTATGGCAGCAGCGGGGGGTAATTTGAGGGCAGATTTGTCTCTGAGATTTCATTTTTTTTTAATGTGAGGAGTGGAAGAATTGTTTCTTGGACTGGAGGCCTGTGACCAGTGGTATTCCATAGGAATCAGTTCCAAGTCTCTTTGTAATTTATATAAATGATTTTAGATGAGAATATTGAAGGTGTGGTTAATTAGTGGTAAAATTGATTGTATAGTAGTCAGCTTAAAAAGGTTATCTAAGATTACAAAAGGGATCTTGATCATTTGAGTCAATGTGCTGCAGAGTGGCAGATGGAGTTAAATTTGGATAAATGTGAGGTATTGTGTTTTGGTAAAACTAAGGGAAGGACTTTTTACAACTAAAAGCAGGGCCTTGGGTAGTGTTATAGAATGGAAGGGTTCAGGTACATAATTCTTTTAAAGTTTGCATCACCCAATAGATAGGGTGGTTAAGAAGGCATTTAGCACATTTGCTTTCATTGCTCACTCCTTTTGAGTATAGGAGTTGATGTCCTGCTGAGTTTGTACAGGATGTTGGTGAGGCCTCTTCGGGAATACTGTCCCGTTCTGATTGCGCTGTGGAAGGATATTAAGCTGGGGTGGGTTCAGTAGAGACCTGTCAGGATGTTGAGAGATGGAGGGTTTGAGTTATAAAGAAATGTTGGATCGGCTGGAATTTGTTTCACTCGAGTGTAGGAGGTTGAGGTGTGACCTCCAGTTTACAAAATCTGAAGGGGTATAGATAAGGAGAATGGCACATGTCTGTTCCCTTGGATGGGGTATTTTAAAAACTGTGGGGCATATTAAGATGACAGAAAAAAGATCTTTAACTGCAAAAAAATTGCTCTTTTTTTTTAGTGAAATGAATTTGAAATGGTGGATGTAGTTAGAGTTACAACATGTAAAAGACATTTGGATAGATATGTGAATAGGAAAGGTTTGGTAGGAAATGGGCCAGGAGCAAGCAAGTGGGACTAGTTTAGTTTGGGATTATGTTCAGTATGGACTGTTTGGGCCGAAGGGTCTGTTTTCCGTGCTGTATGTCCTAGTCACTAATCTTGCCAATGTGCTTGGTGCACACTTTTTGGTTGCTCTGATTCACTTTAAAACAGTGACTGCATTTTTTTTTAAAGGTAATGCATTGACTGTGAGGAGACCATAGTGTGTCTATTATTTTTTGTACAATGGGGTTCTCCATTTCCCATAGGAAAATGTATTCCCACAATTTGGACAATATTATTTGTTAAAACTAAATTGTTAAGATTATTGCATGACTCCAGTTTGGTATCTAAAAAGTAGAAGCTTGAGGTTCCAATCGGCAACTTGAAAAGATTTTGCATGATTCACAAACTAAATATATCATTTTGTGCAAGGGAATATGGTTAAATTTCTTCCCATTTAATTGAAAAGTTAGTTTCATCCTGAAAATGTTTTTTGTTTTTATGTAGTAGAATGTAGCTAATATGGGTTTGCCCATACGTAGAATTCCTGACATTTTAACAAATCCCAGAATCCTGTGTTTTATTGATTGCTTTAAATGTCTTGCCTCCTTCAATTTGTTTACAAGTATCCCAACGTTCCTCTGCACTTGCTGCTACTCTTTCAAAATGGATTACTTCCATACATTCCACCAATCTCCCGTCTCCAAGGTTCCACATTCAGTCACTTTGCTTCCGGTTTTTCTCATCTGCAAATTTTAAAACTGTGTGCCCTGTTTAGACAAGTCATTAGTATTAATCATGAAAAGTAATAGTCAGGCAATGACCATCTCCAAAAAGAGAGTATCTAACTATCATCCTTTTGACTTGCAATGACATGCCCATCATTAGGTCTCCCATTATGAACATCCTAGGAGTTAGTATTGACCAGAAACTGAACCTGACCAGCCATGTCTTTCCAGATGCGCCGGGCAGCTCAGAAGCTTGGAATTCTGCAGCAAGTAACTGACCACTTGATTTCTCAAAGCCTGCCTACCATCAAAGCACAAATCTTGATTTTGATTTAGTAAGAGAATAAAAGGTTATTGAAAGAAGGCAGAAGAATAGGATTGAATATATTAGCAATGATCAAATGGTGGAACCGACCTACTGGTCCGAATGGACTAAATCTGCTCCTGTTTCATAGAATCTCCGCAGTGTGGAATCAGTCCCTTTGGCCCAACATGTCCATACCGACCCGCTGAAGAGTAACCCACCCAGATCCATTCCCATACCCAATTATCCAACACTTGCCCCTGACTAATGCACCTAACCTACACATCCCTGAACACTATGGACAATTTAGCATGGCCAATTCACCTAACCTACACATCATTGGACTGTGGGAGGGAACCCATGGAGACATTGGGAGAATGTGCAAACTCAACACACAGTTGCCCAGGGGTGGAATCTTCTGGTCTTCAGTCAGTAATGTGATGAAGTACTCTCCATTTTGCCTGGAGAAATGCAGCGCCAATAACACTTAATGTTCAGCACACCAGCTTGACAAAGTAGCTTTGATTTGCACCCCATTCACATTCACTCCCTTCTCCATTGCACACACTGCTACAGGGCATCAGAGCATCAATCTGAGATGCACTGCAGCAACTGCTAGGGGAGGTGACAGTCTAGTGGTATATTGTTGACCTATTAATCCACAGACCCAAGTAAATTCTATCTCCAAAGTTTGTGCGAAGATTTGTAGCTCGGGTGCTCGTTGTTGTGGTTCTGTTCGCCAAGCTGGAAGTTTTTGTTGCAAACGTTTCGTCCCCTGGCTAGGCGACATCATCAGTGCTTGGGAGCCTCCTGCGAAGCGCTTCTTTGATGTTTCCTCTGGTGTTTATAGTGGTCTGTCCCTGCCGCTTCCGGTTGTCAGTTTCAGCTGTCCGCTGTAGTGGTTGGTATATTGGGTCCAGGTCGATGTGTTTGTTGATGGAGTTTGTGGATGAATGCCATGCCTCTAGGAATTCCCTGGCTGTTCTCTGTCTGGCTTGCCCTATGATAGTAGTGTTGTCCCAGTCGAATTCATGTTGCTTGTTGTCTGCGTGTGTGGCTACTAAGGATAGCTGGTCGTGTCTAGTTGATGTTCATGTATGCGGATTATTAGCTGTCTTCCTGTTTATCCTATATAGTGTTTTGTGCAGTCCTTGCATGGTATTTTGTACACTACATTAGTTTTGAGGAAACATCAAAGAAGCGCTTTGCAGGAGGCTCCCAAGCACTGATGATGTCGCCTAGCCAGGGGACGAAACGTTTACTACAAAAACTTGCAGCTCAGCGAACAGAACCACAACAAATTCTATCTCCCTCTGGATATTGATCTCCTATCCTTTGACCACCACCCATCCCACAAGCAATGTGGTTGAACCTTAATTGTTCTGTAGGCAATTGGGAATGGGCATTAAATGCTGCCTAAGCCAGGACACGCTCACCTTGTGAATAATGTTTTTTAGAAGGTCTCACCAAGCTCCTTTTCGATAGCACCTTCCAAAACCCATGACTGCTTCCAACTTGAAGGATGAGGGCATGTTCCCCTCCAAGTCACTCACCATCCTGACTTGAAAATCTATTGCTGTTCCTTCAGTTAGTCATATGGATGTACAGCATGGAAACAGACCCTTCGGTCCAACCCGTCCATGCCGACCAGATATCCCAACCCAGTCTTGTCCCACCTGCCAGCACCCAGCCCATATCCCTCCAAATCCTTCACATTCATATACCCATCCAAATGCCTCTTAAATGTTGCAATTGTACCAGCCTCCTCCACTTCCTCTGGCAACTCATTCCATACATGTACCATCCTCTGCATGAAAAAGTTGCCCCATACGTCTCTTTTATATCTTTTCCCCTCTCGCGCTAAATCTATGCCTTCTAGTTCTGGACTCTCCGATCCCAGAGAAACGACTTTGCCTATTTACCCTGTGCATGCCCCTCATAATTTTGTAAACCTCTGAGGTTACCCCTCAGCCTCCAACGCTCCAAGGAAAACAGCCTCTCCCTATAGCTCAAATCCTCCAACCCTGGCAACATCCTTGTAAATCTTTTCTGACCCCTTTCAAGTTTCACAACATCTTTCCAGTAGGAAGGAGACCAGAATTGTTTGCTGGGTCAAAATCTGTAAACTTTTTCCTCATGTCCCTATGGGTATCCCTACATTTAAGGACTCCAAGTTAAAGAAGACCGTTCACCATCATGCTAATCATGGATGCTGGTTTAGCCAATGACGCCTACATCCTGTGAAGGAATGTTTCAAAAACAAACCCTGGGGTGATCCATTGTATATCTACATCTTATCTGTAAAACAGCACCTCTCCAATTACATATCCAGGCTGCTAGTATCTCGTAAAGTTCAAACCTTTGCTGATAAGCCTGTTCTTTACCACTTCATCAAATGCCTTTTGGAAGTTCACATCAAATGCTTTGTTTCTTTTATTCATTCACAGGATGTGGGTGTTGCTAGCTAGGTCAGCATTTATTACCCAGAGGGTAATTAAGAGTTAACCCCCAATGTGGTGGGTCTGGAGTCACACATAGTCCAGACCAGGTAGCTTCCTTCCCTTTATGGGCGGCAGTGGTTAGCAATATTGCCTTAGCGCCAGAGACCCGGGTTCAATTCCCGCCTCAGGCGACTGACTGTCTGTGTGGAGTTTGCACATTCTCCCCGTGTCTGCGTGGGTTTCCTCCGAGTGCTCTGGTTTCCTCCCACAGTCCAAAGATGTGCAGGTCAGGTGAATTGGCCATGCTAAATTGCCCGTAGTGTTAGGTGCAGGGGTAAATGTAGGGGAATGGGTCTGGGTGGGTTGCGCTTCGGCAGGTCGGTGTGGACTTGTTGGGCTGAAGGACCTGTTTCCACACTGTAAGTAATCTAATCTAAAGGACATGAGTGAACCAGATGGGCTTTTCCAGCAATTGACGATGGATTCATGGTCACCATTAGACTCCTAATTCCAGGTTGTTCGTTTTTCATTGCATTCCAGTTCTACCATCTGCAATGGCCAGAACATTACCTGGATCTCTGGATTAATAGTCCAGCGATAATACCATTAGGCTATTGGCCCCCAGTGAAACCCTCATTGAAAAGCTCACGCAAGTTGGGTGAGCACTGTTTGCTGATTTACCTTTATTATTTTACGAATGATAATGAGGAAACACTGACTCCACAAAGTCTAAAGGCTAGTACATAACAAGTAGCATTGGCACAGAAAATCAGCACAAGTTTAAGATTTAGAATTTCTTGTAATTTGCCTACCATCTAGTGGCTCAGTGAGGGACTGGATTGAATTGAACATTGTTAATGGGAGGGTGCTCTCTTTTTACATGTTGTGTTTTTAATATATAGTTATGTCTGGCCAAGGGCTTCATCTGTGAGTTTTGCAAGAGCAGAGATGTTCTCTTCCCTTTTCAGACAGACCAATGCAAACGATGTGATGGTGAGTATTAATTCAAGTAACTTTTTCTGGAAACTAACATCACTTTCTGAAACACTTCTGTATGTACTGTCCAAATCTTGAGTGAAGACTTTTTTTGATCCACTGTTCCCAGTCATAAAGGTTAATTAAACTTTTCCAGCCTCCCTTTCTGCTCATCCTCAGTAGTATCATACTCCATAGTTCTAATCTACACCAACTGATTAGATTTCTAACTTGTGCTGGATTGACTAATTACAATTAAAATGCGGCAAGCACATTAGTTTACATTGACAATACGAAGTATAGTGTTCATTTTGATCGCATCTGAAATATTAATGTTTTTTTTTTTAAATTCATTCACTGGCTGGGCCAGCATTAATTACGCAGAGGGCAGTTAAGAATTAACCACATTGCTGTGGGTTTTGAGTCACGTGCAGGCCAGACCTGCTGAGGATAGCACATTTCCCTCCCTAAAGGACACTAGTGATCCAGATGAGTTTTTCTGACAATCGCTGGATTTGTGGTCCTTATTCGACTCTTTAATTCCAGATTTTTACTGAATTAAAATTCCACCATTTGCTAAAGTGGGATTTGGACTCTAGTCTCCAGAACATTATTGCGGTCTCTGGATTAACAGATCATTAAACACCGTGGCCCTGCAATGAAATGGGCAGTATGCTGCTAAAGGCTAAAAATGAGATGTGTTATGGACCAGACCTGATCCTGCAAAATATATCCAGGAGGTAGGGTACAGGTTAACTTTGTTATTTTTATCTTATTCAAAGGCAAGTGTAAGGCATGGTGTTCCAGATATGACTTTTGATTGGTCCACTGCTCGGCTTTAAGTAATACACACTTTATTCTTGCGCCATAGTTAAAATGCAAACAGCAAAATAATTGACAACTTTAATTCTACTGAAATATTTAACAAAATATGTATCTCAACTAATCATGAACCATTCCAATATCGTTGCATCCCATAAACCTTTGACAAAGGCAAATTCAGCAAATAGACTGTCTAGTCCCGGAGAAAGGAAACCAAAAAATCAATTCTTGATGTTGATTGCTCCTTCAGGCAGCCAACTGTCTAATTTTTAATGGTCATATTGTGACTCCTTTTACTTGCTCTTGTCAAAAATAGTCTAGCTTAATCTCTCAAAGATCACTTAGTTTGTATAAGGTCATCTTTCCAGACTCTCAAATGTCGTTTTGCTGAGCTTCATGGCTGTTTTGTACTGAGTCCGGTATTTCCAAGTCTTAATCGGAATGTGACTGAGCTATGGTTTGAGAACAGCATTGCACCATGCCATTACTTCGGATGTATGGTCAAGCCACATATTACAGACATCCTAGTGTTTCCATGTGAATGTAAGGCTCAAGTGACACCACAAACAGAAACTGGATGGCAATTGTTATCGTTATCCTGAAAGTCCTTCCAACCTGCTGTTGAGTATTTTCTCAGTGGAACTATAAATCTTTGGCCCTCTGACTCTTCAGATAGCTGAAACTTATTGCACTATTATCGTTTGTCTATTATCCTTGTTTAAATTAATCATTTTAATATCGGCTTTGGGGTTTTTTCAACACTCATGTCAAGCCTATTTTTTTTTAATGTTTTTAAGCTTTTGGTCACCTTTTTTAGGCTGTGTTTTTTTTTCTTTTGAAATTCACCTAGTTGAGGAAAGTGTTGATACTCCAGTCTCATTCCTCCTGAGGCTCCCACATAAATTGAATCAACATCAGCATCGTGGCCAAATGGTTAGCACTGCTGCCTCAAGCACCAGGGACCTGGGTTCAGTTCCACCCCTCTGGTGACCATGGAGTTGCACGTAGTCCTCCTGTCCGTGGCAACTTCCTGTGGGTGCTCTGGTTTCCTCCTGCAGTCCAAAGATGACCAGGTTAGGTGGATTGGCCGTGGGAAATGTGAGGTTGCAAGGATAGCATGAGGGGGTGAGTCTGGGTGGGATCCTCTTCAGGCGGTCAGTGTGGACTTGATGGGCCGAATGGCTCACTTCTGCACTGTAGGAATTCTATGATAAATTCCTCAAAGACCCCAGTCTGGTGTAATCAAGTTGATAGGAAATATCAACAATAACTGTTTACTTACTACAAATGTCAGTTGTAATGACAGACAATCAAAAGATATACAATCAATGTAAAACTGTTAGCTGCATCTGTAATCCTTCTCCAATGTCTACGCAGACAAATGTGGGTGTTACGGGTGGAGGAAAAGATACAGGGGAAATGCATTAGATTCAGTGGGATGATTCCATTCAAACTGGATTCAGTGGGGTGTTCTTTTTTATTTTTCCCTTTTTTTTTTTTTTGCTTCCCAAGACTATCTCTGATCTTCAGACTCATTCAGTTGTTTGTGGGAGAGACAGGGCGGTTGGCACAGTAATTGTAAAATCTTACAGCCATTACTTCTGTTATGGGCCAGGCCAGACCCCCTCAAAACACTTCAAGATAGTGGCCCAAACCTTGCTGGTTATTTTAAGGAGGTGTAATGCGGACATTCCAGGAGTGATGCATTTGGTCAACCCACCTGTTTTTAAACAAAACAATTTATTTGTAATATTACCAAATGTGAAACAAACAAAAGAAAACTGAATACTGGATAGCTTACCCAAAAGCCATCAGATCATCCCAATTTAATGATGCTGTTCCAAATACTTGCAACAATCCCCATAAACACCTCTTGGCACAAGATAAATTCAAACACAGGTTCTTACAGGATAGAAGTCCAGGAGAGAGTACCAGATTGGACCTGCTGCTTCAGGTTCAGTAGCCTTTCACACACTACTGCTTAAGAAGACAGGCAAGAGAGAAGCTGAGCTGGGAGAACTGGCTGCTCCCCTTTTATTGTGCAAGTGGTTTTTAAATTTGAAAGCCTTCTGTCTGAGGTGGTATCTGTTAGCTATTATCAAATTGGCCCTAAAATACTTCAACCCCAGACCTCTCTGTTTGTGATGGATATTAAAATTGTTAAAATTCTCCTTGTGCTTTTTAAACTTACCTGTGAAGTAACTACTTTTGTTTAAATTCCAAACACCAGAATGCAAAGCCTGCTTTCATAAAGAATGCTTCAAAACTGAACAATGTCCCAAGTGTATACGGATTCGCGCACGGAAAGAACTACTCCTGGCTTTCCAGCAGCCAGGAACATGAGCGATGTGCTGGGCATTACGGTGGATATCGTCTGGGAACGGGTCAATTTCAATTTTAAAAAGCATAAATGTAATGCCAGCTCCCACTTACTTTTTAGAAAAAAAAAAGTTGAACAGAGTAATGACGTCTGGAACGTCCACTCGTTTTGTTTTTGAAGTATCTAGCAATAAGAATGAAACTACTCTGGTATTGTTGCCTCAGTGATACCATTAATAACCACTCCTTTTAGAAGTATTGGGTTTTTTGCACTAGGGAAGGTTATTTTGTTATCAACTGAAAATAACAATTAGATTAAATGTTCATGAATCATGAGGATATTTCATGAAGTCTGAGCTATTTGCCCTTCTAATGGTTTTGTAACGTTCAGACTGGAGGCAAAATTTTTTATATTTTTACTTTGTGTAGAAGCTTTAGAACCTTTGTTTAAAAAGTTTTTTGCATGTTGTAATGTTAAGAGAACATTTTATGCAGTGGTGTGAAGCAGACGAGTATTTATTTAAATCTCAGTTTTGGTATTCTGCCCTGCTTTTGTGAACTTTTTTTTGGTGGGGGGATAACATGTAAAATTTTGATATAAAATAGGAAGGTTTAAAAAAAAATTGTCCTCCTTCCCACCAAAAAAATTTAAGTATCAGAGACAAATTATCGCTGCTCAGATGACCTTTAGAATTATTGAATGCTAAAAATGTTGCCATGGTGCTAACGTATTGTCCCTGTTGTGTTTAATTTTTTTCTTGTTCTCTTCAATATGGAGGTTCATGTCAGGATTCAGAAATGAAGGTTTTATTTGGCAATTGTTAACACCATTAGCAAATATTACAGCACTTAAATTCTTCAGAGCTAGTTTAAAAAAAATCATGTAGAATCTCTTAATTGCTGAATTGTTGCACAAACTTGTGTAAGTGAGAAGCAAAGTATGTTTTTCATATCTTTAATTTATTTTTGGGCTATTTATGGAAGTTGAAATGTAACCTTTACCCCTCCTCTGAAACTTGCCATATACTCCAAAAGAATCTATTTAACCTTTTTTGCTTAGAAAATTAATATTGGTTCAAAATGTATTATTCAAGTTTGTGTTCATCTTGGCAAAATTCCCAGTGGGTATGTTAATTTCTTGTCTCACTTAAAATATTGTGTGAAAGGATTGTAGTTTCAAACTTTTCACTTGTAAAAGTGCATAGGATCCTTTCACCCTCGTTCATGTGACTAAATATTGATCATACTTTTTAAGACTTTAAAATATATTTTAAGGAAACCTATGATGTAAATGCTATAAAATGCAACATAATTGTATTTTGCAAATCTTCTAGGATCATATGATGTCCTCATGCACTTTTTAAAAAAAAAAAATTCTTGTGGACACATTGTAAATTCAAGTGAATGGATTTAACAACTGCAAGGGCCTGCCTCAAAGCATCTAAGATTTGTTTGTTTTCTCGCAGTTAAAGGGCAACATCATTTAAACCAAGTTTACCTACCACTTTTTTTAAAAAGTGGAGATTCCTTTTAAAAACGTTACTCTGGGAAGGGTCAGTGTAAAGAAAACTTAGACCCTCAACTACCAAGTCTGCTCTTTTGTATTATTAAACAAAGTATCCTTGAAATTCTGCTTTGCAAATCTTGACTACAAATATTTATGAAATTGCTTTATCCACCGTTTTAATGGGGATGTTCAACTGTTTAAAATGGACTCCCTATTTAAAAAGGCAGAATAAGGGAATTTTATTTCTACATATTAAATATTTGGAAACTAATATTTCCACGGCATGATTTCAAGGGAGTCTGCTCTATGGACGTAGCATTAGTGATTTTTGTGAAAAATATTTTGTCATTTGTGTCGCTCCCTACATTTCCAATGGCTACTGATTCCATGGCTTGAGGCTTGACCTTTGCTAGGATACAAATGATTAACCTCATTTACGTGGTGCACCCAGGAAGAAAGATGATCTAAATTTTGATTATTTCTGTATCCCAAACTGACTTCTCCCCCTTCATTCTCTCAATTGTTTAGCAGAATGCAATTTTTGCTTAATCATATCAACGTGAAGATTGCACTGAGCTTCACTGCATTTCTCCAACTTCTGTGTTCAGTATGCATTTCCCTTAAAGATTTGGGTCACGTTTTGCTGTGCATGACATCTTCAAAACATGATCCAACAACTCACTCACTGTGCAGAACTTAAAATAGCATTTTTAGGAACTGATCTTCCCCATAGTTCAGTCCAAAATAGACAGTTTAACGCCACTGCACTTTTATGCGTAGACCAAGTCTAGAACAAATAGAACAACTGAGGTCACAAGGTAAATGTTATCATCAATAAATCAGAACAGCCTGCTGTTTTGTGCCTATGGTGTGAAATAAAATCACCAGCAGGCCTCCATGAGTGGTTGCTACTGAATATAGCCATCATTTTCTCCACTATTGTCATAAAATGAAAACTTGTAAAACAATAATCTTGCTTTGATAATCCCTTTTTAAAAATGTCTTCACCAATGTAGGGAGTATTTTCTCTTCACTTGGGAGACCAGGGACTGTAAGTACGTTCCACATCAGGTATCCTTGCCCCAAAACATTGTCCTCTTTGTAGTCTGATTTGTGGCTAGCTGCTATCATAGCGCTTAAGGATCGGAATCCTTTCCAGTCCTGGATACTTGTTGCAGTACAAAATGGAAATCCGTTATAAACCTTTTTCCCCCTCAAAATGGTATTCCTGTACTGGGAATTCAACTCCCCTATGGCAGCAATTATTCATAGATTGGTGAATAAATGCATAATCTTGAGCAACCGGCATACGGGACCTAATTGGCTGGTGTGCAAAATACTATTGCACAATGAAGTTGCATTTCTTTCATTTTTACATGATTTCTGGCTTTAATGATTGTGGCATGTAAGGAGCACAGTGCTGGCAATGCATTATATAATGCCACAAAGCAAACAATGTCTTTGTACCTTCAGTCTTGTTTTTAAGTGCCACTGTTTTTGTAGGGAGAGGAATCAAAGTAGTATTTGGACTGGAAGAAATCAATCCCTACTTTCCCAGTTGCAAACTGCAGAACAAAATGGGAATAAGATTTTAAAGCCATGCCCTTGTGGGTTATGTAATAGTTCCCATAACAAAGGGTTAAATGTGCCAGGTAATTGTTCAGACAGGCACTGACCAGATTGGAGCAATATTTCCATCATACAATGTAACTGTCTTTGGAAGAAGTGAAGAAACATTTTGTCTTTTGAGGGGAGTGGGGTGAAGTAAGAGGAGAAATTCAACTTGCTGGAAATTTTTGAATGATGGCATTGAATTGTATTATTGAAGTATTCCTTGATCCTTGCGAGGGATAATACCATGCTCTGCCAAATATAACAGTTCAATTCCAAGTACAATCCTTTTTTCTTTGTTCCATGTTCTCCAATCTCAGCAGAACAATCAATAGATCAGGAAAAGGAGACCTGAAAACTCCGATATTATAAGCAGTGACCCATTTTCAGCAAACTAATCAGAAGATCGAAGGTGAAAATATGCTAAGTCATTCCCAGAGCTGCAAAGAGGATGTAATTAACCAATTGAATCAAAGGCATTCATATGTAAACTGTGTACCAATTTGAATCCCTATTGTTAGGTACCAATGATCTTAACATTTTACTCTTGCTGGTTGCATCACGTACTAAGATGTAGTACAGTTTAAGCTTAGTTCTGGCTTGAATGAAAAGTGGAAGAGTATTTTACACCGACTATTCTCCAATATCTAATGTTCTCTTTTATGCCACTTTCTGCAGGAGACTATGCATTTTAAAGAAAAATTGCAAGTATTAAATATTGTGAATAATTGTTTTGTTATAATTTGAGGCCCTGATATTTTTTTCTTGAAGAAAATAACTTTGACACATTTGTGTATAGTCTATTTGCACTTGTATTTTCAAAAATCCATTTCACACGAACATTGTGTTCTCCCTGTGTATGTGTGGTATAATAAAATAAGATTATTTCAACACGTTTGATATCAAAGCTTTGTCTGTTCACAGATGACCCATTCTTACAAATCACTGCTTATGTGACACTTGCCTATGAGTCAAATATCACAACTTGATTGAAAAGTGTGTACTAGTAAGAGGTTCAGGGACCCTCTTGTGGTGCAGTGGTAGTATCCCTCTCCTTGAACGAAGTCCAGGCTTCAAGTTCCACCTACTCCAGAGTCTGATTAGAAAAATAGGTTTTTAAAAAAAATTAATGAGGCCCACTGCTCCACAAACCATCACAAATCTCTAAATACCCATTTAGAGTCAGATGTACAGCATGTCCAACCTATCCATGCTGATCAGATATCCCAACCCAATCTAGTCCCACCTGCCAGCACCCAGCCCATATCCCTCCAAACCCTTCCTATTCATATACCCATCCAAATGCCTCTTAAATGTTGCAATTGTACCAGCCTCCACCACTTCCTCTGGCAGCTCATTCCATACACGTACCACCCTCTGCGTGAAACGTTGCCCCTTAAGTCTCTTTTATATCTTTCTCCTCTCACCCTAAACCTAGTTCTGGCCTCCCCGACTCCAGGGAAAAGACTTTGCCTATCCATGCCCCTCATAATTTTGGTCATCCCTCAGCCTCCAACGCTCCAGGGAAAACAGCTCCAGCCTGTTCAGCCTCTCCCTATAGCTCCAACCCTGGTAACATCCTTGTAAATTATTTCTGAACCCTTTCAAGTTTCACAACATCTTTCCGATAGGAACGGGATGCAGAATTGCACGCAATATTCCAACACTGGCCTAACCAATGTCCTGTACAGCTGCAATACAACCTCCCAACTCCTGTACTCAATACTCTGACCAATAAAGGAAAGCATACCAAACACCGCAACTACCTGCAACTTCACTTTCAAGGAGCTATGAACCTGCATTCCAAGGTCTCTTTGTTCAGCAACAGTCCCTAGGACCTTACCATTAAGTGTATAAGTCCTGCTAAGATTTGCTTTCCTAAAATGCAGCACCTTGCATTTATCTGAATTAAACTCCATCTGCCACTTCTCAGCCCATTGGCCCATCTGGTTAAGACCCTGTTGTAATCTGAGATAACCCTTTTCGCTGTCCACTAAACCTCCAATTTTGGTGTCATCTGCAAACTTACTAACTGTACCTCTTATGCTCGCATCCAAATCATTTATGTAAATGACAAAGTAGTGGACCCAGCACCGATCCTTGTGGCACTCCACTGGTCACAGGCCTCCAGTCTGAAAAACAACTCTCCACTACCACCCTCTGTCTTCTACCTTTTGAGCCCGTTCTATATCCAAATGGCTAGTTCTCCCTGTATTCCATGAGATCTAACCTTGCTAATCAGTCTCCCGTGGGGAACCTTGTAGAATGCCTTACTAAAGTCCATATAGATCACATCTACTGCTCTGCCCTCCTCAATCCTCTTTGTTGTTACTTCAAAAAATTCAATTAAGTTTGAGACACATAATTTCCCATGCACAAAGCCATGTTGACTATCCCAAATCAGTCCTTGCCTTTCCAAATACATGTACGTTCTGTCCCTCCGGATTCCCTCCAACAACTTGCCCACCTCTGACGTCCGGCTCACCAGTCCACCAGTCACCTGGCTTGTCCTTACTGCCCTTAAACAGTGGCACCACGTTTGCCAACCTCAAGTCTTCCAGCACCTCACCTGTGACTATCGAAGATGCAAATATCTCAGTAAGAGGCCCAGCAATCACTTCCCTAGCTTCCCACCGAGTTCTGTACACCTGATCAGGTCCTGGGGATTTATCCACCTTTACCAGTTTCAAGACATCCAGCACTTCCTCCTCTGTAATATTTAAAGCACAAAGATCAATTTACCTGACTCTTATTCAGGACAAAAACAGTTCATGCCAGGTTTTGTCATTAGCGGAAAAATATTTACTAATGTAAAAACACACTAAGGATAACCAACCCACTACTAAAGGACTTGATTTCCAAGCTGCAGATTTTTTTTTCAGCCATATAGATGTAACCGTATCTTCCTTTTTGAGTTTACAGTCCTAAAACAAAATGCAACTCCTTGCAGAGTGAGTGAATACAATTTCATTCTTGCAATGATGGATGTTATCACCAAGAAAACACCAATTCTGAAAGCACTTGAACTCCATCTTACTGCAATTTGTCTTAAACGATTCTCCAAGCTTGTTACTCAGGACTGAGCTCTGACCAGGAGAGCAGCATCTATTGAAACACATTTGAAATATGTTTCGCTGCAATCATAATTTAGAATGCTAATCTGGCTGAATTTAAAAGCTGCTTAATGTTATGAACAATGTCTCCCTGCACAGTTCTGTAGTTAAATATTGTTGTGAACAATCATTAAGGTTTTTTTAAAGCCACTTAAGAGTCATACAGCACAGAAACAGACCCATCAGTCCATGTTGAACATGAATCCAAACTAGTCCCACCTGCCTCTGCTTGGTCCATATCCCTCCAAACATTTCCTATTCATGTAATTGACTAAATATCTTTTAAATGTTGTAACTGTACCCACATCCACCACTTCCTCTGGAAGTTCATTCCACACATGAACCGCATCATTTTTTAAAAATAAAATTGCTTCATGTCTTTTTGTTTAAATCTTTCTCCTTTCACCTTAAATATACCCCCTAGTCTTGAAAATGTTACCCTAAGGAAAAAACACCTGTCATTCACCTTATCTATGCCCCTCAAAAACTTAAATCTCTAAGGTCACCCCTCAATCTCCTGCACTCGAGTGGAAAAAGAACCAGCCTTCCCCTATGACTCGAACCTTCCATTCCTGGCAACATCCTGCTAAACCTCTTCTGAACTCTCTCCAACTTGAGTAAAACATTACTGCTATCGCTCTCAATAACTACTTTATCACTAGAACTGCTACTGTTTCAGGTTTGGGTCTAGTGTGTGTTGGAATATCATTTTTAACTAATTTCATGCAGCGTCTGGCACTAAAACTTTGTTCGTATGTTGGTACAAAATCCCAACCAGACACTTAGAAAAGATCTAACACGTGTGTGATTGTAGAGTAAACAAAGGCAAAATCCTGCTGCAAATTTGAAATAAAGACAAAAATACTGAAAATATTCAGTACATCAGGCAGCATTTGTGGAGAAAATGACGTTTCAGTTCAATGACCTTTATCGCTCCCCCACTAAATGGAAGGGACAGTCCCTAAGACGAGTTGAGCAGCAGAACAAAATTGTCATATGACTATCTTACAAATAATGTTCCACACCTCCCTATCCTCATTCCACCAACAGTGGGCAGTGATATTATAAAGTATAGGGGGGCTTACCCTGGGAATTGTCAATGTTGTAGGCTCTGTGAAGTTTTGTGGCACCAGGTTAAGCATGGGCAGAGAAACAAACTGTATAAATTTAGAACTGACCCAAAACTCTAAACCGGGCCCTTGTGAAGTGGGCCATTCCACAACAAAACTATATTAGCATCATAAGAGACTTACAGCATGGAAACAGACCCTTTGGTCCAACTCATCCATACCAATCTAATCTAGTCCCATTTGTCAGCACTTGGCCTATATCCCATTCAGATACCTTTTAAATGTTGTAAGCCTCTACCACTTCCTTTAGCAGCTCATTCCACCCTCTGCATGAAAATGTGGCACCTTAGGTCCCTTTTAAAATTTTCCCCTCATGCCCTAAACCTATGCCCTCTAGTTCTGTACTGCACCCCCCACCCCATCCATGCCCCTCATGATCTTATGAACCACTATAAGATCACCCCTCAGCCTCTGACGCTGCAGGGAAAAACAGCCCCAGCCTAGTCAGCTTCTCCTTACAGCTCAAACCCTCCAACCCTGGCTATGTCCTCATAGATCTTTTCTTAAACCTTTCATGTATATCTTGCTATAACATTACCAGCAGGCCAGTGTTCCAAAATGGGTTTGATGAGTCACTTAGGGTGATATTCCAACTCATAACCAGGCATACCTAAGAATTAGAGCATAAGATGTAGGTGTTCAGCCCATTAAGTCTATTTAACAATTAAATGAGTATATGGCTGATCTGATTATCCTCAACTCCAGTTTCCTGCCTTTTCTCCATAACCCTTGATTCTCTGACTGATTAGAGCAGGATGGGACCATTTGCCACAGCAGATTTGCCGCCGACGATTAGCCACTGCCCTTTGACCACTGCAGACGCTTAGCCACCGGCCATTGGCCACTGAAGACGATTCGCCACCGCAAATAGAAGCAAACACAATATTGGATGAACCCCATCAAGTCTTTTTGCTAAAATACAATATACCTGAGAGAATAAAATAGGGGCTATGTTGAACGTACCATCCACAAACCACGTCGATTCTGCTAAATGATATATCCAAGATTCCCTACCAAATATGATTATACGATTACTTCCTTGACTATCCAATAGTGTACACACTTCTACCAAATAAGCAGCATTCAACGTACGTCTGCATGTTTGAAATGGTGAAGTCCTTGGTACCTAATCCCAGACCACAATATATCCATTGTGACTTTGAGCAGTGCTATGAGAGAAGGTTTTCCTGAAGTTAGAATTAGGGGCTGTTTCTTTCATTTGGCGCAAAGTATGTATAGACATATTGCTGCAGTTGGAGCAACTCATCAATACAACACCGATCCTGATTATGCTTTAAAAGCAAACATGATAATTGCTTTGGCTTTTATCTTTAAAAATAAATAGCGCATAACTGTCAAATGAACTAAAATTTCATTGTTTAATATTAATGTGAGATTTCACTGCCATTATAAAGATTTTAAAAACATATTTCCTTTTTCTGGTTAAAGTTTATAACTCATTTTTATATATAAACCAATAAAATGATATTTATTTTACCTCTTTTTTTATCAATATGTAGTATGTAGTTGTATAAATAAAGGGGACTGAAAGTATGAAAGAACAGGTGGGAGAGAAAACAATCAGTACACATATATATATTTCTGGTGGTGAATAGTCTCCAGAGATCAAACAACCCCAGTGGAGAAACGCTGGTGGAGAACTGGCAGTGGCTAATCATTGGCAAAGAACCTGCCGGGGCGAACCATCACCTAGAATGAACGCTGATGAAAGATCCTGTCTCTCCTGTTCCTCTGATGCTGCTTGACTTGCTGTGCTTTTTCCAGCTGTACACTTTATCAACTCCAATTTTCCAGCATCTGCAGTCCTCACGATCTCCAATTTGCTAAAAATCTATCTCGGCCTTCGATATATTTAAGATCATGGTACCGGTGTGGCAAGGCTACAACACAGAATTACATGCAGATTGAACATAAAAGCACCATGATATAGTCAGATCAGAGCAATCCTACAATCAACAACAGGTCAAAGCTCTGCAGGCTTGTCACATCTAGTTGTGAAAAAGTGGTGGATAATTTTGTAAAAATCACAGGAGCAGGAAGCTCCATGTGTGTTTGCAACTTTCAGCCATATGTGGCAAGTGGATGACTTACCGTGGCATAACCCTGCGGTCCCCAGCAGCCTCTAGCCAATTTGAGTTGCCCTGTGCAATATCAAGAAACAGCTAGGTACAGCAAAGGCTATAGATTTTGACATCATCACTGTTGTGCTGAAGATGAGGTCTAGAAGTAGCGTGCTACTA
Source organism: Chiloscyllium plagiosum (assembly GCF_037043375.1). Classification (NCBI taxonomy): domain Eukaryota; kingdom Metazoa; phylum Chordata; class Chondrichthyes; order Orectolobiformes; family Hemiscylliidae; genus Chiloscyllium; species Chiloscyllium plagiosum. The sequence goes on from NW_028270150.1 coordinate 89,737,113, forward strand.
GCCAAGTCAATTCAGTACTGGTATGACACTGACAATGCTGAAATTTGCCCAGTTATGCCCTATCCACAAAAAGTGGAACAATCTGATCTGGCCAATACTAACCCATTGGCCTATTTTCAATCAGGAGCAATGTGATGTATGTGCCATTGATACTATTATCAAATGACATTTACTCAGCAACAACTTGTGCAATCATTTCCTTTACCCGTCAAGTTTATCATAACACTTAGTGAGATCGAGAATTAATGTTGAGGACTCCTGGTTCCTCTGGAATGGATCTGATTAACAGTTTTTGACCAAACATTACCTTTACTGCTTACAGATATTACTTGATCAACTGAATATTTCTAGTATTTTCCATTCTTTTATTTCAGGTTTCCAGCAATTTCTGCATTTAATTTTCTCTGTATAGACATATACCTGTAGTTAGTTTGCACTTTCTGTAAAATGCTTTTGCAGTTGTGTGCAGTTTGCACATTCTTCCCACGTCAGCATGGGTTTCCTCCAGTTGCCTCCCACAGTCCAAAGAAGTGCAGGTTAGTTGGACTGGCCATACTGAAATGTCCATAGTGTCCAGAGATGCGTAGGCTAGGTGGATTATCCATGGGAAACGCAGGGTTACAGGTATAGGATAGCAGGATGGGTCTGGGAAGGATGCTCTTCAGAAAGTCATTGTGGACTTGATGGGCCAAATGGCCTGCTTCTACAATTCAGGCATCTATTCTATGATTCTATATTATGGTGTGATCATGCTTTCAATGTGAGACACGCAAAATTGTTTATAACAATGTCACTCTTCTCAAACTGTCCTAGCTAGATGCATCTGTAGAAGATAGAATGGTAAAGAGAAGGTCAAATACATTTAATTTCTGTGTTGGATCTCTTAGTACCTGCCATTGTGCTGAATGGCAGATACTTGGTCAGCTCAGTAAGTATTAGTCCTACTGAGACATTCTTGGTGATGGACATTGAACTCTTTCATCAAGTTAGCATTCTGTGCCCTTTCTGCTGTCAGTGCTTCTTCCACATGAAGTTCAGCACAGGGGGGTTACAAAATTATCGGTTGCAGGAGGTAGTAGGTGACAATCAACTGAAAGTTTCCTTGCTAGTGTTCGAGCTGATGTTATGAGACTTCACAAGATCCAGAATCAACGTCAAGTCTCCAGGAGCTCCTACTTCCTGATTAAATATTGCCCCCTCTGAGAGGCTGTAGGGATGATGAGGTAGAAATTGAATAGGCTTATGCCCTTTAGTTAATTATAGAACAAATTATTTATCTTTTAATCAGCCTGTTCAGACACCTGCACAGCCTTGAACCCAGATTCTTTGGCCCCTGGTTACTTTCTAAAAGTATTTTCTAACCAACTTGTTCAGCGACATTATAAGACACTTATGGAGCAAGTGGAATCCTGAACCCAGGTCTTCTGGCAGAAGTAGAGACATGACCAATGTACCACAACAGCCATGTAACCAATGGGACTTTTGTTTGTTTGTTTTTACATCCAAAAGTGCTCTTACACATAACTGAATGCCTTTTCTCCCCATCACCAAATCACCTGTAGTATTTTTCATCTATTAACCAGGAAACCATCTGTGGGTTCTGATTGATTAATTTACATGCTTTCTCTCTCTCTCTCTCAAGCATTGGTGGACACAGCATGCTCCATTTCCAAATGTGGAGGAGGGTCAACTACGACCCCAACCATCAGTTATGTATTGAAACAATAATAATTTAAAGCTATGTTTAAGCATTCACTTGCAAAATTCAGGTGTACAGAGCTGTTATCATTGCAACCCTTTTGTACAGGTCAGAATCATGGGCTCTACGCAGAGATCAAATGCAATTGCTGGAGTATTTCTCTCCAAGCTCTTCTTTACATCATGAACTGCCAATGACACGATCAAATCACAAATAACAAAGTCCTCAACACAGCCAATCTGTTCAGCAATGAACACATTTTCTTGCCACTTGCACTGAGCAGGATGTTGGTCATGCGTTGAGAATTCCAGAATGCTTTTTTGTAAACTCTGCGCTGTTAAGCAAAGGGAGGGGAAAGTGACTGTCCTTGACATTAAGGCAGATTTTTACCAATGTGGCATTAAGTTGATCCAGCAAAACTGGAAGCATTGGAGTCATATTTAGCACAAAGTAAAATAGTTATGGTTGTCGGAGGTCAATCATTTCAGATCCCAGTCATCTCTGCAGGAGTTCCTCAGGTAGGGATTCTGTGTTGAATATCTCACTTCCTGTCTCCCCAGATCCTGTCCAGCAACTACAAGGCACAAGTCAGGATTGTGATGGAATACTCTCCACTTGCCTGGATGGAAGTTTGACATCACCCAGGACAAGGCAGCTGCTTGACTGACACTCCTTCATCACCATCATCATTTAGTCACCTTCACCACCAATGCACAGTGGAGGCACTGTTTGCCATCAACAAAATGTTCTACAGTAACTCACCAAGGCTCATTCGATAGACCTTCCAAATCCACGACCTCTACCGCCTCAAAGGACAAAGAGAGCAGATATATGGAAACATCACTCATAGAGCTGTACAGCAAGGAAACAGATCCTTTGGTCCAACTCATCTATGCCGACCAGATTTCCAAAATTGATCCAGTCCCATTTGCCAGTCGTGGTCCATATCCTTCTAAACCCTTTCTATTCATGTACCCATCCAGATGCCTTTTAAATGTTGTAATTGTACCAGCCACCACCACTTCCTCTGGCAGCCCGCTCCATACATGCATCATCCTCTGTGAAAATGTTGTCCCTTAGGTCCCTTTTATATCTTTCCCCGCTCACCTTAAACCTATGCCCTTTAATTTTGGATTCCCCTAACGTGGGGAAATACCTTGGGCATTCATCCTATCCATGCCCCTCATGATTTTATAAACCTCTATAAGGTCCCCCCTCAGCCTCCAATGATCCAAAGAAAATAGCCCCAGTCTATTCAGCCTCTACCTGTAGCTCAAACCTTCCAACCCTGGCAATATCTTTGTCAACCTTTTATGCACCCTTTCAAGTTTAACAATATCTTTCCTATAACAGGGAGACTAGAAATAAATGCAGTATTCCAAAAGTAGCCTAACCAATGTCCTGTACAGCTGCAACATGACCTCCCATCTCCTATATTCAATACACTGACTCCCTGCAAGTTTCTCTCCAAAACACATACTAACCTGAAGTGAAGCTAGGTTTGGGTTAAAATCCTGGAGTTCCTTCCTTCCAGTGCTGTGGATGTTTCTATACCTCAAGGACTATAACAGTTCAAGAAGACAGTTCAAAATCACCTTCCCCAGGGCAACAGCAACACCCATTTCGTATAAACATATAAAACAAAAATCAGACTGAGGTGCACATTGCAAATGCTTCAAAAAGTATTAGAAGTGACATGTTTCTCTGGATGGTATTGACAGGATGGTATGAATGTGGCAGGAGGAGACTAAAGACAGAGATAGTGGTGCACAACAACAAAGAAATGAACTTACAAGTTTTAAACAGATGTTGAAGAAAGGTATACTGTAGATAACAGCAGATTGTTTATAACAGAGCCATTCAAAAGCAATAGTTCCTGTGCCTTAGTTGTTCAGGAGCTCCAGATCAAGTATTGGTCTTTTCCATCATTAACAATTATGCTAACTACCACAAGTTAAAGTCTTTCTGTCGCCTTCACTTGCAAAGAAGCTGCCATTGTGTTTTACCAGTAGAACTTCAATTTTCATTGTATGGCTAACACACAGAAAATAATTACAGATGGGATGATATAAAATTTCTAGAAACTTCAGTTTCTAACTTATTTCCGCATGTATTCTGCCAAACATGCACACTGAACGATGTCACAAATGACTTTTTTCCTAAGTCAGCACGGTTAAGTCATAGACATTAAAATAATGTATTGAAACATCTGCTGCATTTTCAAAAGATGATGGAATTAGTCGTGTATATATGTTGCAAAAATAGAGTTTACATTTACAGGCTCTTGATGAACTTGTATGAGTTTCCTGTTGGAATTACATAATCTCTCGCCATCTGTAGACTTCCTGGACCATGTCACATATCTTACAAAAAGCTGTGCTCTGCAGTTAATCTGGTCCAGAAACAATATGGACCAACCAGCTCATTCAATATTTTGCATTCCATTTTGCATGCCAATTTAGTTCAAACGTTAACCTGAGTCTGACATAGCATTGGGACACAGACTTCACACCTATTTTTTAGAAAAGCTGAGCTACCTTGAGAATGTAATTTAAAATGAGTTCTGGGGTTTACATATCAAAGAACAGAAACCAGCATATCCCACTATAAAAGATGAAAGTTTTAATCTAAGATTGTTTACTGTATCACATTTCCATGACACTGGACTTGTATGACTCCTTTGGCTATAAATTCTGTGAGCATGACCTGAACCTCCACAATCACCTGATGAAGGAGTTAACTTTGTTCACCCCAGTCCAACACCAGCATCTCCAAGTCACAAAATGATTAAATACATTTCCAATAGTGTTTCTGTGCTGTGCACTGAGTAATGTTTCATTTCATTGTTGTGAAAATGTTTAATATTTAATACTTCCTTCTCGTTCTGTAATGTGCTGGTTTGTGAATGCTTTTCCCCTACCATGTGGTTGATGATGCCCTCCACTTCCATCTCATCCACTTCCTGCACTTCCGCCCTCGAACCCCAACCCTCCAACCACAACAAGGACAGAACCCCCTGCCAGTCCTCACCTTCCACATCGCATCATCCTCTGCCATTTCCACCACCTTTGAACGGACCCCACCACCACAGATATATTTCCCTCCCCACCCCTACTTGCATTCTGTAAACACCATTCCCTCGCGACTCTCTTGTCAGGTCCACGGCCCCCGCCAACCCACCCTCCCCTCATGGCACCTTCCCCTGCCACTGCATGCATTGGAAAATCTGCACCCACTCATACATCCAATGCTCCATCTGTCATATTTACCTGCACTTCCACATGTCATTTACTGTATCCTTTGCTCCCGATGTGGTCTCCTCTACAGGGGAGACAGGATGCCTACTTGCAGAATGCTTCAGAGAACATCTCCGGGACACATGCACGAAGCAACCCTACCGCCCCGTGGCCGAACACTTTACCTCCCACTCCGCCAAGGACATGCAGGTGCTGGACCTCCTCCATCGTCAAACCATAACCACCCTGGAGGAAGAACCCCTCATCTTCTGCCTTGGGACCCTCCAACCACATGGAATTAATGTGGATTTCACCAGTTTCCTCATTTCCCCTCCCCCAACTCTATCCCAGATCCAACCTTTCAACTCAGCACCGCCCTCATGACCTGGCTATCTTCCTTCCCACCTATCCGCTCCACCGTCCTCTCCAACTTATCACCATTACCCACACCTTCATCTACCTATTGCACTCTCAGCTACCTTCCCTCAACCCCACCCCTTCCCATTCATCTCTCTAGCACCTTGGCTCACAAGCTTCATTCCTGATGAAGGGCTTATGCCCGAAATGTCAATTCTCCTGCTCCTCACATGCTGCCTGACTGGCTATGCTTTTCCAGCACCACACTCTCAACTCTGATCTCCAGCACCTGCAGTCCTCACTTTCTCCTTGTGAATGTTATCCGCTGATGATTTTGAGATCATTATTACAAAGTGACAAAAAACAATTTGGGATATGGAGAACTGACAGTATAAAAGAAACACAGGCTTTATTATTGATCAACAGATAAATTTCCTTCTCCTGTTCTCCCCAAGTGAAACATAAAGATGGTAAATCTATTAACTGATCAATCAGGGCATGTAGTTACAAGCAGGAGAAAGAGGAAACCAAGCCAAGTATTAACAGTGAAGTGATGAAACATAAAAGGTTATGAGGAAAAATAGGGAATGTTAAAGAGAAACCTGACAATGTAACAGGAACAAAAGGAACCACCAGATCAGAACTAGTTGAATAGTAAAAGTAACCCGGGAAAAGACCTTGATTTAGAAATTATTTTGTGATTCATCTCAGTGAAATTACTGCATTGAATAAAAAAAAAATGGTGACACGATCAGCCCTTGATGGAACGGCGGCACGGTGGCACAGTGGTTAGCACTGCTGCCTCACAGTGCCAGAGACCCGGGTTCAATTCCCGCCTCAGGCGACTGTCTGTGTGGAGTTTGCACGTTCTCCCCGTGTCTGCGTGGGTTTCCTCCGGGTGCTCCGGTTTCCTCCCACAATCCAAAGATGTGCAGATAAGGTGAATTGGCCATGCTAAATTGCCCGTAGTGTTAGGTAAGGGGTAAATGTAGGGGTATGGGTGGGTTGCGCTTCGGCGGGTCGGTGTGGACGTTTGGCCGAAGGGCCTGTTTCCACACTGTAATGTAATGTAATCTAAAATCTAATCTAATCTATAACATCAAATGAGATAAATGCAATAATATTTGCAATATTTCAAGCAGCACTTAATTGTTTTACAGTCAGGGAATTTTGCAGCTAGAATATGCACTTCAGCAGCATCACAAAAGCATCTGACATTTTAAGATTTTTTTCATCTGTAAAAAAACCTGATGTCTACAGTCTGTATTTTTATACATGTTATTTCAATTCAGATTTCTCATAACCTGATTCAAGGTCAACAAGTACTATGTCTCTCTCAGGGGCCATGAATATGGTGAAGAAGTATACAGTTCCACACATAAAGAGATCCCTAAAACCTGACCATGGGCTGTGGAACAAGTATTTTTGGATGATTCTGAGAAAATAAATAATGCATTTCTTGTGACAACTCCAGCTGGATAAATGGTTAGTGTAACTACATCAATCTTTCTGGATAACAAAATCACTCTTTTTACAAACTTTCATTATACTGTAATCACAATAATGGCATTCATACTATAATCAATTCTTTGTAATTCCAAGGCAAACTCTCTCTGAAGTAAAGACACACTTGATAAATTACGACTGGAAGAAAAAAAATTCAAAAGCTTAGTTTCTGCTTTCTTCATTTGGATAAACAAACCACATGAATACTATTATAACCTCAGGCAAGACACACCTTGAATTTGTTACTAGGACAAAGTGAAGACTGGTTTTAAAATTTTCAGTATTAACAGAAACACAGGTCGGTAACCTGATGTACTTTTATTGTTTTTCTCAACAACACCTCTGAAATAATAAATTAAGCTCTTGTACTTAAATTTTCCTCAAACTTTATCACAAAAAGCTACCGACATTAGTACTCGAGCTTGTTTAGAAATAATTTAATATTATACTGCCATAACCAGTGGAATTCATTTCTCTAGTGACATGTCATAGAGTCATAGATATGACAGCACAGAGACAGACCTTTCGGTCCAACTCGTCCTTGCCGACTAGATATCTCAACCCAATCTAGTCCTACTTGCCAGCACCCAGCCCATAACCCTCCAAACCCTTCCTATTCATATACCCATCCTGATGCCTTTTAAATGTTGCAATTGTACTAGCCTCCACCACTTCCTCTGGCAGCTCATTCCACACATGCACCACCCTCTGCGTGAAATAATTGCCCCGTAGGTCTCTTTTATATCTTTCCCCTCTCACCCTAAACCTATGCCCTCTAGTTCTGGACTCCCACACCCCAAGGAAAAGACTTGTCTATTTACCCTATCCATGCCCCTCATGATTTTATAAACCTCTACAAAGTCACTCCTCAGCCTCCAACGCTCCAGGGAAAACAGCCCCAGCCTATTCAACCTCTCCCTATAGCTCAAATCCTCCAAACCTGGCAATATCCTTGTAAATCTTTTCTGAACTCTTTTCACAACATCCCTCTGATAGCAAGGATACCAGAATTGCACGCAATATGCCAAAAGTGGCCTAACCAATGTCCTGTACAGCCGCAACGTGACCTCCCAACTCCTGTACTCAATACTCTGACCAATAATGGAAAGCATACCAAACGCTTTCTTCAATATCCTATCTACCTGCGACTCCACTTTCAAGGAGCTATGGACCTGCAATCCAAAGTGTCTTTGTTCAGCAACATTCCCTAGGACCTTACCATTAAGTGTACAAGTCCTGCTAAGATTTGCTTTCCCAAAATGCAGCGCTTAGCATTTAGCTAAATTAAACTCCATCTGCCACTCCTTGGCCCATTTGTTCATCTGAGCTGAAAAATGTGTTGCTGGAAAAGCGCAGCAGGTCAGGCAGCATCCTGCCCTTATGCCCGAAATGTCGATTCTCCTGCTCCTTGGCTGCTGCCTGACCTGTTGCTCTTTTCCAGCAACACATTTTTCAGCTCTGATCTCCAGCATCTGCAGTCCTCACTTTCTCCCATTTGTTCATCTGGTCAAGATCCCGTTGTAATCCAAGGTAACCTTCTTCACTGTCCACTATACCTTCAATTTGGGTGTCATGAGATTCATAATGACACGTGTTGAGAGGTTCTGGACACATTGCCATTATCTAACTGTGTCTCCTAGAAATTGTAGGCAGTCATTAACTGCATTCAGTTGACAGAGAGATAGCTTGGGAAGAACTATCAATTCCAACCCCAGACTTTCAAATGAAGCTCAGACCTCTGAGCAAAAAATTAGTAAAGGATACAAATAATTTTAGAGGTAATATTAATCATGTAGGAAATGTTATTTTTAATGTATTAAATTAGAAAATTTCATTCCAGCTCAAAGTCATTTAAGTTTGCGACAAGAAAATTGGATGAACAAAAGTTTCTGAAATTACTTAACTGGTTCAGGTTCTGATATCAATTGGTACATTTTCTTCATTACTTCTAAATTCAGGATGCTTGTCACTGCATTACTATCATGAAATTTGAGCTATTTATTCAACAAACTCTCACTCCATAGCACGATGCCTGAATTGTGAAGTTGAGCACACGTACACCATTTTTAGTGCCTAATTGAACCATCATCATAAGCATCACTCTGTTATTATGAGAAATGTGAACAGTTGGAGAGTCAAACCAATTGTTGCACAGTTCCACTAGTCAAAGCTTGTAGAGTTATCCTGTCTCCACCCACATTTTTTCTTACAACTAAACCAATTTTCAATCCTTATCATTTTTTTGTGTTAATGTCCAAACACTGGAGTAGTGTGGTGTTTATTAAATAAATAGGTATGAGTTGGGAGTTTTGTTAAGTATTTTGAAATATTAAGTGCGCTATGAACAGTTCGTACAAGCAGTGGTATAATTGTTTTGAAGATTGCCAGTTTGAAGGAAGTAATTGGGAGTTCGTTTGCATTTAAAGTCAAGATTATGTATTTTAACATTTCAAAGTGTGGATCTCCTCTTAAAAACCTAATTAAACAGCTATGCCACATGGGTTTTCATGAGTTGACAGCAACTCAACTTAAACAAAAGTGAGTACTGCAGATGCTGGAGATCAGAGTCAAGATTAGAGTAGTGCTGGAAAAGCACAGCAGGAGGTGCAGCATCCGAGGTGCAGGGAAATTGACATTTTGGGCAAAAGCCTTTCGTCAGAAAAGACCTGATGAAGGGCTTTTGCCTGGAAAGTCAATTTTCCTGCTCCTCGGATGCAGCCTGACCTGCTGTGCTTTTCCAGCTCCACTCTAATCTTGACTCAGTGACTCAAATTAGGTCAACACTTTAAAATATGTGCTGCTAAATTTAAATAATTACTTACACAGCTGAATTAATTGAGAAACAAGTGTGCACAGCAAATTCTTTATGACCGCTTAAGGTATGAACACTGAACAATGTCTACAGTTGCTGAAATGAAGTGTACCAGGAGTTCATAATGGCTGACATATTAAATTGAACATGGTCTTCATTAATTTCCTTTTCCAGCAGGCCAAAGCTTAGTGAAAAATATATTCAGTCAGTCTTGGACATGAACCATTTATAGCAAGATGGTGAACAGGCATGATACAGGAACGGGAGGCTTTCACGATTGAAGATTGCCTTACGTGGCTTGATCAGTTGAAGTCCTGGACCAAACAAAGGTCCTCTGCAGCACTCACACATATTTGCACTGTCATACAAAATTTAAAAATAACATTAGATAAAATGTACACATAAATTGATACAAAGTTCTGCTATTCTTTCATGCATAAGGCAGCATCATGGGAAGTAATAGGGACTTATTCCTCAGCTTTCCCTCTTTATCTTAATAAATGTTTCAACACATTTTTTCTGCAGAGCTAGTGTTTTATTAATTAAAGCTGTACTCATTTCTGCAGCTGTGCTGTGCATTTCATAATGCATGCCATGTTAAGTTGCATTTTTTCAATCAATGTTTGTGCTTGCACTTTTCCACATTTTTGTCAGTGAGCTACTTGATTTAGGAACAGAGACAGACAGTATACCAGAACTATTTTACACAGTAATGCAATCAGTTTTCCAAGATCAAATGTCAATTTTTCATCTTTATTAACTTTTAAACAAATACAATCTTAATCAAAGAAAACATTTCTGAAAATGTATCTTAAAGACTACTAAAGAAACTGATATAGCACCCAATTCAATGAAACACATTATTGTATGCTGCCACTCTTGTTATTTTATGAATTTGGTGTTAAACAAGAAAAGGGATGTCTGTACTACTAATGGGAAACTTCCCATGTTTTACACCCAGCGTCAGCATCAAGCATCAATATCATGAAATAGGCTCCATATGGTACACTATCTGGTTAGGAACAGATCAAACTACTCTCCCAGCACTGCTGACCCCACAACATGGAGGACATAAAAACAGGGATGGCCTGCGGTGAAACTTCAGTCTTGAGTCACATTGCTGAATTAGTCACAGGGTGTGCAAAAGTAATTGAGAGCAGTTTAGACAATATAAACAGACTCTTCTGTTATGGGAATAAAGATTTGGCAGATACCAGACACAGGAACAGAATTTCTGTCGCATGGTTTCTACACAATAGGTAAACTTCTGGAGTAGACAAAGAAATTTTATAAAAGAAAACTGCTTAAAAACAATCCTGGGGTGATCTAAACCGAGAGCTGAAAAGACAGATTTGCATTCATATGACCTCTGGATGTCCTGAAGCACTTTGCTGTCAAAGGTATTTTTGAAATATATTTACTATTGTAATTTAGGAAAAATAGCAGTTAATTTGTACACAGCAAGCTCTCACAAACAACAAAATAAAGAAAGATCTGCTAGAAACTGAGCCTCAGTTGGCATGACTATCTATATTACAAAGTAGACAGAATACAGCTTTTCTAGATAATTCAGATGCCTCACATTAAAGAAATCTTTCCAAAGTTTAGCAGATATTCCCAGTTCAAGAATTTGACTATTTGCTAATAAAGATAGTTTAATTTAAAATGCAAAATGTTTTCAAAATGCAATTCACATTCAAAAGCCTCCACGTCAAAAGAAGGAGACCATGATGGATCATCAGCTCAGCACTTCTGGCTGAAGACTGTTGCGAATTACTTTTATCTTTTGCACTAGTCTGCTGGGCTCGCCATCATCGAGTATGGGGATATTGTAGCAGGGCTGGACAGCTCAGATCTGCAAAGTGGTGACATGGTGGAATTCTTCCATTAGAAGTTGGATGCTTCATTTTGGCAGAATGCCATTGGCTGCATGGAGATAGCTTCTTGGCAGGCCATTGTTGCCTGATGTGCACATTGAATTCAAGAGCAGGAATGGGGTCACTTTAGCTTCTCTCAGCCATTCAGTAAGATTATGGCTTATCTAATTCTACTCCACTCTTCTGCCTGCCACCAATAACCTTTCACTTCCTTGTTAGTCACTCACTGAGAAGAGTTTCAAAGACTAATGAGCCTCTGACAGAGAAAAAAAATCTTGGTCTTAAACAGGACAGTCCTTACTTTTAAACTGCGTCACCTCTAGCTTGAAACTCTTCCACAACAGAAACTTCCTTTTAAAATCCATCCTGTCATGTTCTCTTTGGATCACAAAATTTTTAATAAGGCAATTTATCATTCTTCTAAACTCCAAAAGATACAGGGTTGGTTTGTACAAACTTACCTTAGAGGATTGCCAAACCCCTACCCACTCAGCCCCATCTCAGATATCAGTTGAGTGAACATTCTCTGATTGGCTTCTAACATACTTAAATACTTTCTTTAAAAAAGGAATCTAAAACTGGACATAGTACTCCAGACATGGTCTCGTCAATGCCCTGCAAAGCATCCAACTTTTAGATTTCATTCTCCTTACAATGAAAGTGTTTAATTTGCCTACCTAATCACTTGCCGATTGCGTATGTCGACGACCTTTATGCGACTCATGTACCAGGACACTAGATACTCTGGCGCAGAGTTCTACAATCTCTTTCCATTTAAATAATATGTTGTTTTTCTGTTCTTGCTGCCAAAATGGATGAGTTCACATTTTCCTCAGTTATACTCCATCTGTCAAAATTTTCCCGCTCACTTAACCTACCTTGGTCCTTTTCACAACTCACTTCCTACTGATCTTTATGCCATCAGCAAATTTAGCAAGAATACATTCAGTCCCTTCGTCCAAGTCACTGATATAAATTGTAAAAAGTTGAAGACCCAGCAGTAATCCCTGTGGCACTCCAGCTGTCATTTCTTGTCAACCAAAATGACCCATTTATGCCTATTCTATGCAAGCTAACTTGCCTCCTTTAAACAACCCCCTTTTCTCGAGTTGGAAGGGTCATCGAGCTGCAGTTTTGGCAACAGGTCATCCTGCAGAGGACCCTGCCTCCACAGTGAGGCCCAACAAAACACCTTTTTATGTACAATTTCATAACTCTAAAGAGCGTACCTCCATATTAAGATGTTTCACAGCTACCTCTCATGATGTGCTGCCAGATGGACAACACTGCATACTCTCCTAATGATCTTGTCCTTTACTTAGTCTGTCCATTGGTGGGGCACCACTGATATCCATAACTGATATCTTTCCACAGCTCTGGCCGAGGTTTTTGACTCTGGACTGAGACAACTTCAAGATCTTAATCCAGCAGAAAGGTCCAGTCCTGTGGTTGTGAAGATCTGACCAGAAATTCTCATCTACTCCCCCTCAGCCTCAATCATCGATAAGTATAATATATAAGAAACACACCACTTTTAATTAACATTATTCTGGGTCACTGTCACTGTTTCCTTTAAAGTGCAATAGGATTTGAGCCAGGCTCATATCTAACATCTTAACTCTGTTTTTCTCTAAAGATCCTGCCTCACCTGCTGAGAATTTCCAGCACTTATTGTTTCCTTTCAGAATTTGAACAATGGCAGCAAAAGCATCAGGTCTAAGTAGTAGCTGGAATACTTGTTAATTTTCAGTAGCAAATTGGCACACAAGACATTCTTGGTGAAACAATGATTATTGTGTGTAGGAGTTATTGTGAAATACCTTTTAAGAAAGGTTTCACCTCTCAAAAAAGATAAGGTAGTATTTCAGTATGTGTAACTCAAATTCAGGCACTTTTAACAGAATATTTATTGACCTCATGGCTTTGAACCCACTGCATCAAATGGGGGAGGGAGATGAGAGCAGGGAGGGAATCCAGATTCTGTGGGTTGGAATTCTCATATCGTTTTGAGAAAGTGTAGAATTAGTACGAATTAGGTCACTATTCCTAGAATGTCTGTCTTTTGACAAAAATCTCAAGAAAACCTATTCAGAAGAAACTTAACCAATTGGTTAGTTTATAAACCTCTTTCATAAACTGCGTGAAAGCTGGATTGCCTGTTATGCTTTTTTGCTGCAAATGACTCTCTGTATATTAACCTGTATGGGAGTTTAGTTCGAATCAGAGTGTCTGTGTGTAACTGATATTAATCATTTTCAGAAGCGATATGGATGTTACATGTTACTGAGTGATTATAAACCAATTTATCATTTGCCTTTGAAATACTATCCAGATTATTCTGTACCACAGACTAGCTCCAGTTCTTAAGTTGAGTCTGGGTTTGTCAATGGGTAATGACTTCTACATTGGACATGAGAAAATGTAACTGGAGAAGCCTGAATAATAAAAGACTCCATTGACCTGTAGTGTGTACCAAGCAGCCCTAAGTGAAAGGATTAGCACTAGAACTGTAAGTGAAACTGAACCCATTACCTGAAACTGATGTAAGCTGATCTACTTACTTGTTCAGTATTTCTTGTACCTCTTTAGGAATGTTTGTGTACTGCTGAATTAAGTAGTTCTTGGAGAAAGTAACTGCAGCTAGGTCAGTCAGTCGTTGTGGTTGGTTCCGAGCATTTTCTTCCCAGAACAAAGGGTGTAGGTAATTATTCTCCAAACGTAATTGCTTTAAATGGAGTTGGAGGAGGCCATGTGGCAAAGTTGTCAGCTCATTTCCTTCAATATTTAAAAACTGAAGTTTTCTGTATAGCAGGAGTTTAATACAAAAATCATAATTATTCAAATATATGCTCTGTCTTCATGACAAGATCATTGTTAAAGTTATGAGTTAACATTAATATATGGAACCAATTATAGAAGTCTAAATTCACTGCTGTCAAATCAATAAGTTCAAGTACCTCACAAAGACATGTTGAAAATACGTGCCCTCTACTGTACAATGAGAATTAATTGTTTAAATGCAGAAGGTAAGTGGATGTTTCTTCATGTCACTGGATTTACTGCATAGTAAAGGCATGAAGGAAAAAGAGCTCTTACATCACCTATATATCCGAGAAACAGATAGCTAAGTCATGAAAATGTGCAAATTCACAGACAAAAATAGATTAATCAGATCACCTGGTTTTACGCTCCTACACAAGCTCCACCCATCTTCTTCATTTAGTTCTATCAGCATACCATTTTTCTCCTTCATACACAATTTAAATTAGATTAGATTACATTACATTACAGTGTGGAAACAGGCCCTTCGGCCCAACAAGTCCAGACCGACCCGCCGAAGCGCAAACCACCCACACCCCTACATTTACCCATTACCTAACACTACGGGCAATTTAGCATGACCAATTCACCTGACCGGCACATCTTTAGATTTGTGGGAGGAAACCGGAGCACCCGGAGGAAACCCACGCAGACACAGGGAGAATGTGCAAACTCCACACAGTTAGTCGCCTGAGGCGGGAATTGAACCCGGGTCTCAGGCGCTGTGAGGCAGCAGTGCTAACCACTGTGCCACTGTGCCGCCCATAATGGATTGATACTACTTACCTTAGCTACATTATACGAGGCAGTGTGAGAATACTTTAGAGAACACACACATAAATGCACATAACTTGGTTAAAAAGAATTTTCACACTTCGTGATCTGAGACTACATTAATAGCAATAACAAAGATCTGGTTCAAAGGAGAAGATTGAGAACTTAATATTCTTGGCTAAAATGTGCCCAGGATACATAGGGAAGGAAAACAAGGAGATTGGGTTGAAATAGTGATCAATGCAACCTATTATAGTAATCAATGCAGTTGAGGGGTCAAAGACAAAGTTGAAAAATGTGGTGCTGGAAAAACACAGCAGGCCAGGCAGCATCCGAGGAGCTGAAGAATCAACGTTTCGGGTATAAGCCCTTCTTTAGGACCTGCAGTCCTCACTTTTGCCCAGGTCAAAGACAAAGTCTATTTTGCTAGGATCAGAGGAGTGATTGCACTAATGGGTATAAAGGGAGAAACTTTAAGGGATTAAATCAAAATGATGTTGGAAGGGCAAATGATGCACCTCAGCCCCTGAAGTGCCCACCCAACCCAAAAAACTTCAGGGATACCAATGAACTAAGCTCTTGCTTTTATACAAAAAAAAAAGCAAAATCTGACTACTGGAAGCAATGTCAAAAACTAAAAATCAATAAAGGGAGAAACTCGTGGGGTGGGGGAAGCAGTGGGAAGAGGGGGGAATTAAATCATGTTTGTTTTGGAGGAGGTAATGATGAATCCCAGTCCTAGTAAAGCCAAATTATCCAGAAAAGTTTCAAGAGTACCTATAGAGACCATATGCTCTTTCTACAAGGACACTCGGGCAGAAATGTTACATGAAACCAGCTTTCATAATTATTTTAGAAACCCACCAACAAATTGACCTAACAACAACCACAGGCAGTGAAATAGTAACAAAAATCAAAAAAGGTAGGGGAAAACATGAATTATTAAGTGGGAAGGTAAAGAAAATATAATTCCTGTCTCTGACAAAAGAAAAGCTCCTGGTGTCTTTTTGAAGTGAAATGGTTGAGTTGTGCTGCAGGATCATGAAATAATAGTTATCCACCAGTGTTTTCAGAATTGGAGCCATGCAAGCAGTGGGAGAACAAGGTGGAGATGTGGACTTAGGTTACTTTTCCAGCCAAGAAGCAGCCTGGAAGAGATTTGACGTTATCCTTATTAAGAAGGAGTAAAAAGTTTTTTTTTCACCATTTTATTCTGAAAATCTGTTACACTGGATTTTTTTACTTCTATATTTTTCTAAGATCTGTACATGAGGAAGCTGTACCTAGGGACACTGTACCTAAGATGGTGGCGTAAGCAGCGACTTACACACTTTTCACTGTACTCATACATGTGACAATAAAGTTAGTTTTATTTTCTTTCTAATTTTCTGACCTGAACACTGAAGAGGTCCTCCAGATTCTAATACAATTTATGTATGGAGATAAGAAAAAAGAATCAAGCATTGCCAATGTTTGATAGATTTAAGAAGATGGATGGTAAGTCCATGGAAGAATATATCACGTTCTTTGACGGATTCTATGGGTGGATCTTCCCAAATTCTGAACAGTGGGGGCAACGGAGAAACAAAAACGAAAGGGTCACTGGACCTGAAACGTTAATTCTGCTTTCTCTTCACAGATGCTGCCGGACCTGCTGAATTATCCCAGCAATTTCTGATTTTGTTTCTGATTTCCAGCATCTGCAGTTCTTTGGTTGTTTTGGCTAGTCGGCAATGGAGAAAACTGGGAGAATCACATGATCACATTAATATTCTCATTGTGACACCAGCTGGCCTCATTGGTATATAATTTCCCATTCTCTCACTCGCCGAATAGAAACCAAAGGCAATTCCCAACGTGTTCCCCTTAACTGAAGGGTCAATAACAAAGGGGCATAATTTTAAACTGAAAGGCAGAAGGTTTAGATAGGATTTCAGGAAAATGTTTTCACCCAGACAGTGGTGAAAATTTGGAACACACTACCTGGGAAGGGTAATTGAGGCAGAAAATCTCGCAACCTTTAACTTTTACTCGGATGAGCATTTGAAATGTCATAACGTTCAAGATTATAGGCCTAATACTGGAAAGTGGGACCAATGTCAATTAAGAGTAGTTGTTTTTGTCAGACTCAAAGGGCTTCTTCTATACTGTACGATTCCATGTAGTGGGGAGATCAAGATTTAGATAGACAGGTTGGGTGAAATGTGGGAAAACCAATGGGGTGGATGGGGAAGACTACCAAGAAGGGAATGTGGATACTGGAGTTCACCAAGAGTGACAGGCTGAGCACAGTGTAATAAGTGATCACTGTATCCTGCCATCTTGCTGTGAATAATAAGTGTGGAACTGCAAATGGCGGCCACTACACTCACAGTGGATGGGTAGGTGTTTTATTCTATCAGGGAGGGGCCTTCAAGTGACCTGATAGAGGTTTACAAATCATGAGGGACATGGATACAGTAAGCAGACAAAGTCTTTTCCCCAGATTTGGGCAGTCCAAAACTAGACAGCATAGGTTTAAGGTGAGAGGGGAAAGATTTAATAGGGACTTAAGGGGCAACTTGTTCACACAGTAGGTGGTGCATTCATGAAATGAACTACCAGAGGAAGTGGTGAAAGCTGGTACAATTATAACATTTAAAAGGCATCAGGATGCGTAAATGAATAGGAAGGATTTAGAGCGATATGGGCCATATACTGGCAAATGGGACTAGATTAATTTCGGATCTCTGGTTGGCTTGGACGGGTTGAACCGAAGGGTCTGTTTCTGTGATGTACAACTCTTTGCCCCTCTGTGAGGCCCTTCAAAAGGGTAACAGCATGACACAGATATCCATACAGTACAGCTGAAAGACACTTGCCAGCTGTACTTAGGCATTAAGAAACATGTGGAGTCCAAATCCTGGCCCCAAGCACTCTTGACCACATCGTTCAGCATCAGGAATAAATACCAGTCGTGACTGTGATGCACACGTAATGCATAGTGGAGTGGCAGGTTTCATCCAAGGTGGCAAAGTAGCAAGAATGAGTTCCCATGGCATTCACATGCTGCAGGAGCTGCTCACTTCTCACCATTGACTACAGAATCTCGCCAAGACAAAGGCTGGCTAGACTCTGTATTTGTAATTACTACCAGACATACATTTGTTCACACAGCCAAGAAATGTAAATATTTATTAACAAATGTGCTAAAGTATTAGGTCCCAGGGTCTGCAGTTTGAGTGAAGGGAGCCTGCCCTACAGTGGAGCACACTGGCCTTGAAGATTTGGTGAGGTGACTCCAGGGGTTTTGTGTCTCAGATATTCTGCGTGTGTTCTGTCCAGATGGAGGTTCATGCTCCTTGGCTTGACCTCCCATAGGGCTGAGGGTAGCAGGCAGTGTGGACCTCGAAGGCCCTGCCACCTCTGGAGTGGCCCGAGAGGAGACTTCTGAGGTTCCTGTATGGAGTCTCCTCCTCCAATTGGTTCCATACTGGCACTACCCTGGTTCCCTTTGAGGAAGGGGCACCAGGGGTGATGTTAAGGACCCTTGTTCTCTGTTGCCTCGGTGTTGATGTGATGCCCTGATGGTTAGAGCGATGGAGTGCAGGTCTGTGCGCATATCCAGCAAACTGTGTGAGTGTTGCTCCTGGCTCTCCATGGCAGCCAACAACCTATTCATGGAGATGGCTAGACGTTTGCATTTCTGAGGCAGTAAGGTCCCAGTAAGTGTTGATGCAGTTGTGTAACCTTTTGTTTCAGGTTGTCCAGCGCCTCCAACAAACTTGCCTGCTTAAGTCACGAATGGCCAACATCATGGGGTCCTCAGTCCTCTGAGTGCCAGCAACCTGGGATTTTCTTCCTCTGCAACATGCTTGAATTCAGCTGATATTCTCACCGAGGTGTCAGTATCTGAGCTGGTGGAAGGTTCAGAAGGTAGTCCTATTGGTGCCTCCTCTGTGGCATCCATGCGTTCTTCCTCGGAGGTGGAGGAAGGGTTGTCTTGTGGGGTCAGCCACTTAACCATGGAGACTGTTCTGACGCTGCTTGTGCACGGAAGAGAGAATGCATTGTGAACAAAGAGTAGAAGTTGGACAATGTTAAGAATACATTCATAGGGGAATTAATGCAATGAACAATACTTCTTACTTGGCTACCGAGTCATGGATGTTTTAGCATCTTCACAGAACCAACCTTGATCTTCACTTGCAAGGGCCAAGATCCACTCTTCAAAGGAGCTGTATGTCAGGTGCCCCACTAACCACCTTAGCTCTTTCAGCACTTACTATGATACATTTGCTCCTGGAATGAGTGAAAGGAAGGTATTAAGTGAGACAAAAATTGGTGGCACAGCTATTAGTGTTGCATCAGGTGAGTAAAAGTGGTGAGGTGTCCTGAGTGAGTGAGTAAGCAATGTACAGAGCACATAGCATTAGTTGTCTGTCCTGCACTGCTGGATGCTTCTCCAGTCCATTGAGATTGCACTGACCTGAATGGTGATCTCAGACCAGGCTGGCAGGGTCTGGTGTCAAGTCCTCCATTGCCAGTCCTGGGAGAACAAAACAGACTTCTTCTGCATCACCTCATCCACCAGAACATCCAAGTCCCTGTCTGCCAAGTGGGGTGCTATTTGACACTTATGCCTGGGACAATTCACAGAGATTGCTGAGGGCAGCTCCAGACCGTGTTCGATTTGGGGGTGCTCGACAGCCTTTCAAATGTGATGTTGGTACCAGGGAGTCTGGAATGTGCCAGTACCTGCAAATGCTTCTACCTATGGCTCGAGGGAGAATAGGGCAAGTGAGGTTCCTTAGGGATATGGTGCATGATTAATGATGAGAGTTTGAAGTGATTGCATGAGAAAATTTGCGAGACTTTGTGGAGAGAAACCCTCCATGAAATTTGCCTAAAATAACAGCGGATTTCTGGAAAGATTCAGCCCAATGAGTTATTGTGATCTAAAATGCATTGTCTGAAAAAGGAAATGGTTAAATAGAAAAATGAAAGGCTTCAAGGTAAGAACAAGCAAGCAGTATTAATTGGGCAGCTTTACCAATGAACTGACACAGGCACAGTTGTCTGAGCGATCTCATTTGTACTGTGTCATTCTAGGATTCAATGCTGCAGTTACAATTTCCCCATTTTAACTACTCTCTGGGTAAAGATGTTTCACTTGAATTCCTCATTGAATTTGTTAGTGACTTTATATTTATAGCCAATAAATTTCCATTTCCCAAAAAGTTGAAATATTTTCTCTGTTCTTGCTATCACATCGCTCCATAATTTTAAGGACCTCTATTAGGCTACATATTACTTTCCTCTTTTGTAGCGAAAATTACTACCACCTTCAATCTTTTTAGATGGTTATAGCCTTTCAATTCTGATATAACTGCTGGGTTTTTTTTGCATCTTCTGTTATCTCCCAAATGTAGTCTAACCAAGGTTGTAAATAAGTTTAATGTAACTTTGCCTTATTTCCTCTAGAAATGAACTTCATTACTTAAATTATCTTTTGCATAAACTTTGTTAACCTGCATTATATTTTAATAATTTGTGAACCTGCAATTCAGTTCCCTTTGGTCCTCTTCTCTATTTTCACTTATTTTGCAGGAAATAGTTGGCCCCTTTCCCTTCTATCAAAATGCACTGCTACATTTATCTAAATTAAAATCAATAAATCATTTACACACCAATCCTACTAAATCATTAGTGACTTATTTTCTTTATCACAACTTTCCTCTATATTAACTACAAATTTGGAGACATCTGCAATTTTTGAAATTGTACTTCTGGTCCTTGATTCCAAATCCTTTATGTATCTGTAACTGAAATACTCAATTGTTTTAAAGTAATTCAGAAACAGATGTTTCACTGAAAGCAAACCTGCATTGATGTATCATTGAAAATACTACGTCAGTCAAAGGTGCTATACAAATTGCACTTATCTAAATATTGTTATACATCTGACACCATCTTCTGGTAAGATGGCAGTGAGAGGAGCTCTGAGCCCAGAGCTCATCTGCTCCATCAGTTTTTCATTTCTTTTTTTTTCTTTCTCTTCTCTCATTTTGTTTTGCCTTCTATTTTACTTAGTTCTTGGTGAAGAGCTCAGTTGCAGCAATGACATCGGTGGCGGTGAGTGAGCCCAGTGCAGGCTTAAGTGGGCCCAGCAACGTGGATCTATGGCAGTGGCGTCAGCTAGTCTGTGTTCCCAATAGCTTCTATGTCTTCGAGGTGGTCCTAGCACTGACTCATAGCTACTGCAGCAGAGGCTAAGTTTGAGTTCCGAGAGGAGTCTGTGTCCAGCGCAGAATCATGGAGGTGGCAGTGAAGGCGAGTTTGGGCCCAGTATAAGACCCAGCGACATCAGCTGCGGCTGCACCGGCAAGGTGGGCCTAAAGCAGATTCATAGCTACGGCAGAGTTGTGTTTGGGCCAGTGTGGTACCCAGCAGGATTGATGATGTCTGCATTAGTCAGGAGATTTACAGTGGCAAAAGTGTCAGTGGAGGCAAGATGGTGTCAAAGAGTAACAACATATGTTCCAGTGGTGCAATGGAAGTGGTTTCATGCATGGTCACCAGATTCAAGAAAGAGCACTTAACAAGGAGGACTGTAAAGTTGGACAAAAGTTAAAAATCACACAACACCAGGTTATAGTCCAACAGTTTAATTGGAAGCACTAGCTTTCGGAGCGCTGCTCCATCAGATGGTTGTGGAGTACACAATTGTAAGACACAGAATTTATAGCAAAAGTTTAGTGTGATGTAACTGAAATTATACATTGAAAAATATCTTGATTGTTTGGTAAGTCTCTCATCTATTAGAATGACCATGTTAGTTTCACTTCATTCATATGTAAATCACAAAACCATTTTTAAGAAGTTACATTCTCAGGTTAACTTTAACAATTGGTGTCAGCCCAGATAATGTGTTGAAGGTGTTCACCCCTGTGTGCTGCTGTCTGTGCCATAACGTTTAGACTGATTCTAATCTAAAAAAAGAATTAACAGAATCTTACATGGATTCATGCAGTTTTTGAGCAACAGACAATGTAACTCTGCAAGAACAAATTTACCCCACAAATGTATATATACGTGTGTGTGTGTGTGCGCGTGTATAGTGCAATGGTGGTCACCTGTAGTGTGACATGAACCCAAGGTCCTGGTTGAGGCTCTCCCTATGGGTACCGAATGGGTACCTATGGGGTGAATTTGTACTTGCAGCGTTATATTGTACGTTGCTCAAAAACTGCATGAATCCATGTAAGACTCTGTTAACTCATTTTTTAGATTAGAGTCAGTCTAAACATTATGGCACAGACCACAGCACATAGGGGGTGAACACCTTCAACACATTATCTGGGCTGACACCAAATGTCAAAGTTAACCTGAGAATGTAACTTGTTTAAAAATGTTTGTGATTTACATATGAATGAAGTGAAACTAACATGGTCATTCTAACAGATGAGAGACTTAACAATCAAGACATTTTTCAATGTATAATTTCAGTTACATAACACTGTAAACTTTTGCTATAACTTCTGTGTCTTATAATTGTGTACTCTACAACCACCTGATGAAGGAGCAGCGCTCTGAAACCTAGTGCTTCCAATTAAACCTGTTGGAATATAACCTGGTGTTGGGTGATTTTTAACTTTGTACACCCCAGTCCAACACTGACATCTGCAAATCATGTAAGGTTGGACACTTTCTTTATTTATTCATCTTTCTGCCTTTGTATTCTATGTTTTGGTTTATTTTTGTGTGTTTTCAGATGGTACCAGAGAGGGGCAACACTATACAACACTTTTCATTGTATTTTGTAACAGGATACACGTGACAATAAATCAATCAAATAAATGAAATAATGAATTATACAAGAATAATCATTACTAACCTTAGGTTCTTAATGTCATTGGAAATAACAGAAATCTTGTTATAGGCAATGTTCAGGGACTGGAGATTTGCTAAATGAAATAACCTGTCAAAAAAACCCGACATATTTTTAAGATGAATTTACTTGTGAAAGATTTCTAAAACATTGCTGGACTAGAACTAGAATGCATTGCGGCCATTATGTAGCCTGCATGAGCATTCTGTCTAAGCAAGGATCACTTTTCATTTGTCAGTGCCATATCAGAACCTAAGTCAGTTGCATTTCTTTGATGCCTATTAGAAGGATTGCTTAAAGTTTAAAGATGAACTAACATTGGACCAAATTTCTTGAATTAATGTATTTGCTCATCTGCAAATATCTGCTTCAATCTGCACTCTGGCTTACCTTATTCCTTCATTCAGCATCATACCTTCAACCATCCTAATACTAAGCTTTGGAATTCCTACGCTAAATCTTAAATTCTCCACCTCTCTCTCTTCCTTTAAAGAGGTCCTAAATATTGTTTTGGCCAGTCTTATAATAACCAGCCCTAATATGTCCTTATGTGGCTCGTTATCCAAATTAATTTGACAACATTTCTGTCAAGTGATGTGAGATATTTGACTGAGGCGCTATGCAAATGTTAACTGAAGAAATATATCTGCATTGTTAGTAAAATGAATAAATTCCAAGAACAAAGTTGTACAACAGTAATTAAAATGTGCAAACATCTTCATAAAGCATCAAAATATTTTAGTGCATTCAACAAATTGTTTAAAAATACAAGTTATTCATTTTAAGATCCTGGTGCCTGTTGGAATTAAGAAAAATATTCTTGTACTATCAGATATTTTCCAAATAAACTAGACAAACATATTCCTTTCCGTTTTATTTTTTACATTTAAAAACATACAGAATTTCAGTTTCGCTACACGGAGACAAGAATGTCATCTTTCTACAGCTCAATGTATGAAATCCAGTCACTTCACACTTGGCCGATGCTTTCAAATTTTTTATACCTCTTACCATTTATTTAATAATGGTTGAGTTCACTACAATGTCTCAGCCTGAGGGCATGAGACGACATGGGCAAAAGAATTCCTTCCTCACAGAGTACAAATACCATCAAATGCCGCCCCCTTCTATCTACCACGGGAATTTAACACTGCTAAATTAACTGCTATGTATAAAACCACCACAAGCAAAGGTTGAGGAAGCTCTGGATGTGCTGAACTCCACCACTAACACCCTGGAGATGGAACACCCCAAGGCCCTGATTATTGTAACTGGTGACTTTAATCAAGCCAATCTAAGGAAGGTGTTGCCCAAGTACTACCAGAACATTACCTGCCTCACCAGGGGCCCGAACATTTTAGACCACTGCTAAACCACTGTGAAGGATGCCTACTGCTCCATCTCCCTCCCTCATTTCAGGAACTCTGACCTCAATGCAGTGTTTCTTCTCCAGGCTTACAGGCAAAAGCTCAAGAAGGAGACCCCCGCGTGGATGCAGGTTCAGTGCTGGTCGGAGGAGGCAGAGGATCAACTCCGGTGCTGTCTGGAATCGGCTGATTGGGCCACGTTCAAACAGTCCGCAGGTACCTTGAACAAGTATGCCACTTCCTTCACAGATGTTATCAGCAAGCATGTGGAGGGCTACATACCGAGGAAGTCAATCCGGGTGTTGCCCAAAAGGAAACCCTGGATGAATCAGGACATACAGAACCTGCTAAAAACCAGGCGTGAGGCCTTCAGATCAGGAGACCCACTCAAATAAGGAATCCACAGAGCCATTAGGACAGCCAAGGACCAATATCGATCCACACTTGAGACCCAAACAGACACCCGGCGACTATGGCAAGGACTGAATGACATCACAGGTTCTAAAAAGAGACAGTGCAAGAAAGCAGTCGATGACACATCCCTCCCAGATTGTCTCAACGTCTTCTATGCTCGCTTTGAGCAGAATTTCGGTGGAGAGGTAACACCTATTCCGACAAGTCCTGACGAACGTAATCTAACAGTCACTGCATCAGAGGTCAGATCAGTTTTCCTTTGGGTGTATCCAAGGAAAGCGATGGGACCAGATGGAGTACCAGGCCGTACACTCAGAGAATGCACAGATCAACTGGCAGAGAGGTCTTCTCGGACATATTTAACCTCTCTCTGCAGCAGGCCACTGTCCCTGCCTGTTTCAAGAAGGCCAACATCATCCCTGTGCCTAAGGCGGCTCATGCAGCATGTCTCAATGACTACCGCCCATTGGCCCTAACTTCGGTGGTTATGAAGTGCTTTGAAAAGCTGGTCATGCCATTAATCAACTCCAGCGTCCCTCCAACTTTTGACCTATTTCAATTTGGCTATCGGACCAACAGATCCACGTCAGATGCCATATCACTTGCCCTTCACTCCTGCCCAGAACATCTTGACACCAAAAACAGTTATGTAAGAATCCTATCATTGACTACAGTTCAGTCTTCAACACTATTAACCCCTTGAGACTGATTACTAAACTTAGTGATCTTGGACGAAGCCCCACCCTCTGCAACTGGATCCTCAGGGTTTCCTGATGCACAGGCCACAGTCAGTGAAAATTGGGGACAATATTACATCCTCACTAACACTCAACACTGGAGCCCCTCAGGGCTGTGTACTCAGCCCCCTACTGTACTCACTGTATACCCATGACTGTGTCGCCAAATACCAGACTAATGCCATTTACAAGTTCGCTGATGACACCACCATAGTCAGTCGAATCTCAGATGGCAACAAAACAGACTACAAATGGGAGGTGGAAGACCTGGAAAAATCGTGCACTGAAAACAACCTAGCTCTGAATGACAGCAAAGCCAAGGGACTCATTATTGACTTTCGGCGGGATGTTACTCATGCCCCCCCACACACTGACAGCACAGAGGTGGAATGAGTGGAGAGTGTCAAGCTCCTGGGAATGGTCAGCTACAACAAGCTTTCTTGGACTCTTAATGTGGACGCACTAGTTACAAAGGCCCAACAATGTTTCTTCTTCCTCAGGCAGCTGAGGAAATTTGGCATGACGGTGATTAACCTTGCCAACTTTTATAGGTGTGCCATCGAGAGCATTTTGTCTGGATGTATCACTACCTGGTGTGACAACTGTACCATTCAAGATCGGAGACGGTTATAGAGAGTGGTGAACTCGGCCCGGACAATCACAAAGGCCAACCTCCCATCTATAGAATCCATATACCAGGCCCGCTGTCAAGAAAAGGCCACCAGCATTCTGAAAGATCCATCCCACTCTGGCAATGTTTTTCGACAATCTCTACCATCGGGGAGAAAGTACAAAAGCCTGAACACATGCACCAGCTGGTTTCGAATCAGTTTCTACCCTACTGTTGTTAGAATACTGAATGGACTCACAAACTCTTAACATTCGCCTGAACCGGTGCTTTTGGTTTTGCTGCTGTTTACCTATTATTTACTTATTTATGCTACTTAACTCTGTAATCTGCCTGTATTGCTGCAAGACAAAGCTTTTCACTGTGCCTCAGTAAGCGTGACAATAAATTCAATTCAATTCAAACATGAATCTCTACTTTGTTCCTAAATTTTGAAAATGAATCATCCAAAACCCATCAAACCATTTGTTAACAATGTACTTGGGAATATGAGAACTGCTATAAAAACACTAAATACTGAGTATCAGGCATTTCAAAAACATTAAGTCTGATTAAAATTAATGATAATAATGGATTAAATTAAGATTAAAACAAAATATTTAAGGGAAATGCTTTCCTGAAATCTAAAGGGATTCAGGGAAAATAACAAAACCGTATATACGTAGTCTCCGTGGCTTTAATAAAAAAAAAGAATATTCCCGTTTGGTTTGAAATGAAATAAATGAAATATTATTAAAAAAAATGTTAGCCAGCAATGCTATTTTGTATATAGTGAAATTTGAAATGCGAAATAAAAAATCCAGAGTTATTTATCAAGTGACTTTTGAAAGAAAATGTCATCTAAGATAAAGAACAAATTCAAGTATTTGTCATTGCCTGGAATCAATCAGAAGTTTTATTTCTATTTTAAATATGTTATGATAATATTTTATTAGACTGTAAAATTTTTTCAGGGCTCATGATAGAGATGGTATGGAAACTATTGGGCCATGTAAAAGTTAATGAGAAGAAGTGATTGAGGCTAGAAGATAAGAGATAGGAAAAACACAGCAGCACATGGGAATTGGAACAACATGTCTTTGTATAATTCAATAGAATGGCAATTTGGTATTAACACGCATTCAGTGAAAGGGAACCTTAGATAGCAATAGTAAATTGGTAGCTTTCTCGGTGATATTTATGTCCTTGATTGCTTTTAAGGGAACTGAAGTTGACAGTTTCAGGCCATCATCCAGGATAAAACACGGAAGAATGAATAAAATGTTCTCAATGCTTTTGTTAGGATCACATGAGAATTAATAAGGAGTGGCATAATATTGGGATATCTTGTTTAGTGTGCAAGAAAATGCTGGCAACCAGTTAAAATCAGACTTCCTCAAAGGATAGGAAATACTGCACTGAAGAATGGGTTTAAACCTTTGCATCGACTTGACAAATAGCTTGGCACGAAGCAGTTAATGTGGCCAGTAAAATCATCAAAGCACTCAGAGAAACAGGTCTTAAAACAATTAGGATAGAATTAAACATGTTGATACCTGCTAAAGTCAGCAAAATTTGAGAAAAAAGGAGAATTTGAATCATAGAATTCCTACAGGACCTGCGGCTCAACAAGTCCACAGTGAACCACTGAAGAGTGACCCACCCAGACCCATTCCCCTACCCTATTATCCTATATGTATCCTTGACCAGTGCACCTAACCTACACACCTCTGAACACTATGGGCAATTTAGCATGGCCAAACCACCTCACCTGCACATCTTTGGATTGTGGGAGAAAACCGGAGCACTCGGAGGAGACCCACACAGACCCAGGGAGAATGTGCAAACTCCACACAGTCGCCAGAGGTTGGAATCGAACCTGGGTCCCTAGCACTGTGAGGCATCAGTGCTAACCACTGAGCCACCGTGCCGCCAATTTGGATTTGACGAAAGGAATAGGAGTAGTAAGGCTCATCGTCAAGATGGATCCAGATGAAGGGAGAACTGTAGAGCTTTAAGTGCATGTATGATATAATTTTAAAGTTAGAGGGTGAAATGATCAGCAATTAAGATAATTTGAACAGATCACCATATTAAAAGGCTAAAGAAAGATTAATCAAGAACAATGATAAAACAAAAGTGAGAAATTAAGATTCTGACTGGTAAAAGCTAAAGATTCCAAGAAAGGTTTTGTTTTAGATGACTAACTCAAGTTGCAAGTAACATTTGTATCTTAAATTATGATTAAATCTCATCTCTTATTAATGATAATATGATTTTGACTTGTTTCATGGTTACTATGGTGCCAGTGGAATGAGGGGTTATCATACTTAGCAAAGGACAGTAGTATGGAAAGTATTTAAAGCAGAGACCGTACAACAGGAAATGACATCTTTTGCATCAGCTCCTCCAATTTTAATTATACAACTGTGAGATTGCTTTGAAATCGGTGATGCCATGATACGTATGTGCCAATGTGGGATAAAACAAAATAAATTTACTCTCAGACAGACACTTCTGTCTGAGATATGACATCAGTAATTTAAGCATGGTAGGGATGGAAATCCCATGAGGGTATCAAACTTTTGTTTTAAACTAATGTAAAGAATGCAAATAGAAGTCAAAATATTAGGAATTTAGAAATGAAACTACAACTGCAAAATAGCTTGCCAATCAGCTCTATAGGATGGGACCTCCTCTCAAATGGGGGCAGAAATCTCATTTTAATCCAATTAAAACTACTCTTTTAATATCCATATATTATCACTATGGGACAGCCAGGTTTCTGGTTAGTGCAGTGCTGATACATTTTTCAGAGGGGGGTGTTTGGTTGCAGATAATGCCCAATACACTCCTGACTAATCTACCTCATTGTATCCAAATCAGTCAAATCCCAGTTACAGCAATTAGCATCTCCTTGAAAGATTCAATGGTTATTAAGAGCTTGCTGGTATGGCACAATGCCTGAAACACGGGCAAGAGCGACATACTGAATGTGGAAAGTAAGATAGAAAAGCATATTTTTAATAAATTATCAAACAATTTTGTTAATAATAGAGTAAATAATAGAAACAGAAATATTTGGGGGACAATGTAAGAAGAATAAAATATAATTTTAAATAGTGATGAAAAATTCAATCAGCACTGTTCATTCATACCATACAGATGTTGTTTTCTATTTACATTCTTGAGAATTATCCTGGTGAGTGCAAAATGAAAAGTTTTGATACTCCAACAGCACTGAAATTCTGTACTGCTAAATGACCACTGGTAAGTAATTGGAAGAGGAGACTTTTAGACTAATTAAAAAGCAATCTGGGGGACAGGAAGTTGTTTACAAAATCAGAAATTGCTGGAAAAGCTCAGCAGGTCTGGCAGCATCTGGGGAAAGAAATCACAGTTAACCTTTCGGGTTGTGTGTCCCTTCCACAGAACTGTATCTGATATACAGCATCCTCAGTTCATTCGGTTTTTACAGGAAGTTGTTTACTGAATTGTGGAGATAAAATATTCAGGAGCACACAGATTCCCAATATAATCTTACAGCTCACATCATTTTATGGTCGCAAACAAGTTCAGAATTTTCTTTTCACAATATGTGTCAAGACTTATTCTAAAAATTGCTATTATGCTGTAGAAGACATTTGGAACACATTACCCAGCAGGCAGGGTTGAAATCTGGCAGAAGGAAATATTAAAGATTCTCAGGTTTGCTAGTTTTGCAATATCAGAAGAAATCTCCTTTATAGGGTTGTCTCGTAAATTCAGCACTTCGAGGTGGGAGAATCTATAAATCTGAAGGGAAAAGAAGTTAAATGAAAACATATTCATTCACTTAAATTGTTTTTAAAGTACTGTATAACAGTTGTTAGTAACATAATTACATTTCTGATTGGTTTATAATTGGCTTATAAAAGAAAGCTTAAAAATTCAAATGTTGGGAAGAACTAGCATGAGTAGCCAAATTGAAACAAGAGAAGTTAAATATAAAGTGATATAGAGAGATCGAACAATAAAAAAGTATACAAGAATACAAAGCATTCTATGGCCAAATATTTTGTTTTCTAAACAATTTTCACTTCAATTATGTAATTCCCCAACATTGCTCACATTCCGCCAAAAATAAATCTATTCAAAAATAATTAGAAAACAGTAAGTCGGTTTCATCTACGTGCAAATGGAAAAATATACATTTGTTCTCAGATGAAAGCATTCAAATCTAACCAACGAATTTGAAATCACCCGTTGTGATGCCAATGATATTGTGGAATTTATAATGTGAAACTAATTAATTTCTTACCTTACTGTTGTGATTGGAACCAGGTGGATCTTATTTATTATGAGATCCTTGATTGAGGTTGTTAACCTGGGCCAATCAAGGAGGCTTGGCTGACAGATGTATACAGTGAGTCTCCTGACTTCAAGGACTGACTCCAAGCTGGCTGGTCACAGTGAGTGTACTATGCACATGTAAACAAAGGGTGCCTTGGTGATGGGATACTGGCCTCTGTGTAATTATTTCACTTCTAAATATTTTTTGTAGCAGTTAACTTCAAGTACAGTAACTTCAACTACCCACAGAAACCCAAGCATATAAATAGAAAGCAGGAATTTTCGCCTGAGGCCCACTGAAGATGTTGCCTAGTAGGATGACGAAACATCTGGAAATGAACCTTCCAGCTCAGTGAGCAAACCTACATCCAGAACCTCAACCTGAGATACAAATCTTCTCAAACTCTCAAACTAATCCATTGATTATGTAATTAGGGGTATGTCACAATATGCTCTACAGCATTGTTCTCCAGCATTCTTGGTGACTAGATGCCAATCATTAATTCAGTTATGGCAGTTGGCTAGAAGAGGTTTCATTATAGGAATGCTATAGTTTATACATGATCACATAAGTTATCTGAGTAAAGCAATAATACAAATGCAGTTTTAGTAAATTGCTCTCACCTCAGCAGGAATGTCCTGTAAAGTGTTGAAAGACAGGTTCAGATACTTTAATATGGAAACAAGTGCAGTCAGATCAGGAAGTTGGCGAAGAAAATGACCCTACAATATAGTGATGATATTAAACATGATGATAATCATATTCTACAAAACTTGAAAAATACCTCTACCTTTTGTCATTAATTCATTGGGAATTAAAACTACATTATTTTGAAATTATAGAAATGCTAAATGTTTCAAAAATATTTAGATGCTTTGATAATTATTAAAATTGTTTATAAAGGGCATTGATGTATTGGCTGCACCTCCAATGTTCGTCAAGGACACAGGGAACAAAATAATGACTACATGAAGAAACACTGCACTGATATTCACATTTTTCAATGTAGATAATTATGCCCAAGTAATACCCACAAATTTGTACAATTGCAACAACAAAAAAAAACTGGAAATTTGGAAAATAGTTTGGATGCATATGAAACTTAATGAAACATTAACTGTCAAGGGATGTGAAAGTAACTGAGCTTCAACTACAATGAAATTATGTAGAAAGAAATAATAAAGGCTATGAACTCAACCTGTTATGTGTCATGGAGATTTGGTATTTTATTTGCTTTTAAAGAGATTAGGAAAAACTCTTTGTGAGCCCCTAAAGAGAGGAAAAAGAGGATTTATTTCTAAAGTAAAAATAAATACAAACTAAACATAAGTTAGGGTGTAATGTGAATGCATAAATTTGTCAGATCAACTGTCATCTAGAAACGTGGAGGTAAATAAAGTAAATCCCTTGGTTGTATAATCACTTTGCCCTGTCTGTTTCATGTTACTTCTGCTGTTTGGCATGCAAGCAGTCCCATGTTGGAGCTTCCCAAGCTTGACTGCTCATTTTGAAGAATGCTTAGTGCTGATCTTGGCTTGCTTTCCTGCACGCTTCATTGAACTAGAGTTGGTGGCTTGGCCTGATGTTAATGGCAGAATGTGGATACACTAGGCCATGAGATTGCAGATTGTGCGTGATTTATTTGCTGGTGATCAGAGGCATGGGGTGGGGGGGGGGGGAAGAGGAGGAGGAGGAGGTGGTGGGGGTGAATGGTGGTTAGTATCACACAGCATAATGGAGGGTATCCTCAATGTAAAGACTGAACTTTGTCCCCACAAGAACTGTGCATCAAGTAGACTGGTGAGGGCAAGGTCAAGTATGGAGGGTTAGTGTTGTGGTCATATCATTAGATGAGTAATCCAAAGTTGTTGACTAATATTTCAAGGACTTGAGGTTGAATCCCCCATGGTAGGCGATGACATTTAAATATAGATTTATATTTAATAAACTCGTCTAACAGTGACCATGTAACGACTGTCAAATGTTGTAAAAACCCACCTGGTTCGCTAATGTCCATCCCCTCCTTTCGGAAAAGAATTCTGCTACCCTTACGTGGTGTGGTCTACAAGTGTCTCCAGACCTACAGTAGTGTGACTATAAACTGCCCTTTGGGCAATTAAGGATTGACAATAAATGGTGGCTTATAGTGACATATACTATACATGAATTTAAAACAAAAAAAATTCTCTTGTTGGTTCCTTTACAACATGGTGCAGACCCAGTCAAGCAGCTATGCTCTTTAGGACTCACCCAGCACAGTCAATAGTGATACTACAAAGTCACTTTTGATGACAGACACTGAAGTCCTGCAGCCACAGTACATTCTGTGTCCTTGCCACCCTCATAACCTTTGTCTAAGTGGTATTCAACATGGAACCAAGGGTAGAGGGTGTGTGTGGTGGTACTTGGCAGGATGTTTCCTTGCTCATGATTAAACTGATGCCATGAGATTTTATGCAGTCTGGAGACACTGTTGATGACCCCCAGGGAGACTCCTTCTCAATTGGTCAGGTGAGTGTGTCCTGCTGGTGAGATAGGATGTACCCAAAGACTGTAATGGTGCATTGCATGACTACGTCAGACTAATAAAATGACTAAATTTTAAGTAAGAAGATCATTCATTGACTTACCCTGAGGTTTAAAGAATCATTTCCGACTGTTATGGTTCTTAGAACAAGAAGATCATATGGGTTTACGTTTCCTTCTGGTTCTTCCTCCGAATCTAGGGATACATTGTCTGAAGATTCAAGAATTTCTTTACCTCCTTCAGTATTTGGACCTGCAACTGAAATCAGAAAAGACACAGAGTGATTCGTGTGTGGAATGAACCTCCAGAGGATGCGCTGGATGCGGGTAGAGTTACAATGTTTAAAAGACATTTAGATAAGTATATGAAGAAGAAATGTTTGAGGAGATACTTGCCAAATGCAGGCAGACCGAGACTAGTTTAGTTTGGGACTATGGTTGGCATGGACTGGTCGGACTGAAGAGTCTGTTTCCTTCCCGTATGACTCTAAGTATCAATCCTATAAATGCTGAACTATGGGTTTAGTGAAGGGGACTGAAGATGACCACAAAAACAATTATATCAATTGCATTAATATCAAGCCCCTAATGTAAAATAAAATTTCATCAGTCGCTTCACATGAGAAACTAAAATTTGACACCAAGCCATGGTAGGAGATATTAGGGCAGATGACCAAAAGTTGATTGCGAAGTAGGCTTTAAGGATGGTCCTAAAGGAGGAAAAGAGGTCGAGAAGCAGCTAGATGTACGAAGGGTATTACAACCTGAAGGCTGAGGAAGCTGAAACATGGCCACCAAAAGCAAAGTAATTAAAATCAGGACTGCTCAAAAAATCTTAAATAGAGAGGATACTGAGGCTGTTACATTCAACTTTCATCCCTTCATGTTAAATTCAAATCTCCAGATACATATTAGCATTCAACAGCTGATTTTATATTTCTATCACTTTATACACCATTGGATCTCTTGTGACAAAATTTACCAAAGATGGTGAAAGTGTCTGTAATAAATTGCAAATGTTTATGGTTAAGTAAGTAATGGATCTTGAGAAATCACAATTGGCAAATGAAGACAGATGGTAACTTTATTCATACACCTTCTTCAAATTATTTAATTAATTAAATCAATAAATTGTGCAGTAAGACATCTTAAATAGGAATGTTAACCAACATGTTTTTATAATGGATTGTCACATGAAATTTCTACATTTAAACATTACGTTTGTAGTATTTGTTGATTTACTTTTGTATTAAATGTTCTGTAATACTATACTGAATACAGTATGATGTTTTTCAAATGCATTGTTAAAATCATGTCAAATGCTTTATTAGTGTGGTTTTTACATTCCATTGGTGATTTATTCTCATCATTTTTTCAACATTTTTATTACCTGGATAGCCAGGCAATTCTGGCCCAATACCACGTCTTAAGTTATTTTCTAGATGTCGAGCAGCAGCAATCATTTCTGTAATGATAAAATTTGAAATCATTAGTACAAGCTAATGTAAATAGTTGACTCACAAATGTGGAAGTTCACTGGTGAAACTATTTGTTCTGGTAAATTTGTTATATTTCATGGTTAGTATGAGGGGATCAGTGGGAAGGCCAGCATTTGTTCCCCAACTTTATTTTCACCCTGAGAAGATGGTGGTAGATCTTCTTCTGATAATGACAAAGTAACGTACAGAAGCTCTGTGTGGATCAGCATAGTACAGTGACAAGTACAGTTTTTGAAACTTTGTTCTTGAGACATGAGTGGCACATTTTTATGTTTAAAGTGCCACTTCAATCAGAAAACAAAGGTGGAGCGGTCACATATAATCCCAGGCATTTCACATTGCTGTTAGCTTCCTAGTGACACCTCTGTGACCAGATAATGTTTGCTTCTCTTTGTACCGTATTTTGGCTGGGGTAGATATGTGCCTTAGATCAGAGGTGGTGTTCGATTTTCATGGTGATCTTACTTGCCTGCTCCGTTAGCCCAATCCCATTCCCACTAGCCAACAGACTTAAAGGGAAAAGAATTCACCCCCCAGATACAGCAGCTGAGTCATGCCTAGCAACAGGAACATGGACTGGCTAACTGTGGCTTAACTCAACTTGAAAAAAGTGGCCTAAATTTACATCAAGAGCAAGATGGCACCTCAAGAATTTTTCGTAATCGAGGAACATGGGATATTGACAGCTTTCACAGTGACATCTGTATTCCATTCATATTACGTTAAGTTACATCAGGGATTAAAGGGCAGCACGGTGGCTCAGCAGTTAGCACTGCTGCCTCACAGCGCCAGGGACCTGGGTTCAATTCCTGCCTCGGGCGACTGTCTGTGTGGAGTTTGCACATTCTCCCTGTGTCTGCGCGGGTTTCCTCTGGTTTCCTTCAACAATCCAAAGATGTGCAGGCCAGGTGAATTGGCCATGCTAAATTGTCCATAATGTTAGGTGCATTAGTCAGAGGGAATGGGTCTGGGTGGGTTACTCTTCAGAGAGTCGGTGTGGACTTGTTGGGCTGAAGGGCCTGTTTCCATACTGTAGGGAATCTAATTCAATTTGATGCAAAGTCTATTGACAAAGTTTTTTTTCAGTCCACCTTCCACAATTATTACATTAGTAAAATTCAGCTGCATTCTCCAGTACCTGTGTAGATACTTTCTAATCAACCTATCCAACAATATTATTACACACTCTGGAGCAATCCAGAAACCTGGGACTCCTAGCCTCGAGTAGAAGTACTACCCCTGCACAATAGCCTGTATAAAATGGGAAGATTTAATAAGAATTACTATGTTCACTGTTGTTTAAGCACTTTGGAGATAAAATGGGCTCCATGTGTTAAACTTTTACTGCCAGGAATAAGTTTATCGTATGGGAAAATGAATTAATATTAGCCTACAAAATAGCTATACTTAAACAAATCATAGTCATTTATGCTAGACCCAACATGGAACTCTTAATATCTCTGGGACTGTTATTCTCTGAGGTACTGTTATTCTAACAAAAAAAGGAATGTTTATTTTCCCAGAAGCCCATTAGCAAAAATTGCATCCCAGGTGCGACTTTGTTAAGCATTTCAACTGCAAATTCCTGTACCAATCATTTTTACAGCCTCTCTGAGGCAATATAGTGATTGAATATCGTTTTGCTCCTGATTTAGTGGGAAT
Organism: Chiloscyllium plagiosum; assembly: GCF_037043375.1. Classification (NCBI taxonomy): domain Eukaryota; kingdom Metazoa; phylum Chordata; class Chondrichthyes; order Orectolobiformes; family Hemiscylliidae; genus Chiloscyllium; species Chiloscyllium plagiosum. The sequence goes on from NW_028270150.1 coordinate 89,773,209, forward strand.
TCCTGCTATGGACCCAAGCCCAAAAATATCAGCTCTGACAGTCTATAATCATTTGTCATGATAAAGGCTTTCAAGTCCTTTGATTTGAATTGGATGTCAAATCCACTGATGGCAGTCAGTCATTCCCTGCAGGGCAGGCAGTATGTTAGAGCCTGATCAGAAAGAGAAGTCAAATTATGCTTGCTTTAGACATGTTAAACAGTATCGCTGGGTCCCATAACAGCAGGTAAAATCTATCAGATTCTTTAAAATATAATGTCCTTTGGGAAAGAAATCTGCTGTCCTCGGTTGGTCCAGGCAATGTGTAACTCTAGACCCACAGCAATGTGGTTAACTCTTAACTGCACTCAGAAAAGGCTTAGCAAGCCACTCAGTCATATTTAAGAAGGCAGATCATTACTATTTTCTCAAGGACAATGAGTGAATAGCTGAGGAATACTGGCCTCGCTAGTTAGGGTCTCATCCCATAGTCAATTAAACAAAAACCTGTTTCTCCTGCATTAGTTTGAACAAAGGCAAAGGCCCTCTTATGGTGCCGTGGTAGTATCTCTACCCCCTGGACCAGAAGGCCTAGGTTCAAGTCCCATCTGTTCCAGAGGTGTGTAATAACATCTAACAGGTTGATTAGTAAAATAGATTTGAACCAAGGCAATCTGCTCAATGAGGAAAAGCAAAGCTGAATATTGGGTACATTTTTAAAAAAATTATACATTTACCACGATCAGCATCTCCATTTCCAATCCCAGAATCCCAAAGCTCCAGGATCTCCCTAACGTGTAATGCAGCCTTCCCACCCCAACATCAGAGGATAAGTCCAAAACTGCCACTTTCCTGAGAGCCACTGCATTGCAGGCTGGCCATATTTGCAATATTTATCTCTTCAGCCTTCACCTATTCTGCTAACAATTGTATAATGAATAATTATATATAATGTATCAAAAGTATAATGAATAACTCAAGGCCCAATACCTGGAGTTCATCAGACTTTACCATTTATGAAGATGCCAGTGTTGGGGGAGGGGTCTTCAAAAATTGGCACCTTTCCCCAATTTAGTTGCCTATTTTCTCTTGGGTTACCTGCAATTAGCAGCCACAATTCAAGCATGAATCTTTAAGAATGTTTTGTTGCACTATTTCACTGCAGAGTACACAGCAGGTTAGAATATTTCTATTTTTAGTTCATCTCTGCACATGTGCATTTCCAGGATGGATCGTTGTTTGGTGCTGAGAAGTAGGAATCTGACAAAATTGTAACCTCCCCCAGCAAATTCACTTCTGCAGCACAAGGATACTTTACTTTCCCCCACTTCCAAATATATTTTTCATCAGCTAATCAGGAAAATCTACTTTTACAATTCCTTAAAACGCCATTTCCTTTGTGATTAGAAGCAACTCTTTGTTTGCAAGCAAGGCATTCCTATAACTTTAGCTGTAAATTTCTGAAAATGTCAAAATATCATACCAATAGTGCGTTGCCTCTCAGGTATTCGTCTTGACACAGGTGGAATATCATCAAAAGGCAATTCTACAATGTTCACTTTTTCCTGGTTCTGATTCCATAATTCAGCAGCAAGAAGCCTCACAATTTTTTCATAGTTGTGACGGGATAAGACTACGCCTTTACTCCGCAAAGGTGGAACTCTCACACTGGGTTCCTGAAGAAAATCATTTAAATCGTACCAAAGATCATCCTCTGCAAAATTCAAGTCATCCTGTCCATGTATAGCAACATCCCAGGAAAGAAATCTATTTGGAGTACAGGAAGTGCAGGGTTGATTGGCAGAGTCTAATTCTTTTGCGTTTTCCTTCTTGTGTTCACCCTTGGGAGCTGTGGCATTTTTCGTAGAAAGTTTATCTACAACATATATTTTAATAGGCTGAAAGAATGTTCTTGAATTTTAAGAACAATTATTACACCACTATAATGTAATCTTTCTGATGACTGGCTAAAGTACTGTCACACGAGATATCTACATTGTTGATAAACACAAACTACACAGTTTGGCAAACATTTCGACACTGATAAATTCGTAAAAACATTTCCTGTGCTTCATAGGAGCTTCAATCAAACCAAAACTCAACACCAGTGCATGTAAGGAGACATTAGGGCAGACCACCAAAAGACTATTCAAAGTGGTGGGTGCAAAATTTATGGTTTGGGGACAAGGGTTTAGCGTTCAGACCTTAGCAAGAAGGACTGTTATGCACTGAATCCATGACTTTAGGCTCAAAGGAAACTTAAGTGATTCAATGGCCAATGGATCACGTTTGAGATAAAAAGACCATTGCACTGAGAAAGCTAACTTGATTTAGAGGGGTGCACTTTGAACCAAAATAGACTTCAGAATCCCAATGGATACTGTGTTGATAAGGACTCCTACTTGTACTGAGTATCTAGTGGTTTTTAATGGTTTGAAAGCAGTAAAAATCTAAAGTATAAATAGCTTGTGCCAATGTGTCTCACACTAAGTTCTCAAATATACTATGAACCAGAATAAAGCTGCAATTTGAAAGTCCACCTTTATTAACTTTAGGAACTCTGTTTCCACGTTTTTAGAAAACAAATAATTCAAATTGTACACTCCAATTTTAAAATAAGCTTCCAACACAACAGAGTTCAATACAGGTTTTTAATAAGCTCCATACAAGGATTGTAATACTGACCAAGACATTCATGTATTGGCAGAATATTTTTATATTGACTTTATAAGGACCATGATTTAATATTTCATCCAAAAGTCAGGAATATCGCCAGCAAATCTCCTTTCATCATGCACTAGATCACAGCTGGAAGTGTTGTGCTCATTCCTCTGGAGTGAGCCTTGAAAGCACAACCTTCTGATTCAGAAACAACAGTAATATCAATCAAGCCCCTGCTGACATTATGACACAACATTTTTAAAAATCGTCTGAGACCAAACAGATGCATTGGTAAAAGAAATACTTGAATGCAAAACAATAAGTAAATGATCTTAAATACTTCATTGCTACAACAAGACCCCGTCTAATAATTCCAACGAAAATAGTTTACTTACCAGGAGGTCTACTTATGGGTTCACAGGGTTTTGCAGATATTGCATCTTTTGGTGGCAATGGTCTGCGAAGAAGTTGAGCATGTTCAGACATATTGAACCTGGTTCAAATCTGTATGGTTGACTGAAGTTAATTGAAACAAATGTCAAGTTTTACATAATATGGAGCATGTTAATTTTTTTTTTAAATACCCAGAAGTGATATTATACATACTTGATTGACTGTCCCATTGCCAAAATCAGCATGGCATTTTTCATTCCCTTTTTGAAAACCTCGTAACCACCACACCATGGTGTAGCCAATCCAATATTTACAGCATCTTTTGACAGTGTTTTGAGTGATAAATAGTGACCAAGACAAATCTGTGCCATATTTTAGAGCACCATAGAACCTTTTGCAAGTTGAAAAATGTCACCCCAGATCAGACAGGACTACTTTGCTACTGCACTGAAATTATTGTGCGCTCAAGTCCTGGAAACTAAACTTGAGCCTTAACTTGAAGGACGAGAAAACACAATTAAAAAACACTTAAGTATCGTTTGTTGCAGTTAGCTGTCACTATTTGCATTCGGATGTAAAGACACCAGATGAAGGACTGGAAGCTATGTAATTACTCCACCTGTGGAAAGCCAGGCCAATGAAATACTGTATTGATATCTATTGGCATGCTAAGAAAACTCTTCTTGTAGGCTAGAGCACAGCAGGCCAATCAGCTCATCATCTGTCTCAGTTCTCTGTAAGAGCACTGCATTTAATGCTCCTCTGCTGCCTTTTCCTCGTAACCTTATTTATTTTTCTCTTTGGATTTCGATGTAGGGCCCAAACTATAACATATTTTGGTTGAAGTCTTTCCGCTAAGTTTCATGAAGGACTGCTGTCTGTGATACCCAGCTGGCTTTCTCGTGCAATCATCTCAAACTACCTCATAGCTGCCTATCACCCCCACATGTCCCTCATGTCCAATAGTAGCCTGATTCTTCATCATTGTTTTAAGAACTCATCACTGCCAGGAGTTCCTGAACATATTGTATCCTTGGCACTGATGCCATCTTTAAAAGTCCGTTGCGCACCCAGACAGCTACTGTCAGTCCAGGGCCTACATGGTTCATGACATCAACCCTGGAATTGGCAGATAAGGAGCAATTAGTGACTCTATTCGTAAATAGGGTCCCAGAGATCCTGGTCACCAGCCAGATTAGTGCAGTCTGAGCCATCTGCATGAATGCCAGCAGTGTAGGAAGAAGGTCAATGACCCTCTGCCAAGGTTAAGTGCTCTCTGCTACCTCACACTTTATCGCTGCTCCCGCACCCACCTCCCACCAAAGCTGAAGGTCCACCACTTCTACAATGCATCTTCTTCACACATTCTCACCAGCACCCCTCACCTCTATCAAAACTACTGCTACTGCTTTGCACTACATAATCATTCATTTGGAACTCTTCAGTTATCTTTTGTTTTAACATTGCTTGGACACAACGTCTTCCTTGGTAATGACAGATGAAAAGCATTAAAGTAGTAACTCAGCAATGCCCATTACCTCCATAGGTAAATTTGTTTGAAGTACCTGGTCAGCTCATTTCCCCCTTTTACCAATTTTTACTAATCATTTTCCTAATGAAGGCTTTTGGATTTCTTTTATGTTAGTTCCTAGTCGCTTCTCATACTCTGTCTTTGCTTCTTGCACTTGTTTCTTTAATTCCCATCTGAACCTTCTACATTGAACCAGATTCTCAATTGTCATGTACTTGACAATTCTGGATTAGTGGTGCTGGAAGAGCACAGCAGTTCAGGCAGCATCCAAGGAGCTTTGAAATCGACGTTTCGGGCAAAAGCCCTTCATCAGGAATAAAGACAGTGAGCCTGAAGCGTGGAGAGATAAGCTAGAGGAGGGTGGGGGTGGGGAGAAAGTAGCATAGAGTACAATGGTTGAGTGGGGGAGGGGATGAAGGTGATAGGTCAGGGAGGAGAGGGTGGATTGGATAGGTGGAAAAGGAGATAGGCAGATAGGACAAGTCCAGACAAGTCATGTAGACAGTGCTGAGCCCTCCATGTCATCTGCAGAGTGGGAGGGGGAGTTGAAATGTTGGGCCACGGGGCGGTGTGGTTGATTGGTGCGGGTGTCCCGGAGATGTTCCCTAAAGCGCTCTGCTAGGAGACGCCCAGTCTCCCCAATGTAGAGGAGACCGCATCGGGAGCAACGGATACAATAAATGATATTAGTGGATGTGCAAGTAAAACTTTGATGGAAGTTTTACTTGCACATCCACTAATATCATTTATTGTATCTGTTGCTTCCGATGCGGTCTCCCCTACATTGGGGAGACTGGACGTCTCCTAGCAGAGCGCTTTAGGGAACATCTCCGGGACACCCGCACCAATCAACCATACCGCCCCGTGGCCCAACATTTCAACTCCCCCTCCCACTCTGCAGATGACATGGAGGTCCTGGGCCTCCTTCACCGCTGCTCCCTCATCATCAGACGCCTGGAGGAAGAACGCCTCATCTTCCGCCTTGGAACACTTCAACCCCAGGGCATCAATGTGAACTTCAACAGTTTCCTCATTTCTCCTTCCCCCACCTCACCCTAGTTCCAAACTTCCAGCTCAGCACTATCCCCATGACTTGTCCGGACTTGTCCTACCTGCCTATCTCCTTTTCCACCTATCCACTCCACCCTCTCCTCCCAGACCTATCACCTTCATCCCCTCCCCCACTCACCCATTGTACTCTATGCTACTTTCTCCCCACCCTCCTCTAGCTTATCTCTCCACGCTTCAGGCTCACTGCCTTTATTCCTGATGAAGGGCTTTTGCCCGAAACATCGATTTTGAAGCTCCTTGGATGCTGCCTGAACTGCTGTGCTCTTCCAGCAGCACTAATCCAGAATCTGGTTTCCAGCATCTGCAGTCATTGTTTTTACCTCTATGTACTTGACAATTGTCAAATTCCCTTTTTCTCTGATTCATCTTACTCTCCATATCTTTCATGAGCTCTGGATGTATCTATCCTACATCTTTCTCTCTTGTCAATGACCTTGATTATACTAGAACCTCTTCAGCAACAGCCCATTTCTCAGTTTCAGTTGTGTCTGTCAATCTTGGATTCCAATTTATTTGGGTCAGATTCATTTATCCTGCCCGACACAATTTAATTATTCTTACTGTAGATTGCTCTTTGTCCTTTTCCATAGCCAATTAAACGCTGTGATATGATGATCACTGTCCTATGACTGCGCACCGATTGACACTTGGTTTATTTAGTCCACTGTATTCCCAAGAACCTGGTTCAGTGGTGCCTAATTTCTTATTGGGCTGGAAACATGCCGTTATGTAAAAGAAAATCCTCTCGGTATACCATAGGAACTCTTAATCTTTCTACACTTTACCCGATTACTATCCTAGTCTACAGTAGGATCATTACTCCTCCTTCATAATTCTGATTGTCTTGACTTGTCAGGAATTACTGTGCTATCTTACGTGTTTTGCACATTTCCTATGCACTTTATGTTGCCCTGTTATGACTGTACTCTCGTGTAATTTGTGTGGTCCATGTAGCAGCTTGGTCCTGGAAGAACGCATTCTCATTTTTACTGTATTGGTTGTAAATGGTAGAAATGACAATAAAGTTACTCTTGACTCTTGATTGATGTTTTAACAAACTCAATGCCAAAGGGAAATGTAGACAAAGAAAACAAATGTTACATTACATTATGAACTGAATCTCATGCCTGTTTTGTGATTTTAAAAATATATATCGAGACTTGAATTAACAAAACTTATAAGGACAGCATTGGCACAGTTGAAGTACTCACCGCAAAATGGAAAATTATGAATCTCGAACATATAATAAAAACTTAACTGAATTCAGTTCAGGGGCACTAAGGAAACGCTGCAATCTCAAAGGTATTGGATGACATGTGAAACTTGAGACCCATTTTACTCTCTCAGGTGTGTGCAGCAGAAACCAACCAATTGTTGTAAAGAGCAAAATATGTTTTGCCTGTGCGCCCTGGTCAACATCTACCCCTCAACACCTCCTGAAAGCAAATAATCTGACGATGGTCACGTTGGCGTTTGTGGACCTTGCTGCGTATAAATGAGCTGCCACATTGCAAGTAACATGACATTCTATATAAATGCCTGTCTTTGTTTCAATGTTTACAAAAAGACTATTGACATACTCCAAATCCTGTCTTCTGTCTTTCCACAGTACTCCATCGTTCCCTATTACAGAAGGAAACAAAAAAAAAGCTCTGAAAGCGGTAGAGGACGTCTTTGCAGAGGCAGGCTGGCCAGCTCTTTGCTGATCCGCTGCGTAAAGGCGAATAATAACTTTGGGGGCTGGGTGGTACTTGTCCTTATCCCTGAGCCTCAAGGTCCGTCTGCAGGCGTGAGAGTCCTGCCAAGGTTGATCAGGAACAAATTGCCCTGGTCGCCGGGTTCGGGGTCGTGCAAACTTGAAGAGTCACAGAAACGTTATGGCGTCGTGGGGGGGGAAGAGGGGAGAAGAGAGAGAGAGAGAGGCCATTCGGTCCATTGGAGGAGTCGAACGGAAGGCGGGGCGTTGATCCTCCTCTTGGGGGGGGGGCGCGCACGCGGGGCCACCTTGTCTTCCGGTTCAACCGTTTTCTCCGGGGAAGCCACTCTCGCTCACCTGCGGCACTGCCGTCGCCAGGTCCCCTTACCCAAGCAACCGCCCTAGCAACCACGGCCGGTAGCAACCGCCGCCGCTCGCTCCCAGGAGCCGTCCACGCGCCGGGTCCCCCCAACCTCACGCGCTCCCTGCAGCTCCATTGGGATCCAACACCTGTACAGAGTGGGCACTGGGGAGGGAAGGGAAGGGAAGGGCGTTGCATTGTGTTTTTTTTCCCAACACCAGCAGAACCCCCGCCCCTTGGAGGGAGCATCAACCTTTTGAATTTACCTTTAAACGGCGTGCGTCCCCCCCCCCCCCAAAAAAAAAACCGAGGGCAACTTTTGTCGAAAAGAAATGCAGCTCATGAGAGAAAAATGGGCCCAATAAGTCACTCGTGATTTCTCCCGACGTACTCGTACCCAGTGAGTGAGGCAACCGCTTGTCGCAATGGACCGGCAACATTTTGCATACAAAAAGGGCCAGCGTCAGGACAAGGGGAGGGAGCTGGCGTTCAGCGCTAACTCTGGCAGTAGAGGGAGGAACACTTGCAGGTACTTCGAAAGCTCTTGAGGGGGAATTTATTAACTTCCACATTCCCGTGCGTTAACTGACTCCCGAAAAAAAAAGAAATCGGGGGGGGGGGGGGGGGGGAAGTGGGCAGTTCACATTAAGCTAAACGAATTGGTGGCCGTAATATATAACATTGCATCCATCTGTATTGACTAGAATCATGAATCATCGTATTTACAGCGCGGTTCAGTGTTAAATGGGCAAAACGGTGACTGACGTGCTGAGTACGTGCAAGTTGCAATGCAGAAAAAAAACATACGGCATGTTTCTTTCCCCCCCCCCCCCCATGTCACCCTCCCTTCACTCAACGCAGAGAAGTTAAAGCAGGGTTACTAGCCCTCGGGCAATGTGACAGGCTGCATTGATCTATCGATTGGGCTTTCAAATGAAAATGTAAGCTGGGGTCACTGGTGTATGTGTGGGAACTGTAGGAACCACTGTTTAATCGCAAATTATATGAATTTTCAAGGTACAAACTTTCCTGTGTATTAATATTTTGCAAAAAAGTGAGAATTCGGTCGACTTTTCCTAACTCAGGGTTTTCCTAACCCTGAGTTAGTGCTTATTTCATCCCCTGTCATTGCTTTGGGCTGTTCTGCTGCTGCATTGCTTCACGGTGCATGAATGTGTTGGTTAGGAAGCCTGTGACCAAGAGTCATTGATGTAAAATTTTAGTATAGGGAGAGACTCCCGTTATTTATGCAAAGGTTACTAGAGCAGTAAATGCAGTAGCAACGAGGAGTAGCTGAGGCAGAGGCGATTGCATCTTTAAAGGGAAACCTAGAGAGATCGAGCACCCTGTGGAGAGAGCAAGGCTGTAGAATTTGTTTAGGTTTGACCTAATCTTGGGGGGGGGGGCTGCACAATGTGTGACCCAAGGAGCTATCTTTTAGTCTTTTTCCCTTTTATCATCTGTATGCTGATTCTTGAAGCTTGAGTTAGCATCCATATATATGACCTGACAACAACAATCAATTTCTATTCATCAACTAAATGGCTGCCACCATGCAGTCTAAGCCTTGATATCAGTTTGGGTATATTTTAAAAATCTCATCAATTCCATCCTAAAGATAGAAGGAAAGTTAATGATGAAGCTGCTGAATAGTGGGTATGAATTATTGCCTTGAGGAATTTATGAAGCAATGTTCTGCAACTGAGATGATTGGTCTCCATCAACCACACCAGCTTCCTTAGTGCAGATATGATTCCAATCAGCAGAATTTTCTCCCGATTTACACTGACTCTAGAATCCCCATGGTCAAAAGCTGCCTCGATGTCAGGGACAGTTACACTCTCTTGGCCATTTGAATTCAGCTCTTGTCTATATTTGATTTAAGGCTGCAGCAACTCCTGGTGATGAGTGGTCCTGACAGAACCTGAACTCAGCATCACTGAGCAGATTATTGGTGAGTAAAATGCTACTTTTATAATGTTCACTATTCCTTTCAAGAGTGTACTATACTGAGAAATGCCAGAATACTTATTGTTTTGGTGGATGCTAATTTTAACATATTTTGACATTATCCTGATGAGGGCAATTGACACCTCTCGCCTTCCAATTCCTCTGCAGTTGTGTGATCCCATTTCAAGTTAAGTTAGAAGATGTGCTCAGATGGTTCTTCTTTGCTTGAGTTCCTAAGCAAATGGGAGAGTTTGTGTAGCTCTTGAAAATCCTACCTATGTGATGTCTTTCGTTTGCAGAATCGTAAGCATGGTGTTAAGCTTGTTTGTTTGTGTGTTAGAAAATGCTTTGGCAAATGAAAATTCCTCTGAAAACATGTCCCTTCAGTTATTCACCTCATCAGAAGCTCGGTGGTTGTGTTATGATATGACCTATATTTTAATGCCCATGATTCATTGTTTTCTTGTCTTGGTGCATTTGCTGTCTGTTTCCTTGTCTATCTTTGTGGTTAACCATTTTATGGTGTTTTGCCAAGTTCTGCTGAATTCTGTGTAAACTGGGTTGAAGTTTCCCAAATTCCTGTCAGGGAAGATCTTTTATTCTGTGAATTAAGGAGGTTCGTTTCCCTGAATAACAGCAAATTTTCAAATTCTGTATCCCTGAGTGAAAGATTTATGGCTGATCAGTCCTCCCAAACCATAAATTGTGCAGGGTGCACTATACCAGCAGAATTGAGCAACTTTGTTTTGTTTGGAAGACAAAATACTTGTTCTTTGCAAATTATTTTCAATTGAATTCTTCAACTGTGTTTGTGTTTTTTAAATCTACTGGGGCCCCATTGCACAAAACATGACCACTTCCTCTAATGATCAGGAACATAACTGCATTCAAGCCTCATGTCACCACTGAGCCATCTCAACTATTCCCTTTATTATAATCGTGCTGTTTTTGTATTTACACACTTCCCTTTTAAGGGGGAACCTGTAAAGCAGTGGAAGAGCTCACAGGTTGCAACATGAATATGCCTCGTCTGGCCCTAACAACCAATGTGGATCAGGAAGGAAATTTCTCCTCTGGAGCAGCATCACCTGGCTCACTGCATCCAGTGGATTTCAATCCAGAACTTAATTGCTAGCACAGAGTGAGGTTCAAATCCTACTGACTCAAAGGTGGATATCACCATTTAAGCCCAAGGCCAACTCCAGTTTTGCTTTATTTGCAAAGATCCAACATTACCTGTATCCACAGCCAAATAAAAAATGTCTCCCTGGCCATTGGCTGGGACAGCCTGGTTACAAGACTTGAAGAATTGTCCATTTGTCTTGGGCAATTCCAGTTCTCTCATTCTTGTTCTTAAGTCAGAGTTACAAAGAATATGGAAGTGGGGCATTCATAGTGAAAATGCTCTGATTTAATTGTGGATGGATGCCTCGATTCCTTTTCTCTTTCATTGGTCTTCAAAGAGACAATATAGTAAAACAAATGTCTTGAATGTGGAAGATGTCCCCAAGGCACTTTCACATGATTGTAATCATGCAAAGCAATTGTACCACATCAAAGATAGAGAGATTATTTGAGGAAAGATGAATTGGCATTGGAGGCGGTTCACTAGATTGATTCTAGAGATGAGGGGTTTGTCATACGAAGAGAGATTGAACAGTTTAGAGCTATACTGTCTGGGATTTAGGAGAATGAGGGGAGATCAAATTGAGTTATTCAAGAAGATAAAAGGTATGGATAAAATAGACATGAAACAGATGCTTCCTCTTGTTGAACACTCTAGGACAAGAGGTCAAAGACAGGATAAGGAGTAGCAAATTTAAAGCAGTTGAGGAGAAACAACTTCTCCCAAAGAGTTTTGAGTCTGTGGAATTTGCTGCCCCAAAGTGCGGTGGATGCTGGGACAGTGAGGAAATTTAAGGAGAGGTTGGACATTTGGTAATGGGTTGAAGGCAAGAAAATGGGGTTGAGGAGCATATCAGCCATTATGAAATGACATAGTGGACACAATGGGCCAAATGGCCTAATTGTGCTCCTATATCTTATAAAATTATACTAGAACATTTTCTGCTCCAAATGTTGGTATGATGTCACAATACATGCTTACAGTTATTGTACAATGTTACTCTGCTGCACTTGTAAGTGTCTTTGCATGCTGAAAACAGAAATTAGGGTATCGAACCTCATTACATCAACTGCTTGCCATGATTCAACTATTCATCTATTTTGGCAATATGTATGCCACTGACGTGAGGTAGAATTAAGTTTGTGCCATCAAAATTTTCCAAAGCAAGGTACGTCCTATTTCATATCATTTTGAGTGTAAACGTTTAGACACGGGTCTGTTATCCTTTCAACTGATTCTAAACTGGCATTGTGTTTTCTATGCTACAGCATTAAATAAAACATTGGTGCCATGTGTTTATTTCAGGAGAAGTAAAAGAATGAAAGATTGCAAGACATGTTATCAAATTTTAGATTGGTGAATTAATTTTAGGATGTTTGGGGAGTGTATTTGGGGTATTCATACTCTGATCTTTGTTATGTTTGTTGTCTCTGTGCCCAGCTAGTTCCATTTCTCTTTTATACTGGTGAGTGTAAGGTATACTGAACACCTGCTGCCTGGGAACTATCCTCGACAGACTACATCAAACCATTTTACTGTCGTCGCTTGCTCTTGACTGACGGAGCAGAACAGCTAGCTACTAATTGTTGCTGCCGTGTTACACCGTGCATGCTTCTGCCAGAGGTTGTTTTATTCTACTGTCTATTGATTTCTGACCATGTACGGGAGTTTTCAGATTCTTTCCTTCAGTATTTCCTGCAGCCAGTCATCCAAGCAAGTTGAAGGGTTACGTGCCAGTAACTTGGAGTTTTGACCAACATTTTGCGCAGTTACAGTGCAAATATTATTTAGAGGAGCATAGAAAATAGGAGCTGGAGTAGGCCATTCAGCTCTTCGAGCATGCACCACCATTCAATATGATCATGGCTGATCATGCAATTGCAGTATCCCACTCCCAATTTCTCTCCATAACCTCTTGATCCTTTTAGCCACAAGGGCCAAGTTCAGCTCCTCTTGAATGTCATAGTCATAGAGATGTACAGCATGGAAACAGACCAGATATCCCAACCCAATCTAGTCCCACCTGCCAGCACCCGACCCATATCCCTCCAAACCCTTGCTATTCATATACCCATCCAAATGCCTCTTAAATGTTGCAATTGTACCGGCCCCCACCACTACTTCTGGCAGCTCATTCTATACACATACCACCCTCTGCATGAAACAGTTGACCCTTAGGTCACTTTTATATCTTTCCCCTCTTACCCTAAACCTATGCCCTCTAGTTCTGGACTCCCGACCCTAGGGAAAAGATTTTGCCTATTTACCCTATCCATGCCCCTCTATAAGGTCACCCATCAGCCTCCGACGCTTCAGGGAAAACAGCCCCAGCCTGTTCAGCCTCTCCCTAAATCTCAACTCCTCCAACCCTGGCAACATCCTTGTAAATCTTTTCTGAACCCTTTCAAGTTTCACAACATCTTTCCGATAGGAAGGACATGCAGAATTGCACACAATATTCCAACGGTGGCCTAACCAATGTCCTGTACAGCCTCAACATGACCTCCCAACTCCTGTACTCAATACTCTGACCAATAAAAGCATACCAAACACCTTCTTCACTATCCTACCTACCTGCGACTCCACTTTCAAGGAGCTATGAACCTGCATTCCAAGGTCTCTTTGCTCAGCAACAGTCCCTAGGACCTTACCATTAAGTGTATAAGTCCTGCTAAGATTTGCTTTCCCAAAATGCAGCACCTCGCATTTATCTGAATTAAACTCCATCTGCCACTTCACAGCCCATTGGCCCATCTGGTCCAGATCCTGTTGTAATCTGAGGTAACCCTCTTCGCTGTCCACTAAACCTCCAATTTTGGTGTCATCTGCAAACTTACTAACTGTACCTCTTATGCTCACATCCAAATCATTTATGTAAATGACAAAAAGTAGAGGACCCAGCACCGATCCTTGTGGCACTCCACTGGTATGTCTAATGAACAGGCCCCAAAAACTTACTGTGGGAGAGATTTTCAGATTTTCGCAACTGAAACAGAGACCTAAAACGGCTGCACTGGTCACCTGATTACAAATTGAGGCAAACTATGAGAAACCCATGTGAAATAAGCCAAACTGTTTAAAAAAAAAAAAAAAAAAATTTTTATTTCAAGGCATTGAATCCCGCAAACAAGTTGGCACCAAGAAAATGTAATCTCCTGTTTTGATTACTGCTGTATTTTCACATATTGGGCGATGAAAGGTTGGTCTACTGGTTAGTTAGCTTGGAAAGACAGTGGAGACAGACCCGGGAATATACATGGAGCTGTATTTTAGCAGCCGCTTTTGATCAATAGGAGGAAGAGATGAATTTATAAGCAATAACTAGAAGAGTTGCTTACTTTGTTTCTCTCCATGTTTCTTTCCATCCTGGAAAGCAGCAGAAGTAAATTGAGGACTAACCATTTTCTGGAAACTCAACAATATCTATAAGCTTTGCCAATGCAGAATATCCAAGTCAAACACTTAAACATTTGTAGCCCCAAGTTAAAAATCATACACCTCAATAAATCCCTGAGGACTTTTAAACTGGTAATCTTTATTCTCCCTGTCCGTATCAGATAGTTTCCCTTTTAAACCTGTTACTAGTGTTTATGTCTTTCCATTTTGATGTCATGTTTTTGTGTTTTCAAGTAAGACTTTTCTTTCTTTTCACTCAGGAAATCTTTGTAATTGGCTTCTTTATTTAGATCATGCTAATTGCATCTTTAATTAACAAGTGATAGCTGCATGTTAAAGAGAAAAATATATTTGTTTTATCTATAGATCCACAATGATTTCCCTGGAGATCAAAGTAGATGTGACAAATGTGACATTTAAACCCCAAGTAGGGGGCTGTTAGAGAGAGGACATTAGGACAGAGAAATGGATGGGGCCATGTCTGGAAACTTTGATTCCCCTCCCCCCGCCCTCAATACCCCAGCCTCCTCTATTAGCGAGTTAATCATCATTCTGTGAGGAATGTTATTTCCCATTTTTGTTCTGTGTGTGATATCCGCATTGAATTTCATTTGCTGGAATTCTGTGACTGCCCCTTTTTTGGGGTGGGGTGGGCAGTGGTAATGTTCCTACCTTTTGGGTTCATGTCCCATTTGCTCCAGGTGTGTCATAACATGTCTGAAAAGATTGATTAGAAGTAAGTATTTTTCTTGATTTAATTGTACCTGTTCTCCATTGCAAATCAATTGTGCATGCATTCAGTTGTGAATACAGGTCCATTTCATGAATTAATTAACTGTAGTCAAACAAGAACTTAACTGGGGCGGCATGCCAGGGTCAGTAATTAGCACTGCTGTCTTACAGTACCAGGGACCCAGGTTCGATTCCAACCTCAAGTGGAGTTTGTGTGGAGTTTGCATGTTCTCCCCGTGTCTGCGTGGATTTCCTCTGGGTGCTCTGGTTTCCTCCCACAGTCCAAAGATGTGCAGGTTGGGTGGATTGGCAATACTAAATTGTCCGTAGTGTCCAGGAGTATGCAGACTAGGTGGGTTAGACATGATACACCCACCTGTTGCAGTAGGGGCCTGGGAGGGATGTTTGTCAGAGGGTCAGTGTGGACTGGATGGGCTGAATAGCTTCCTTCTGCACACTCAGGATTCCATGATGTATAGTACTGGACATACCTCCCCAGTGAAAATGAATACCTACTGTTCCCTCTGTCTTAACTAATTGATCTGGATTAGTGGTGCTGGAAGAGCACAGCAGTTCAGGCAGCATCCAAGGAGCAGCGAAATAGACGTTTCGGGCAAAAGCCCTTCATCAGGAATCCTGGTTTCCAGCATCTGCAGTCTTTGTTTTTACCTCCTTGACTAATTGAGTGTCTACCTTAATGTTTTAACAAACATTCATGTGCAGAGAATTCTTTTCACATGGAACTTTAGTAATAGTTTTTGAAGAACTGCTGTAATTCTCAGGGCAGAAGGTGGCTTGACAACTCTGGTTAGTACCGTTGCCTCACAGCACAAGGGACCCAGGTTTGATTCCAGCGTCGAGTGACTGTCTGTATGGAGTTAGCGTGTTCTCTCTGGGGATTTCACTGGGTGTTCCGGTTTTCTCCCACTGTCCAAAGATTTGCAGGTTGGTGCATTAGCCATGGTAAATGCAGAGTTATAGGGATGGAGGGGGTGGGGAGTTGCTGGGTTTGTTCTTTGGAGAGTTGTGTGCATCTGAATGGCCTCTTTACACACTGTAAGGATTCTTCGATTCAATTACTTAGGTCCTGGTTGTCTTCAGCTGCTTTATCAGTGATGTCTCTTCCATCATTTGGGTCAAACATGAAGTAGTTTGTACCCATGTGCAGCAAAGCCTGAGCTGATAAATTGCAAGTAATATTTGCATCAGCTGTCTCCAACAAGAGAGCCTAACCACTTCCCAATGACATGCAATCACATTACAATTCTCAACGTGATGGGGTCAGCATTGAGGAAGAACTCAGCTGTAACAGATTCATGAAAGTTGTGGCTGCTAGAGCACCTGGGAGGCTGCGTATTCTGTAGCTAATTGTTCACCTTCACCCTTCAACAGGTCCTATCATACCAAGTCAACATTGTGGTGGAATACTGTCCACTTTCTTGAATGAATGTAGCTCCAGCAACATACACACAATTTGATATAATCCATTTGAACAGCTTCCCACTTTAAACATCTCCCCTTCTTGCCTATGTAGTGGCAGTTCTATGGTTTCATTGCAGCTGGATGGCCCAAATTTTATTTTCTGTGGGCTGTGGCAAGTTGCCATGGCTTCTTTGGAAGTCCAGCTTAAACCTGAAACCATCACCACTTAAAAGCAGAGAACTATCAGGAGCATGGAAATGGCACAGTCAACAAGAGGCACCTCAGTATGACTTGGAGATATGTCTGCGGTCACTCACGGCTGGCTCAGATCCTAGAACTCCATTCCTAACCTCTGAGACCTTCAATGTATGGGTTGATACACCTCAAGAACAATTTCCCCTCCAAGTCCCTCACACACCATCCTGTTTTGGAAGTATATCATTATCCCTTCATTGTTACTGGGTCAAAGTCCTGGAACTTCCTGCCTAACAGTGAGGGACCTCCAAGGATTGCAGCAGTTCAAGAGGGCAGCTCACCGCCACTTTCTCAAAGTCAGTTAGGGTTGGGCAGTGAATGCTAACTTCAAGTGATATGTGTCCTATGAACATGCCATCTTATCAGTTGGGTACAGGAGTAAACAATTTAACACTCAAACCTGCCATGTCCTGTAGCAAGTTCATGGCTGATCTGATGTATAATTTCCAATCCTGCCCACCACTTTCAACTCTTGCTTACTAAGAAACTATCCCATTCTGTCTTAAAAATATTCAAACTCCCTGCTTCCTCAGAAGCAGGGTCTTTGAGGAAAAGAGGTCCAAAGACTTCCCATCCTCTGAAAGAAAACCATGCCTCATCGGACTAAAATTGGCTATCCCAAATATTTAAACAGTGACCCCTACTTGTAGATTCACTCCCAAGAGGAAACATCCTCTCCATTATTACCATTTCAAGATGACTTGTGTTTCAATCAAATCTTCTAAATTCCTATCACAACTTATTACATTCTACAGCTTTCCTAATTACTTGAACCTGCACATTAACCTTTTTCTCTTGTTTTTGTTTCATGCACAAGGTCACCTAGCTCCTGCTGCACCTTGGAGCTTTGTAATCTCTTACCATTTATGGAATACACTTCTTCCTGCCAAAATGGACAGTTTCACATCTTGCCAATTTATAATCCACTTGCCAGATCTTTGTCCATTCATCTACATATTTTTTTTTGTAACCTCCTATGTTCACTTCAAAACTTACTTTTCTATCTATCTTTGTCATCAGCAAATGTCATGATTTGGAGATGACGGTTTTGAACTAGGGTGTACAAATTTAAAAATCACATAACACCAGGTCGTAGTCCAACAGGTTTAATTGGAAGCACTATCTTTCGAAGCACTGGTCCTTCACAACTGCCTGATGAAGGAGCAGCGCTTTGAAAGCTGGTGCTTCCAATTAAACCTGTTGGACTATAACCTGATGTTGTGATTTCTTTAAAATCAGCAAATGTAGCTTTGGTCCCTTCACTCAAGTCACTGAGAAATTGTACATACGTGAGGTGCCAGCACTGATCTCTTTCCAACCAGAGAAAATTATAAATTTATACTTACTGTGTTTCTTGGTAGCTAGCCAATCTTCTCTCCATGTCAGCATGTTACTCCCTACATCATGAGCCTTTATTTTCCACATTATCCCTTTGTGACATCTTCTGAGATGCCTTATAGAAATCTAAATATGCACATTTACCAGCTCACCTATATCTGTAGCTCATTATTACTTAATTGAATTCAAATAAATTAGTTAAACATGATTTAATTTTCACAAAGCCATGTTGACCCTGCCTGATCACTTTGAAACTTCTGTAAGTGTAAAACTATAACTCTAAAACTACCTTAACTTCTTCCCTATGACAGATGTAAAGCTGACTGGACGATAGTTTCCTTCTCTGTGTCTCCTGTTTTGGATTAAGAGTCACATTTGCTATCTTCCAATTTAATGGATTATTGAACTATCTTCCGTGAGTCTAGGTAATATTTGACAACTAGAACCAATGCATCTCACTTATCTCACTAGCCATGTCTTTTAAAACCCGAGGAGGAAGACTATCAAGACCTGCTTCAGCAGTTTGCTGAGTACCACTTCACTGGTCATTTGTAATTGTCCTGCCTTCATCTCTCCCTTCCACTTCCTGATTAACAGCTATTTCTGGGATATTGCTTGCATCTTCAATAGTGAAGACTGGTGCAAAGTACCTGTACAATTTGCATACAATCCTTTAATTTTCCATTATTAGCTCCCCAGACTCATTTTCTACAGGACCAACAATCACGATGTTAACTTGTTTCTTTTTATAGAAATTCTTTGTACCTGCTTTTTTATTGCTAGATAGCTATCACTCTCTCATACTCTGAAATTTTTCCTCTTTACTAATTTCTTCGTCATTCTTTGCTGTTCTTTTATATTATGTCCAATCTTTTGATGAGCCACCTACCTTTGTGCAATGATATGTTTTTTCTTTTAAGTTTGATGGTATCTAACTACAGATGGTGGGTTCACCCTTGAAGTTTTTCTAATGAAAAGCACCTATGTAAACTTGTCATAGTATAACAGCACATTTATATGTCAGTGATTCAAATATAGTAGCTCCAATGTGGCACAGTGTGATTGCGGATTACATGGGCAATTTCTGAAATAAATGCACATGAATTTATAATGGGGGAAAATTGACAGTAAGATTCGCATTTATAATGATTAGAGATTTAACTGCTAAGGATCTCATTTTAATGCAGATAAATTGTATATAGGTTTGCTTGAATGCTTGACTTCCTTTATAAATAAAATAAACCAAAAACTATTTCAATTGCAGAAAAGGGTTGTAGGGCTTAACCAGTATGTATGGAGCACATATTCATTAAAACAATAAGCACATCACGTGGAACTGCCTGCTTTAATTTGTTCTAAACTGTTGAGGCTGCTAATGATTTGGTCCTGGTGATTATATTTCCAAATCTTTTCCTTGTCCATTTTAAGTTAGTAAAGGAACAATTTGATTAAGTTTATTTGATGCTCCAGGTTGAAGTTGTTAAAAATCTAAGAAATTATAGCATAAACCCTTTTTCAGAGATTAAGCAGGTGGAACCAATAAAACTGCTTATGACAACCATACCTACTATTCAATTGCCTTATAAAGGCAAATCTTGCAAATTTAGGATGACATGTTACCGCCACTCAAGTCACTTCCTTCCTGTTAATGCAATCTTTGACATACTCTGCATATGTTCTCTTCTGACAGAAGAAAGTGAGGACTCTTTAAGACAGCCACAGAGGTTAAAAGAAACCACTCTACTTCGCTAAGGTAACAGTGAGAGTCGGACCGTGTGTCTTGCCATAAGAAATTTGCTTTTCTGTGCAAGAGAGTCGGAGTTGAGCTTTCACTTGCTGGAATTAAGCAGTCAATTTGATTTGAACATTTCAATGCCGTAAGCATGTGATTATATATTGAAACGCAGGAAGCGTGTGGTGGGACTGTGGCAGTCAGGCTGTGCAAATGTAGTTGGCCGACTTAACAACTGTCACTTTGAAATTCTTGAAAGGAGATCATTGAAAGTTGTAGAATGCAGTATTTGTTAACTAGTTTGCTCTTTCTGCGGTACAAATTTGGCATGTTCTGGCCCCATTATGCACCTTTGTTAATATTTAGCAAAGTTACTTAGCATAGTATTGGATTACAGAATGCAACGTGCAATTAATGCAGAGTTACGTTCTGTTAATGCGCCTTCTTTTGCTTTTGAGTCTTTTATTAGATTTTAAAATAGTACTTTCTGATTGAAATAGTGTTATTTGAAAGTCAGTTTTGCTCGCGTCTGTTTTAGGCCCAGGGTTTCTAAATCACTGGGAATCCGCCAACTTATTTATTAGTGAAAATCAAAATTGTTACACGGAATCTGCCAGTAGCTGAAAGCTCATTTTGATGATTTTTAGAATTGTATTTGAAAGGTTCTAGAAAGGGAAGTCTACATGCAATTTTTTTTACGTTCTAAGATCTTTAAAATGCTGCAGAACCATTGTGATGCAATTCAAAATTTATCTTTGAATTCTGTCATTAAGCTAAGGGTGGTTATTGGACCCCAGTGGGTTTTCTAAGATTTACTGGGATACAACTATTCCAACCCAGCCAATAATCAATTTTTAACCCAATTGGGAATTCAGGTTTTAGCAATGAAATCACAGAAACAATCAAAGCTACAGATTGCACAGACAAGCTAAGCAAGGTACTTTATTAAATATCTCCTGTGTTTTGTTTTGTGATAGTGTAGCATCATCATGAACTGATTCAGCAAGCAGAAGTAATGCTATTCTAGGGGAAGTTGGGAAACCAAATATGAAGGAACTAAAAGTTACATGTTGCAAAATGTATGGCATACTATTTGAAGTTTGCTTCTGAGGAAAATCTTGTAGATACATTATGAAAATATGGTCTGCCAGCTTCTCCCCTATTACTGTTGACAAATGTATAGAATGAGATAAAGGCAGAAACTACCAGGGAATACTCAGCAGTCCGGCACTGACTGTGGATTTCAGATCTCCAGGATTTTGTTAAGGTGAGTAGCTACTGAGAATTGTAAATGGTGTTGTTAGCAATTAGATGTTTAGGTAGAGGACAGTGAATTGAAAATAATATATGTAAATGTACAGATCCTGTTGGAAGTACAAGTTGGTTTAGGTAGCAACGTAGATAATGTAGTAAAGACAGCATTGCATGAGTTTTTTTACCTTTCTCTGAAATCGTCTGAAGTGAATAGTCATTTCTAATTCTGTGGCTGCAATATAGTCAGGCGGGAATTGGGTGGGAATCGCTCATAAGCTTTGAAGGCCTTAATTAGCAGCCAGTGAGAAATGTATTTGAATGGCATAGATGGCTGATCCTCTGATATTTCCAACTTGGGATTTCCCCACAGCCTTATTATTGAAATTTGATATCAGAAATACGGGTCGAAACTCAAGTCCAACATTTCTTTGTCACTTGCTTCATAAATTGTGCCACTGTGTTGTTTTCACTGTTATTATTTGTGTTTCTGTAGTGCTTCTTGTAGCCTCCAAGTACTTTGAGCTGAGGAAGACAACATAGTGAATTACTGAGCAGTGAGGGAAAGGGGAAAACTGAATGTGGTTGGGGCGGTCGATCAATGAGTACGGTTTTCTGGTTGTTTAAAGCCTGGAGGTTTCAAAAAAAAAATTGCTGAGGGTGATTGTTGATAAACAGAAGCCAGTGTTCTCCAATTCTAAATGGCAGGAGAGGATACTGGAACAGCGTGGGGTGTGGCAATGGAGGAAGAGCAAGAACTTCAACATCGACAGTACTGGATCAGAAAGGTAGTGGAACATGGGTCCAGTAGGTATTATAGTGTGCTGGATTTGGTGTGGTCTTGATGGTGTGTGTGTGTGTGTGTGGAAGCCAGATTAAAAGTTCCTATATGAAGGGAGAGCACTGGATAAGGTGGGAGCTAACTTTTAAATCCAAGATGCATTTCAGAGGATATATAAGACAAGAAAAGCTTAATCAGTTGGTCCTTTTGAGAAACAAGAGGATTGAAGGTGGGATTCTTGAAGTGGGTGGCTGAAGGTGGTCTTAAAGACATGGAGACTGTTAATATGTCTGCACCCTTCAAAACCAAGTCCACCCATCTAAGGCTGAGGAAATAGCATGTCTGTGATAAGACAGTGTCAAGTGGGAGGCCTCATTCATGAGGCTGATGTTTAAAGGGCTCAAGGGAGGAAGTAGGGTAGATACAGGAGAAATATTGGTGAAGGTTCCATTGAGTAGATAACATGAAGTTGTAGGGAAAGTTGAGAAAGCCAGACGAACGAGCAGCAGATATTTGAATGTCCGGTTTTTGATATGAAGTTCAACGCTCTTGCATATAGAGGGTGTGGTGAGAAGGGGAATGAGTGGGAGAGCTGAGGCAGGGGTCTAGTGAAGATGAGTTTGTGGTTATTTCTATTGCCCACAATATTTAGGTATAGGAAATTGTTTCAACTAAAGGTAAAAAAGAGGGACTTACTTCAAAGTGCATCTGCCAGATGCTTTTGAAAATAGCATAATCTTGTAACTTGCACAGCAATAATTCATTTTTTAACATTTAACTGCAATAAAACTTCCTCGCCTTTTTTTTTGCTACTTTCCAATTTGGCATAACAAGTGGGAGTGAAATCTACTTGAAGTCCACGTCCTGTTTGTCAATATGAGTAGGTCTGAACTGTTTCTAAATTAGCCAGAATTGCCCCCAGCATGATGTTTCACCCAAAACTGGCTTGATTTCCCATCATTTCCATTGATTCAAATTAAGTGTAAATGTAGCGTACAACTGGTATGTATGTGCAGATGCAAATTTGGAATTTAAAAGCAGAGTCATTTCTGTTCAACTTTCATACTTCGAAAACAGAAACAGTGGTTGGGTTAAGGTGTGGGAGAATGACTGACTACAGAAGATATTTGAACAGTAGGTGAAGCAGTGATTTTTCTTTCCCTTTTTTTTGTCTGTCTCTCTCTCTCTCTCTCTCTCTTTCTCTATCGCTCGCTCTCCCTTAAACAAAGGAGAGTTGTTTCGATTAGACAAAAAAAACTTTGCATTGTTGAATATTCATTTTTTGTTTAACACAGATTCAGCTAATATAGTTTGCTATTTGTTACCAAATCCATTTTTGTACATGTGATCAGCTTCCTTCTATGTGGTTTGCTTTCAAATACGGTGAAGGCTTGTAAACTTTTAGCTTCCTCCATACCCTGCAAAATTTTACTTCCCATAAACTGAGAACCATTTTGTAATTTCTACAATGCATGACTGTGAATTGGTGTGATTAAAAGCTCAGCCATTCTATCTTGCTTTCTTAGGTTATCATATACTCAATATCACAAAATGAATCTTAACAGACAAAATGGAACCTGTGCATTAGTCACTTCCTGTTCCTGCTTTGCTCTTAAGTGCTGACATGAGGGAAACATCTTTTAACAACTCGTCAATTGAAATATAATCCAATAAATTATTTATAGTTCAATTTCAGACCAGTCTTTGGACCTGTTTAACAGCATGTATTGTATTTGGAAAAATTAATTTCAACAAGTGCTTTCCACCTTGTTGGAAATGCCTAAATCTGGAAATAACAAAACAAAACATCTTCCAAATAAGTATTGAACACTGAGTTTAGTTTCTGTATTGATACTAAATCTTTATTTTAAACTCTCACTTGGGGCACGAGTAGGATAAGAATTGTCGGTTTGGGCTGACATTCAATGGTGAGAATAGCAATTTATCTAGTCCGTAACCCCTCAGGAAACTCCAAGGCCATACACTAAGATATATAATTTAAAATGCAGTGTTTGAATAATGCCTGAGACACCCTCGATCTCTAAGTGCTTTTCTGTGAGATATATTTTTATTGGAAAAAGTTTAATTTTTTACAAAAAATTATAAAAATACAAAGTTACAGGAAAATAGAAATAATACATTATTATATTACAATAATATTAACAATAAACTACCTACTACTCTACAGGATACAATTGTCTCATACTTAGTTAACTCAAGTTAAATTAAAATGAAATGAAATGAAATGAAATTACAAACAAATTAAACTAAATTACATTACTCCAGTCGCCACACCTCCACTGAAGCTCCCGTCCATGCGAGCAACAGTAATTATACCTGTATTTAGTAGGCACCCCCCCCCCCCCCCCCCCCCCAACTGATCTCTAAGTGCTTCACATAAATTGGATTACTTTCTGAAGTATAGTCCCTATCCTGACCTAGGAATTAGGTGTCAATCAGCATTGCCATTGACTTCTGGAGCAGTTTCAGTGTCAATCTGCGCCATCATTGCTACTTCCTTAATCTAGACCACACAATCTGTGTGTGGCCCAGGTTTCTCTCACTTTCTGTCATTTGGGAATTTTGTGCTATTGGGTTTCCATACAATTATTTCCTTTCTGCTGAGAGTACACACAGAATTATCCAGTTGCTTAAATCTGTTGCTGTGTTCTGTACTTTGCCCTGACTAAATATAATTCCCTTGGGTATGCTACCACTTTAAAAATACATCTTCAGGATATGCACATGACTGGCAATGCCCAAGTTCCTGAACATGGCTGCTTGTTGAACCAATTAGTGGTCATGATTGTTGGCACAGAATCAATGGGCCGAAGGGCCTTTTCCCCACTCTTTAATTGTTAGGATTTCACAAAGCAGTTAAGAGCCAACCAGATTACTGAGAGTCTGGAGTTACATAAAGGCCAACTGGGTAAGGACTGTAAACTTTTATCCTGCAAAGAGGTTAGAGAATGAGATGTGTTTTCTACAGTAGTTGTTATGACCACCATTCCTGAGAGCAGCTTTCTGTTACAAATTTTATTAATTGGATTTAAATTCCACCAGCCATTATGGCTGCAGTGAAATAAGTACAATGCCTTTCTTCTCACTGTGTAAATTTCTCACTGTCTTCAACACAGCTGCTGTCTCTAAGCAGTTTACCTGTTCAAATTAAATGGGCCTGCTAATATCATACTGGCTTGTAGTCTATCTTTTGTTTTCCTATTCAATCTTTTCTGGTATGATATTACATACCTCAGAAGCTGGTGGGACTTGAACCTGGGGCTCCCAGTCCAGGGCTAGCGACATAACCACTGTGCCACAAGAGGACCCCTGGACTGCAGCCTAACGTGTCCAGTAATTGATGCTGATCTGTTGTTCGTTGACCTAGTTAGAGTTTAAATATCTGAACCTCGTCATCTAATTATATTAGACTGCAGTGATTGAAGAACCTTCACCTTTATTAATAAGTTTGAAATATATGCAAAGACATCAGCTACACATTTGTTGATGGGCTGAAGCCTTATTCATGAGAGATGAGAACATAAATCAGGCTGACAGCATGGAGGGAACACTACATATTGAAGGTGGCACCTTTTGGATAAGGTATTAGACAAAGGACCTACCTGCCCTCTTGAGTGCATCCAAGAGTGCCTACTGCCATTATTTTGAAGTAAAGGGGAATTTACCTGAGCCAGCATTTTTTTCCCTTGCCCAGCACGACTAAGCAGAAACAGATAATCTGGCTTGTGGGTGCTTGCTGTGTATTATTGATTGCCGCAGTTCCAACATCCCATCACTACATTTGAGTACACCCCCAAGTATTCTGTCAGTTTTAAAGTGGCTTAGGGCTTCGTGAAGTTGTGAAAAGTGCTTTGCAAATACAAACCCTTTCTTTTTATTGGTTTCTTAACTTGACTTAAAAGCTTTTTTGCCTTTTGAAAGCCCCTAAATTGTTCAATAGTGCAATTTTGAGCTTTTAAAGTAAAAGAACACAAGGGACTTTTACACTTTCAATTTGAGTAATGCTTACAATTTCAACTAAGCTTTATGGTTGATAGGAATGAATAGTATTTTCTGTGTACTATACGGATCATTGCAACCAAGTCAATATTATCTGCCAGTACTATGGAACTTCAATAACTTTTATGAGTTATCATATTTGTCTACCCTTTAAAAGTATGTTATTTCATTCAAAAGATTGCTTTTTTTTTTGAAAACCTGACCAATGAATACATCCAATTTTATAGATGTGTGCTGCTCATTCAATACGTCTGGGTCTATATTCTGTACCGTGGAAACTGACAAATTATCTATTTAAATTTTAATATATTGCTTTGAGTCTAACAGTGAGCAGCTGGGAGAAATAACTTCTGGCATCAATCTTTATGCAATTTCTGAACTCTGGAACAAAGCACCGATATGCAGCCAATTCATCTTTGTAACACCACTCACAGCTGATCAGGATTGCACCAAAGTGTGAAGGAGATGATGATAATGAATTGGTTCCGATTAATGTTGGCATCAGCCTCGTTTATGGGTTTAGAAATAGGATTGATATGATTTGTAATGCCTCATTATTCATTATGTACTCAACATGTCATTGAAAATTAAAGATAGACCTCCTCAAATAGTTTAAGAATAGTTTTGTTCAATAGCTAAGTCATAAGGGTTTTCTAACTACAGACTAGGGAGAGGGGATTACATAAAGCATTTTAATACTAACAGACCACAGATGGGCATCATTGTCCCCTACATTTTGCGGGTTGGTCTTGTGAAAATAATGTTCAACTGTACAAAATACATGGCCACTAGAGGAGAGGAAAGAAAAAATTATTAATTACAGTCAGAAATGATGAGCGTACTTTGAAATACTCGGCAACTTAAAGGCGCACAGAGCTAGCCAGCTACTGTTAAAGCAGCAGCCGGAAATTTAAAAAGGCCACAGAAGCAATAGCCACGATTAAGCCTTCAGTAGAAGTCAGTACTGCTAGGAGTAGTGAACAATACTGAAAATGCTTATGAAGACCGTAGAGAATCTTAAAAGCCACAAGGGGATAAATCTGAATCATCAAACCCGGAATAAATCAAGATATCAGGCACCCAAAATAAGTTAAGTCCCTAAGAAGAAGGATGAAGAGTCTTGCGTTAAAGAAATACTAGACCGAGAAGCCAAAAGCAGGCTTAAATTACTATATGTTTTTCATATGACCACTACATTCCAGCAAATCATGTTCTCTCCATTGTACAATTGATCACCAAAGTGAAGTAATTGTCAAATGCTCTGATGTTCTCAAAAGATATCCATCTCTTCTCTTAACATCCTGTTGTTTTAAAATGTGGTGTGCAACAAGTCCTACAGAATAAGGAAAGGTCTTCACTTCTTTTTCCTTTTTGGATATTGTAAGTTTTTTTTTAATTGCAGGGTAATGGAAATGATTGGTAGTAAAGCTTTTTTATTAGGCTGGTTGGTTTTCTTTAACACCAACCAGCCTAATGGGAAAAGCTTTATATTACCAATCATTTCCATTACCCTGCAATTTTAAAAAAAATCTTACAATATCCAAAAAAGAAAAAGAAGTGAACACCTTTCCTTATTCTGTAGGACTTGTTGCACACCACGTTTTAAAACAAAAGGATGTTAAGAGAAGAGATGGATATCTTTTAAGAACATCTGTAAGAGCATTTGACAATTACGCTGTACTTCACTTTTGGGGATCAATCATACAATGGAAAGAACGTGATTTGCTGGAATAATGTAGTTGTCATATAAGTCTGTTAATAACTTTATCAAAAGTTTCTGTTTAATTTTCCCAGAACTAATTTGAGACAAAGTTGTTGGAATTTCTAATGTATTTTTTAAGATGTGCTACAATTAGGAAAGGATCTCATCGGAGAAAGAGCCATGGTAGAAGCAGAAATCCAAAAATGAAAGCCAGACTAGCTCAAAGATCATCAAGCTTTGTCAACTTCCTAAGGTACAAAAACAGAAAAGCCTTGTCTGAGTGACACTGTCTCCCTGCAGGTCAGTCTTAGTGGTAATGGCAGTGGCCAAGTAATTCTGAAATAAAAGCAAAATACTGCAGCTGCTGGAAATCTGAAGTAAAAACAGAAAGTGCTGGAGAAAGTCCAACAGGTCTGGCAGTATCTGTCGAGAGAGAGAGAGAGTTTCAGTCCACTGTTTGGGAAATGGTGGGTTTTTTACGCTGTTGACAAAGGGGAAGAAAGAGTGATTGGAACAGATTGTTCAGTCTCCTCCCACTTACATTAGTGATTTTTCTGATGCTTGAGTTTGATTCCATGATTTCCAGTTTTCTGACTCTAGCTGCCTCCTCTTCACTGTGGAATGTACAATCCCTCCACATGTGCATCCCCCATCAGGAGTCTTTGAAGCCTCTCCATTTCCTTCTTGGATAAAGTGGCCTGAACAGTCCCAGACCTTCACCTGGCTGAGCATGTTCTCATTCTGACTCATTTTCTCCAAATCAAAGGTGAGAGTCCAGTTGTGCCTGTCTCTTTTGTAGGATATGTGGAACATTCCTTGTTCCAGTCCTATTCAGGGCCCCCACCCACAACTCTTTCTCTGATATATTGATGGCATGATTAGTATTGCTTCCTGCTCTCACCCAGAATTAGAAAAATTAGTCAGTTTTACTTCCAATTTCCATCCTTCTCTCTCCAACACCAGGATCGTCTCTGACTCTTTCCCCTCATTGACTTCACTGCTAACACTTCTGACGATTACCCCATTACAAACCCATCAACTCCCACACTGCATTGCCTAACACCATACTTCCTGCAAGGATTCTATTCCGTTAATTGTTTCTCAGTCTCTGCTGCATCTGTTTTGGTGACGCCACCTTCCACTGGGGTGTGTCCGACATGCCTTTCTTTATCCTCCGCTTCGAGTTCACTCCCCCACATAGACAGTCAGTACCCTCAACCGTGACCAATACATTTCCTACATTTCTATCCTAACCCACTCCCTCCTCTCCATAACGAGTTTTTCCAGATCCTCATATTTTCCATCCACCAGTCTCCACTTTCAAAAGATCATCTTCTGT
This sequence comes from Chiloscyllium plagiosum, assembly GCF_037043375.1. Classification (NCBI taxonomy): domain Eukaryota; kingdom Metazoa; phylum Chordata; class Chondrichthyes; order Orectolobiformes; family Hemiscylliidae; genus Chiloscyllium; species Chiloscyllium plagiosum. The sequence goes on from NW_028270150.1 coordinate 89,801,945, forward strand.
CATATCTAACATCTCCAGTAGAGTGCCACCAGCAAATGCCATGGTTGAATGGCGGAGCAGACTTGATGGACTGAATGGCCTAACTCTGGTCCTATGGTTTTATGGTCTTTATACATCTTCTCTTCCCCTACCCTGTCAGCATTCTGTCCCTCAGTGACAACCGAGTCAACTTCTCCAGCACACCTAATGCATTCATGGCATCTTCCCACGCAGTCACAGAAGGTGTAGCACTTGCCTATTCACCACCTCACTGCCCAAGTCCCATACACACCTTACAGATGAAGCTGTATTACTTGTATTTTGATCCAGTCGAGGCTCTATTTACCAGCGGCACTTCTGGTGCTTGCCCAGTTGATGCCAGGATCATCATCCCTTTTTCATTCCTTTGAGACTTGTTCGTAGTTTGATGCAACTGAGTAGCTTGCTGGACCATTTCAGAGGGTAGTTGCAAGTCAACCACATTGCTGTGGGTCTAGAGTCACATGTAGGCCAGATGAGGTAAGGACAGCAGATGCCTTTCTTTAAAGGGCATCAGTGAACCAGACAGGTTTTTATGACAGTCAACAATAGTTCCAGGACATCTTTTAATTTCAGAATTTTATTTTTGATGTCAAACTTCATTCATGTGTTGGGATTCGAACCTGGGTCTCCAAGGCATTACCAGGATTTCTGAATTATAAGTCCAGCGACAATACCACAACACCATCGCTAAGAATCATCAGCATACTCAGTATGTTGTGCTTGAGTTATGCAATGAAAAATTAAAGTAATTCTTCCAAGGAAAGCTTTCTAAGTTTGAACTTTGTTGCTCTATGAAGCAGAAACAAAGTTTCTTCAATGTTGGACACCATTCCAAATATGATACGTATTCCTGTAGACTTCAAATTCTGAGCACACTTCAAAATCCCTCACAACCTTCGGTTTGTCTGAGCTGAATCGTAAAACAGCCGCTGGTCTCTTTCAATTTGACTCATGGACTGAGGACATTGTTAAAATAGGATGCAAAGTAGAAAATGCAGGCTTTTGTGAAACTCGTCTGCATTTGATAGGGTTTGCAATTTTCCGAGTCTCTGTCTTCGCACTGAACCAAAAACTGAGGTGTTAACTCCCATCTATCAGTGTGATGTAAATTCTAAGTAAGCCCTGTGCTAAAATAACTGGTTTCCACATTGGAGATTACAACTGCAATTACAGCAGCTTTGAAGCTAAATGCTTAATGATTTAATGCTGCTGCCTCTAATCAAGTGAAAGATGCAATCCCTTGTTCCTCATCTCCAAAGCCCTGGAAGCTAAGCCTTTGACAACTCGGCAGTAATTTCATTAATATTGTGCCATTCCATTACTTTTTCTTTACAGCTGTTTTGGGGCATGCAGTTTCAGTTACTTCTGAGTAAATTAAATGTGTTTCCACAGTAACATATACAACATAGCACTGGGATCTTTTCATCCCTTAAGTGTTTTGCTTGAACTCCAATAAACCGATTTTTACAAAAAATATGGTTAATTATTTCTTACTCAATTAGTGGTTACATTTTAAGAATTTTATTATTTGCATATTCCACAACTCCTGAAATAGGGTGTTGGTTTCACTGCAGTTTCATCGTCTTGTCTTTGAATTCATTCATGTTGTTTTGGTGGCAGTGATTAGGCCAGCATTTATTGACTGTCCTGAGCAGCCTTTGAGAAAATGGTGATGGACTGCTTTCTTGAACCTTTCTGATCTTGTAGGGAAGGTGTTATTTACGCAGCTGTTGGGGAAGAGCAACCAGGACTTTGACCCTGCAAGTATGAAGGAATGACAATATGTTTCCAACTTGGGATGGTGTGTGCCTTGATATGGACCATGCAGGTGGTGGTGTTCTACAAGACATTGCCCTTGTCCTTCTAGTTGGTAGCGTTTGTAGATTTGGAAGGTGCTGCAAATCATATTGAAGGTAGATACACATTGCAACTAGAGCAGTGAAGGGTTTAGATCTTTAGACTAAGGGTGGTATTGTCAATGAAATGGACTGCTTTGCCCCAGACAGTGGTGAGAGGTCTTGAGTGCACCCACTGGACAATTTGGAGGTTGTCCCATTTATAATTCTGTTTGTGGGTGGTGGAAAGTCTTGGGGAAAGTCTTGCTGCAGAATACCCGTCCTCTTACCTGTTCTGGTAGCCCTGGCACGTAGCTGGCTGGTCCAGTTCATTTTCTGATTGGTAATGCCCTTGAATGGCAAAGGGAGATGACCTGTTTCTCTATTCTTTAAAGAAACACTGGCTGGTGCTTGTGGCATTAATGTTATGTTTAAACCCATATATAGATGTTGGCTCGATATTTTTGCACATGGGTATGAATTTCTTCATCACCTGAGAAGTTTTAACACTTCGCAATCATTGGCAAGCATCTCTACTTCTGACCAAGGTTATTGAACCAGGTGCAGTGAATGTGTTTAGGCTACAGTGTTGCTCTGAGGAGTTCCTGCCGTAAGGTTGTAGGACTGTGATGGCTTCTCTTGTCCCTGATCATTATCAACTTGAATTTTACTAAAGTTCCTTGGCACCACAGTTGATCACGAGCTGCCATTAAGTCCAGGCGAGTCGAGTGTCTGTAATGTTCAAACAAACACAGTTGATTCAGGACAAAAGATATTTACTTCAGCCAATGTAAGAGTGTCAGTCATACAGCAGAGAAACAGACCTTTTAGTCCAACTCATCCATGCTGACCAGACATCCCAATCTGACCTCGTCCCATTTGCCACGCCAATATCCCTCTTAAACCCTTACTATTCATGTACCCATCCAGATGCCTTTTAAATGTTATAATTATACCAACCTCCCCCATTTCCTGTGGCAGTTTGTACCATGAATTCACCACCCTCTGTATGGAAAAGTTTACTCCTCTGGACCTTTTTAAATCTTTCCACACTCACCTTTTAAACTTATGCCCTCTGGTTTTGGACTTCCCCAACTGAAGAAAAAGCCTTGGCTATTCATCTTACCAATGCTCCTCATGATTTTATAAACCTGTATAAGTTCACTCCTCAGCCTTCCGACACTCCAGGAAAAGAATCCCCAGCCTATTCAGCCTCTCTCTCGAACTCAAATCCTGAAATCTCAGCAACATCTTTGGAAATCTTTTCTCTGCAGTCTCAAAATGAACAATATCCTTCCAATAGGGCAACCAGAATTGTACACAGTATTCTATAAGTGGCCTCACCAATGTCCTATGCAGTCATATCATGTTCTAATGAATAAAGGCATGTGTGCCAAACGCAACCTTCACCACCCTGTCTACCTATGATACCACTTTCAAGGAACTATGAACCTGCACCCCTTGGTCTCTTTGTTCGAAAACACTTTCCTTAACCCTGCTATTAACTGTGCAAGACCTGCCCAATTTGCCTTCCCAAAATGATTACCTCACATCTATCTAAATTAAACTCTATCTGCCACTCCTCAGCTTATCAGCCCATTTGATCAAGGACCCATTGTAGTCTGAGGTAATCTTCTTCACTGACCACTACATCACCTATTTTGGTGTTATCTGCAACCTTACTAACCATACCTCCTGTATTCACATCCAAATCATTTATGTAAATGATGAAAAGCAATGGTTATAATGACGCCTCAGGAGAGCCTTGTTACTATGGATAAATGTGTCATTATTAACTAATGACGTGTCTCCCTCATGTGCATGATATGCTTAATGAAAAAAAAACTCCTTATTTGGAGAGATTATCTCAGAATGGTTTCAGTGGGAGAGAGATTCGGAAGCAGTGAGGTGTAAAGAGGTCTGATGGATGCCAAGTATGTTTAATGAGTATGTCTTAAAGGGGCACGTCTTTGAGTTCTTCCTGTGTTGCTGTTTCAGATTAGAAAGATTCAGATAGCTGCACAGTGCTTTGTTTAAATTCTCTTAAAGTTGTGTTTTTCTTCACTATCGGAAGGTGAGCATTAATGGCAGGGCTGGTCTCAGTATTCATTTGTTGCCTGCTGTGGTGTGGAGTGAAGGATCTGTCTGTGCTGTGGTGAATTTCCTACCCCAGGGCAGAGAAGGAATCATGATATATTTCCAAGTCCAAATAGTGTGTGACCTGGTAAGGGAATTTTCCATGCAGTAGCATTCCTGACAGCCTGCTACTCTTGTCCTGATCAGTGATTGAGATGCTCCCAAGTAAGACTGGGTGAATGTCTGCAGTGAATTGTGTAGTTGGTACACACTGCTGCAACTATACATCAGTGATGGGAAGGGAGTGAATGTTGAAGGCCATTGATGGGGTGCCAATTAAACAGGCTACTTTGTGCTGGAAGATGCCAAGTTTCTTAAGCACTAGAGCTATGTTTTATCCACAACACTCCAGACCTGTAAGTGACAGAAAGGCTTTAGGGAATCAGGAACTTATCCAGTCACAGAATTCTTAGTCTCTTGATCAGTGTCTGGTCCAGTTATGTGTCCGGCCATATGTGGTCCCCAAGACGTTGGCGGCCATGCATTTACATGTGAATGTCATGGGGAGGTGGTTCAATTCTCTGTTGTTGGAACAGTCTTTGCCTGGCGTCTGTGTGGCACCAATGTTACTTGGCACATATCCTTTTTACCTCTCAATGCATACAGGAATGTTTTCGCATCTGAAGATGTAGAAATGGGACTGAATACTGCAGAATCAGCAGGCATCCCTACTTCTGGCCTAATTGTGGAGGGAAGGTCATTGACGTAGCTATGTTAGTTAGCCTCACACTTCCCTGAGGAATTCCTGTAGAGTTTCTCCTGGATTCCCATTGACTTCAGGTTTACTCAGGTCTCTTGATGGCATGCTCTGTCAAACAGTCTTGATATCAAAGGCAATCCCCCTCACCTCACCTCTGAATTTAAAAAAAAGCAATTGACTGGATAGGATTTGTCATGCTCTCACAGGCACGATATAATCTTAATATTGCTGAACAGATGCCAACGTTATCGCTGCACTGAAACAACTTGGCTAGGTATGTAACTGAGTCAGAAGCTGTAGTGTTGGTCCTCATAATCTGTGCTCTATCCAGTGTGCACAGCCATTTCTTGATATCCGGAGTGAATGGAATTGGCTAAAGGCTGGTATCTATGTCGCTGGGAATTTCTCACTATGTCTAAATTGAGTCATCCACTGAGCTGTTCTGGCTGAAAATGGTTTCACCTTTGAATTTGGCACTCCCCATCACTGAGGTATTTCTTTTACTCTTGAGTCTCCTATTTACCTAAGCTGTATTGTGACTAAAACTGGCAAGGCTTTGATCTGATTTCGTGGCTTTGGAAACAATTTAGCTGTTTCTAAAGCATGCACCCTCGGTCGTTTCAACACATTGTTTTACAGCATTGGTACATTATCTTTAGGCGTACCTGCTGCTGATCCTGGCCTGCTCTTCTGTGCTCCACGTTGAACCGGGGTTGGCCCCCTGGTTTGATGGTGATCATAGAATGAGGGCTTTGCCAGGCCGGATTGTGGTGGAATACAATTCTACTTCTGATGACCCATAGGGCTCTCGTCAATACCCAGTTTTGAGCTGCTTGGTCTTTTCTAAATCTATCGCATTTAAGACAGTGGTAGTATCACACAACCCACTGTTTGTTCCTTCAGTGTGACTATAGGAACTGCTCTCCATAAAGACTGTACGGTTATCACTGCTACCAACCCAGTCATCACAAGTTTCATGAATGACTGATAGTTAGATCAGATATTCAGTTCCATTCAGGGTTTTCCGTCATGTTGCTTCTGTCACTACCTACTATAAGCTTGGTGTCCCTTTGTGACATTTACTGCTTAGATTGATACTCTCTGTTTTTCTTTCCTTGCAATGCTGTTTCTACCACAACTGTGGGTCTGTAGGTCAAACCAAGGAGGGGGAAAGCAGATTGATTTTCAAAAAGGCATGAGGTAACTCAATGAGTTTTGACAATAATCCAGTGACTGTTACTAAGTAGCTTTTCTTTCTTATTCCAGGTTTATTTATTGAACTTAATTTAAATTTCCCAGGTGCTGTGGTAGGATTTGAACTTACACCTTTGGATTAGCAATCCAAAGACCAAGACAAAAGATTCAGTAATGTAACTGTTGTTTTTGTACGCGAGCGTGCACGCGCACACCCCTACAAATTTAAGCTGAAGAAAGGGATCAGCAAGATGGATATTAAAGAAGCATGTTCATTAGAGTAATTTGGATAAATTGCTCCAGTAGTAAAATGTATTAATAGGAAGACTAACAAGAACCTAAACATCTTGAAAAAAGAACACTAAGCTCATTTGTCTTTGTGTGTTTCTATGTTTTATTTAAGGCTGTCAGGTTAGCTCATTCGGTGCCTCTTATCGTTCTTTTCGTGGGATTGTTTGCCCATCCTGAATTGAACAAGTTCTCTGTCAACTTCAGCTCCCAATGCTGCCTGGCTCGCTGTGCTCTTCCACCTCCCGCTGGTCTGCCTTGGATTCCAGCATCTGCAGTTTTATGTCTCCTAACCAAGTTTGTACCACTCAGAAGTCTCTTCAAAGGAAGCCCACTTTGAAGAAGTTCTCTACCAGTCCTGAAGAAGGGTTACACCCACAGAGGTCGACTTCTCTACCTCCCAATGCTGCCTGGCCTGCTGTGTTCTTCCAACCTCCTGCCTGTTTTCCTTCGATTCCAGTATCTGCAGTTTTTTTTTGTCTCTATCCTGAATTGAATGACTTACTAGGTCAGTTCAGATGGCAGTTAAGAGTCAACCACATTTCTGAGAGTCCAGAATCAAGTTTAGGCCAGATCGGATAAGGACAGCAGATTTTCTTTCCTTGTCATGTCTCTATATCAGAGGTCATGACATCGAGTTCCTCTCTGGGATGTCAGCACATAATCTAGGTTGGCATTTTTAGTTCCACTGAGTGTGGCAGTTTTTGAGATGTAGTCTTGGAGGTGCAGAGCCAATAACTCTGCTGCCTGGTCAAGTGGATGTGAAAGAAGGAGGAACTGCAGTATCCAGGTCAATATTTATCCCCAACCAACAGCAGCTAAAACAGATGAACTAATCATTACCCCATAAACCTCAGATGGGGTGGAAGGTATGTGAAAATTGTTACTATAGTGTCTTGGGGTGGCTGGGTTGTGTGGAGGTGGGAACAATTATAACATTCTTTTTACATCTGGATGGGTACATGAATAGGAAGGGTTTAGAGGGATATGGGCCAAATGCACGCAAATGAGACTAGGTCAGATTGGGATGTCTGGTTGGCGCGGATGAGTTGGACTGAAGGGTGTGTTTCCATGCAGTATGCCTGTACGATTAAGTGCTTTACTAGGTTCCTTGTTGCTGCTGTTACAGCCACCATGTTTTCTTTTGTGCTTTCAAATCACAGATTAAAAGATTATGACACAGTTACAGTAACATTAGCTAACAGAAAGGGAAGCTTTGAATTTGTGTCAAATGCATCGGGATGATTGAACATTAAAGAAGTAGGAATGAGGATTGTTGAGGGTTGTTACATTCCTTTGACTGAGTATGAAGTTAATCCTGTCTCTTTGTTGGTTACGTAGAACAGTCCATCTTCCGTAGTTACACCAGCACCACTCCCCATCTTTTCCTCCACTACACTGATGACTGGATTGGCGCCACCTTATGCTCCCGCGAGGGGGTTCAACTTCACCAACACATTCCACCCTTACCTTAAATTTACCTGGACCATCTCTGACACCTCCCTCCCCTTCCTGCACCCCTCAATCTCCATTAATGAAGGCTGACATTTTTTACAAACCCACCAACTCCCACAGCTACCTGGATTACACCTCTTCCCACCCTACCTCCTGCAAAAATGCCATCCTGCATTCCAATTCCTCCGCCTCTGCTGTATCTGCTCCCAGGAGGATCAGTTCCACCACAGAACACACCAGATGGCCTCCTTCTTTAGAGACCGCAATTTCCCTTCCCACGTGGTTAAAGATGCCCTCCAACGCATCTCGTCCACATCCTGCACCTCCGCCCTCAGATCCCACCCCTCCAACCTTAACAAGGACAGAAGCCACCTGGTGCTCACCTTCCACCTTACCAACCTTTGCATAAACCAAATCATCTGACGACATTTCTGCCATCTCCAAATGGACCCCACCACCAGGGATATATTTCCCTCCCCACCCCTTTCTGCCTTCCACAGAGTGCCTGTAGGGCACAGACCATTCCCTCTGTGACTACCTGGTCAGGTCCACGCCCCCAACAGCCCACCCTTCTTTCCTGTCACCCTCCCCTGCCACCGCAGGAATTGCAAAACCTGCGCCCACACCTCCTCCCTCACCTCTATCCAAGGCTCCAAAGGAGCCTTGCACATCCAGCAAAGTTTTGCTTGCACATCCGCCAATATCATTTATTGTATCCGTTGCTCCCAATGCGGTCTCCTCTACACTGGGGTGACTGAACGCCTCCTAGCAGAGCGCTTTAGGGAACATCTCTGGGACACCTGCACCAATCAACCACACCGCCCTGTGGCCCAACATTTCAACTCCCCCCTCCCACTCAGCTGAGGACGTGGAGGTCCTGGGCCTCTTTCACCGCCACTCCCTCACCACCCGACGCCTGGAGGAAGAACGCCTCATCTTCTGCCTCGGAACACTTCAACCCCAGGGTATCAATTTGGACTTCACCAGTTTCCTCACTTCCCCTTCCACCACTTCACCCCAGTTCCAAACTTCCAGCTCAGCACTGTCCCCATGACTTGTCCTACCTGCCTATCTTCCTTTCCACCTATCCACTCCACCCTCCTCTCTGACCTATCACGTCCATTCCCACCCCCACTCACCTATTGTACTCTATGCTACTTTCTCCCCATCCCCACCCTCCTCTCTTTTATCTCTCCACCCTACAGGCACTCTGCCTCTATTCCTGATGAAGGGCTTTTGCCCAAAATGTTGATTTTCCTGCTCCTCTGATGCTGCCTGAACTGCTGTGCTTTTCTAGCACCACTCTAACCCCCTATGAAGTTAATCAGTCAAGTTTTCTTTTTGTTTTCAGGTTTGTGCGCTCCCATCTTACATTAAAGGAACATGGCAGAAACAGCACAGATCTCCACTGAAGAGTTGGAAGAACTGCAGGCAGCATTTTCAAAAATTGGTAAGTAACCATATTACCAAACCTTAGCAATAGTTACCCGAGTGGAGGGGACAGTGGGAAAAACTGGAAAAACTGTCCAGAATGTACATCAATTGTACTTCCAGTTAAACCATATATGGTGGGAACAGGTCACTGGTCTTCTCACTTTCAGTCTGAAGATGAGGCCCCCCTCTTCCTGCCACTACCACTCCAATGTTTGAGTCATAGAGATGTACAGCACGTAAACAGACCCTTTGGTCGGCTTGGACGAGTTGGACTAGATATCCCAACCCAATCTAGTCCCATTTGCCAACACTTAGCCCATATCCCTCTAAACCCTCCTTCCTATTCATATACCCATCCAGATGACTTTTAAATGCTGTAATTGTGTCAGCCTCCACCACTTCCTCTGGCAGCTCATTCCATACTCTCACCAACCTCTGTGTGAAAAGGTTGCCCCTTAGGTCCCTTTTAAATCTTTTCCCTCTCACCCTAAACCTATGCCCCTCTAGTTCTGGACTCCCCCACCCCAGGGAAAAGACCTTGCCTATTTATCCTCATACTAATTAAACTTCAGCTCTTGGAAGATTTGGCTGCTGTACAAATGTTACTGAGTGGGTCACTGAACAGTCTGCTGACCCTGTATTGTTATTACCTGCCTGTCATGTAACGTCACCACATCCACATGCCCATCTCAAAACGAAGCTAATGAAGACTGCAGAGGACGCATGGCTAAGGATTTCGCTGCAAGGACAATATCACTTCGGCAGTACGCAAATAAATTTGAGCAGAAACTACCCACGAAACACACATTTGGCACCCACAGCTTCGAATCTTGTAAAGCACAAACTTCACTGTCAGGTGTCTACAACCGGGGTAGTCTAGAAACAGGCTTGGAGAGGGATAGTCCTTAGCTGTTTGACCATCTAACAGCTTTACTAACTTTTAATTTTCACCTTTCAGACACTGATAACTCCGGATACATTGATAACAATGAACTCCACAACCTCTTTCAACAAGCCAACCTACAATTACCAGGCTACAAAATTCGTGAAATAAAAGAAGAGCTCACGGCTGCTGGAGGTCAGAAGGATCAGATTAGTTTTGAAGACTTTGTTGGAGTAAGTTACAACGTGCATCTTTTTGGATGTACTTTTGGGTGTGAAGACCAGGGTTCTTTGAATATTTCTTGCTCATTCTGTTTTAATTTAACAATCTGTTCAGAAATATTATTACACACCCCCTGAAGCAGGTGGGGCTTGAACCTGGGCATCTTGGAACACTAATCCCAAGCCACAAGAGGGCGTATCTACCTGCAGCTGCTCCACCACCATTTGCACATAAATGATGGGCAGTGCCATGAGCTCTCTTTGACAGCAACATCTGGCCCAACCAAAACTGTTCAATTTTATCCCCTTCACCCTTAGATTCCTGAGAATCTCAAATTACTGCCTGCCACACTACTATTCGAGTGCACTGAAAAGCATGATGTCGCTGTTTCTGCATGGTGGATATGAAATAAACTTGCATTAGAAGGTTACAACTTGTCCGTCCTTTTAATACTGATGGGGTAATTACTGCCAAACAATCTCTTTGGCACTGCATGTTTAATTGACCGTGCAATCCCATTCCTTTTAGATTTGAATTTGTTTCATTGTTACTTTTATCCTGTTCCTCTTTTTGTGTAGCAAAGTAATATTTTCCCCCCACTCTGTTTATTTCTCCTCCATGTCTGATTTGATATTGAGTTCACTTACTCTGGCTTGCAATTACTTATTCAAACCTTGCACCATTTTAGTTCACGATCTTTTGATCTCGCTGGTTAAAGAGAGATCCAGTTGTTGACCTTGTTCACTCCAGTCCCAACCACTCAATTTCCCTGACTGATGTTAACAACTGATAACGTCAACAACTTGCTGCATAAGGACCGTAAACATGCAAGGACAGGTTGAAGAAGAGACCCTTTTTAAGTACCCAGTCCAATAAAATATACTCTGCAAATAGTCGTAGAAATGTACAGTACGCAAACAGACCCTTCGGTCCCACGTGACCTTGCTGACCAGATATCCTAAATTATTCTAGTCCCATTTGTCAGCATTTGGACCATATCCCTCTAAACCCTTCCTATTCCTGTACCCATCAGATGCCTTTTAAAAGTTGTAATTGTACCAGCCTCCACCACTTCCTCTGGCAGCTTATTCCATACACGTACCACCCTCTGCATGGAAAAGTTGCCCTTTTATGTCTTTCCCCTCTCACCCTAAACCTATGCCCTCCAGTTCTCGACTCCCCCACCCCAGGGAAAAGACTTTGTCTATTTATCCTATCTATGCCCCTCATGATTTTATAAACCTCTATAACGTCACCCCTCAGCCTCTGATGCTCCAGGGAAAGCAGCCCCAGCCTATTTAGCCTCTCCTTTATAGCTTAAACCCTCCAACCCTGGCAACATCCTTGTAAATTTTTTTTGAACCCTTTTCAAGTTTCACAACGTCCTTCCAATAGGATGGAGACCAGAATTGCACACAATATTCCAACAGTGGCCTAACCAATGTCCTGTACAGCTGCAAAATGACCTCCCAACTCCTGTACCCAATTCTCCGACCAATAACAGAAAGTATACCAAGTGCATTCTTCATTATCCTATTTAGCTGCGACTCCACTTTCAAGGAGCTATGAACCTGTACTCCCAGGTGCCTTTGTTCAGCAACACTCGCCAGGACCTTACCATTAATGTATAACTCCTGCAAAGATTAGCCTTTCCAAAATGCAGCACCTTGCATTTATCTAAATTAAACTCCATCTGCCACTCCTCACCCCATTGGACCATCTAATCAAGATCCCCTTACACTCTGAAGTAACTTTCTTCGCTATCCACTGCACCTGCAGTTTTGGTGTCAGCTGCAAACTTACTAAGTATATCCAAATCATATATATAAATGACGAAAAGCAGTGGACCCAGTACCGATCCTTGTGGCACACTAATGATCACAGGCCTCCAGTCTGAAAAGCACCCACCAGCACCACATTCTGTCTTCTACTTTCAAGCCAGTTCTGTAGCTAAATGGCTAGTTCTCCCTGTATTCCATGTGATCTAACCTTGCTAACCAGCCTACCATGAGGAACCTTGTCAAATGCCATACTGTAGTCCAGATAGATCACGTACACCGCTCTGCCCTCATCAATCCTCTTTGTTACTTCTTCAAAAATCTCAATCACGTTAGTGAGACATGATTTCTCACACAAAGCTGTTTTGACTATCCCTAATCAGTCCTTGCCTATCTAAGTACATGTAAATCCTGTCCCTCAGGGTTCCCTCCAACAATTTGCGCACCATTGATATTAGGCTCACTAGTCTATAGTTCCCTGGCATTTCCTTACCATCTTTCTTAAATAGTGGCACCACGTTAGCCAACCTCCAGTCTTCCGGCACTTCACCTGTGACTATCAATGATACAAATATCTTAGCAATGGACCCAGCAATCACTTTCCTAGCTTCCCACAGAGTTCTGTGGTACACCTGATCAGGTCCTGGGGATTTAGCCACCTTTTATGCAATTTTTTAAGACATCCAGCACCACCACCTTGTAATATGGGCATTTCTCAAGATGTCAGCATCTATTTCCCTACATTTTATATCTTCCAGGTTCTTCTCCACAGTAAATACTGATGCAAAATACTCATTTAGTCTTCCCCCAGCTCCTGCAGTTCCGCACACAGGCACCTTTTAAGGGGCCCTATTCTCTCCCTAGTTACCCATTGTCCTTAATTTATAAATTTTCTTTGGATTCTCCTTAACCCTATTTGCCAAAGCTATCTCATATCTCCTTTTTTGCCCTCCTGATTTCCTTCTTAAGTATACTCTGAGTCATAGAGATGTACAGCATGGAAACAGACCCTTCAATCCAACTCGTCCATGCCAACCAGATATTCCAACCCAATCTAGTCCCATTTGCCAGCATTTGGCCCATATCCCACCAAACCCTTCCTATTCATATAACCATCTAGATGCTTCTTAAATGTTGCAATTGTATTAGCCTCTGCAACTTCCTAAATAGCCCCAGCCTATTCAACCTCTCCCTATCGCTCAAATCCTCCAACCCTCCTACTGCCTTTATACTCTTCTCAGGATTCACTCGATCTGTGTTGTCTCTACCTGACACATGCTTTCTTCTTTTTCTTAACTGAAAACACAATTTCTCCAGTCATCCAGCATTCCCTACATCTACCAGGCTTGCCTTTACCCCAACAGGTACATACTGTCTCTGGACTCTCATGTTTGAGAGCATTTTCATTCCAAAGGAATGAAATATTCAGCAATGTAAACTAAACACCAGGAGTCCAGAAAATAGAATATCGTTGAGCAATGGAATGCTCTGTTTGAACATCATGTATGTTTTTGTGGACCAAAGGTTTGAATGAGATACCATTACATTTTTATAGAGAAGTCCAACTCACTGGAACTCTCTGATCCATGGAGTTTGTTCAGAAATCTATTCCAACGTGCCATTTTCTCCTGTATTCTAGCATGGGCATCAGGGAGAAATCTCTCTGGTGTTTGGAATCATACCTAGCACCTCGGAAGATGGTTGTGGTTGTTGGTAGGTCATCTCAGCTCCAGGGCATCTCTTCAGGAGCTCCTCAGGTAGTGTCCTAGGTCCAACCATCTTCAGCTGCTTCATCAATTACCTTCTCTCTATCATAAGGCCAGAAGAGGGGATATGTGCTGATTTGTGCAATATTCAGCCCTATTCATGATTCCTCAGATACTGAAGCAGTCCTTGTTCAAATGCAACAAGATCTGGATGCCCAGGTTTGGGCTGACAAGTGGTAAGTAACATTCATGCCTTGTACCTTGCAAACGACAACACCAAATGAGGGAGAATCTAACCTCTGTCCCTTAATATTCAGTGGGATTGCCATCACTGAATCCCCCAGTATCAACATCCTGAAGTTTATCATTCTCCAGATGGAGAACTGAAGCAGCCACATAAACACAGTGGCTACAAGAGCAGGTCAAACACTGGGAATACTGTGGTGAGTAACTCACCTGATTCCCCAAAGCCTCAGTCACCAACAAGGCACAAGTTAGAAGTGTGATAGAATACTCCCCACTTGCCTGAATGGGTGCAGCTCCAACAACAATCAAGAAACTTGACATCATCCAGGACAAAGCAGCCCCACTTGATTGGCACCACATCCACAAACATCCACTCCCTCCACCATTGATGCTCAATCGTAGCTATGTGTACTATCTACAAGATACTCCATGGAAATTCACCAAACCTCCTCAGACAGCACTTTCCAAATCCACAACCACAAGGGCAGCAGATACATGGGAATGTCACCAACTGCAAGTTGCCCTCCAAGCCACTCATCATCCTGACTTGGAAATATATTGCCGTTCCCTCAGTGTCAATGGGTCAAAATCCTGGAATTCCTTCTCCCTCAGGGCATTGTTGGGTAACCTAAGCCTTTTTCAGCAGTCAAGAAAGCAACTCCCCATCGCCTTTGCAAAGGCAGCTAAATACTGACACCCATGAATGAACAATGTTAAAAAAGGGCCATTATTCTGCTTGGAATTCAGGCAGGGATAGGGATAATTGTTTTCTGATATGGGTCAGAAAGCTGAGACACTAATACAGCTTTTGCCATTTGACAAAAGCTGAAACTATTGGATGTATAATTTGGATAACTGGGGGGATGGGGCAGGGGTGGGGGGCAGTGGCTTGCTCATTATATCTTGCCTCCCAAACATGGGCACCCCTTCTTACACAAACTGCTGGTCCTCCACTAAGCCAGGGAATCACCTCAAACTGCCAAGGTCAGGTTATCCCTGGCTTTCCCATCCCATTATTGGGGCCTCATTTCAACCCGTGAACGTCTGGATGGAAGCAACTTAATGGGCTGAATATCTTTCCAAGATCCTGATTTTCTTGTGCCACCAGAAGACTGTAAAGCCCACTGATTTCCCAAATATCCAGTTTATAATTGAAGGAGATTTCAATGAAGCACAGGAATATTTAACCAACCACACCTTGGTCCCTTTTCACTTTACTTTGTTTTTGTCTGAAGCAGGCTGTATTTTCTTAGAATATCATCATATTCTACATTCCTCGTTCCCATTTATATGTAAACAATTGCATCTGAACTATTTGACAATTTTTGCTACAAATGTTGCTTCATTTCCAATAGTAACATCAATCAATAACAAAATCATCCAGTAAATCCTAAGTTTTGCCTACCAACAAAATCTTCCTGCTTGGATAAAAATTCAGTAAGCTCGCCCTCCTATGAAAGTATTAAAACTGTTCTTGCTTCTTTTTCTCGCCAGCTTTCTCTGACTCTTGCTCGCGTTCCTCTTCTTCCTTGATGTTGATCCTTTCCAGATCTCTAGCACCCTCCAGAACTTTGCTCAAATACTCTCATGATTTAAATTTGAGTATTCAAAGAGGATCACCGTTTGGATATTTATCCAATCAAGAGATGTCATCCCATGCCTTTGGAGCGCATGGGACCTGAGTCTAGCTCTCCTGGCTCAGAGGTGGGGACACTGCCACTGTGCCACAAGTTCCTTTGAGGGTCATAGTTTAACCTGAGTCTACTTTCATTCAGTCCGTGAGGAGATGATTCGGTAATGGATGAGGGATGACCCAAGAATCTGAGACTGAATTGGGCTGCTCTAAGGTGATGTGTCTCAGGACCAAGTATCACATGATTCTCATGCAAGGTGCATTTGCTAGAAATGCAAAAGCACTGAGCCTCGCTATAATGCTGGAAAACCTACCGCGAGCCTCCACTTAAATCTGGCAATTGCTTTAGATTTGAACGAGAGAGCCACTTGCCATTTGGCAGGTCAGGACCTGTCACTCCGGGATGGAGCTATGGTTGTAAGCTCAAAAATCCCTGCCGTGCAGGTTAACTCTGTTACAGGGGTCAGTCACCATCACTGAAACAAGATACTATTACCAAAATATTTTCATACCTTTATTGAGACGTCAGATCAGCCTTTCTAGAGCTTGACCTCCACAGCCATTCCTATGAGTTGTTACTCTGATTCTTTTATTCTTAACAACTTCAAACAAACTTCTCATAGTTGAGTAATACAAGCTGTCTAGGTCAATGTTTGTGGATTAAAATGATCAGCCTTGTTTTTTGATTGTTTGCGAGGTCTTAAGGGTGCAGAATAGCATTGACAGGAACAACTCTTGGCTGTGAAGTGTTTTGTAACATCCTAAAGATAGGAAAGGTACAATTATAAGTTCTCTGAACATGTTTATGTTTAGTGGAGAGAGTTAATTGACAGTTTTCTTAAAGGAAGGTTCCTCTAATAAATTAATTTCTTTTTAAACCTAGAATTTTGGAGGGTTTATTTTCCCCCAGAAATCGGGTTATTCAAATCCTAGCACCTCAGACCATAAGGCCATAAGACATAGGAGTGGAAGCAAGGCCATTCGGCCCATTGAGTCCACTCTGACATTCAATCATGGCTAATGGGCATTTCAATTCCACTTACCCGCAGTCTCCCTGTAGCCCTTAAATTCTTGATCTCGCAAGAAATTATCATTCTCTGCCTTGAAGACACCCAACGTCCCGGCCTCCACTGTGCTCCGTGGCAATGAATTCCACAGGCCCACTACTCTCTGGCTGAAGAGATGTCTCCTCATTTCCGTTCTAAATTGACTCCCTCTCTAATTTTAAGACTGTACACACTGGTCCTAGTCTCCCCGCCTAACGGAAACAACTTCCCAGCGTCCACCCTTTCTTAGCCATGCATTATCTTGTAAGTTTCTATTAGATCTCCCCTCAACCTTCTAAACTCTAATGATTACTGTGCTTACAATGATTGTAAGAATGAACTTCGTTATGAGGATAGAATGGACTTCATTGGAGCTGTGGAGTGAGCACAGAGTGGGAGATTACGAAGCATTGACATGAATTTGAATAATTTGTTCATTGGTTGTGGTAATGTTATTCAGAGCACGAAGTAAAAATAACCATAAATGATATGGGCGAAGTTCACAGCACAGAATCAGATAAGTTTTAAGTCTGTCCAAGAGAAAGGCTGTATTAGTGAGTACAGTGGGTTCTTTCTTGATTATATGTTTTTGGAGATAAGTCTCTTGATTAAACTTAAAATATAAGCCATAGCTATTAATTTAACCTGGTGCAGTGTTTTGTAGAGGAATAAGACGGTGTTATTTTCTTGGTCTGTAGATTGTGAAGCAGCAAAAATGGCCTTTGCAGTGATATGTACTTATTGTCAGATGTGGGAGTTTAAAGAGAGCTTAAGGGTTACTGCGGATTATATCTGCCATAAATGCTGTTGGATGCGAATCTTATCAGATTGAGTGGATCGGTTGGAGAGACAGAAGCGATGAGGAATTTGCAACAGCAAGAGTATATGATGGATGGCAGTTATAGGAAGAGGGGAAAGTCTCAGATACAGTCACATAGATGGGTTAACTCCAGGAAGAGTAAGAGAAGTAGGCAGCTAGTGCAGGAGTCTTTTGTGGATATATACCCATTTCAAACAGGTATGCTGTTTTGGAAAATGTTGGGAGTGATAGATTCTCAGGGGAACGTAGCACGAACAGCCAAGTTTCTGGTGTTGAGACTGGCTCTAATGTAACGAGGGGTACGTCGGCTTCCAAGAGATCAATTGTGTTAGGGGATTCTGTAGTCCGAGGTACAGACAGACGTTTCTGTGGCCAGCAGAGAAAAAGCAAAATGGTGTGTTTCCCTTATGATCAAGGATGTCTCGGAGAGGGGCCAGCAGGAGGTCATTGTCCACGTTGGAACCAACGACATTGGAAGGGAAAAGGTTGAGATTCTGAAGGGAGGTTACAGAGAATTCGGCAGAAATTTAAAAAGGAGGTCCTCAAGGGTAGTAATATCTGGATTACTCTCAGTGCTACGAGCTAGTGAGGGCAGGAATACGAGTTTAGAGCAGATGAATGCATGGCTGAGGAGCTGGTGTATGGGAGAAGGATTCACATTTTTGGGTCATTGGAATCTCTTTTGGGGTAGAAATGACCTGTACAAGAAGGACGGATTGCACCTAAATTGGAAGGGGACTAATATACTGGCAGGGAAATTTGCTAGAACTGCTTGGGAGGATTTAAACTAGTAAGGTGGGGGAGTGCGACCCAGGGAGATAGTGAGGAAAGAGATCAATCTGAGACGGGTACAGCTGAGAACAGAAGTGAGTCAAACAGTCAGGGTAGACAGGGACAAGGTAGGACTAATAAATTAAACTGCATTTATTTCAATGTAAGGGGCTTAACAGGGAAGGCAGATGAACTCAGGGCATGGTTAGGAACATGGGACTGGAATATCATAGCAATTACAGAAACATGGCTCAGGGATGGGCAGGACTGGCAGCTTAATGTTCCATGATACAAATGCTACAGGAAGGATAGAAAGGGAGGAGGGGGGGGTGGCATTTTTGATAAGGGATAGCATTACAGCTGTGCTGAGGGAGGATATTCCCGGAAGTACATTCAGGGAAAGTTATTTGGGTGGAACTGAGAAATAAGGAAGGGATGATCACCTTATTGGGATTGTATTATAGACCCCCCAATAGTCAGAGGGAAATTGAAAAACAAACTTGTAAGGAGATCTCAGCCATCTGTAAGAAGAATAGAGTAGTTATGATAGGGGATTTTAACTTTCCAAACATCGACTGGGACTGCCATAGTGTTAAAGGTCTAGATGGAGAGGAATTTCTTAAGTGTGTACAAGACAATTTTCTGATTCAGTATGTGGATGTACCTACTAGAGAAGGTGCAAAACTTGACCTACTCTTGGGAAATAAGGCAGGGCAGGTGACCTGAGGTGTCAGTGGGGGAGCACTTTGGGGTCAGCGACCACAATTCTATTTTTAAAATAGTGATGGAAAAGGATAGACCAGAACTAAAAGTTGAAGTCCTGAATTGGAGAAAAGCCAATTTTGATGGTATTAGGCAAGAACTTTTGAAAGCTGATTGGAGGCAGATGTTCACAGGTAAAGAGAAGCCTTCAGAAATGAGATGATAAGAATCCAGAGAAAGTATATCCCTGTCAGGTGAAAAGGAAGGCTGGTAGGTACAGGGAATGCTGGATGACTAAAGAAATTGAGGGTTTGGTTAAGAAAAAGAAGGAAGCATATGTCAGGTATAGACAGGATAGATCGAGGGAATCCTTAGAAGGGTCTAAAGGAAGTAGGAGTATACTTAAGAGGGAAATCAGGAGGGCAAAACGGGGACATGAGATAGCTTTGGAAAATGGAATTAAGGAGAACCAAAGGGTTTTTACAAATATATTAGGGACAAAAGGGTAACTAGGGAGAGAATAGGGCCCCTCAAAGATCAGAGTTGAAAAGTGTGGTGCTGGAAAAACACAGCAGGTCAGGCAGCATCTGAGGAGCAGGAGAATCGAAGTTTCGGGCATAAGCCCTTCTTCAGGAATCTGCCTGGCCTGCTGTGTTTTTCCAGCACCACACTTTTCAACTCTGGTCTCCAGCATCTGCAGTCCTCACTTTCCCCTCAAAGATCAGCAAGGTGGCCTTTGTGTGGAGCAACATAAAATGGGGGGGATACTAAATGAATATTTTGCATCAGTATTTACTGTGGAAAAGGATATGGAAAATATAGACTGTAGGGAAATAGATGGTGACACCTTGCAAAATGTCCAGATTGCAGAGGAGGAAGTGCTGGATGTCTTGAAATGGTTAAAGGTGGATAAATCCCCAGGACCTGATCAGGTGTACCCAAGAACTCTGTGGGAAGCTAGAGAAGTGATTGCTGGGCCTCTTGCTGAGATATTTGTATCATTGATAGTCACAGGTGAGGTGCCGGAAGACTGGAGGTTGGCAAACGTGGTGCCACTGTTTAAAAGGGCAGTAAAGACAAGCCAGGGAACTATAGACCAGTGAGCCTTACCTCGGTGGACAAGTTGTTGGAGGGAATCTGAGGGAAAGGATGTACATGTATTTGGAAAGGCAAGGACTGATTAGGGATAGTCAACATGGCTTTGTGCGTGGGAAATCATGTCTCACAAACATGATTGAGTTTTTTGAAGAAGTAACAAAGAAGATTGATGAGGGCAGAGCAGCAGATGTGATCTATATGGACTTCAGTAAGGCGTTCGACAAGGTTCTCCATGGGAGACTGATTAGCAAGGTTAGATCTCATGGAATACAGGGAGAACTAGACATTTGGATACAGAACTGGCTCAAAGGTAGAAGACAGAGGGTGGTGGTGGAGGATTGTTTTTCAGACTGGAGGCGTATGACCAGGGAGTGCCACAAGGATTGGTGCTGGGCCCTCTACTTTTTGTCATTTACATAAATGATTTGGATGCGAGCATAAGAGGTACAGTTAGTAAGTTTGCAGATGACACCAAAATTGGAGGTGGAGTGGACAGCGAAGAGGGTTACCTCGGATTACAACAGGGTGGCACGGCGGCACAGTGGTTAGCACTGCTGCCTCACAGCGCCAGAGACCCGGGTTCAATTCCTGCCTCAGGCGACTGACTGTGTGGAGTTTGCACATTCTCCCCGTGTCTGCGTGGGTTTGCTCCGGTTTCCTCCCACAGTCCAAAGATGTGCAGGGTCAGGTGAATTGGCCATACTAAATTGCCCGTAGTGTTAGGTAAGGGGTAAATGTAGGGGTATGGGTGGGTTTCAGCGGGTCGGTGTGGACTTGTTGGGCCGAAGGGCCTGTTTCCACACTGTAATCTAATCTAATCTAAAAAACAGGATCTGGACCAGATGGGCCAATGGGCTGAGAAGTGGCAGATGGAATTTAATTCAGATAAATGGAAGGTGCTGCATTTTGGGAAAGCAAATCTTATACACTTAACGGTAAGATATTTGGAGTGCAGGTTCATAGCTCCTTGAAAGTAGAGTTGCAGGTAGATAGGATAGTGAAGGCGGCGTTTGGTATGCTTTCCTTTATTGGTCAGAGTATTGAGTACAGGAGTTGGGAGGTCATGTTGCGGCTGTACAGGACATTGATTAGGCCACTGTTGGAATATTGTGTGCAATTCTGGTCTCCTTCCTATCGGAAAAATGTTGGGAAACTTGAAAGGGTTCAGAAAAAGTTTACAAGGATGTTGCCAGGGTTGGAGGAGTTGAGATTTAGGGAGAGGCTGAACAGGCTGGGGCTGTTTTCCCTGGAGCATTGGAGGCTGAGGGGTGACAAAATTAGGTTTACAAAATTATGAGGGGCGTGGATAGGATAAATAGACAAAGTCTTTTCCCTGGAATCAGGGAGTCCAGAACTAGAGGGCATAGGTTTAGGTGAGAGGGGAAAGATATAAAAGAGACCTAAGGGGCAACTTTTTCACACAGAGGGTGGTACGTGTATGGAATGAGCTGCCAGAGGATGTGGTGGGGGCTGGTACAATTGCAACATTTAAGAGGCATTTGGATGGGTAAATGAATAGGAAGGGTTTGGAGGGATATGGGCCGGCTGCTGGCAGGTGGGACTCGATTGGGTTGGCATATCTAGTTGGCATGGACAGGTTGGACTGAAGAATCTGCTTCCATGCTGTACATCTCTATGACTCTATGACATGATTAAGTAGATTAGGGAAAACATCCTTCCATGGAAGTTCATTAGAATGTGACAGAATTTGTAAATTATTTTGAAAGTGAATTAAATGATTGATGGAATTAAAGATTTCATGGTTTGCAGATTACGAACACAAATTTTTTTTATCCCTAATGGCCTGTTTCTATGCTCAGAAAACTCAAATGATTTCATCTTGACTTCCCTAACCCACTGTTGCCACTTGTAGCTGCAGTAGACCAATTGCTACTTTTTTTGAAGTACCTTTGGTTTTACGTTGTTGCACAATCATACTTTATTTCTGTAGTGGATGGCAGACAAATATATGGCTTTAAGATGGAAATTAAACACGAGTTTTCAGTGACACCTAATGATACGTAGTTGCATAATTAATCATCCATCTGCATCATGTTGATTTTTTTTTAATATATATATATACATCGAAGCTTCATTTCCAGAAGGTTCTTGATATTGCTACCTTTTGAGGTTGCCCACTGAAATGTAGGAATAATCATCTCTTGTATTTTCACAGCTTTTCCATGGTCTGAAGAGCAGTGATGTTGCAAAGACATTCAGAAAGCAACTCCTGAAAAAGGAGGGAATCTGTGCTGTTCATGGAACTGAAAAGTCCAGTGAAGGAACTCAGCATTCCTACTCAGGTAGGCGAAGGTGTGCCTTACTTGTAAAGCATAGGTCAAAGTAAGCCGCTATCTAGTTTAGTACTGCAAAGTGGATTTGTATGCTTTTTGTCAGATATACAGGGGAACCTCGATTATCCAAAAGACACGGGCAGGGAGTATTTTGTTTGGATAATCAAATGCCCTATATCACAGTCTAGCCAAGCATCAGGACCTTGCAACCTTGTTTGGATAATCCAAAATTCAGATAATCAACATTCGGGTAATCAAGATTCCTCTGTATTTCAGGGAGAGCTGTATTGGCCTGTAAGGGGAAAATAAATAGAAAGGTATCCTAATTGTGATGAATGAAGAAGGGTGGGAGGAGGCTTGTGTTGGACCTAAACACCAGATGTGGACATATGGGCTAAGTGTCTTTTTTTCTGTACAGACAGCATGATTCAATGATGATTACCTTTGTCCAACTTAAGTTCTCAGAATGCAGATGTATAGGCACCACGACATAAGTAGTTATAGTGTCACCTGAATGCGACCTCTGAGCACACAGCAGTCTATTTTGTTGCTGTTGTTTAATCCAAAGGTGGTGAACTGGGGATTCATGGATTTGAATCCCAACAATGGTGAAATCTGAATTTAAAAATATCTGGAACGAAGATCTCATCTAATGGTGACCAGATAATCAATATTGGTTATTGTAAAAACCAATCTGGTTCACTAATGTCCTCCTCGGGAAGAGAGATCTGCCATCGTTACCTGGTCTGTCCTACACGTTAACTGAATTTAGTGGGTTGATAATTGTGTTGCACTGTTCCACAATTCGTCCACAAATGTAACAGTAAATTGCAAAGAAATCACCTAAATGACCAATTTGATTTGGTTTGATTTACTGTTATGACATGTACCTAAGTACAGTGACAAGTTTTTTGTTGTGAACAGTACAGTCAGATCATAACAAACAAGGACATACAAGTCATAGTGTTTAGATCGAGGCATGCAACTTCACGGGAGGTGCACAAAAGCAACATGCCTGACTGGCTGCTACCCATGATGAAAACAGCTCACACCAGGTTTTCTTCATTAAGTAACAATACCTCTATTTATTGTGACACACTTTTAACTTGAACAAAAACAAAAAGAAGAGATTTCTAATATTTGCAACTTAACCTATACCCCTTGGAAAACCCCAAAAATTCCATCACAATGAAGACAGACAAAAAACAGAAATAATAGGTGAAACAAAAAGGATGAACAGAATTGCAAAACATCAAAATTCCTGACCACGGGTTGGAAAGTACTCTTTTGTCACCAGTCTTTTTGATTCTTGCAATGGCAAGATGCTGTCACATGTATGTGGGTGACCAGCCCTTGATTCTCAGTGCAGTTTAGTCTTAAAATCTCCCTCTTTTTGCTTCCAAACAGCAACATTGCACCTGGTTGAGCTGTGCAATACAACACATTTTCAATTTGCAAAATGTGGTTTCTGGTTTGTTTTTTTCAGTTGTAACAGTCCAACTTCCATTTCAGTTTACAGTTCCAAAACATGGAAATGATATGGTTTCTTGCAATGTGACTCCAGACCCACAGCAATGTGGTTGATTCTTAATTATCCTCTGAAATGGCCGAGATAGAAAAGCAGTTCGAAGGCAATAAGGAATAGGCAAGAGATCCCAGTGATACCCACAACCCCATACAAGAGTAAAGAAGGGAAACTTTAAAAAAAAAGGTTTTCATAACATTCAATTAGGTTTAAGTCTGAAGGAAAGGTTGGAACATTGCTTAGGTTGGGATCAGTGTGGCAGGAGGTACACACTAAGCACAGACTCTGCTTTATTCTGGGCAATCTAGCTGTTCATATCTACAATGCACATACGTATGTAGATTTCAAATGAAGGCGTCAGTATCTGGATCCCAGAACAAGACAACAACAAAAAATTGAGAACACGGCTGAGGAAGATCTTCCAGACCAGGGCAATAGGAGCAGAAGCATAAATTCAGTCCGGAGAAGCCACATGGTGTAGATATGTTTTTATTCTGGAAAGATATGTCTCCTTATTGAAGCTTTAAACAAATTTTTAAAAATGAAAATAATGTTAATAGACTTACTGTGTGAACCTTTTGGAGTTATTACCTTTAAACCTCACCCAATAATGTTTGCATTTCTGATTGTTGCATGCAGATTATGGTGCACATCCAAATTAGTTGGATGTGTAGTGAATTTTACAGACAACTATCCCTATGAGGTTTCACATCCGTTTCATTCATACACCCATACCAGTATGTAATTTTGCTTGCAATGGTTTTCCGAAGTACTTTGAGAAACCAACATCATGTTGTAATGACGAGTGCTCCTGTCATGAGATGTGGCCCAAATGCCTGTTGGGAAAGTACTACCATTATTTCAAACAAAATTACAGGAAATTATGCAACTACAAGTTTTCAACAAGGATTACCAAATTTCTGAGAAGAGATACAAAGGGGAGGTGGTTTTGTGTAAAAAGCAATGGAAATTGATGATGCAACCCTCATTGAATGCAGTGTCTTGCCCATGTGCTGGGCATTGTGGATTTCCTCATTCTTCAGCGAGTTGTTTAACTGGAGTTCATCTCCATGCCAATGATCCGGCATGAGGCTCAGTTTTACACCAGATTAATACACCAGACTGAGCTGGTGGCATCCACTGCTGTAAGGGTGTCTCTGCCACTCCTCCAAAAGCTGCTGGCCCATCGCAATCATGGGCTAGCTCTTCTGTCTGAGTGGCACCACTGAGGGGAGTGGCCACTATTGGGACTTCAGGCCATCCCCAACGATATGGGTCAGACTTGTTTCAAGTGGGCTGACCTCACTGGGACAGGCCCAGGTGTGGACGTGGGGTCAATTGGGTATACCAGCAGGAGGGCACTCTTACATGGGCACAAGTTAACCACGTAAAGGCCTTAGTTGGCCTAAGGGTTAGGTAAGTCACCCAAAACTAATCCTTCCACTGGTACGTTAGCCACAGAGTTGGCGAGATTATTGGGGTGGAGCAAGTGGGAGCTGGAGCAGGGCAGGGAAAGAAAATAGGAATCGTTGGGGGAGGGGGGAACAGTGTTTGGTGGGGGATTTGAGCTGGGGAGGGAAAGGTGCTGAATGTAAAATTCCATAGGGAGTCAATTTGGCACACTGCTTTTATGCTAGTTCTGGGTAGTACAGACCAGTCTGTCCCATTCCTGATCTCCCATAGTCTCTATCCATCCATCCTTATAATCATTTCTCCATTTCCAAAACTCACTACTCCTCCACCCACTCCCATAGCAGTTGATTTTCCTCGTATCCATCCAATTTCTTTTTATGATTTTTTTTTTAATCCACTTCCACCAGTAGTGCATTTGAAATCATTAGGAAGGTATGCATAACAAACATGCCTCCTTGCATTCCCTCCTGCTTTTCTTCAGGAATGCCCGAAACGTCAATTCTCCTGTTCCCTGGATGCTGCCTGACCTGCTGCGCTTTTCCAGCAACACGTTTTCAGCTCTGATCCCCAGCATCTGCAGACCTCACTTTCTCCTCCTGCTTTTCTTACCCTATAAGTGAATAATGTATATCCCATAATCGTCATACAGTGATAAAACTAAAGCATATTAAGTGAAGGATCCCAATGATAGTGTTGACCAACACATCTTTGCTGTTGCCCCTCTTTTTTTTTTTAGAAAAGCACATGTTTTTGGGATTCGAAAGTGGATCTTTGGTCAATTTCAACTGTAGGAGTTTTGTGCTGTCAGTTATTGCTGTCTTCAGGTGTTGAGAGATGTTGTTGACTGCATTGTACAATAAGAGGTCTAGAAACAAAACAGGTAGTTTAGCTCCAGGAATCTTCAATATTCATGCTTCTGTATTCGTCGAACAACAAATGACCATTTGAGTCTGATCTTATTTATTGCAGAGGAAGAAAGGTATGCCTTTGTTAATTGGATCAACACCGCTTTGGAGAAGGATCCAGACTGTCAGCAACTGATTCCAATGGATGCCAACAGTGACACTGATCTCTTTGCTGCTGTTGGAAATGGCATTATCCTTTGGTGAGTTACTCCTGCCTTGCACCTTCCTGTCGGTCTAAAACAGCCCATCAGTCTTTACCTCCTATTGCACAAATTTGTCTCCGAGCACGGAACAGCTGACATCGACGAGCTCCCTGACTTCGCCAGTTGTGTTACCCTTTCCGACGGAATCACTAGAGGCAGCGGAAATAACGACAGCAACTCTGTGTCCATGTTTTTTTGAAGGCTAGACTTAAAAGGAAAGGCTAAGAGAATCTTGTGATGCAGTGATAGTGTCCCTACCCCTGGGCCAGGAAGTCTGAGTTCAAGCCCCACCTGCTCCAGAAATGTCTCATAACATTCATAATAATCACCACAGATTTTATGTAGAACGAGGTGAGAATGATCTACAATTAATTAACAGCCCCAATCAGAGAACTATATTCTGTGAGGTCCACCTCACTACATTTTCCACTAACTGTACAGCTATGACCTATTTTCTGGTTAAAAAATATGTTCATACTGCTACAGAGCCAAAGAGGTGTACAGGTAAGAGAAAGCCCCTTGACCTATTGATATATGTGCTGGTCAAATAACAACCGTCTAACTATTCTAATCACATTTTCCAGCACTTGGCTGATTAGGCTTGTGTGCTTTGTCATCGTATGTGCACATTGAAATGTTTCTTAAATGTTATGAAGTTTCTACTTCTCCCACTCTAACAGGCAGTGAGTTCCCATTTCTGGGTGAAAAAGTTTTTCCTCATATCCCCTCTAAATCTCCATGCCCCTTATCTTAAACCTATGTCCCCAGTCATTGAATTCCTCCTTCAAAAGGAAAAGTTCCTTCTGGTCTACCCTAATAATGTCCCTCGTAATCTTATACATCTCAATCATATTCCCTCTTGATTGTCTCTTTTTAAGGAAAACAGCCCCACTCTATCCATTCTCTCTTTATAACCGAAACTCCATCCTGGTAAATCTCCTCTGCACTCTTTCCGGTGTTATCACATTCTTCCTATAATGTGGATTCCACAACTGCACAAAATACTCGAGCTGTGGTCTAAGCAACCCTTGGTAAAGTTCCAGTATCACCTCCCTGCTCTTAAACACTATTCCTCACCTAATAAAGTCATTGAATGTCAAGGGAGATGGTTAGTTAGCCATATCATGGTGAGTGTATGTACACCTCTTTGGCTCTGTAGCAGTATGAACATATTATTTAACCAGAGAATAGGTCATAGCTGTACAGTTAGTGGAAAATGTAGTTCTCTGATTGGGGCTGTTAATTAATTGTAGATCATTCTCACCTCGTTCTACATAAAATCTGTGATGATTATTATGAATGTTATGAGACATCTCTGGAGCAGGTGGGGCTTGAACTCAGATTTCCTGGCCCAGGGGTAGGGACTTGCGTATCCCGTATGCTGCCTTAGCCAGTTTATCCACCTGTCCCATGATCTTTCGGGATAGGTGACTTGCACATAAAGGTCTACTGATCCTCTGTGATCCCCGGGATCCGACCATTTCATGTATAATTTTGATTGTTGCGTGTTGCTGACAAGGCCAACAGTTATTGCCCACCCCTAGTTTCCAAAGGCCATCTGGGACTGGAGTGGAGTCGATATTAAGATTTTGGATGGCTACTGACCAAGTTGATGATTTTGTTCTGGTTAGTGGGGAGTCTTTTACACGTTGGAACTGCATACCTATCTGGATACTTAACATTCCATCACAATACTGGCCTCTGCCTTTGTAGGTGGTAGCCTTCTGGTTTGGGAAACATCCAAGGAACAGGAGAATCGACGTTTCGGGCATAAGCCCTTCTTCAGGAAACGTCGATTCTCCTGTTCCTTGGATGCTGCCTGACCTGCTGCGCTTTTCCAGCAACACATTTTCAGCTCTGATCTCCAACATCTGCAGCCCTCACTTTCTCCTCTTCTGGTTTGGGAAAGTCAGGAGATGAACCACTCAAGGCAGAGTGGCTAACCTGTGACCTGGTGTAGGAGCACTTGTGTTCCAGTTGGGTTTTTGGTCACAGGTAACTCCCAGGTTGCAGCCTGGTGAGGGTAATGTCATTGAATGTCAAGGGAGATGGTTAGTTAGCCATATCATGGTGAGCGTATGGTACTTGTGTAATCAAATGTTACTTGCCACTTATCAGCTCAATTAATGTATATAACATTAGATTCCTTCAGCATTTGAGAACATGTGGTTCCTGGTTATCCCTACATTTTCTACATTTGTTTTTTAGATTCAGGTGGTCACTGGGTCCACTCAGTACATCCCTGTTGATTGGATGTGTCTCACCACTGGGTCAGCATTACACATAGTCACATTTGTCCTTCTGTATTGTCTGGATGCTGTGTTAGGTTAGATTAGATTAGATTTCCTACAGTGTGGAAACAGGCCCTTTGGTCCAACCAGTCCACACCAACCCTCCGAAGAGTAACCCACCCAGACCCATTGCCCTCTGACTAATGCACCTAACACCCGGAGGAAACCCACGCAGACACAAGGAGAATGTGCAAACTCCACACAGACAATCACCCGAGGCTGGAATTGAACTAGGGACCTTGGTGCTGTGAGGCAGCAGTGCTAAACACTGTGCCTGCCGCTCCTATTATTTGACATCACTATCCTGTGCTTAGAACATGGAGGCAAACAGTTAGTCATAGAGCTGTGCACTTCCTCTACCTCCCTCAGGGCCCTGGAAGGGTGTTACCAAGTCGGCATTGTCTCTAACTCTGGCACAGGAGATCCACGTTCAAGTCCCACCTGCTCCTGAGGTGTGTTCCAAATCTCTGAACAGAATCGATCAGTAAACATTTAAAAGAGGCAAAATGTTCCATTTTGGTGAATAGTTTCACTCCCCGATAATGCACAGAAGTCAGTAGAGCATTTATAGTTCCACGATGATCTAGCGTTCATCTCTCACAATGCCATCTCAAATATCATGGTAGTGCCAACTCAACTGTGCCACTTCCAAATACAGGGCATAGTTGGCAAGTGTCAAGATTAGATTAGTGCTGGATAAGCACAGCAGGTCAGGCAGTATCAGAGGAGCAGGAAAATTAACATTTCGGGCAAAATCCCTTCATCGGGCTTTTGCCCGAAACATCAATTTTCATGGTCCACTTTAATCTTGACTCTAATCTACAGCATCTGCAGTACTTTTGTGTAGTTGGCAAGTGAGTGAGCGTAATTCTACCTGTACAAAGATGTTATTACACACCTCTGGAGCAAGTGGGACTTGAACTATACCCTCCTGGTCCAAGGTTAGGGATTGTACCACTAGTGAGTGAACATAATTCTTACCAATGCTTTGTTTCCCGATTTCCAGACTTTAGGGATGTGGTGGCTTGCCCTTCCCTTCAGCTGGTGCCCCAAATTTGCATCCGTATTTGTGTCAACCATTACTTCATCTGTGGGCAGGTTTCCATAAATGAATTTGTAATCCCCATCTCACCTTCTCTCACTTCCTTTTCATGTTAATATGGTTTTAACATTTCTGTGAGAGTCCTGGAAACTCTTTATTTTCCCCCTCAGCCCTCCAGTTTGAGCTGTCAGGAGAGAGACACAACATTCACCTTAAGTGCTCCTTCTCCACCAGTAGTACTGTGTCCAGATACCTTGGTTACATCAGCTCCAGAAACAGGAATGTGTATCTGAATAATTCTAAAACCCAGAAGGGGTTTGTGTGTTTGCTGTTCATAACCAAAGAATTCCTCACTGTGCAGTGGGAAAGGCAGAATCAGTAAGGTCTTGCTAATATATATCTGATTTTTGAAACCAGTTTGTTGCTTTATCTTAGTTGCCTCTGGAAAGATAATCTCTCGTAAGATTTGTTTGTTTCGATTTTTCATTTTGTTTGCTGGCTACTGGGTCTTTGAAGTCATGGATATTTATCATTTCTGATCATACGTTTCTGTCTGATGGTCTTCTGTTTTAATCTAGTAAAATGATCAATCTATCGGTACCTGACACCATCGATGAGAGGACGATTAACAAAAAGAAGCTCACCCCATTCACTATACAGGTAGCCAGTTCAACTTGCATAGGCTAAATGAATGAAAACCTATATGCCGTTTTAACACTGCATTAACGTGCTCATCTTTGACAACCAGATACCTGTACATTGCTAGCTGCCAGAAAGACTTTGCTTTCTCGTAACTATGACACATACAGATGTTCACTACTGCTTACAGCCTTTCCTTATTTTTGCAGGAGAATTTGAATCTGGCTTTGAATTCTGCCTCAGCAATTGGGTGCCATGTAGTTAACATTGGTGCTGAGGATCTCAAAGAGGGGAAGCCTCACCTTGTGTTGGGCCTGTTGTGGCAGGTGATCAAAATTGGTCTGTTTGCAGATATCGAACTGAGCAGAAATGAAGGTAGGTGCTGGTGGTTCTTAATGGGCAGCTGTCTGATTTCCCCCAGTGATTTTAAGTTTGAGGGTTGGTTAAAGCTTTTAATAGAGAAGGGTTAAGGATTGATCCACTGGTAACAAGAGGCATATTCTAAGGGCAAGCTATCTCATAAGCCTGTTCTGTCATTCAACTAGATAATGGCTGATCTGTACCTTAACTTCTAACCTGCCTTAATTCCATAATAATTTATACTTTTATTACCTAACAACAAAAATCTACCAATTGCATTTTACACTTTTTAAAAAATTGTTCCACAGCCTCAATAAGGTTTTGAATGAGAGGGATCTAGATTTCCTTGACTTTTGATGTGACAAAGTTATCCCTCACCTTCACCCCTCCTTGACCAGAGGAAATAGGTTCCATTGACCTCATCGCCTCCTTTTGAAGTATCTTAAAACAGCTTTGTCAGATCACCTTTTAGATTCAAAGGACTGCAAGTCTAGTCTATTGAACTCTTTTAGTCCTGGTACTGTTGTGGGCTGTACCCACTCTGTTGGTCCTTGATGACAAATTCTTGTGACTTCTACACATTGGACCTTGCCCAGTAAGGTCTTTAATTCCCCAGACTGTGATCTCGTGTCAAGAATCGATATTGCAACACTTCTGTTTTAATTCCCCCCGGTCGTGGTCAGTGTGTGATAAAAATCTACCGGAAGATTTCCTTCATTCTTTTGGCTTGAGTGCAGCCAAGTACCTCAACCAGTGTAACATTGGAAATGGACACTGTTGTGTGTGGAGTGAATCTGAGCTCGATGTAAGCCTGGGTCACCTGGCTCATAAGGGACTGTAGTAATGCGAAGGTGCAGATTTTGCAGAGTTGGCCGGTCAGTAATCCTTGTGCTTCCACTTGAGTTGGGATGACCAACATCAATTCAACAAATCTACCTCCAAATTGCCGATCACGTGATTGATTAAAACTCACCGCCTTTTGGCAAAAGTGAGCTTTCAGAGAAACAGTTGAGTTCTAACAGTGTTACGGTCCGACATACTGTTTTGAAGGTGTACTGTTTTATCAAACTGGGCCAATTAATTGCTTCCTCCCGCGGAGCTGGAAATGCAATAGTTATTCATCATGGGCACATCTTCATTTGTTATTTTGATCAAGTTTCCACTCCAGGATGCTGAGTTTTTCTTCTTGAAGAGTTGTGAGGAAAGCCTTTGTTACTTATAAGCGGTGTTTGTTTTTCAGCACTAATTGCCCTGCTCCAAGAGGGTGAGGATCTGGAGGACCTGATGAAGCTGTCCCCTGAGGAGCTGCTGTTACGTTGGGCAAACTACCACCTGGAAGGTGCTGGCTGCAAAAAAGTGAACAACTTCAGCAGTGATGTCAAGGTACGAATGAGCCATTCAAGAGAGACCAGTTCAGCATTTTCTCGGCTCATGCATGGGAGGATCACGATGGCAAAGATGTATTTCTTGCCCATTCCCCAAACTGCACTGAGACGATCGCAATTCTCTGTCTTAAATCCAGGGCAGTGCTTGGGGCATTGGTGACCACGCAGTGGTGTCGGGTAGGAAATTTGCCACCCTACTGTCTTACCTCAAAGAGGCCTTTTGGGTGATTGCCCAACACCAGGACACCCATTCGTAGCCGTGTGAGCATCACTTCATTGTTCAGTGATAGGCCACATTGGCAGGAAGAACAAGATAGCTTTCTCTCCAAAGAGAAACAGAGTGGTGCGCCTGTGGAATTCTCTGCCACAGAAAGTGCACGGTGGCTCAGTGGTTAGCACAGCTGCCTCACGGCACCAGGAACCCGGGTTCGTATCCCACCTCGGGTGACTCTCTGTGTGGAGTTTGCACATGCTCCTTGTGTCTGCGTGGGTTTCCTCCGGATGCTCCGGTTTCCTCCCACAATTTAGCATTGGCCATGCTAAATTGCCCGTAGTGTTAGGTGCATTAGTTAAAGGGAAATGGGTCTGGGTGGGATACTTTTCAGAAGGTTGGTGTGGACCTGTTGGGCCGAAGGGCCTGTTTCCACACTGTAGATAATCTAATCTTAAAAAAAAAAGTAAGTGGTTGAGGCCAAAACAATAAATGTTTTCAAGGAGGACTTGGGTATAGTTGTCAGAGCGAAAGAGACCAAAGGGTGTAGGGAAGAGTGCAGGAATGGGATACTAAATTGTGTGATCAGCCATTGAATGGTGGAACAGAATCAGAGGGCTGAATGGCCCACTCCTGCTCCTATTTTCTGTGTTTCGTGGTTCTGCATTTAGCCAGACATTTTAAACACTGTGCTATCACTGGTTGCTAAAAGTAAAGCAGTCAGTATGTTTTGATAGTGTCCACTCCCATGAATCTGTGCTCTGATAATTTTGCAGTTCTTTTGATTAAACAACTTGGTTGCTCTCTCTTTTTGTTAATTACTTTCTCCTAAAGCCTTTAGAAAAGATAGAACTTGCATTTACACAGCAGCTTTTACGCTCTCAAATATCTATAACCAATGTACTAGTTTGTGGTGGAAGCAAACATCATGGTATTCGTACACA
The DNA here is from genome assembly GCF_037043375.1 of Chiloscyllium plagiosum. Taxonomy (NCBI): domain Eukaryota; kingdom Metazoa; phylum Chordata; class Chondrichthyes; order Orectolobiformes; family Hemiscylliidae; genus Chiloscyllium; species Chiloscyllium plagiosum. The sequence continues at coordinate 89,835,125 of NW_028270150.1, forward strand.
GCAAGGTCCCTCACACATCACTTAAAGGGATGAACAGATGATCTGTTTTTGTGGTGTCAGCTGTGGCATTTACCCGCCTCTTGTTCAAGAAGATCTATCACAACCACATCAAACCAATTGAGGTCTGAAATCCCCTGGAACAAGGTCTCCCCTTTCTGTGTTGAACTACTTTGATGCTTCAGAACACTGCATCAGTTTGATGATGGAAATTTTCTGAAATACTGTAGACAATATCTGTAAAAGTAACACACCTCCTCCTATTTCTTTTTAAATCAGTCATCAGTAGAAGAAGCTCAAGTAAGTCCATTTGCTGTAAACCTTACTGTCTCCCGTTCCCTATTATCTTACTCCCTAAATATTGTGTGAAGTTGTTCAAGGTGTATGTACATTTGACCAACCTAGTGCTACGTTTTGAAATGGTTTGTTGTACATAGCGTTATGTTGTAAGGGATGTGTTAGAACTCCTGGTATAGAGCCTTGTTCAATGGGTGTGCCGATCAATGAGATAAGCACTTCCGATTTACTCACCTCCAAATACCACCACCTCAGTTTTTCATCTTTGGAGAGCAAAGTGACCGTGAATTAAATTCCATGCTGGATTATCCAATCATGCACACTCTTCCCTGCTGTTGAGTGAGGCTCTCCTCCAGGAGCTGTAGAATGTATGCAGGACCACTGTGCATTCACAACCAGAGGCACAAACAAATTATCAAGTAGATATTAAGACCAACTTCTTTGCTCCATGGACAATTGAAGTAACTGTCAGCACATAGTAGTCAGAACCTAAGAATTAAGAATGTATGAAAAGCAGTTTGATACTCCGGTGAGAGAGGTTCTGAAGTTTTATGGGCTGAATAGACACCTTTTCCCCTTTTTTTTTTTGATGTTATTTTGCAAACCTATTCTGAAAAGTAGCAAAATATCTGCACCCGGCTACACGTAGACATTGGCTCAATGGCGTATTTGATATAGCAACTCTGAAAAAGCAAAATTTGAATTTCTTCCATCAAATAAGGGAAATGGTATCAAGAGCCTATAATGTCTGGGTCTCCTGCGCTATAAGCCTCTCAAGCCTGCTCTGCCATTCAATCGGATCGTGGCTAGCCAGATATTCCTCACATCCATTTTCCTGCCCTTTACCGTAGCCATTGATTCCCAGAATGATGAAGAATCGTCTCTATCTCAGTCTTAAAAATACATAAGGACTCTGCCTCTACAGCTGTCTCTGACAAGGAGTTCCAAAGACTTTCAACTCTCTGGGAGAATAAATTCCTCCTCATCTCAGTCTTCAGTTGGTGTCCCTTTATACTGAGACTATGCTGTCTCGTCTTAGACACACACACATGAATGGAAACATTCTCTCAACACTTACTCTGTCAGGCCCCTTAAGAATACTATATGTTTCAATGAGATCATCTCACATTCTTCTAAACTCCAGTGAGTGGTGTCCCAACCTATTTAACCTTTGTTTATAAGACAATCCCTCCATCCCAAGGATCATCTTAGTCAACCTTCTCTGAACTCCAGTGAAATAATATCTTTCCTTAAGAGGATCAAAACTGCTCACAGTACTCCACATGTGATCTCACCAGCACCTTGTACAATTGCACTAAGACTTCCTTAGTCTTACACTCCAACCAGCTTGAAATAAAAGCCAATACTGCATTAGTCTTCCTGATTATCCGCTTGTCCCTGTGCTCTGGCTTTCTGTGTTTCCCTTGGCCTCTTTGGCTGTAGGATTGGTCAGTCTAGCCAGTGGCAGGGTTATACCACTCCTGGCTGAGATACGGAGGTCAGAGTCAGATCCTTCCCTTTCAACTGGTATGAATCCTGACATGCTGTCTGACTCTGGAGCTCAATATCCCAAAGGGATGCCAGAAACTGAGCCTGGCATGCCTCTCATGGTTAGATCTACCTGTTGACTGAAATATGAAAAGGGCTAGATAAATCTGCCACTTAAATATTCAGAAAATTCTGGCAAAACTCAGCAAGTCTGGCAGAGTCTGTTTCCATCCAAAGATGACTCTTCAAAGGACTGAGTTCTGAAGAAGAGGCTTTAGACTCAAATTATTAACTCTGATTCTCTTTGCATGTATGCTGAGTTTCTCAAACACTTTGTTTTCATTTCAAAGGTTTCCAACATCCATAGTATTTTGCTTTTATTTGCCAAGTTTGAAACACCACATAGGGGAAAGAGCAGAGGAGATGTCTTGCATTCCATGCAGTGAATTTAATATCCACGGGACATCCCAGATCAAGGGCCCACCCTCTCAGGTGGGAGAGGGTTCTGAAGTTTTATGGGATGGATAGGCACCTTTTCCCCAGAGTTGCTGTGCATTCAGTGAATATTTTTCCCTGAGCAAAATGCAACTGCTTTCTGCACAGTAAGATCCCCTAAATAGCAGCTGGGGTGAGCGGCCACTTGAGCCGGATTTCAATACTGTCAGAGGAGTGAGACTTGTTGGCCAGGCTGCTGACTGCTTTTCAGGTGGTGCTGTGGGAGATCATTCAACCAGCTGATCCCAGTTTTGTGCCTGTTCTGAAAGGCAGCACTTTGAGTGGTGCAGCATCCCCTCAACGCAGGGTGGATTCAGCCTGGATTACTGACTGGAACACCGCTTGCTGCTTCAGACTGGAGAGGCAAGATTGCTACAAGCAAGACATGTTTACCCTTGACCAATAATTTTCTTTTTCGATTTTGCACGTGCAATTAAAATGGGTACTGGAGAAAAACACATTGCTAATATAAAGGGGATTCTAGCAAAAAAAAGTAGCCTGTTAAAGACCATAAAAACAAGTTTTAAAATTTTATTTTCCTTTATTTATTCTCAGAAAGTGGGCATCATGACAAAAACAGTTTCTGTCGCCTGTACACCGTTGCACTGAGTGTGGGCCCTTGATTTTTTTTAACATAACAGAATGGTTCACTGCATCCACTTCCCAGGGCACTTAATAATGAGTCAGACTGGGGTCATATGTAAGTCGCAGTGGGTATTGACAGTCAGTAAAAACAATAACTGCAGATGCTGGAAACCAGATTCTGGATCAGTGGTGCTGGAAGAACACAGCAATTCAGGCAGCATCCGAGGGGCCCTACCCTCTGTTAAATTGAGATTTTAACACACGTCAGCTTTATGGTCCTTTTTACTGACACCAGCTTTTGACCCGATCTTTAAAACTGATATTAAGCTGTCAATCGGCCTTGAGGGAATAAATGTATATTCTCTGGAGTATTAGTTCAGTGACATCACCATACCTTATGAAGCTTCATTTAAGTACAAATACGCAGCATTCCCAAGTAGCATCTAGATGAAAAGGTGATTGCAACATAATTGGAAGCATATTTACCGTGTCTTTGGTGTTGTGCAATAATGGTCCCTCGAATGTCTTTTCACCCTCGTTGTGTCTCCCTTGAATGTTAAATCCTGTACCGTTTTACTTTCCTCTACTCTTTGTTTGTTTGAATTCTTAATGCTGCCCTTTGGATGTCTCGTCTTTCTGGACTGTTGTCATGTGGGTGAACTCAAAAAGCTGACTGACTTCTGTAACTTGATGAAGGTATCTGTTCAAACCATTTTTAATGTTTTGGATTAAGGTGGGTTTACCGTGCTTGGAGATCACATGTTTGCTCTATTAGTCCACTGTTTTGCATGCAGAATTTTTAGTCTTTTGGAATTAATTAGAAGTCTCCAGTAACGGCGGCATTCTTTCAGCGTGCTTGAGCTATTTTTGTATGGAATGTACCAGTTTCTAAGTCCTTTCCTTTATTCTTGCAGGATTCAAAGGCTTACTTCCATCTTCTCAATCAAATTGCACCAAAAGGTGATGAAGAGGGCCAGGCTCCAATTCCAGTCGATATGTCCGGTATTAATGTAAGTATTAAAACCTGCAGTCTTCCCTTAGCGTATCTGTACACCTAGCATCTGGTTACCGTTCTCTGGGATAGTGAAAAATAGTATTCAGTTTGCGGCAAGATTGGTCAAATAGTTAAAAATAAAGATAAACAGGAACTTCGGCACTTCTGTGCAACCAGTCAATAGGTTTAGATGTTTTCTAATTAACCTGGTCAGAGACGTAGTCAATGTGTGTCGTCTAAGCTGCTGATCGAGGGTTAAACACCACCTGTATAACTTGCTGGTTAACCAGTTTAACTTAATTTATAGACATTTTCTAATCAACCTATTCAGGTATGTATAATACACCAATTGAGTAGGTAGACTTGAATCTGAGGTAGGTATGCGGCCACTGCATCATATTAACTTTACTTGCATAACATATGAATAAACTAATTTAACATTTTAAAAAAAAATTATATTGTCTAATCAACTTGTTCAGAGATGTTATACACCACTGGAGGAAGTGGGACTTGCTCCAGGGCCTCCTGGCCCAGAGATGGGGTCACCACGTCTCATCACAGCTTATTGACAAAGTGAGTTTAATTCCTGGGCAATAGATTTAGTGAAAGGGGAAATTGATCAGATATTCACATTTCTTTTTCTGTGTAACGGTGATTATATGTTTAACTTTGCTTCTGTAACAAATTGGTTAGTGCGTTTAACTTTGCTTCTGTAACAAATTGGTTAATGGGTATTGTTATCTTGTTGTTAGTTAACTGATTCATTTCTCTTAGTAGTTCATGATTTGAAATTCTTGTTTTTACCGTCTTTTAAAAAAAATATACAAATGAATTTACAATTGCATTGATTTCAATGAATTAATGACTGCACCAAAATAGAATGGATAGGAGCTTAAAAATGAAAGAATTAACCAAGGTGCTGAACTCCTGCTGGGATTAGGAGGTCAGGGTGAGTCTACTCCAGACAATGAGCTGAATTTTGGTGGACAAAGGAAAGATTGGCAAAATAATGCAGGCAAACAGGAGAACCCTTTCTAGGAATTCACCTCCATGGTGATGGGTATCAGCACCGTATCGTAATTCTCAGGAGAGCTGCCGGCAAGGACGCAGAGAACGAGGTGGGTTTTGGGTTCTGAGGAGTGTAGGACAGAACACGTTGTTTGCTGGTGAAATCACACGTGCTTTCAATTGCGTGCGCAGGAGAGTGACGATCTGAAGCGAGCAGAGTGCATGCTTCAGCAAGCTGACAGGCTTGGCTGCAGACAGTTTGTCACCGCAACAGACGTGGTCCGAGGAAACCCCAAGCTCAACTTGGCATTTGTCGCCAACTTGTTCAACAAGTATCCAGCTCTTCAGAAACCCGAGAACCAAGACATAGACTGGAGTCTCCTCGAGGGTAAGCTCCTGAAAACTCTAGAATGCCTCAGTGTGAAAAATCTCTCCAGCTACCAATGGTTCCTGCCAAGATCCCATGAACCAATGTCTGCTCCTCCCCTAATATGAGCGACAGCAGGATTAATTTACTAATTCTGATACGAGTTACGCGTGCGCGCGCGTGCACACACATCCCCAACGTAGGATTAGCTAACTAATTCTGATATGAATTACAACCCTCCCTGTTTTAGGATTGACGAATTAATTCTGATGAGTTGTTGCCCCTTGTAGGATCAATTTACTAATTCTGTGTCCCAGCACTTAAAAGGATTTCCTGCACTGAAATCCAGGCCTACAATGGCTGAATCCTGGTCACTGACCTCTGTTCCCTTTTGATTGGGGCTGTTTGCTTCAAGTAAGCTTATCAGTAAACTTACCTGCTAACTCAGCAATCAAGGAGCCAGACAGTCAGGTTAAAATCTAGCAACGATATTACCATCCTGGTCAACCAGGGGAGCACTTATTGCAAAAGGGTTTCTTGATCTGTGCTGTTGAACTATTGCCCACAAAAATATATTTCTGTTGCCATTGGAGTACACTACACCAATTTTATCGGAATAGTTTGGAAGTCCTGAGAAACATACAACCAAGATATAGGAGGACTGTTTACATGCAGAATCATAGAATCCCTGTAGTGCAGAAAGAAGCCGTTCAGCCCTCGAGTCTAGAAAGACAGACTTGAGCAAATAGAGAACTAAGGAAGTTCAGATGTAATGACACCATCTATTGCAATTTATCCCTACTCACTTGGTCCCTGTTCCTTTTATAAATTCCATTTTATGTCTCCAGACTTGAGTATCCTCTGCAAATTTGTTAACATTTGTTAATATTTGTTAACATATATATCTAGTGAAGAGGCTCCAGAGCAGATCTTTAAGCGATCAATCCTCACCATATACTCTCAATCAACATATCCATATTGAGTGGTGGAGCAGGCTGTATAGACTATACAGTCAACTCCTGCCTGTATACCTTTATAGAATCATAGAGGTCAACAGCATGGAAACAGGCCCATCAGCCAATTATTCCATACTGCCCAGTTTTCACAATTGATCTAGTCCTATTTGCCTGCATTTGGTCCATATCCCTCATACCCATGTACCTGTCCAAATGTTTCCTAAATAGCAAAATTGTATTCCCCTCCACCATTGCCTCTGGCAGCCTGTTCCGGACACACTCCCCTTCGGTGTGAAACAATTGTCCCTCTGGACCTCTTTGTATCTCTCCCCTCTCACCTTTTAAACCTATGCCGCCTAGATTTAGATTCCCCTGCCATGGGGGAAAAGCTATTGGCCATCTACCTTAATGACACCTCTCATGATTTTATAGACCTCTGAGATCATCCCTCAATCTCCAAAAGTCCCAGCCTATCCAACCTCCCCTAATAACTAAAACCTTTCCATGAAATCTTTTTTGCACTTTTTTTAGTTTAATAATATCCTTTCTTTAGTAGGGTGACCATAACTGCATAAAGGGCTCCTAATGTGGCCTCACCAATGTCTTGTATATCTGCAAAAAGACGTTCTGATTCTTGATTTGGAGATGCCGGTGTTGGACTGGGGTGGACTAAGTTAAAAATCACACAACACTAGGTTATAGTCCAACAGGTTTATTTGCAACCACTAGCTTTTGGAGCGCTGCTCCTTCATCAGGTGGTTGTGGAGTATAAGATTGTAAGACACAGAATTTATAGCAAAAGTTTACAGTGTGATGTAACTGGAATTATATATTGAAAAAGATCTGGATTGTTTGTTAAACCTCCCATCTTTTAGAATGGGCATGTGGTTTCAGTTCTTTCATATGTAAACCTGGGCCGACATGACACCAATTGTTAAAGTTCACTTGAGAATGTAACTTTTAAATGTTCTGCAATTTACATATGAAAGAACTGAAACCAATATGCTCATTCTAAAAGGTGAAAGACTTAACAAACAATCCAGGTTGTTCTCAATATATAGTTTCAGTTACATCACACTGCAAACTTTTGCTATAAATTCTGTATCATATGATCTTATACTCCACAATCACCTGATGAAGGAGTAGTGCTTCCACATAAACCTGTTGGACTATAACCTGGTGTTGTGTGATTTTTAACTTTGTTCTGATTCTTGGACTCAATGCTGTGACTAATGAAAGCAAGCATGCTGAAAACCACCTTCACCACCCTGGTCAGCTGTGACTTCACTGTCAAGGAACTATAAACCTGTACCCATGGATCTCTTTGTTCTATAACACTCTCCAACCCCTACCATTTGACTGTGTAAGTCCTGGCCTGGTTTGACCTTCCAAAATGTAACTCCTTCCATTTATCTAAATCAATCTCCATCTGTCATTCCTCAGCCCACTGCTCCAGTAAATCAAGATCTCGCAGATAACCTTCTTCAGTGCCCATTGTACCTCTAATCTTGGTGTCATCCACAAACATACTAACCATGCCTCCTAGATTCTCATTCAAATCATCTATATGAATGACAAATAGCAGTGGACCCAGCACATATCCTTATGCCACACCGCTGGCCTACAGTTTGGAAAAACAACCCTCTACCACTACCATTTGTCTTCACTCTACAATTTTGTATCCAAATGAATCACCATAGAATTCCTACAGTGTGGAAACAGGCCCTTCGGCTCAATGAGTCCATACTGACCCTCCGAAGAGTAACCTATTCTCCCACCCTATTGTCCTATATTTATCCAAACTAATGTGCCTAACGTACACACCCCTGAACACTATGGGCAATTTAGCATGGCCAGTTCACCTAACCTGCACACCTTTGGGTGGCACAGTGGTTAGCACTGCTGCCTCACAGCACCAGGGACCCGGGTTCAATTAATCCCTCGGCCGACTGTCTATGTGAAGTTTGTACATTCTCCCCATATCTGCGTGGGTTTCCTCCAGGTGTTCCGGTCTCCATCCACACTCCAAAGATTTGCAGGTCAGGTAAATGGGCCGTACAAAATTGCCCATAGTGTTAGGTGCAGTACTCAGGGGTAAATACAGAGTAAAGGAATGGGTCTGGGTGGAGTACAGTTTGGAGAGTCAGTGTGAACGTGTTGGGCGGAAGGGCCTGTTTTCATACTGTAAGGAATCTAATCTAATCTTTGGATTGTGGGAGGAAACCCATGCAGACACTGGGAGAATGTGACAGACGGTCACCCGAGGCTGGAATTGAACTGGGGTCCCTGGCACTGTGAGGCAGCAGTGTTAACCACTGAGCTACTATGCCGTTCTCCTTGGATCCTGTGAGATTCAACCTTATTCAACAACCCACCATGCAGTGATGTTTTTAGTGTGTAAACCTTCGTCTCTACACCCTCTCTCCCAAACCGTGTCACGAGATTATCTCCAATTTCATCTGCTTTCATCTTGGTTAATGATATCTTGTGTGGAGCCTTGTCAAATGACTGATCATGTAAACAGTGTCCATAGACGCACCCTTATCTACTGTCTTTCTTTAACTAATGTTGTTGACTTTGATTGTGGCTGCTGTATTCCCCAGCTAAGGATGGATAAACTAATTACTTTCCCTCAGGATGGACATTTCTAACTCCTAGGATGAAGGGATTGTCTTAGGAGAACAGATTAAATAAACTGGGCCTACATTCTCTGGCATTTAGAAGAATATGGGGTGATGTACTTCACTGAAAATTCTTAGGGAGATCTACAATGTCAATGCAGGTGTTTCCCTGAGCTGGGCATGGGAATGGAGGAGAGATATTGGGAGCGTGGGTGTGCCTCTCCAACCAATCGACACAGTTTCAGGATAAAGATCAAGCCAGCTAAGGCCAAAATGAGGAGAAATCCCTTTTCTCTCTGAGGATGGAAGCCTTTGGAATCATTTGCCCCAGAGCTGTGAAGGCTCAGTCATAGTATGGAAGCAGGCCGTTTGGGCCATCGAGTCCACATTGACCTGCCAAAGAGCATCCCACTCAGACCCACCCCATTTCTATAATCCTACATTCCTCATGGCCAATTCACCTAACCTACGAGTCCCTGTATGCTATGGGGATTTTATGGCCAGTCCACCTAACCTGCACATCTTTGAACTGTGGGAGGAAACCAGAGCACCCGGAGGAAACCCACACAGAGACTGGGAGAACGTGCTAACTCCACACAGACAGTTGTCCGTGGCCCCTGATGCTGTGAGGCAGCAGTGCTAACCACTGAGCCATCGTGCTGCAGTCACTTGTGGGGCGTCTAAACAGAAGATTAGCCTGGTGCACAGATTTGATAACCTTGTTTAATGAAGAAGGATTTAGAAAAAAAGGTGAGACAGTTCAGAGAAAGCGTATATGACTAATGCCTGGAATGGGCAGATCGTCTTGTGAGGAAAGGTAAGAGGTGACTTGATTGACGCATATGAAATCCTGAAGTGAGTTGATTGGGTAGATGTTGAGCTGAAAATGTGTTGCTGAAAAGCACAGCAGGTCAGGCAGCATCCAAGGAGCAGGAGAATCGACGTTTCGGTCATGAGCCCTTCTTCCAGGAATCAGCATCAATTGTGATCTTCAATTGTGATCTCCAATTGTGATTTCTGATCTCTAGCATCTGCAGTCCTCACTTTCTCTCAGGGTAGATGTTGAGAGCATGTTTTCTTTTATGAGAGAATCTAGAATCCGGGATCCCTGTTTACAAAATCAGGGTCACCCTCTTAAAGTCGTAGAGATGTACAACATGGAACAGACCTTTTGGCCCAACTCATCCATACCAGCTGAACTAGCCTCCTTTGCCTGCATTTAGCCCTTATCCCTGTGAACCTTTCCCATCTGATTAAGCTTTTTGTTTTCCCCCTCTCTCTGAGGACTGAGAGTCTTTAGCACTCTGCTTCCAGCATCCTTTTAGGAAGAGACAGAGTATTTGAGACAGATATAGGTTGATGCTTGTTGAGCAAGACTTATTGGGCGAATGTGGATTTGAAGATACCATCAGCTTGTCCAAGGTCTTATTGAAGGGCAGAGCAGACTTGAGGGGCTGAAAGGCCTATTGTTTTTGATTTTTACATTTATTCCTGTCCCCTTGGATGGCAGAGCAGATGTGAAAGGCATGTTCTTACATATTTCTGCACCTCTATAATGAATTCTACTTCCTATCTTTTTGGATGACTTTGTGAACCATCTATCTTTATTTTAAACTTTGTAGGTGAAACGAGAGAGGAAAGGACTTTCAGAAACTGGATGAACTCACTTGGTGTGACTCCTCGCGTGAACCATTTGTACAGGTGAGGGAAACCAATGGAATAAGATTAAGTTCAAGGTTAAGCAAGGATCCAGTTGCTGCAATCTATAGGATTAATCATACATTAACAATCTGAATTCAGAGGCACAGAGAGATTGTATAGTCAGTCTACACACAGAAATTTGTCTGTTACCTTGAGTCTTTTAACAATTGATTGCCCCTTGTTTCAAGGCAAGCTTTAGAGTGAGTGTCTTTGTAGCACTTTCTCTGTCCACTCGAGAGTAATGGACATTTGAGAGTTAGCTAAGCAGAATTTGGTGGAATATTCAGACAGCATTACCAATCCACTGAAGTTGGTTTTGCAAGGGGTTTAACTGAGTTCTTGTAGTGATGGAATCAAGAATGACATGAGCATTTATTCAACAGTTCTTCCATTGAATCTGGAGAAGCGTAGTGACAACAGCTGGTCTGGACACTGGGACTTTCATTGACTGCAGAGATATTTGTTATCAAGCACTCGTTGCTGTAGTGTAGAATGTTAAGCTGTCATAGTTGACCCCGGTGTTAGATCTCCTCATCAGTGGTGGCTTTAGGAGAGAGGTGACTGTCAAAGTTAGGAGGTACTCAGCATTTTCCAGTGTATGTATCTCATAAGACTATAAGATATAGGACCAGAAATCTGCTCCGCCATTCAATCATGGCTGATAAGTTTCTCAACCCAATTCTCCTGCTTTCTCCCTGTAACCCTTGATCCCCTTGATACTCAAGAACCTACCTATCTCAGTCTTAAATATACTTAATGACCTGGCCTCCACAGCCTTCTGTGGCAATTAATTCCATAGATTCACCACTGTCTGGCTAAAAGAAGTTTCTCCTTATTTCTGTTTTAAAAGGTCTTCCCTTTACTCTAACGCTGTGCCTTTGGGTCCTAGCCTCTCTACCAATGGAAACATCTTCCCAACATCCACTCTGTCCAGGCCATTCAGTATTCTGTATGTTTCATTTAGATCCCCCCTCATTCATCCAAACTCCATCAAGTACAGACCCAGAGTCCTCAAATGTTGCTTGTATGTCAAGCTTTTCATTCCTGGCACTATTCTAATGAACGTCCTCTGAACATGCCCAGAACATCCTTCCTGAGATATGGGGTCCAAAACTGCGCACATTACTCCAAATGTGGCCTGACAGACCCTTATAGAGCCTCGCAAGTACATCCCTGCTTTTATATCCAAGTCCTTTTTAAATAAATACCATAATTGCATTTGCCTTCCTGACTACTGACTCAACCTGCACATTTACCTTGAGAGAACCTCGGACTAGAACTCCCAAGTCTCTCTGTACTTCAGACTTATGAATTTTCTCTCCATTTAAGAAATAGTCAATGCTTTTATTCTTACTACCAAAGTGCATGACTTCACACTTATCCATGTTGTACTCCAACTGCCATTTCTTTGCTCACTCTCCTAACCTGTTCCTAACCTCTCCTAACACGTGTCAGGACTTTTCCTGTGTTAATAAAGAAGAAAATACCTCAGTCTTTCACACGCCATGATGTACGTCCCTTCTTGAATGTAGTTATAATTGTCACATTCCTAAAAACTTGGAAAGGGGTGGGGAGAGAAGAGAGAGTTATTTATCTTCTCAAATCCATAGGATGAGTAAATGATGTTTTGAAAAGCCTATCCGTGTTGAAGTGCTCAGTTAGAATGCCATCGGAGCTGCAGAACTTTGTTCTCTTTCATGTGTTTTTGAATGTTTGTTGCACCTCTCACATCACTGGTGGATTAATTGTGGAGTCTGCCTCACCAGGGATAGCAAGCAGAGTCCCAGCTGTCCCAGTGAACTTAAGGGAATTTATATTTGCCAGGAATTGGTGTTGGAGAGACTGTTCGGTCTGAAGGTTGATAAGTCCCTGGGGACTGATGGTCTACATCCCAGGGTACTGAAGGAGGTGGCTTGAGAAATCATGAATGCATTGGTGATTATTTTCCAGAGTTTGATAGATTCGGAATCAGTTCCTGCGGATTGGAGGGTGGCTAATGTTGTACCACTTTTTAAGAAAGGTGGGAAAGAGAAAGCAGGAAATTATAGACCAGTTAGTCTGACCTCAGTGGTGGGAAAGATGCTGGAGTCTATTATAAAGGATGAAATTACGACACATCAGGATAGTAGTAACAGGATAGGTCAGAGTCAGCATGGATTTATGAAGGAGAAATCATGCTTGACTAATCTTCTGGAATGTTTTGAGGATGTAACTCTGAAGATGGATGAGGGAGATCCAGTAGATGTAGTGTACCTGGACTTTCAGAAAGCTTTTGATAAAGTCCCACATAGGAGGTTAGTGAGCAAAATTAGAGCGCATGGTATTGGGGGCAAAGTACTAACTTGGATTGAAAGTTGGTTGGCTGACAGGAAACAAAGAGTAGTGATAAACGGCTCCATTTCAGAATGGCAGGCAGTGATCAGTGGGGTACCGCAGGTATCAGTGCTGGGACTGTAGCTTTTTACAATATATATTAATGATATAGAAGATGGTATTAATAGTAACATTAGCAAATTTGCTGATGATACAAAGCTGTGTGGCAGGGTGAAATGTGAGGAGGATGTTAGGAGATTACAGGGTGACTTGGACAGGTTAGGAGAGTGGTCAGATGCATGGCAGATGCAGTTTAATGTGGATAAATGTATGGTTATCCACTTTGGTGGCAAGAACAGGAAGGCAGATTACTACCTCAATGGAATCAATTTAGGTAAAGGGGCAGTACAGAGAGATCTGGGTGTTCTTCTCCACCAGTCAATGAAGGTACGCATGCAGGTACAACAGGTAGTGAAGAAGGCTAATAGCATGCTGGCCTTCATAACAAGAGGGATTGAGTATAGAAGCAAAGAGGTTCTTCTGCAGCTGTACAGGGCCCTGGTGAGACCACACCTGGAGTATTGTGTGCAGTTCTGGTCTCCAAATTTGAGGAAAGACATTCTGGCTATTGAGGGAGTGCAGCGTAGGTTCACAAGGTCAATTCCTGGAATGGCGGGACTACCTTACGCTGAAAGACTGGAGCGACTGGGCTTGTATACCCTTGAGTTTAGAAGACTGAGAAGATTGAGACATATAAGATTATTAAAGGATTCGACACTCTGGAGGCAGGAAACATGTTTCCGCTGATGGGTGAGTGCCAAACCAGAGGACACCGCTTAAAAATACGGGGTAGACCATTTAGGACAGAGATGAGGAGAAACTTCTTCACCCAGAGAGTGGTGGCTGTGTGGAATGCTCTGCCCAAGAGGGCAGTGGAGGGCCAGTCTCTGGATTCATTTAAGAAAGAGTTGGATAGAGCTCTCAAGGATAGTGGAATCAAGGGTTATGGAGATAAGGCAGGAACAGGATACTGATTAAGGATGATCAGCCACGATCATATTGAATGGTGGTGCAGGTTCGAAGGGCAGAATGGTCTACTCCATATCTATTGTCTATTCTGGTATCAGTTGACCTGCACCAGTCTCTGGGTTTGAGAATTCTGACTGGATCGGTATCCAGAACTGCATCTCGACTTTGAGCAGTTCTAAATGCACAGTCTGAATGCACAATCCTATTCTCCATACTGTGGAGATGATTTATAATCTGTCTTGTTACAGTGACCTGGAAGATGCCTTGGTAATTCTGCAGCTCTACGAAAAGATCAAAGTTCCAGTGGACTGGAGTCGGGTGAACAAGCCACCTTATCCTAAGCTGGGAGCCAACATGAAGAAGGTAAGTTTTCTCAGTGGAAGGCCAAAACCATCTGGCAGGTTAGGATCAGAGTTTTCTGCAGTCTAACTGTGCGGTCAGCAACCAGCCTTGATGTCTCTGATCTTGCCCCTTTTGTGATCCTGAGATTCCTCCTGTTTACTCAAATGGAAACAGACTTTAGATATTAATGTGTTTTTAAAACCAAAATTAAAGCACTTTAGCCAATTTATAAGTAGACAACTGTTGAAAATGCATGACTTGAAAAGGCACTTTTTAAAAATAAAGTTATAGAGTTGGGGGAATGGGACTGACTGGATTGCTCAGTGGAGAGATAGCATAGATTTGATGGACTGCATGGCTGCTTCCTGTACTGTAGTAATGACTTTATTTTAATATGGCTTAATTTTAATAATTTAGTCAAAATTCTGCTTCAACGTCCCAGAATAGACACTAACAGGGCTGCATAGCTGAGAATTGGAGAATGCAGGCTTTGGGATGTACACATGTATTTAGAAAAAGCTAGTTTAAAGGAAATCACTCCTTTGTTTTACCTAGTGAGTAATGGCCAGACTTCTGCAGCACTGTAGCTTAATGGGTACCACTGTTGCATCAGGGACCTGGATTTGATTCCATCTTTGGGTGACTGTCTGCATGTTCTCCCCATGTCTGCGAGGGTTTCCTCTGGGTGCTCTGGTTTCATCCCACAGTCCAAATATTTGCAGCTTAGTGGGCTGGCCATGCTAAATTGCCCAAAGAGTCCAGGAATGAGTAGGCTAGGTCCATTAGCCATGGGAAATACAGCATTACACGATTAGGGTAGGGGAATGGGTCTGATGGAATGATCTTTGGACGATCGGTTTGGACTTGATAGGCAAATAGCCTACATCAACACTTGGGATTCTGATTCTTGCTGGCCAGTCTCAGTCCCTGTGGTTGACCATTACATTAAAATTCTTATCTGCCAATCTAATAGTCATACATGACCACCCAGTTTCCCAGAATGTAAGGCAACAGCCTCTTTGTTCTAGGTGCATTAATTTTGGGTGGGCTCCTGTCTAGCCATCCTCAAAAGTGTGCTTTTTACAACCTTCCTAGTACTTCCTCAGTGTTTGAAATGAAAATTTAATTCCAGATGTATTCACAACTTGCTTGAACAATGAATGGCAGGCATGTACTGTTGATATCACCCACCCACTCCCCCATCAGCAAGGGCAAGATCTCCCCAATTTCCTCTGAAGACCAAACCTCCTTCCAAATTTGGGCAGAATCACTTCCCCATAAATGTAACAATCCAAATTGTTGTTAGGGTATAAGCAGTCATTGAAGGTGTATGTTATTTTTCCTGTAATATTTGATGAATATCAAAAGTTACAGCAGACCATTCAGCCTTTCAAGACTATAGTAGTCTCTTTACATCGTTTGAACCCCCAGGTCTAATCCTACTTTCATGTCCACTCTCAGTTCTTTACATTTCCTCCTTTCTCAAGCAACTATTTTTGTCCTCTGTTAAAGGATTGAAAAACTCAGCTTTTCCTGTCTGATTTCAGCCACACCAGGTGTTTAGAATCATGGGATCACAGGGCACAAAAGGAGAGCTTTTTAATAATTGTGCCTGTACCAGCCCTTTAACCAATCCCACTCCACTACTGCGCCTCCTCCTCATGACCCCCCCGGACCCCATAGCCCTGTGAAGAATCTTTTTGCTCTTCGAGGATATTATCTAATTTCCTTTTAAAAGTTAGTGGTGACTCTGTACCCACTGTTCTTTTTATCATATTATCATTCATAACCTCTCATTTAATGCTTAAAAATAAACCCACGTCTGTTAAGTATTACTAAGGTGGGAGACTCCTCAGAATCTAAGAGTGTGACTTTCTCTAGTTCTAGTTAAACTCCGTTTTGGAACGGGTCCCACAGTATTGTGGTTCCAGTTGTGGAGCCCTCCAGCATTAGGCTCTTGACAGAATTGTTTCGAGGCCTCCTAATCTGCCAGTACCACCATCAAGATGGCTTTCTGTAGGTGGGTGAGAAGGTTGAGCCACTTCTGCCCAGCCCAGCCGACCTGTATCTCTGAAATGTACAGAAGCCCAATTCTGAGCATCATGGGAGAGGGGAGACATCAGCGATTTTCAATTCAAGGAGACAAATCCACTATTCAGTTCTTGAATAGCTTCATTCTAGTGAATTATGGTTCAACAACTGTTGCATACTGCTGATGAGACCTGTTCATTGAAATGAAATGAAGTGAGCGCAGACAAGAAGTAAGACTGAGATTGAAAGTCAAGTTTTAGGAAGCTCCACAACAAATCACCAACAGTTACTTGGTTCTTTTTTGATTCAACTAATTGACCATTTTAAAAAATCAAATAAGACTGTGTTTTCTGCTAATGAATCAAACCAGAGGGTTGCTAACATTTAACCTTTGTTACCCAAAGCTGGAAAACTGTAACTATGCGGTTGAACTGGGAAAGAATAAAGCAAAGTTTTCACTCGTTGGGATTGCAGGACAGGATCTGAATGAAGGCAAACACATGCCAACTTTAGCCTTGCTATGGCAGTTAATGAGGAGGTGAGTGCGTTTTAACTTGCACGATAGAGCCAGAGATTGATGGTACTACAATTGGGACGTGTTTGGTTCTGCTTCATTAATGCTGGACAAAGTAATCTAGATTTTGAATCCTGCTGGAAAGGCAGAGATGGTGATGAAGCTTTTTGTCTTGCATCCATCAGAACAGAATTTTTTTGTCCCCAATCAAAATCAGAAGTGTTGCAGTGCAGAAGTAGCTCATTTGACACATCATGTCCAGGGCAGGACTTGCACATTTAATGGCAGGGTCCAAGGAACTGCTGCCAAACAAAGGGACCTATGGGTGCAGGCGGATGGTTCCTTGAAGGTGGAGTTAGCAAGTAGACATAGTAGTGAAGAAGGCGATTGGTACACTTTTTCCTTTATCAGTCATTGCATTGAGTATAGGAGTTGAGATGCCATGTTGTGGCTGTACAAGACATTGGTGAGACTACTTTTGGAATACTGCGTTCAATTACAGCCTCCCTGCGTCAGGAAAGATGCAAAACTTGGAAAAAGTTCAGAAAAGATTTACAAGGATGTTGCTGGGATTGGAGGGTTTGAGCTTTCAGGAGAGGCTGTAAAGGCTTGGACTATTTTCCCTAGAGTGTCGGAGACTAAGGAGTGACGTTATAGAAGATTATAAAATCATGATAAGCTTAGATAGGGTGAATAGCCAGGGTCTTTTTCTCAGGGTAGGGGAGTCCAAAACTAGAGGGTTAAGGTTTAAAGTAAGAGGGTAAAGACTTAAAAGGGACCTGAGGGGCGTTTTTTTCATGCAAAGGGTGGTTGCGTGTATGGAATGAGCTGCCACAGGAAATGGTAGAGACTGGTGCAATTACAGCATTTAAAAGACATCTAAATGGATATATGAATAGGAAGGGTTGAGAGGGATATGGGCCAAATACTGGCAAATGGGACTAGATCATTTTAGGACATCTGGTTGGCATGGAGGTGTTGGACCAAAATGTATGTTCTGTGCTCTATGATTCTATGACTCTAATTCCAAATTTCAAATGATCATGATAATTTATACTACAATGGGAGGAAAAGGATTACTGATTGGTCTACAAGTCGCCTCTGATTAATTGAGACTCTTTGATACAGGGAACAATTAAGTTTTTAAACAGTATGCTAGTACAGACATTATTCTCTTAATTCCTGATGTTGTACTGATGGTGGTGACATCTGCATTCAGAGGTCAAAGACTGTTTCCTTTGTCCCTAGATACACATTAAACATGCTGGAAGACATTGGTGATGGAGAGAAGGTCAATGATGATATCATTGTAAACTGGGTGAATCAGACTTTATCCGAGTCAGGAAAAAGTTCCTCCATTTCAAGCTTTAAGGTAATCTGGAGTATTGCTGTAAAACAGATTTTGTTTTTACTTAAAGCTGGTTCCCTGAATAAATAGCATTCCCCTCACCCACTCCCTGTAAATGATGAAACAATAAACGATAATTGGAAATAAAACAGATTAATGAGAAACATTATGGACAAGTTTGCTTGATGTGATAAACAAGATTATATGCTCACTTGCAAGACTGTGTGTGCGGTTTTCAAAATTCACTTGTGGGACTTGCCTATCCCTCCGAGCTATGGGATATGTTGCGAGTTGTGTCTGTTGAAGATAGCGGAACCCACCTATCTGGGATTGTTCATGGCTCCATGTGCAAGACTGCCAGCACTTGATAGAGTACACAGTTTGCACAGGGCTTTTCTGACATGTTCTCCAATTCTTACTCAATACACAGGACAAAGAAATTAGCTCAAGTATACCAGTATTGGATCTGATTGATGCCATTCAGCAAGGATCAATCCGATATGACCTGGTAAAGACTGGAGACCTGACTGATGAAGAAAAACTTGAAAATGCCAAGTGAGTAGCTTTTATCAGTACCATTTGAAGGAGAAGGTACCTATGGAAAAAGGAATAGAAGGGCATATTGATAGCTTTAAGCATGATGAGAATAGCTTGTTTCTGTCACTGCAATTCAATGTAATTCTCCATATTGTTAGAAAATGTAGGAATAAATTTCACTTCCTTTTTATTAAATTGGTTAATTGAATGATGTTCCAGGATATGGTTGTAAATTAATTTGGACCAAACTTTAGGTTAAGCATATCCAAGACTGCCAGCACCTTTTGACATGCTCCAAGTCTGATTGACCTATCACCCCTTGGCTGTCACTTCCTCACTGCTTCAATGTTCTGATTCTCATTCTGGATTTCCGATTTTCTCCATGGCTTGGCCCATTGCTTGCTCTATAACCTCTCCGACTTTGTCCCTGTGTTTATTCAATTCTGACTTCCAACACATTGCTGATTTTCTTGTCCCAACATTGGTCTTGCATTGAGCTGCAACAGCCCCCAATCTCTGGAATTCCCCCCCCTCCCCCCCCCCCCCCTGCCGTTGCACTCATCTCTCTCCTCTGAGATACTCCTGAAAATTTATCTCTTTGATCAAGTTTTGGTTATTCTCATTTTCTTCTTTACCTCATACTCAAAAAGTCTATTTTTACTATTGACTTCGCTCTTGTGAATGTATCTTGGGTACTTTCCTGTGTTAAATACACTAAATACGTTTTTGCACTGGTTGGCGTTAGTTTTAAGCTTCTCTTTTATTGTTTCGATGTCAGCTATAAATGTAAATCTTTTAGGGGACAGAGAATGTAGTTAACTCTCTCTGAATTTATAGTCGTGTTGAACAGTGCAGAGATCACTCCATTTGCTGGAAAGACTGAAATACTCCCCAACACCGTGTCCTGGAACAGAGAAACTGAGCAAAAATTGGAGTGTCAACATAGAAGGCAGGAGGGGGTTTGAGTCCTGGGACCGTGGGTGGTTTTACAGCTAGGTTGGCAATGATTCATTTGCAAGGATGAGACAAAAGGTGGCCCCTCAATATCTAGGGCCTCCTTTCCAAATCACTTTGTGAAAGACTAACCTGAGATAATGGGCTTGAGGCACCGATTGACAACAATTTAACTAAATGGTGAAACAGATTTTGGGTGACTGAACCCACCCTTGTTCCTATAAAGTTAGTGTCTTTAATGTATATTACTCCAAAATATATTGGAATTTGCTATCCTTTAGCACTGGGGAAATTGTCTGCGTAAGAATATCATTTTGATCATATTCAAGCCCAGGAAACGTCCTTTTCTTTAAATGATCTCAACCTCACCTATAGGTCTCCCTTTCCATGTCCCTCAATTCCTTTGCTGTCAGCAGAAACACATCCTCAGTCTATTTGCTTTATGTTAAACTAAACGTTGTAAGAAATGGAACCTGTTGCCCTCCGAACTGTTTCAAATATGTGAAGTGTTCACCCTGCATACCCCTAAAGATCTGGCCTCCAGCACTCCCAATTCATTCCATGGAACATTGGCAAATGTGCCTTCAGTTCCTTCAGCCTTGAGCCCTGGAACTCCCCCGACAAACCTGCTTATCCCTCCACCTCTCTTTCCCCCTTGATATTACTCCTTAAAACCTGCCCCTTTGACTGAACCTTCGGTCCTTACTGCTCTGTGTGGTCCAGTTTTAGTCCGACTTGCTCAAAATGAGCACAGGAAGTGCTGGAGAGACTGATGAGGTCTTTCAGCAGAGAAACAGAGTTAGTGTTTCAAAGAAGGGTCACTGGACCTGAAATGTTAACTCTGATTTCTCTCCACAGACGCTGAGATTTTCCAACAATTAATGATTTTGTTAACGTTCTAAGTCTGATATGAAACTCCCTGTTTCTGTCCATGAACAACACCACTGCGTTTCAGAGTTTCTCCAGCACTTTCTGTTCTTATGTCAGATTTCCAACATCTGTAGTATTTTGCTTTTATGTTCCCATGAAATGTTTTGCACCATTTTAAGATAGTCAGAATGCTACATAACTTAGTTTTTTTTTGTCTGAAGGTCTGACAAAACAGAGAATGAGAAAGAAAATTGAAAAAAGGTGGTCAGAAGCCTACAGTTTATTTTTTATGTTGCACTGCTTCTCCCACTGAGTTGGTAAATCTGTTTTCTGAGACCTTATAGTGTATTGTACCATTGGTAGCCTATTCCTGTAGTCAAACAGCTAGTCTTTCTTACTCCACACTCCTCATTATGTTTCTGCAGCCTTCCTGATCTAAACACACAGCACAGGAGCTGGAGCAAATCTGCCAGCATTATTTTACGTTGCACAGCAAGTTTCTTTCACATAGCTGGAACCACGAGGTTGGCTTTATTTACGAACTTGGTGCCTGACCCCAACATGTTTTTGTTGACTTCCCTCAGGTATGCTATATCAATGGCAAGGAAAATTGGAACTCGAGTCTACGCCCTTCCAGAGGATCTTGTCGAAGTGAAACCGAAAATGGTTATGACCGTTTTTGCATGTCTGATGGGGAAAGGAATGAAGAAAGTCTGAAGGATCTGAGCCAAGTTAAATTGATTTGTTTTCTTCTCCATAGCCTGGGTGCAACTTTCAAATGTAGGACATTTGCTTAGATATGCTCCTTTTTTTTTTTTTTTGTTTTTTTTCTTTTACCACAACCATTTTAACTGGCTTTGCTACTGCTGAAATAATTGTATTAGATCGAAGTACCACATTCCCCCAGTTGTCATAAAACACAAAAAAAACTTTAATCTCCCTGCACTAACCCAGAGAGGTTCTGTAGCTCAACATGCATTCTAACGTTTAGAGTGTGCAATCAGCATACTTACCTACTCCCCAAACAATTTACCGATATCAGCAAATATGATTTGAGTTGTGTCGAAGAAAGTGTGTTCAGAGGCATATTTTGTCAGTACTTGTTCTACTTGACCATGGGGAACTCCTATGCAGCAGCGAAAGAGGTTTCTGAAGATATTATGCCCTTCTGGTAAACTCGTCCAGGATTTTTCTGGAACACTGCATGTCGATGCACCGGTAATCGGACTTGTTTGTGCACGTTTACAATTAAAATGTGTCACCTACACAATTTCTGGAAGTGTGTGCCAATTAGACGAATTGAGGGCAGCGAGCCTTCTGGAACCTTGGGTGAACAACAAGCCAAAGTAGCAATCTCCTTAACCACAATGACTAAAGTATTGGGAAATTTGCAGTGCAGGACTGAGAGATGAGAAAAGTCAATATCCCATCCGCTACAGAAAGAGGGAAAGAAATGTTTTTAAAAAGTAAGGAAAAGGGTATTGGATTGCGGGATTGCGAAAAAGACTAAGCAAACTGTGAGGATACAACAATAATCAAAATCTGATGTTTCAATATCTGCTAGAACACTTACAAAGAGGAAGGAATGCGATTCTGTATTGTCACTAGTTCAATTTCTGGAATGGCTACCAATAACAGTTATCACATTAAAATGATCATTATATTATTAATGACCAGGCTTGGCTGTCTGACAAGTTTAGTGGACATTTTATTGTCCAAATGCACCAACTCTATAGACATCCACAGAGATTATGTGCATTATGCATTCTTGTGAACCAGCTGTAGGGCAACACAAGTTAGCTAAAAACTAATGGCGATTTGTAATTGATGGAAATCCTTTCCCTTCCTGCAAGTTTTGTGGATACTTTGCAGATTAATAAACCAGATGCGCCATTCAGGTAGCCATCTTTTCTTGCAGAAAAATCTGGCTGTTAACTTTTGTCAACATTTGCTATTTTGTTGATTGTAGGAAGCCAGCATTTTCTGGTACAGCTACATTGAGACCTCAGATTACAGCTAGCCTGCTCTTAGACTTAGCATCTCAAATGTGTTTCTCCATAAATCGAAGGAGGTTTGAATAGTCGTTTGTGTAACCCCCATACCTTATCCCAGAAACTATGATTAACCATGAGGAATGGACAATTAGCCATTCCTGCAACAAACCTTTTGGTTTGTTTATTTTACATGGGTTAATACTGCTATGACAGTACAATTTTGTGCAAATGTTTATCCAGTTAATCTGTCAATAGCGCACCCTGGGATATATCCTCCAAATAACTACTGGAAATTAGTCCCACTTGTGTTTGTAAAGGATGTCTCTTTGGTCATACCTTCCCTGAATTTGTGAAACAGTTTATCAATACTCAATATAAACTAACCAAAAAGGCCCTCAATATTGTGCCTCATGTACCACACATCTGTAGTGCTAGAGAATCAAAATTACTTCAGTTTCATAACTTACTAACTTTTCTACCCAAAGAGTTTGTTTTTTATATTTTGGTTTTGTAAAATTCCTGGGAAATGCTAGCTTTAAGCATAAGATGCTGTTTATTTAAGATACTTGCAAGCCAGAAATTCATGCCATCATATAAATATGCAGATGAAATAAAAATAAATAAAATGGTTTGACATCTTGCAAGTAAAGGATGTGACAGAATTGTATTCCTACATGACGTGACTTCTTTTTCTCCACAAATGGGAACCTTGGTTGAACTGAGTTTTTTTTTGTTAACCCCAGATACAACCGCTAAGTATAGTACATTCTCTCACTGTGTTGTCCTAACTGTTAACAGTTAATATAGAGCAGAAATTAGTGACATTCTGTGATTCAGTTGTAACACTTGCACCTGATTGTGGACCTGGATTCCATTAACCTGAACGTACCCAGGCTTGCACTTCAGAGACTGCTCAAGTACAGCCTTGACTATTAACTGAGGAAAATGTACAAGGTCTCATGGCACTCAAAAGATTGTTTCCCCTCTGCAAAATACCAAAATACTGGTTGTTTATTTCCTTCTGTTTGCAAAGCTTTGTGGCAAAGTTCTAACAGAGCCTATCATCCAAGATAATGAACTGACTGGCAAGTGCTCTGTCCATCATTCTGAATGAAGGTGTTTTACAGACTTGACCACCTACATGGATAAGGACCACAGTGCACTTGCCTTCAAAATCAGGATTCAATCCAGAGGAAGGAAGTGGTGTCGTGGAAATGTCACGGGACTAGTAACCCAGAGCCCCAGACTAACACGAGAAGATATGGGCTCAAATTTACTGTGTACAGTTTTGGCCTCCTTACTTGAGAAATTATGTACTCGCACTGGAGGAGGTTCACTGGGTTGATTCTGGAGTTGAGAGGGCTGGTTTATGAGGAGAGACTGAGTAGACTGGGATTATATTCTTTGGAATTCAGAAGAATGAGGGAGAACCTTGTAGAAACATGAAATTATGAAGGGAATGGATAAGACAGAAGCAGGGAAGGTTGTTTCCACTGCTAAGTAAAACTAGAACGAGTGAGCTGAGGAGAAACTTCTTCACCCAAAGGGTTGTGAATCTGTGGAATCCACAGCCCAGTGAAGCAGTTGAGGCTACCTCGTTGCATGTTTTTAAGGACAAGATAGATTGTTGAACAATAAAGGAATTAAGAGTTATGGTGAGCAGGTGTGGAGCTGAGGCCACGGAAAAGATCAGTGATGATCTTATTGAATGGCGGAGCGGGCTTGACGGGTCACATGACAGACTCTTCCTATTCCTTATATTCTTATGAATCTCACCATGGCAACTAGTGAATATCTGGAATTGAAAGCCAGCCATCAGTAACGGTGGCCACAATAGCTTTTCTAACCATCTGGTTCATCGATGTCCTTTAGGGAAAGAAGTCAGCCAACCTTGCCTGGTCTGACCTACATGTGATACTGACGTGAGTGATTGACTCTTAATTACCTTCTGAAATGATGTAGTAAGCTGTTCAGTTTAAGGGCATTTAGGGACTGCAATGGATGCTGCAGCGATTCCCACTGATGGTGAACTGTGATAGAGCAGAAGCCTCTGCAGGAGCCTTTGAGTTAAGTATGTGGAGTATGTGTTTGTATGATGGAAGCTCCCACACGTTTGGCATGGCATAGTACATGGAATAGTGAAGAACTTTACAGCATTGAAACAGCCCATTTGTCCACCAGCTACACACAAAGCCCTCGCCACCCTGTTTCATATCACTTCCATTTCCTTCACCATGGATACCTGCTGTCAGCGCAAAGAGACTGGAACTGTGAAATCCGTTTGCTTTCCCATGGCATAAAACATCCTCAGGACAAGAACTGACACACTCCAAAGAACACAGCGTGGCTGTGATACAACTGACATTCAGTAATGGTGATACAACGTGAGACCAGCTCTATTGCTTCCTTATTGTAGAATAGCTATTCAAGTGTTAGCCTTCACTTGAACAAAATACATACATGTCTCCGTGTAAGGGACTGAGTTATATTGCTTATACCCTGTGCCTAATTGGATTGAGCCCAAACAAGATTCTATATACAATGGAGTTCTTAAGGGGACCCAGGGATTCATTTTTGATTCCTTTAATGGTCTGATTTTTGTTTTGGGTGTAACTTTTAAAACTTTGAGACTAATTTTTCAAATTAGAACAGAAGGTGAGATTAATGTTGCTGAATATTGTCTGCTAATTCATTGGAAAGCTGATTGTAGTCCACACAAATTGAAGGCTTCAGTCGAACAGGGAGGGCTGTATAAACCGAGATCATATAATAGAAGCTTTCCTGGAGCTGACAAACTAAGTGTGTGACTCCATTGTTGGGTGTAGACTGCCAACTAGTGGACTGGATACAGAGAAACAAATGTGCCTGTAAATTATTGCAAGATGTAAACATCATAGAGTGGTTGTAATGTGGTCTTTACCTGAATGGAGAATGGGACAAATGTCATGCAAGTGGCAGAGAAGGGTAAATATACCTGAATCGTGTACGGGGGGAGTTTTCCACAGCTGTATGAGTCCAGTCCAATTAGAAAGGGTGCGTTGTTGGACCTGGTTCTTGGGAATGAGGTGGGCCAAATAGTTTGAGTATCAATGGGGAAACTGTTAGGACACAGTGATCCATGTATGGTAAAGTTTAGGGTGGTAATAGAAAAGGACAATTGGCGATTCAGAGCAAAAATAATTAATTGCAGAACAGCTGAGTTAAATAGGGTGAAACAGTAGGGACTTAAACTGGGGAAGGGGGGAGAAAGAGTGTGTTGGGGAGATGAATGGAATTGGAACCAGAAGGTTGACAAGAAAATCTATATTAGAGCGGTGCTGGAAAAGCACAGCAGGTCAGGCAGCATCCGAGGAGCAGGGCTTTTGCCCGAAACATCGATTTTCCTGCTCCTCGGATGCTGCCTGACCTGCTGTGCTTTTCCAGCACCGCTCTAATCTCCAGCATCTGCAGTACCCATTTCTGTCTAGAAAAATTTATAACTTTTGCAATGGATTACCGTCCGAGAAGAAATGGTTCAGGCACAGTCGAGGTATATTCTCTCAAAAGGGAAAGGGAGGGCAAACAACTTCAGAGCTCCCTCTGTGAAAAGGGAGATTGAAGAAGGCTTATGACTGGTGTTAGGTAGGAGATAAATTGAGAGCCAAGAGGAATACAGGAAGTGGGGGAAAAAAAACAGACTGGAGTGACCAAGTGAGTTCATGAGAAAAGGCTAGCAGCCAACAAAAGTCCCAAAGTTTTCTATCATGAAGGGTGGTCAAAGGAGAAATAGGGCTGATTAGGCGGAGAGGGAGGGGAGGTATGAGAATGGCTGAGATTGTAAATTAATACTTTTGTAACTGTCTTTACTGAGGAACTAGAAGCTATTCAGACCGTGGTGACAGAGTTGATAAAAATAAGGTATTGGATGGAATGTCGGTACTTAAAGTTGACAAGGTGCCGAGACTAGATGAGATCCACCTAAGGATTTTGAAGCATGTGAGTGTGGAAATTTCAAGGGCACTGACCATAGTCTTTCCCTAGTGTTGAGGGAAATACCAGCAAACTGAAGAATTGTAAACGTTATGCTCTTGTTCAAAAAAAAAAAGTTTGTAAGGATAATCCAGCAATTACAAAGCAGTTGGTAGGGAAGCTTTGAGAAATGGATATTTGTGATAAAGTAAATAATTTTATAGCTAAGGATGGGTTAATTAGGAAGAACCAGCATAGATTTCTAAGGGAAATATTGGCTAAGGAACTTGCTGGAGTTTCTTTTCTTACTTTTGCATCATCAGTAGCCGCGGGTGAGGTCCCGGAAGACTGGAAAGTAGCAAATGTGGGAGAAAGTGAGGACTGCAGATGCTGAAGATCAGAGCTGAAAATGTGTTGCTGGAAAAGCGCAGCAGGTCAGGCAGCATCCAGGGAACAGGAGAATCGACGTTTCGGGCCTTATCAAGAAGGGGTGCGACGGAAATCCTGGGGTTGGAGGGTTTGAGCAATAGGGAAAGGTTGAATAGGCTGGGGCTGTTTTCCCTGGAGCGTCGGAGGCTGAGGTGTGATCTTATAGAGGTTTATACAATCATGAGGGGCATGGATGGGATAAATAGGTAAAAACAATGGCTGCAGATGCTGGAAACCAGATTCTGGATTAGTGGTGCTTGAAAAGCACAGCAGTTCAGGCAGCATCCGAGGAGCAGTAAAATCGGCGTTTTGGGCAAAAGCCCTTCATCAGCAATACAGACAGAGTGCCTGAAGGGTGGAGAGATAAATGAGAGGAAGGTGGGGGTGGGGAGAAAGTAGCATAGAGTACAATAGGTGAGTGGGGGAGGGGATGAAGGTGATAGGTCAGGGAGGAGGGTGGAGTGGATAGGTGGAAAAGAAGATAGGCAAGTAGGACAAGTCATGGGAACAGTGCTGAGTTGGAAGTTTGGAACTGGGGTGAGGTGGGGGAAGGGGAAATGAGGAAACTGTTGAAGTCCACATTGATACCCTGGGGCTGAAGTGTTCCGAGTGGGAAGATGAGGCATTCTTCCTCCAGGCGTTGGGTGGTGAGGGAGCGGCGGTGAAGGAGACCCAGGACAAATTCTTTTCCCTAGGCTTGGGGAGTCCAGAACTTAAGGGTATGGTTTGGGGTGAAAGGGGAAAGATTTAAAAGGAACCTAGGGAACAATGTTTTCACACAGAGGATGGTATGTGTGTGGAATGAGCTGCCAGAGAAAGTGGTGGAGGCCAGTACAATTGCAACATTTAAAAGGTATCTAGATGGGTACATAAATGGGTTTAGTGGGATATGGACCAAGTGCTGGCAAATGGGACTAGAATAATTTAGCATATCTAGTTGGCATGGACAAGTTGGACTGAAGGATTTGTTTCCGTGCTGTACATCTCAATGACTCTAAAGACCAGTAAGCCTAATATCTGTAGCAGGTAAGTTACTTGTGAAGACTCTGGGAGATAAGATATACATGCATTTGGAAAGACAGGGTTCGATTAGAAGTAGTCAGCATGGTTTTATGCCTCACAAATCTGTTAGTGTTCTTTGAAGTGACCAGAAAGGTGACAAGGCAGAACGATAGATGTAGTCAATATGGATTTCAGTAAGGCCTTTGATAAGGTTCCACATGGTAGGATGTTCTGAAAGGTTAGATTGCATGGAATCCAGGGGGAGCTGGCAAATTGGATACACAATTGGCTTGATGGTAGGAAGCAGAGGGTAATAATGGAAGGATGCTTGTTGGACTGAAGGCCTGTGGCTAGTGGAGTGCCTCAGGGGTTAGTGCTGGGCCAAATGCTATTTGAATTGGATGAGAACGTACCAAGGCATGATTAGTAAATTTGCAGATGACACCAAAAAGGGTGGTATTGTGGAAAGTGAAGAAGGTTATCAGACATTGCAGCAGGACCTTGATCAGCTGGGGAAGTGGGCCAAAAAATGGTAAATGGAGTTTAATATAGATTAGTGAGAGGCCTTGCATTTTGGAAAGTCAAATCAAGGTAGGAGTTTAATGGTGAATGGTAGGGTCTTAGAGGGACCTTGGTGTTCAGGTTCACAGTTCTCTGAAACTGGAGTCACAGGTAGACAGCTTAGTGAAGAAGGGTTTTGGCACACTGGCCTTCATCAGTCAGGGCACTGATATAGAAGTTGGGAAGTTATGTTGCAGTTGTACAAGACATTGGTGAGGCCACAATTGGAGTATTGTGCTCAGTTCTAGTCACCTTGCCAAAGGAAGGATTTATTAAACTGGAAAGAATGCAGAAGAAATTTGCAAGGATATAGCCAGGACTCAATGGTTTGTGTTATATGTAGAGGTTGGACAAGCTCGGACTTCTTTCTTTAGAGCATCGGAGACCGACGGGAGAAGCATGGGTAGGGTGAATGCACTGTCGTTTTTCCTAGGGTTGCAGATTTGAGGGCTAGAGGGCATCAGTTTAAGGTTAGAGGGTAAAGAATAAAAGGGAACCTGAGGGGCAACTTTTTTACACAGAGGGTGGTATGCATATGGAATGAGCTGCCACTGGTTGAGGTGGGTACATTACCAACATTTAAAAGGCATTTTACAAATAGATGGATAGGAAAGTTTTAGAAGGATATGGATCAACTGCAGGGAAATGAGGTAGTGTGGTTGGACATTTTGGTCAGCATGGACCAGCTTGGGCCAAAGGGCCTGTCTCCGTGCTGTAGTGCTCCATGACTCCATGGCTCTGATTCTAAGAGTATCTGGATGTTGTTTTTAAGTAGGTGTTTAGAATAGAAGAGCAAGGAGGTTCTGCTGAATTGTACAAGACAATTGTTTACCTCAGCTGGAGTATTGTGCGCCGTTTTAGGACCCACTTTACAGGAAGGATATGAATACGTTAGAGAAAGCGCAGAAGAGGTTTACAAAAATGATTCCAGGAATGAGAAACTTCAACAGAGAGGATGCTTTGAAAAGGTTGGGACTGTTCTTATTGGAAGGTAGAAGACTAAGTGGAGGCTGGGGCTGTTTTGCCTGGAGTGTTGGAGGCTGAGAAGTGACCTTATAGAGGTTTACAAAATTAGGGTAAATAGACAAAGTCTTTTCCCTGGGGTCAGGCAGTCCAGAACAAGAGGGCATAGGTTTAGGGTGAGAGGGTAAAGATTTAAAAGAGACCTAAGGGGCAATTTTTTCACACACAGGGTGGTCCATATGGAATGAGCTGCCAGAGGAAGTGGTGGACCATTTAGCACAACAAATCCACACCACCCTCCAAAGAGTAACCTACTAATGCAATGGGCAATTTGGTATGGTCAATTCACCTGACCTACACATCTTTGGACTGTGGGAGGAAACCCAAGCAGACATGGGGAGAATGTGCAAACTCCACACAGTCACCCAAGGTGGGAATCAAACCTGGGTCCCTAACGCTGTGAGGTAGCAGTGCTAACCACTGAGACACCATGCCACCCTTAAGTGATGTTTAAGTGAAGCAGCTCTGATGTGAGAAATATATCTTTCTCACACACACAGTGGCTGAAATACTCTGTCTGGAGATGTGGTGAAGGCAGGTCCAAATGAGGCAGTCAAGAGGGCATTGGAAGGTCATTTAGATAGAAAGGAAATGTGCAAGGGCATGGAGGCAGAGCAGGAGAATAGCAGAGTTGCTCACTTGGAAATTCATTGTAGACATGATGGGCCAAATGGACTCCTGAGATACTGTGAAGTTTGAATTCCCCTGGACAGGGCAAATTGAGCAGGTTGGACTGTCTGAAACTAAGGACATGATTGGTGGTGCTAAATTATCCACTGCTCTATAAGTGACAAGTGACAGGACTTCTAACTAGTAAGGGACATGGTTTTCTACCTGTACTAACAGTGGGCCAGGCTCAGGATCCTGGATATTCAAGATCCATCATGGACTAGCCAATGTTCCGTTGAAAGCATTTGCCAGCGCATTCGTACATGTGAAAAGAACTGGGAAAAAAATAATTGGTCCATGAAATCTACACAATTCACCCCTTCTCTCATCATTGAGCCAGTTGTCTATTTTTAAAAATTGTTTTCTCCTTTTTACCCCCACATTACTGCCTGACTGCGGTAGTGCTTATTTTTTTCCCTAGCACCCATGGTGTGTGTGTGTGTGCAGGTGTGAGACACAGTGAGAGACACAAGGTGTACGAATCTTTATTCAATTTCCACCATCAGGAAGATAGGAAACACGCGAGTGGCCAGTGACAAGCAGCGCCCTTCTCATCAAAGGGCAATGCTGTGTGATCAAACCGTGAAGGGGAGGGCAGGGATTAAATCAAAATAGAATTGGAGGGAGAAATAATACACTCCACTCCCTATGGCCCCCACCTCTCCCTGAACAACTCCAGGGTGTCGGTGGACACTGCGTGCTCCTTTTCCAGAGACACCCGGGCTCTAGCCAATTACCTGTCCTCCAATGTGGTTGAACCTTATTTGCCCTCTGGACAATTAGGGATTGGCAATAAATGCTGGCTTGGCCAATCACACCCACATCCCACGAATGAATAGTAAAAAAAGAAAATCACCTGCTTCTCCCCATTCATTAAGCAAACTCCTGGAAAAAGTTTTGGTAAGAAGAACAAAATGTAAATCAATTTAGGAAATATCTATGCAACTTTTCACCAGCACTTTGTGGATAGAAACATAAAAACATAGAAAGTAAGTGCAGGAGTAGGCCATTCAGCCCTTCGAGCCTGCACCACCATTCAATACGATCACGGCTGATCATGTAATCTCAGTAACCCACTCCCTCTTTCTCTCCATACCCCTTGATCCCTTTAGCTGCAAGGACCACGTCCAGCTCCCTCTTGAATATATCGAATGAACTGGCCCCAGCAACTTCCTGTAGGTGGGAATTCCATAGGTTCATAACTCACTGATTGAGAAAAGACTTCCTCATCTCATTCCTGAATGGTTTACCCTTTATTCTGCAACTGTAACCCCTAGTTTAGGATTTCCCCAAAATCAGGAACATTCTTCCCGCATCTAGCCCGTCTAGTCCCATCAGGATTTAATATGTTTCTATGAGATCCCCTTCCATTCTTCAAAATTCCACTCGATCCAGACTTTCCTCATATGTCAGTCCTGCCATCCCGGGAATCAGTCCGGTGAACCTTCACTGGAATCCCTCAATAGCAAGAATGTCCTTCCTCGGACTAAAACTGCACACTATACTCAAGGTGTGGCCTCACCAAGGCCCTGTATAACTGCAGTAAGACATCCCTACTCCTATTATCAAATTCTCTTGCTATGAAGGCCAACATGCCAGCTGGTGCACCTGCATGCTCACCTTCGGCAACTGTTCCACTATGACACCCAGGACTCCGAGCACCTCACTATCCCTAATAGTGATGTTTATGTTAACACTGATAACTTGTGTACAAATGTAAGTGAAGAAGTGTCACAGTAACTAAAGAGTTAAAGAGGCTCACTCAATGTTAGCAAGCAAACAGCTTCAGGATAGTGGATCGCAGAGCCTGAGATCCTCCAGTACATCAATGTGCAGGTAGCAATACTGTAAGTAAATTGATGAATTTTTCTCTCTCATTTAGAGGGTCGGTGTGAACTTGTTGGGCTGTGGGATTCTATACTGGCTTAAAACACAGAGTGAAGCACGTGTAAGGGAAAATCTAAAGTTAAAACAAAATCTAAGGAACGCAACTGAAAAGGGAAGATACGGAAAGCAGGACGACCTCGGAAGGCTCAAAGTTGGGTCTGAGAGAGAAGAGGAAAGCTTTCGATGGCAAGTCAAGACTTCAATCACAGGATTAAGAAATGGGCCCACGCTGAAGGATGAGACAAGGAAACCTTAGAAGAGTCCAAAAACAGGCAACACTCTGGACAGTACAATCACAGAATATGAATACCTCTGATTGCAACAAAGGCAAAGTCAGTCAGGCTTGGTAGTGCATTGGGATGGCAGCTCTGATAGAGACCTCAACACTTGATAACATGGAAGGCCCACATGGTACAACAACAGAAGTGGGAGCTCTGGAAGTTGCAGTTTCAACATTACAGAACAGTTTCAGTCTTCAAGAGAAGGGGCAGGGCCATCAAGTTAGTCTAATTTTGATAGGCTGTGGATCCAATATCTGATGATGTTCTGGGAAGATGAAGTATGGAAGGAATGACTACTGAATATTAGATGTTGATTGAAGTATTTGACACATACTTTAAGCCGCAAAAGAAATGTAGTGGATAGAATGAGATTTAATCAGCATTCTCAACATTTGGGAGATTCAATGGAAGACTTTGGAAATGATTTTATAATGTCTAGCAGGTTGTAGTTGGGGCTGAGATTTGAAGAATGAATTAATTAGAGACCATATAGTAGTAAAGGGTGAGAAGTTATCAGATTCCCTTCAATCCAAAGAATATTTAGAGCTGGCAGTTCATTTCACTGTGTAGGGAGACGTCAAGGTCTGGAACTGGGGATTCTTCTGTCAATTCAGATGGGTGGTCCCAAGGTGGTATTGTTACTCCTGGAAAGCTTGTCAACATATCCAAACTGCAGGAATCAATGTCATTGAACCTATCAGGTTGGACAAGATGCAACTCCAAACTGAACCGCAGGCATAACAAATGTCCAGCAGGGTAAGCTGAGTGCTGGACATGTGTCTAACAAGCTAGAACCCCAGACCAATGTTCTTGGAACTTGGATTCAAATCCCACTATGGTAGATGCTGAAATTTGAATTCAACTGAGTCTGGAATATATGATGAAACCACTGTGGACTGTTGTAAAATCTCAACTGGTTCACTAATGTCCTGTAGGGAAGGAAACAGTCTGACTTACAGTACATATGACTTCAGTCCAACTGTAACCTGGTTGACCTTTAACTGCCCTCTGGGCATTTCAGGATAGAAAATAAATACTGGCCTAGCCAGTGACACCCATATCCTGTGGTCAGAACTTATGGTCATCAGAGGAAATGGTTCAATTGAGGTGACTCACACCCCCCCCTCCCCCCCCAAGGGACGTGCTCAATACAAGAAGTGAGTCACAGAACAAGTGGCTGCAATATCTTTACTGCATCAGACAGTGTGCAATGTGGTACAATGATTCCACTCACTGGACAATCACCACAGTATTGGACCCAGGCAAACAAAGTTGGGTACATTGCAAAACCTAATGACCTTCATAAGGCTGAGTACAAACTTTAAAGTGATAAAGGGATAGACAGAAGGAAGATCCTAAACCCATAGAGATTGGTTTCTATGGCTAATGAAGAGGTGAAAGAGAACATCCGCAGAGCCCAGATGTTTTATCTTGATTCAGGAGAGGTGACATATTTGTGAAATCAATCAACGACTGTGGAATTTAACAAAAGAAGAAAAGCATTGTAACAAAATGTGACAATTAAGACCATAAATTGCCGTGCTGACTTTGCACTGGGAAGAGATTTTGGTCAAGTCTGCTAAGAAGGTCTCCCAACATTTGGTTGTTTAATAAAGTTTGTAATAGCTGATTCAGCACTCCTAACTGTCCTCTGAAGTCACCATCAAAGGCAGCTAAGAATGGGCAAGTTACTATCTTTGCTCAGTAACTACATCCAATGAAAGAATTAATAGTTGTTTGGCAGTATAGAATTTGAGCATTGCTGGAAAAAATTGGTGGAAGAATAGATGGATAGACTATTTTCTAAACAGAAAAAGCTTTTTAAAAATCTAAAGCACAAAGGAACTTGAGAGTCCTGGTTCAGATTTCTCTGGTTGTTAATATGCAGGTTCAGTCGACAGTTTCAAGAGGGCTAGAATATAAGAGCAGAGATGACATGCTGAGGCTGTATAAGGCTTTTATCAGACCACATTTGGAATATTCTGAGCAATTTCTGGCCCAGTATTTAAGGAAGGATGCATTAACATTGGAGGGGGTCCAGAGGAGGCTTATAAGAATGATCCCAGGGATGAAGGCCTTGTTATATGAGGAGAGGTTGAGGACCTTGGGTCCGTACTCGATGAAGTTTAGAAGGACGAGGGAGAATCTGATTGAAACTTACAGAGTGCTGAGAGGCCTGGATAGATTAAACATGAAGAAGATGTTTCCACTAGCAGGAGAAACTAGGACCCAAGTGCACAGCCTCAGAATGAAGGGACAATCCTTTAGAACTGAGATGAGGAAAGATGTCTTTAGCCAGAGGATGGTGAATCTGTGGAACACATTGCTACAGAGGACTGTAGAGACTAAATCATTGTAAGACAGTATGTAAGACAGTGATAGATAGGTTCTTGATTAGTAAGGGGATCAAAGGCTGTGGGGAGAAGGCAGGAGACTGGGATTGAGAAACATACCAGCCACGATCAAATGACCATACTCAATGGGTCAATTGGCCTAATTCTGCTTTCTGTCAGACAATTAAATTGAGGAATTTTGTGTACTTTCATAAAGTGTTTAAGTTTTGTGACAACTCCAGGAATAATTGGGGGTGAGGTGGGGGTCTTGATTTCCAGCGGAATGTTCCAGTGAAGTGTGACCCACTCTTCATATAGCAAAGCTCTTAGTTTCTGCCAATCCTGGTAACAATTGTGTCTTTTGTTTGGCAATTTATCCTGCGAGTGTAAAACCACTCATGGCTCTGCCACTCCACGGGCCCATTTTTAACGAGGTTAAAATGAGGACCTTTGTGCCTTCTTCCATCAACACTCCCAACAGCCTTGTTTGTAAACTGGATTCCAGTCAGTATAAACTTTAACTAGAGTACAAATACTACGGGTCCTATAAATCAATAGTCCAGGTCAAGTGATAGGACACACAAAATCTTTTCACGTTGTGTATTTCCATTGAAGATGGCATTTCATATTTTAGCATGTTTGTTATGTACCTTCACCGAAGTGATAATTGCCTCTTCACCAAGACAAGTCAGGTAACTCTGCGAATCTTACTCAAATTCCAAACTGTACCAGGGTAATTTGCATGCTATCAATTGTGACGATTCTTAAGTGTCCTTTCGATTAAGCTGGAATAACAGCTAAAAAGCGAGGCTTACTGTTTTTTTCATTCCTGCGCATTGCTCTTTCACAATGGAAATCAAAACAGCTTACATCTATCCACTCTGACTTCAGCCATGGTCCTGCACCTGCGGCAATAAACGTTTATGTGGATCAAACGCATATTTGAAGCATTTGATCAATAGTCACCTTCAAATATGCAGTAAGCGTGTGTGAAATCGCCCATTGAGAAATGGTTCAAAATTCTCTTCATAATCCATCACTAACTCAGTCTCACATTGTTTGCTTTTTAGAGACCAGGTTTTAGCTATTAAGCCGCAGTCGGATGAGGAGATTCAACTTATCAAACAAATATTCGACCAATATGAGGTGATGGTTCATTTTACTTATTTGGGCATTGGTTAATGTTTTCTTACCTTTTGCTGAACAAATTGCTTTGTTTTGTAATTTAGGAATCCTTGTACAATTTTCTTTAGAATTCCATGTGTTGGAGCAGTGTTCAAATATAACAGTTTCGACTAGATGTCATCCCAGTCCCTTTTAACCAAGATGCAATGCCTTTCTTCCATTGTCCAGCCTGTGGAATTACACTTGCTTAGTTCCACTCTATCTGATTGAAGCCAGAGCACATGCAATAAAATTGTATTAGGTTTTTTGTCCTAGATTTATTTTTCTTGACAAGCGACAAACATTCTGCCATTTTGTGTTTACCAATCGGCCACTATTTATCCCTTGACCAAAATCATTACTGTTTCTATCTTTACATAATCAGTTACCTCATCAGTTAATCAGTTAAGCCAGTTAATCTGGTACCCATGTTTATTTTCACACTCCGTGCTATCAGAATTTGATTTATTGTTGTCACATGTACTGAGGTACAGTGAGAAGTGTTGTCTTGTGTGCTTTACAGACAGATTGTACTATACAGGTATATCAAGGTAATGGATCAGAGTGCAGGATACAATATTACAGCTGCCTAGAAGGTGCAGAGAGAGAGATCAACATTAACATTAAAGAATTCCATTCAAAAGTCTGATTATGTTAGGCAGCAAGAAGTGTAGGTGGAGTCACTGGATGGAAGGTTGGCTTGTATGACAGACTGGGCTGTGTTCACAACTCTCTGGAGTTTCTTACGGTCCTGGACAGAGCAGTTGCCACACCAAGCCATGATGCATCTAGATAAATACTTTCTGCAGTGCATCTATAAAAATTGGTAAGGGTCTTTTCTGGACATGCTGAATCTCCTTAGCTTCCTGAGGAAGTGGAGGTGTTGCTATGCTTTCTTAACCGTAGTGTCAATGTGGGTTAGCCAGGACAGATTGTTGGTGATTGTCACTCCCAGGAACTTGATGCTCTTCATCATCTATACCTCAGCATCACTGATGGAAACAGGGATGTGCTCTCCACTCCGACTCCTGAAGGCAAGGACCAGCTCCTTCATTTTGCTGATGTTAATGGAGAGATTGTTGTCTTTACCCCATGCTGTTAAGCTGTTATCTCCTTCCTGTATGCTGTCTCATCATTGTTTGAGATCTAACCTACAACGATGATGTCATTTCCCAGCAAACTGGTAAATGGAGTTGGTGCAAGATTTGGTCACACAGTCGTGTGTGTACAAGGAGTTTAGAAAGGGGCAGAGTACGCAGTGTTAAGGATTATGGTGGAGGAGGTGTTGTCGCCTGTCCTTACAACTACAGTTTATGGGTCAGAAAGTGCAGAATCCAGTTATAGAGTGTGGAGTAGAGACCTAGGTCCCGGAGTTTGAAGATGAGTTTGTTTGGAATGATGGTGTTGACAGTGAAGCTGTAGTCAATAAGTAGGAGCCTGACGTGAGTATTCTTGTGATCCAGATGTTCCAGGGATGAGTGTAGGGGCAGGGAAATGGTGTCTGCTCTGGACCCGTTGTGTCGGTAGACGAATTGCAAGGGATCAAGGCAATCTGGGAGGGTAGAGTTGATGCGAGCCATGAGTAACCTCTCAGAGCACTTCATAATGATGGATGTCAGAGCTACCAGATGGTAGTCATTGAGGCACGCTGCATGAGTTTTGATTTGGCACTGGGATGATGACGGTCTTCTTGAAGCAGGTGCGGACTTCAGCTGGTGGTAAGAAAAGGTTAAAGATGTCAACAAATTCTCCTGTCGGCTCGTCCACGCAGAGTGCACGGCCAGGGACTCCATATGTGCCAGTCGTTTCCCGTGAGTTCACTCTCAAGGAGGTTGATCTGTGGCAGTGATTGAGGGTACAGGTGCACCCAAGGCTGATGGGATAGGTGACATCATTTCACCGACCTTCTGTTCAAAGTGAGCATAGAATGCATGGAGCTCACTGGGTAGGGATGCACTGTTGCCTGCGATTCTGTTCAACTTTGCTTTGTAATTCTGAATGCTTACAGACTTCTTGTTGTTTGTTCTGAGGAGAACTGAGTACAAATGTAGGTAGGTTATCCTTCAGTTGTGCAGGACATTGGTGAGATTACATCCGGAGAATCATGAAAATTGTTAGTCGCATTATTTAAGGAAGGCATTAAATCTCTGAAACATGTTCAGAGAAGGTTGACCAGACAAATGCCTGGAATGAACGGGTTGCCTTATGAGAAAGTGCTAGGTTTGTATCCGCTGGAGTTTAGAAGATGAAGAGATTATTTAATTGAAACGTTACAGATCCTGGAGGACATTGACAGGGTGTGGAAAGGAACTAGAGAGCCACTGTTTTGAAGTAAGAGGCTGTCTGTTTAAGACAGAGGTAAGAATTGCTTTTCTCACAGAGAATTGAGAGTGTTTAAGGCAGAGATAGATAGATTCCTAATAATCAAGGAGGTGAAAGGTAATTGGTTATAGGTGGGAGTATGGAGTAATGTTACAAATGGCGGAGCTGACTTGCAGGGCTGAGTGGCCTACTCCTGCTATATTGTCTGTTTGTATAAATCTGTCTCCTCTGGCTACCAAGCCTCCTGGCTGTGGAAACCATTTCTCTTTGTCTAATTATCGAATCCTTTCACAATTTTGATTTCTTCTATCAAATCTCCTCTTTATCTTCTCTGCTCTGAGAGCAACAATCCCAAAATCTCCAATTTCTCCACAAGTTAAAGGCTCTGATCTCTGGTACCTTCTTGGTCACATCTCCATTATTATCTGGTACTTTTGCACAGACTATTCCTCATTTAAGTGAAGGATGGTAAGTGTGTAGGACGGAAATTCTGATTCCAGTTCAGGACTCCTTTGCTTTTTTCGGGAGGGCATTACTTTTTGAACTATGAATAGGTGTTCCCTGAAAGTTGGCGATCATCGACTTGAGAGGTAAATCTCTCAATCCAAAGACTGGCCTGAGCAGTAGAAGCTATGGATCAAGGAAGTGGAAACATTTGGATTCACTAATACATTCCTTGTCACAAACCCCGTCCGTTGAATGGTAGGCTTTGAGCTATCTCAGTGGGAGTGGTCCTTACCAATCAGCTTCAGGAGCAGCCATAGCCATTGGGCAATCCACCTGCACTGCTGAGACTTGAGTATAAAGCCCTTACCTACTTATGGAGAGACATAAAGAATGTTGCAAGTTACTGATGAGTGACCCTTCTCCAGAGTAGTTGGCAGGCTAATCCACTTTAAACTCAGAAAATGAGGAAGGTATTGTTGAGTTTTGAGGTTCTGCACCCACTTGACACAGAAGGGTCATTGTAATTGTGATGGCTCCTAATGTTATACGGGATGTTGTTTCACACAGGCACTGAAATAACGTCACTTCTGGAATCTTTCTGGTCTCTATCAGCAAGTGAGAAGACTGGACAGCATAGGCCATTCAGCCCATCGAATCTGCCCTGCTGTCCAATGAGATCACACCTGATAATCCTCAACTCCACTTTCCTGCCTCTTTCGTTACTGATTAAAAACCTGTTTATCTCAGTCTTGAATATACTTAACCACCCAGCCTCAACGGCCCTTTGCAGTGAACAATTCCACAACTTCATTACCCTCTTGAGAGAAGAAATGCCTCTTCACTCCTCTGTCTCAAATGTGACTGTCTCTTACTCTGAGATTTGTAGGCAGAATCATGCAGCAACGTTTTGGTGCTTTGTGTTGGCATCTCCTCTTTGAAAGTGCTTGGCAATCTTCCCTCATTGCTGTTCTTTCCTCACAGCCTTGCAAGCATTTTGTCCTGATTGTATTTTCCATAAATCAGACAGTGGAATACTGGATGACCCAATGTTCGGTGTGTTTTAATCATTGATGCTGTGTTACTGTTTTAGTGAGGGGACATGAGATCTCTTAGGGTGGCAAGGTGGCTCACAGCACCAGGGACCTGGGTTCAATTCCCACCTCGGATGACTGTTTGCACATTCTCCTGTGTCTCTGTGGGTTTCCTCCCACAATCCAAAGATGTGCAGGTCAGGTGAATAAATTGTCGATAGTGATATGTGCATTAGTCAGAGGGAAATGGGTCAGGGTGGGTTGCTCTTCAGAGGGTCGGTGTGGACTTGTTGGGCCAAATGGTCTGTTTGCACACTGTAGGGAATCTAATCTAATCTTTAACTTAGTATGGTGCATGAGCTGTGGACAATCCCTTTAAAACCAAGTAGCAGGCAGACCCACTGAAAGGTGTCTTACTCACCTGAAAGACTGATTAAATGTTATCTTTTTCTTAGCAGCAGCTGAAATCTTTCCTGAAAGACAAATTAAAGTTCATTTGAATGTAGTTATGTGGAGAATAAATTTGTTAATGTGATACAAGAAGCTAATACCTGATTTCATTACCTGCAGGCTGATCTGTGGCAACCAAGCTCAATTGATAATATCAAAATCAACAAAGAAATCCACCTTTACTTCAATATATCCAATGTTGAAGAGGTGAAAACTCAGCTAGCTACATCAAGCATTGCATATAGGTATGCCAAATACATTTTTTAATATGTTATGATACAGATAGATAGAATGCAGAACTAAAAATGTTGCAAACCCCTCTAGTCTTGAAGTTGTACCTGACATGTGTGGATAGGCAGTGAGTACTGACAGCCAAACCTGACTTTTATACTCACCTAATATTCACACACTTCCAGCAGGGGGCAGTGGATAGCAATTTGCACTGATTGGAACCTTCAAGTGTTCCTCCTATTCCCTAAGCCAGTGGGGCTAAGTGCTAATTGTAGCACTCCCACTGCTGCACCAAATAGTCTTTTGGAAGCCAGAAGGGGCATGGGGCAGGCCAAGAGCTGGAAGGGGCGTAGGGGCAGGCTGCCCTAGAGTGGCTAGAAGGTGGAAGAGACAGGTGGCTTGCTTGGGGGGGGGTCTGTATTTTATGCACTTTTTAAAATGTAATTGGACTGTCTTATATGTATTTGTTACTGTTTTGTGATGACTGATGATTTGAGGTTTGTCCTCATTTCCCTGAAAACTGGTTGAACGGTAGGGTTTGGGGCCTAGCTTTGCTGCTCCTCTCCCTTGTAAATTGCTGTTACTCTGTATACAGCTGTTAATGTTAATTGTTTTGTAAATTGTGTATTGTTTAATAAAAGTAGAACCAGGAAAAGAAAAATAGTCTATTGGACTCACACACTCACACTGACCCAATGAACTGACCCCTTTGGCGGGGGGGGGGGGTTCAAATTGCAAATTCTACACTGTTAGCCACTGATATTTACCTCTTCTGTGCCTTTTGTTTGGTTGATCACTTACTTTCCTGTAAGCTCAGAATGTGTATCATTTTCAGGGTGTTGGTTGAGGATGTTCAACAACTCATAAAGAAACAAAAACACACAAATGTGGCTCTTACGCCCCGTGGCACTTCTTTGTATTATGAGATGTATCATCCACTGGAAGAGGTAGGCACTTGTTAAATGTTTTCATTTCCTGTTTATGTAAATGTGTTAAGGGAAAGTGAGTGGTGGAATATATGGTAAACTACAAATTCGCTGATTTAAGATACTTTTCTGGGAAGTTACTACAGGGATTTGCGATGGTAGGTCATATCTGCTAATCTAGTTGAGTTTTTTTGCACTTTCAGGATACATTTAATAAGGTTCCATGTGAGAGATTATTGAAAGTGCACAGACTTGCGGGTATCTTTGTGAAATTGGATGCAAGATAGAAAGCAGAGAATTAGGATACAGGTGATATTTTCTGATAGGTCAGATGTTATAATAAGTAGTGTTTACTGAGAGTTCAAATTTTAACAATTACAAAATATATTAACAAAAACTTATATTTTCAAATTTGAAGACAACAATACATTAATATCTACCCCCCCTCCCCACCCCACCTTCCACTGTCAGCCTTCTGCAGGGACCGCCCACTCCTCCATCACTCCAACGCTATCTCACTGCACCCATGGCAACCACACAAGGCTTAACACTTCACCTCCTCCCTGTCCATGGTCTCACACACATCTTCCAGGTGAAGCAGCGCTTTATTTGTATTTCATTGAATCTATTCACCTTTTTTCTCTGCACACAGAGTGGCCTCCTCTGCCACAGAGGGACCGAATGTGGAAATGGGTGACCATTTTGTGGACCACCTCTGCTCTGTCCGTAGGAAATGACCCAGCCCTCCCAGTCGCTTGCCATTTCAATAAACCACCATGCTCTCCCACTAACGTTTCATTCTAGGTCTCGCTGCAGTGTTCCAACAAAATACAAATCCAGCTCAAGATTTTCCTATCAGCATTTCAAGGCCTCTCAGACTCAATTCTGCAACTTCAGAGCCGGACCTTTTGTCCTCCATTTTCTTACCTCCTCTTTCTCCTCCAGCCCTTTCCTCCTATCTGTTCCTCCATTTCGGGCATTTTGGGTAACTCTCCCTTACAACCCAAGCCTCTCCAGGCAGGAAGAGCTCTATCTTTAGTGGTGTTTTCATTTGTTCCAAGTTACAGATTTTAACGCAGAAATGTTCCACTAACAATTTGTTTCTTAAATATCGGCTCTGGCAGAAAACTAAGCCTCATTTGTGTCACAGAAGGTGGGTGCGTTGTAAATATTGGTTTATGAGCTTGTTTCAGCAGCTTTTCAACTGCGAAGGGAAAAATAACTGGAGGGATTTGCTCCCCATCAACAGATTTAATCATGATCCTCACGACAGCAAGTAGCACTGATGATGCTGTCTGTCAAGTTTTTCTTGAGGTAAAGTTCCAAATGGGGAGGGGGGGGGGCGGGGAGGGAGGGGGGTTGGGGTTAAGGGGAATGATGTAGCAGTCATTGG
This sequence comes from Chiloscyllium plagiosum, assembly GCF_037043375.1. Taxonomy (NCBI): domain Eukaryota; kingdom Metazoa; phylum Chordata; class Chondrichthyes; order Orectolobiformes; family Hemiscylliidae; genus Chiloscyllium; species Chiloscyllium plagiosum. The sequence continues at coordinate 89,877,663 of NW_028270150.1, forward strand.
AATTTGTGTAGGGTTAAATTTCAAACTCAACCTCACCAACATTATGTCCCACTACATTCCTAACTTTTTTTTCCTCAGCAAGCCTGGCCTTTCCCTCTGAAGGCAAAAGTGAGGACTGCAGATGCTGGAGATCAGAGTCTAGATTAGTGTGGTGCTGGAGAAGCACAGCAGGTCAGGCAGCATCCGAGGAGCAGGAAAATCGACATTTTGGGCAAAAGCTGATAGGCTTTTGCCCAAAACGTTGATTTTCCTGCCCTTCGGATGCTGTCTTTCCCTCTGTCGACCTTTCAACCATTCATGCAGTTCCAACGTTTTTGCCTCAAGGTCAGTTCCACCCAGGAAGATACCTCTCATCCACATTTTCAGCCTGTGCAGAAGCAAATCTCGCTTTCTTAACAGGAGGTTGGCATCGTTGGCTGGGCCAACATTTGTTGCACATCCATAACTGCCCTCAAGAAGGCGGTAGTGAGCTACCTGTTTGAATCACTGCACTCCATGTCTTGGTAAGTACATCCACAGAGCTTTCAGGGGGCATTATCCAAGCAGCTCTCGATAGCACATGGAGTGAATCTAAGTGGCATCTGTGATGCTGGGGAACTCAGGATGGATCTAGGAGAAAGTGAGGACTGCAGATGCTGGAGATCAGAGCTTAAAAATGTGTTGCTGGAAATTAGATTAGATTAGATTACTTACAGTGTGGAAACAGGCCCTTAGGCCCAACAAGTCCACACCGACCCGCCGAAGCGCAACCCACCCATTACCCTACATTGACCCCTTTTACCTAACACTACGGGCAATTTAGCATGGCCAATTCACCTGACCTGCACATCTCTGGACTGTGGGAGGAAACCGGAGCACCCGGAGGAAACCCACACAGACACGGGGAGAATGTGTAAACTCCACACAGTCAGTCGCCTGAGTCGGGAATTGAACCCAGGTCTCTGGCGCTGTGAGGCAGCAGTGCTAACCACTGTGCCACCGTGCCGCCCTTGAAGAAGGGCTTATGCCCGAAACATCGATTCTCCTTCTCCTTTGATGCTGCCTGACCTGCTGCGCTTTTCCAGCACCACATTTTTAAACTCAGGATGGATCGTCCACTCAGCGGTTGAAGATTGCTTCAGCCTTATCTTTTGCACTGGTGTATTGGGCACCCCACCCCCATCGTTGAGGATGGGGATATTTGTGGGGCCTCCTCCTCCAGTGAGTTGTTTCATTGTCCATCACCATTCACAACTGGATTAGGCAGATCTGATCCATTGGGTTATGGAATCGCTTAGCTCTGACTATCCCTTGCTCCTCCCACTGTTTGGCACATGCAAGTAGTCAGTCCAGTATTGTAGCTTCATCAGGTTGCCATACTATTTTCTTGTTATGTGGGATTGGAAAAGCACAGCTGGTCGGGCAGCATCCGAGGAGCTGGGGAATCGACGTTTCTGGCATAATTCCTGATGAAGGGCTTATGCCCGAAACGTCGATTCTCCTGCTCCTCAGATGCTGCCTGACCTGCTGTGCTTTTCCAGCACCACACCCCCGACTCTAATCTCCAGCATCTGCAGCCCTCACTTTCTCCAGTTTTCCTGGTATGACGGATGCTGCACCTTACATGCTGTTTCACAATTTTCATTGAACCAGGGTCGATCCCCCGTGGCTTGTGGTAGAATGCCAGGCCTTGTAGTTACAGATTGTGATGTTGGGAAGTTTCATTCAGATGTCAGTAATATTCGAAAATGTCTACACTTCTTTAATCGGTAAAGGTCTGGCTGGTGAGAAGCTGATGCCCTTTCAGTGCCACATCGATTTACGTTCTGGCCAATAACTAACATGCTATCATTCTGAAATTTGAAAATGGAATCTCATCACTACTCAGTAAAGTGTTTGACAGAACCAATCAGTAAAGTACAGATTGCTGGAATAGGTCAAAGGATCGGGTAGTTGGAGTGAACTGATGTGTGGCTGTGGCAGCACCAAGTGCTAATGGATGATGATACTGACCCCAGTGCCAGACAGTCTTGGGATAGAGCATACCTCAGAGGCTGGTGAACCTTTTGCCAGGATTTATTTATGAACAGCAGAATCAGCCATCAAAGGCCAAGAGTTGATGGATTTCAGACTCAGACCCCAACTGATGCTGTAAATTAGTTTTAACTCAAAAACTTGGCTTGGTAATATGGAGATGATACAAAAAGAAGGAAACGGATTTCAGTACAGTTACTCAGAGTCTTGAGCTCTCTGTGGAAAATACTCAAGTGAAGTCATTACTTCCCAGTGTATGTTAAAACAGTGCTTCAGGACAGCGGGAGCTGGCTGGTTATTTTAAAATCTTTGAGGAGAAAGTGAGGTCTGCAGATGCTGGAGATCAGAGCTGAAAATGTGTTGCTGGAAAAGCGCAGCAGGTCAGGCAGCATCCAGGGAACAGGAGAATCGACGTTTCGGGCCTTATCAAGAAGGGGTGCGACGGAAATCCTGGGGTTGGAGGGTTTGAGCAATAGGGAAAGGTTGAATAGGCTGGGGCTGTTTTCCCTGGAGCGTCGGAGGCTGAGGTGTGATCTTATAGAGGTTTATATAATCATGAGGGGCATGGATGGGTTTCTCCACCTCTTTCTGTTTTTAGCTCAGAATCCCAGCATCTGCAATATTTTGCTTTTATTTTAGTGCATGTGAATAAGGTAAAATTAGGTAGCACTGAGATGTTAATGACTGCAAACAGATCCCTGACCTCTCACAGATGGGATTCTCAACTGCCTGATAGGACCTTGGATGGAAAATTGGACATTTTCTTCTCAATGATGAGAACCTCACTTTTCCAATCTCCCTGTATTTTCCACCAATGCCCAGGTGCTCAGGAGCTAGAAAAAGAACCTATCCTTTTCCCTCTGTTCCATTCATTACCTGAACGGCATATAATTTAAGACAGAAGTTAGTTATGAGCATATCTCAACCAGCTTACAGGACATATCCTCTACAAATCCTGTTCAGCAATATCATTGAGTTCTCTTTTTACACAAAAGCCATCTTAGTTCAGCTGTCTAAAATGAACCTCTGGTCCTCCATTTTGATATGTCCAATTGTTTCATAAATGATTCGAGGATTTTCACCTCCATCACTTCATCTCAGAGTCCTTCCATGTGTCAATCGCTGTGAATGAAGAAATGATGTCCTGCGATCTTACCTTTACCTTTTAATAGATTGGGACCATATCCTCTGGTCTCACTGATATTTACCTTCACCACAACCCTGACTATCCAGCATCTCTCCGAGAAAACCTCTCTTTCAGGCTGAATAGACCAGTTTAATGCTAGCTGCTATTTTCCCTTGAATGCTCAATTGTTCCCTTTTGTTTTGGTGCCTACAATTCTGTACAGTTTGTCCATCAGTTTCTCTAAGCTATAAACGAATCTCCCCACTTCTTAACTTCCCTCCGTCAGAAGTGAGCGTGCTCACCAATGATTGCAAAATGTTTGACACAATTTGCAACTCTTTAGGTACTGAAGCAGTCCCATGTTCAAATGCAACAAGATCTCGACAATATCCAGGCTTGGTTTACGAGGTAACATTTGCACCACACAAATGCCAGGCAATGATCTTCTCCAATAAGATACAGTCTAACCACCGCTCCTTGATATTCAATGATGTTACCATCACTGAATCCCCCACTATCAACATCCTGGGGGTTACCATTGACCAGTAATTCAACTGGACTGGCCAGAAAAATACAAACTTTTGAAATACTGTGTTCAATTCTGGTCTTCCTGCTATAGGAAGGATATTGTGAAACTTAAATGGGTTCAGAAAAGATTTACAAGAATGTTGCCAGGGTTGGAGGGTCTTAGCTACAGGGAGAGGTTGAACAGGCTGGGGCTGTTTTCCCTGGAGCGTTGGGGGTTCAGGGGTGACCTTATAGAGATTTATAAAATTATGAGGGGCATGGATAGGGTAAATAGACAAAGTCTTTTCCCTGGATTGGGAGAGTCCAGAACTAGGGGGCATAGGTTTAGGGTGAGAGTGGAAAGATATAAAAGGGACCTAAAAGGCAACTTTTTCACGCAGAGGGTGGTACATGTATGGAATGAGCTGCCAGAGGAAGTGGTGGAGGCTGGTACAATTACAACATTTAAAAGGCGTCTGGATGGGTATATGAATAGGAAGGATTTAGAGGGATATGGGTGAAGTGCTGGCACATGGGACTAGATTGGGTTGGGATATTTGGTCAGCATGGACGAGTTGGACCGTAGGGTCTGTTTCCATCTCTGTGACATTGGAAAAAGATTAACATTACCAATGCATTCAGGAAGTGAATACCACTCACTCTTATCAATGTCCAACATCTCATTTACCTAGGCCCCGTGTGATCATCGAAATCATATTAATTCCTTGCCTTTCTATTTTGATACTTTTTTCCAGATTTATTTGTGGATGTCACAAATTACGAAAGCGTACCCATCTGTCATTCAAAAAATACTTATTGGATCTTCATCTGAGAAGCGACTAATTTATGTGCTAAAGGTAAAGGCTTTCTTCTATTTTGTTTGTGCCCCTTTTTTCCCACTTGAAAGAATGGCCATACCCTTATCTTGTTGCTGCGCTTCTGTGCCCAGGTTTTCAATGGCACCGCCTCACCAAGGGGTGCATTGTGGATTGATTGTGGCATCCATGCCCGTGAATGGATATCGCCTGCCTTCTGCCAGTGGTTCGTACAATATGTGAGTTTTATCAATTGCAGATTATACATTTTTAATGAATGTCTTCAAACGTATTACAACATATGTCTGGAGCAGGAGGGACTTGAACCCACACAGAGGGAAAAATCCAGTTAAAAAAAAACAGTAATATTTGGAATTGAACGTACTGGTTGTACTGGAGCACTGGTGTACAAACAACAGTCCTACAGCATGGAAATAGACCCTTCGGCCCAACTCATCCATGTTGTTTTCCAAATTAAACTAGTCCACTTTGCCTGCATTTGGCCCATATCCCTCTAAACCTTCCCCATTCATGTACCTGTCCAAATGTCTTCTAAATGTCATAACTGTACCTGCATCCATCACTTCTTCTGCCAGTTCATTCCGTATATGCACCACCCTCTGCATGAAAATGTTGCCCCTCAGGTCTCTTTTAAGTCTTTCTCCTCTCACCTTAAACCTATGCCCTCTAGTTTTGAACTCCCCCACTCTGGGGAAAAGAACTTTGCTATTCAGCTTATCCCTCATGATTTTATAAACCTCTATGAGGTAACCCGTCAACATCCTACACTCCAGGGAAAAAGGTCCCAGCCTACCTAACCTTTCCTTATAATTCAAACCCTCCAGTCCCAGTAACATCCTTGTAAATCTTTTCTGCATCCTTTCCAATTTAAGAATAACCTTTCTATAGCAGGGTGACCAGAATTGTACACAGTACTCCATAGGTGGCCTCATGAATATCCTGTACAGCCACAACATGATGTTTCAACTCCTATATTCAGTGCTCTGACCAATGAAGGCAAATGTGCAAAATGCCTTCTTCACCACTCTGTCGACCTGCGACTCCACTTTTAAGGAACTATGGACCTGAACCCCCAGGTCTCTCTATTCGACAACATTCCCCAGTGCACTATCATTAACTGGGTAAGTCTTGCCCTGATTGGCCTTACCAAAATGCAACACCTTGCATCTATCTAAATTAAACTTCATCTGCTACTCCTCAGCCCATTGGCCCATCTGATCAAAATCCTGTTGTACTCTTAGATAGCCTAATTCGCGGGCCGGTATACCACCAATTTTGGTGTCATCCCCAAACTTACTAACCACACCTCTTTTATTCACATCCAAATTGTTTATGTAAATGACAAACAGCAGTGGACCCACCACCGATCCCTGCGGAACATCGCTGGTCGAAGGACTCCAGCCCAAAAAGAAACCCTCCACCTGTCTCCTACCTTCAAGCCAATTTTGTATCCAATTGACTAGCTCTCCCTGAATCCTCCGTGATCTAATTTAATAATCAGTTGACTGTGCAGAAAGTCAGGCCTGTATGCTTCATTCACAATGTTTTCCCTTCAGGCCCTATAGTGGAAAAGCCCTGATAGCTGAGGGGTGACCTTATAGAGGTTTATAAAATCACGAGGGACATGGATAGGATAAATAGACAAAGTCTTTGCCCTGGGGTGGGGGAGTGCAGAACTAGAGGGCATAGGTTCAGGGTGAGAGGGGAAAGATATAAAAGAGACCTAAGGGGCAACTTTTTCACACAGAAGGTGGTACGTATATGGAATGAGCTGCCAGAGGAAGTGGTGGAGGCTGGTACAATTGCAACATTTGAAAGGCATCTGGATGGGTACATGAATAGGAAGGGTTTAGAGGGATATGGACCAAGTGCTGGCATGTGGGACTAGATTGGGTTGGGATATCTGGTCGGCATGGACGGGTTGGACCGAAGGGTCTGTTTCCGTTGGGTACATCTCTATGGCTCTATGACTCTATAATAAACAGATTATATGCAAAAACAAAAACGGCTTTCAGATTATATACAAACACAGGCCTGTTATTCTCCCACCACAACTCAGTAAAAACCAAGTCTCTATGAATTAGAAATTATCTCCAGACAACTGCTGTGAGAAACCCTGGCGAAAGCCCATGAAGAATTGAGATTTGTTTTGAAAAAAAAGGTGGCGAATACTTTTGTTTACTGCTGATAGAAATAATGATGCTTTGCTCAAAAGCCTATTTGCCTGGCAGCAGGGGAAAAAAAATCAAGCATGGAGTCATAGAGTTATTGAGATGTACAGCACAGAAACAGACCCTTCGGTCCAAGTTGACCAGATATCCTAACCTAATCTGGTCCCATTTGCCAACACTTGACCCATATCCCTCCAAACCCTTCCTATTCATATACCCATCCAAATGCCTTTTAAATGTTGCAATTGTACCAACCTCCATCACTTCCTCTGGCAGCTCACTCCTTACACGCACCACCCTCTGTGTGAAAAAGGTGCCCCTTAGTTCCCTTTTATATCTTTCCCCTCTCCTGAACCTATGCCCTGTAGTTCTGGACTCCCCCACCCCAGGGAAAAGCCCTTGTCTGAAGAGTTTGTTCCCTTTCCATTCAGCATGGAAAGGTGATGTGTCACTATTATCGGGGGGTCAATGGGAAAAATGTGGAGATAGGGCAATTAGAGGCAGGAAGTCAGGAGATATGGTGGCTCGGTGGTTAGCACTGCTGCCTCACAGCACCAGGGCCCTAGGTTCTATTCCAGCCTCGGGCGACTGTCTGTGTGGAGTTTGCACATTCTCCCCATGTCTGTGCGGGTTTCCTCCGGGTGCTCCGGTTTCCTCCCACAGTCCAAAGCTGTGCAGGTTAGGTGAATTGGCCATGCCTAATTGCCCGTAGTGTTAGATGCATCAGTCAGAGGGAAATAGGTCTGGGCAGGTTACTCTTCGGAGGGTCGGTGTGGATTGGTTGGGCCGTAGGGCCTGTTTCCACACTGTAGGGAATCTAATCTAAACACTACCTTCAGGAATATATCCCACTGAAATAGGAAACCCTACAATTTACAGAAGAACCTTGATTATCCGAATGTCATGGGCAGGAAGTATTTTGTTTGGATAAACAAATGTTTGGATATCGAATGCCGGATAACACAGTTTAGCCAAGCATCGGGACCTTGCGATCTTGTTCAGATAACCTGAAGTTCGGATAATCGAGGTTCCTCTGTACTGAGCACACAGTGAAGCCAGTAACACAGTGGCAGTCACTGGTCACATTCCTGAGTGTTCTTGAGACGCCAGTGAACCCTCCGATGTAAGTATAAACAATTCAAGGTTCCTTAAGATCCCACAATTTGTTGAAGAGACAATCTTCGTGGGGAGAGAATCTTGGGTGGCATTTGCTATGGGGTGGTACAGTGGCTCAGTGGTTAGCACTGCTGCCTCATAGCACCAAGGACCCAGGTTCGATTCCAGCCTCGGGCGACTGTCTGTGTGGAATTTGCACATTCTCCCCGTGTCTGCGTGGGTTTCCTCTGGGTGCTCCAGTTTCCTCCCACAATCCAAAGGATGTGCAGGTCAGGTGAATTGGCCATCCTAAATTACCCATAGTGTTCAGGGATGCATAGGTTAGGTGCATTTGGCAGGGGTAAATATAGGATAATGGGGTAGGGACGTGGGTCTGGGTGGGTTGCTCTTCAGAGGGTTGGTGTGGACTTGTTGGGCCAAAGGGCCTGTTTCCACACTGTAGGGATTCTATTCTGTGATATAGGGCCCACTTTGTCTCATGCATATACAAAGTGCTCAGCTGTAAGGTGAGAAACCATATTGTTGGGAACCAGCAGCTCTTCCCTGGGCTGTCAGTGCAGATATTTATTAGTTTCGTCTGATCAATTTATAATCTCTTAGAGTTCTCCCTCTTTGTAAGGTACTGTCTTCCCAAACTCCGACCGACAGGTTAGTTCAGTGACCTAGAGTCATACAGCATTGGAAGAGCTTTTGCCTGAATCATTGACTCTCCTGCTCCTTGGATGCTGCCTGATCTGCTGTGCTTTTCCAGCACCACACTCTCGACTCTAATCTCCAGCATCTGCAGTCCTCACTTTCGCCTTTGGCCTAACTAGTCCATGCTGACCACGTTTCCTAAACTGAACTAATCCCATTTCCCTGTGATTGACCCGTACTTCTCCAAACCTTTCCTACACATGTGCCTGTCCAAATGTCATTTAAATGTTGTAATTGTACCCACTTAACACTCCCTGTGTCAGCAAGCTCCATATACACACCGCCTTCTGTACGAAGAAGTTGTCCCTCAGGTCCCTTTTAAATCTTGCCCCTCTCACCTTAGGCCTATGCCCTTTTTTTTTGGACTCCCTTACCCTGGGAAAAAGGCTATTCACCTTATCTATGCCCTTCATGATTTTATAAACCTCTATAAAGGTCACCCCTCAGCTTCCTACACTCCAGGGGAAACATTAAGCATTTGGGAGGCCGATACAGATAGATTCATGACTATCTATCCCCAAGCCCTAACATTAACTGTATGAGTCCTGCCCTGATTTGCCTCACCAAAATGCAACGCCTCACATTTATCTAAATTAAACAGCATCTGCTGTACCTTGGCTATGAGTGTTAAATGGGTGAGTAGAACCCACTGTTGACATCCCCTCCCACCCCATTCCTGCCTTGCAAAGCTCCTCAGATTTGTTAAAAATAAATGCAAAACTATTTTTCCACACAAAACGTTTTGAGAACTTGGAATACACTATCTCAGAAGATCACAGATGTGAACCAACAGAGATATTCTAAGAAACAAATACTTACCTGTAAATATGAGATATTGATGTGGAATTAAAACAAGCTTCTACCGTTAGTAAATTGGTTAAACGAGTCGAACAGTTTGCACAATTCTATCGCAGCCTATATTCCTTGCACATCCTAAATAGATTCGAGCCTTATATACTTGTCTCTGATTTCAGTTAATGGTCTTTTGGGAGGGTAACAAAAGTTAAAGCGTTGGATCTGTCATGTTTTAGCTTGTCACTGCACAGAACACGGTCCTCACTAACATTCTGAAATCGTTCGAAATATATGTTCTCCCCGTCTGGAACGTTGATGGCTATGAGTACACATGGACAACTGTAAGTTTTTGAGTTCATTGTTAACTTTAGATTTAATGTGATAACTGCATTCGGAGTAACTCTATGGAGAGAAACACGTGATTAAATGAATGTTTTTCTCATAATTGTCTCATCTTAAATCTACATGCAGTTCTGATAAGGATAAGGGGAGTGTTTAAGAAGGTTTACCAGTGAAGGGTGTTTCTATCAGATGTGGAGGGGGTCACAGCTCCCCCCTTTTTTAACCCTTCTCAGTCAGTTGCAACTTTTTTTTTAACATGTGGCCTTCAGACTTCAATTAAACTTAGTTATCCAGATCAAACATGGAGAAGATCCAATTCCAAGATTTTCTTGAGTGAAAGAAATAATTATTGTAATGATTGAACCCTACAATCTTTTTTTTTGAGTCTTTTAAGTCAAAAATAATTTGAAGCAAATAGAAATCTGCTCAGTGAGCCACTTAACAAAAGGTCATTGGCCCTTTGACATTAGCTCTGTTTCTCACTCTACAGATGCAACCAGATCTGCATCATTTTATAGTATTACTTCAACATCTCCAGCATTTTACTTTGTCAAAGAAAACTGCTCAGGGTTGGTTTTCCTATGGAAAACATATATATAAAAGGAACTCAACTGGCAATATCTTTGCAAGGCCTTTGGTGTTGTGATTGAATTCATACAGAGTCATCATTAGAGAAGGATACCTTCTCAAGTTTAACGACATCCTTCCTATAGAAGGGTGACCAGAATTGTCCACAGTATTTGAAAAGTAGCCTCACCAATATTCTGTGCAGCCACAACATGGCATCCCAACTCCTAGACTGAATGTTCTGACTAATGAAGGCAAGCATGCCGAATGCTTTCCTCACCGTCCTGTCTATCTGCCACTCTGTATTCAAGGAACTCTGTACCTGCATCCCTAAGTCTTCTTGTTAGGCAAAGTCACCAAGCCCTAACATTAAGTGTATGAGTCCTGCCCTGATTTGCCTCACCAAAATGCAACGCCTCACATTTATCTAAATTAAATTCCATCTGCCACACCCCTGCCCATTGGCCCATCTGATCAAGATCCTATTATATTCTGAGATAACCTTCTTCACTGTCCACTATACCACCTATTTTGGTGTCTTCTGCAAACTTACTAAAGTTTGACTCCTCTATTCTACATCCTTGTTTTCCTGTCTGTGTGTGTAAGAGGAAGTTTATAATTGGATTAGAGTTTTAATTAGCAATATTATATACTGACAGTTTACCTGTAGTTGGAGTCTATTTGCTTGTAATAAATAGTCATTCTTGTTGCTAAGTGCGGATTCCTGGACTATACTTTCTGTTAACCTGGGAATTAAAATCGGGTGAATTGGGGAATGTCGGACTTGTTTTAAAATCTTTTACATTTGTCATAACTCCAGTCATTTGAAAATAGCAAGGCTTGATTTCCAGGTCACCACTCCAACAAAATCTGCTTCTCTGTAGTCTTGGGTATTTTATAAAATCCAATGGGGAAGATAAACCTTTGTTTGCCTATGTTTACCAGGTCAACATAGTCATGCTCCATTTTTTTTGATGGAACCATGGGATGTGGGCATCACTGGCTAAACCAGCATTTGTTGTCCAGAGTCAAGAATGTGGTGCTGGAAAAAGCACAGCAGGTCAGGCAGTATCCAAGGGGCAGGAGAATCGACATTTCAGGCATAAGCCCTTCATCAGGAATGAAGTTTGTGGGTTGGGGCTGAGAGAAGGAACACCTCATATTCCACCTTGGGACCCTGCAACCACATGGGATCAATGTGGATTTCAACAGTTTCCTCATTTCCCCTCCCCCCACATTATCCCATTCCCAAGCCTCCAACTCTGCACCACCCTCTTGATCTATCCATCGTCTTTCCCATCTATCCTCTCCACCCTCCTCTCTGACCTATCACCTTCTCCCTCATCTTCATCTACCTATCTCATTGTCAGCTACCTTCCCCCCAAACCCACCTCCCTCCCATTTATCTCTCAGCCCCGACCCACAAGCCTCGTTCCTGATTAAGGGATTTTGCCCGAAACTTCGAATTTCCTGCTCCACAGATGCGGCCTGACCTGTTGTGCTTTTCCAGCACCACACGATCTCAACTCTGATCTCCAGCATCTGTAGTACTCATTTCCTCCTTTGTTGTCCAGAGGACAGTTAAGAGGCAACCACATTACTGTGAATCTGGACTCACTTATATGCCTGTCCAGAAAAAAGACAGCAGATGGGAAGGTGATGGCCTCGTGGCATTACCACTGGACTATTAATTCAGAGACCATGGTAATGTTCTGGGAGCCTGGGTTCAAATCCTGCCAGTGGCAGTTAATGGGTTTTGAATTCAACAAATATCTGGAATTAGGAATCTAATGAAGACTATGAAATGACTGCCGGAAAAGCCCATCTGGTTCACTAATGCCCTTTAGAACAGGAAACTGCCATCCTGACCTGGTCTGGCCTACATGTGACTCCAGACCCACAGCAATGTGGTTGACTCTTAACTGCCCTCTGGGAAATTAGGGATGGGCCATAAATGCTGACCCGGGCAGTGACGCCCGCGCCCTTGAGTGAATTATTTTTAAAATTTCCTTGCTTCAAGAGACATTAGTGAACCAGACATGTTTTTACAACAATGGTTGCCAATACACTGGGTTTTAGTTCCAGATTTTTACTCAAATTTCACCATTAGGCAGGGTGGGAACCCATTTGGTACCATATCCCCAGAACATGCACCTGGGTTTCTGAATGACCAATCCAGTGACATTACCATGACACCACTGCCTCCACTGTTAAAACAAAATCCCCTATCTTGGACTTGGATGTTAGTGAGGCCTTTTGGAGTACTGAGCACAGTCCTGGCCACCCTGCTATAGGAAGGATATTAAATTGGAAAGGGTGCTGAAAAGATTTACCAGGACCTGGGACTGGAAGATTTGAGTAATAGGGAGAGGCTGGGACTTTTTTTCACTGGAGCGTAGGGGATTGAAGGGTGACCTTGCGGCGGTTTATAAAATCATGAGGGATATTGATAAGTTGAAGAGCAAAGCTCTTTTCCCTAGGATTGGAGAGTTCAAAACTAGAGGGCATAATTTTAAGGTGAGAAGGGAAAGATTTGAAAGGGACCTGAGGGGCAACCTTTTCACACAGAAGGTGGTGCTTATGTGGAATGAACAGCCAAAGGAAGTGGTCAATGCAGGTTTGGTACAACATTTAAAAGACATTTTGAGACATACCTGAATAGGAAAGGTTTAGAGGGACATCAGCCAAAGGCTGGCAAATGGGGTCAGTTTAGCGTGGGACGTTTGGTTGGCATGGACGAGGTTGGACCGAAGAGTCTGTTTCTGTGCTGTACGACTCTACGACAAATGTTGTGAATTGAATATTTCAGAGCCGCTTCTGGAGGAAGAACCGGTCCGAATATAATGGGGATCAATGTGTAGGCACGGACCTGAACCGGAACTGGGATGCGAGCTGGTGCGGTGAGCTATCTAAAGATTTCAAAGCACAAAGCTTAATCCAAGTGTTTCTTCTCACGTGTACTTTGAGTAATTTGTTTCCACCTTCGTAAGAATTAAAGTGACATTGCCAGGAAGCCCGTGTAACCAGTTTCAGGTGTGTGTGCTCAGTCTGCTGCTTGTGGTAAGTGAAACTACTGTCTGTGTTCTGACAACAAGTCGGAAGGAGACAATTTTTCACCCAGTCAGGTATGATCGAAACCAGGTTAAACATGCCAAAGCAACAGATTTTATTAATGAAATGCAGTAGACAAAGAATTGGCAATCAATAAAAACACCCAGGAAGTTTCAAATTCACTGTACATGAGGCTGACTTTGCTATTTACTACTGACTTTACTAAAGGGTGGCAAGGTGGCTCAGTGGTTAGCGCTGCTGCCTCACAGTGCCAGGGATCCCGGTTTGATTCCTGCCTTGGGCGACTGTCTGTGTGGAGTTTGTACATTCTCCCCATGTCTGCGTGGGTTTCCTCCCATAATCCAAAGATGTGAGGGTTAGCTGAATTAGTCAGGGGTAAATGTAGGGGAATGGGTGTGGGTGGGTTATTCTTTGGAGGGTCAGTGTGAACTTGCTGGGCTGAAGGGCCTGTTTCCACACTGCTGGGACTGTTTCCATACTGTGGGGAATCGAAAGAATTGAAATAAGCAGTTCCCAATCTCTGGAACAATTGTCACTTCTGATGTAGAGCAGCAGGAAATGGAGCCATGAAACGTGGTCGTACAGTGCAAATAGCAAACCTTTTTTTGAGAAAACACTTGCTAGAGAATAAAAATGACTTCATCATATAAAGGAGGGGAAGCATTTGTTACAGGAGATGATGCTTAATTGGCCGCTATGATGTCATTGGTAATTGATGATTGCACTGGCCAGAATATTGAACATGGGGTTAAAAAGACTAGGGTTAAGTAAGAGTCAATTATATCCCAAACTCTCAGCACTGAGCAAGAAATCTCTGGTTCTTATCTATGCAATCCCTCAAGTGGCTTTGTTGGGTTTCAAACGAACATAAGAACCAGGAGCAGGAGTAGGCCGCCTGGCCCTTCGAGCCTGCTCCGCCATTCAGTAAGATCAGGGCTGATCTTTTTGTGGACTCAGCTCCACTTACCCACCTGCTCACTGTACCCTTTAATTTCTTTACTGTTTAAAACATTATCTATCTTAGCTGGAAAAACATTTACTGAAGTAGCGTCAACTACTTCACTGGGCAGGGAATTCCATAGATGTGGGTGAAGAGGTTCCTTCTCAATTCAGTCCTAAATCTGCTCCCTCTAATCTTGAGGCTATGCCCTCTTGTTCTAGTTTCGCCCACCAGTAGAAACATCCTCTCTACTTCTATCTTACCTATTCCCTTCATCATTTTATATGTTTCTATAACATCCCCCTCATTCTTCTAAATTCCAATGAATATAATCCCAGTCTACTCAGTCTCTCCTCATAAGCCAAACCCCTCAACTCCGGAATCAACCTGGTGAACCTCCTCTGCACCCGCTCCAGTGCCAGTACATCCTCTCTCAAGTAAGGAGTCCAAAAATGTATACAGTACACCAGCACCCTGTACAGCTGCAACACAACCTCCCTGCTTTTAAACTGAATCCCTTTAGCAATGAGGGACAAAGGTCCATTTGCCTTCTTAGTTACCCATTGTTCCTACAGAGCAACGTTTGTTGATTCATTGCCATTGACTTTGTGCTAATGATGATTTGGAGATGCCGGTGTTGGACTGGGGTGTACAAAGTTAAAAATCACACAACACCAGGTTATAGTCCAACAGGTTTAATTGGAAGCACACTAGCTTTCGGAGTCTGATGAAGGAGCGGCGCTCCGAAAGCTAGTGTGCTTCCACTTAAACCTGTTGGACTATAACCTGGTGTTGTGTGATTTTTAACTTTGTGCTAATGAGTCAGTGACCCAAAAGCTCATGTTCAAATCTATTAATATATCGCTGATCAGGTCCAACAGTTTAGTTGATCAGGATACATATATGAACAGAGACTTTAATAAGTGATTAATTTATGCCAGCCCAGCCTGTTGTGCCCGTAGTTGTAGAAAACATACCTCAAGGCCCTGAAGCAGTACCACCATCGCTGCCTGCATGAGATCATGCAAGTCTGCTGGCAAGAAAGGTGCACCAACATCAGTGCCCTCGCCCAGGCCAACGTCGCCAGCATCGAGGCAGTGACCACCCTAGTCAGCAATGGGCTGGGCACATCGTCCCCGTGACCGACACGGGACTCCCCAAGCAGGTGCTCTGCTCCCAGCTCTGAAGCAGCAGGCAAGCCCCAGGTGGACAGAGGAAGTGCTTCAGGGATATCCTCAAGGCCTCACTGGGGAAGTGCAGCATTCCCACAGACACCCTGGGAATCACTGGCCCAAGACCATCCCAAGTGGAGGAGGAGCATCTGGGAAGGCATCCAGCACCTCGAGACTTGCCATCAGGAAAAAGCAGAAGCCAGATGCAAATAGTGAAAGGAGCGCGCTACCATACCAATGCCCATCCCTTCCCATGATCACCTTCTGCCCCAAGTGTAATAGGGCCTACGGTCACCCCATTTGTCTGTACAGACACCCTGAGAGTGGAAGGGAATCATCCTCGTCTATGAGGAACTACCGTTGAGCCAACTGATAAAACTCTGAGCGACAAAGACAAGAAATGACAGAAATAAATAGCAAAGAGAATATTGGGAGAGAAGAGATCTGAAAGAGAGAATGTGTAGTACTGAGAGAAATAATGACACAAAATATAATACAGGAAGTTATAACAGAATTACTTACTGGAATAAGAAAGCAAATAGATGCTCAGAAATAATCAGAAGATCAAAAGAAACGTACTGAGAGAAAATAATCAAACTTTTCCTTCAGCCAACAGTTGCTATTCCAGTATAGATTGTGTTTCTTTTTATTCATTTATGGGATGTGGGTGTCGCTGGCTGGGCCCAGCGTTTACTGCCCATCCCTAGTTGCCCCTTGAGAAGATGGTGGTGAGCTGCCTTCTTGAACCGCTGCAGTCCATGTGCTGTGGGTTTACCCACAATCCCCTGAGGGAGGGAATTCCAAACTTTTGATCCAGCCACAGTGAAGGAATGGCTTTACGTTTCCATCTCAGGATGGTGAGTGGCTTGGAGGGAACTTGCAGATTATGTCACACATTCTGAGAAAATCTCTCAGGAAATTGAATGTTTCTGCGGGCAGTTTCACTTTGCATGGAATCTACTGAAAGTCTGCAAAAAAATTGGAGACTTTGGATGATTCTGACAGGATTAAGTAAAATAATTACACGGTCAATAAAGTATTAGGTACACAGTCTACCTCCCAAATAACTATTAAACTGACCCAATATTTACTTCACACACTGCTAAACACATCTCCTCCAGACCCATTACATGTCCCAGACCCTGACCTGACACTTCTGGGATTATAATTCCCTCCTAGGGATTGGCTATCCCAATTCCTTGCCACAGGACGCGACATCCCTTGCTCCCAGGATCCTACATTCCTCCAGCCTATCCCACCCTCAACACATCCAGAACCCTGAACCACACACCTTATAGCAGACCCCCATTTTCCCCCCTCCAACTGGCTTTCATTGCTGGAGAAACTCAGCAGGTCTGGCAGCATCTGTCGGAGGGAGAAACAGAGCTAATGTTTCCAGTCAGTGACCCTTCTTCAGAAGTGAAAAATCCAAAGCATGTTGCTTATGAAGAAAGGTCACTGACCAGCAAATCCAAAGGAGGACCTCTGGCATATGATCATTTGTTTGTGTGTCAAATTCACACCCCTAAAACATTCAGCGTCACTTAGTAGAGTTCATTCCCCTGATTATAGATAGCACATGGTACCATAAAATGCTGAGCAATCTGCACTACTAAGAGAATCAACTCATGAAAATCGATACAATATTTTCATAAAACCACAAATATTTCGTACAAGAATTTTCTTATCACTCCAATTGTTAAACAGCAAATGTCTGCAACTGATTTAAGATGGTGCAGGAATCTCTATACACTGTCCTTCATTTATTAGCATTTTTAACATTAACAGGAATCCTATGGTTAGTCTGCATCCTACGCTCATTTTGGCTATTTTCATGTCCAGGTCCTGGAGCATCAAATGACCCATGCAGTGAAACATATTGTGGACGTTATCCCGAGTCTGAACCAGAGGTGAAAGCTGTAGCTGCCTTCATCAGGAAGAGATCAGATCACATCATAAGCTACATTTCAATACATTCATACTCTCAAATGGTTATGTTTCCATATTCCTACAAATTTTCTAAATCTAAGGATCATGATGAATTGGTAAGCGATTTACTCAAATATCCACATGATGTTGTATGCACGTGGGCGCACGTGAAATTGCAGCCCAGTTGTGTAAAACTGTGTGGGTGAACTAACATTCAGAATTTCTCTGTCCTCCAGAATTATATAGCATGGAAGGCAGTCACTGCCGTCAGGTCAGTACATGGCACCAGCTACAGTTTTGGAAACTCAGCAAAAACAATCTGTGAGTATGGCTGTTCAATTTTTAAAATTAGGGAGATTGAGGAAATCAGTTCGCAAGGCAGATATTATGGCAGTCGGGCAATTAAAAGTTCTTTAAGACAAAAATTGGTTTCCACTCAGAATGATATAGCACAGAGAGACAGCCTGTTTGGCCCAGCGTGCCTGTGATGGCTTTTTGGAGCAGTTATCCAGTTAGTCCCACTCCCCTTGCGCTTTACCCATAGCCCTGTAAATGTTATAGCTAACCCGGGTTCAAATATCTCTTCTGGATGCTTGCACCACTCTTAGGTTTCTTCACAACACACTGTATAAAAACTTTCCCTCATGTTGACCCTGGGATCTTTTGCCAGTTGCCTTAAACACATGGGGGGTAGAAATTCATCTCAAATAGGTGGCACAAAACAGACACTATTAGACCAGCCAACCATTGTATGTAGCTCCTGCTTTTCAGTGAATGTCAGGTGCTGTGCAGAAAATGCTGACTGAGAAAGACATTTTTAACCTTTTACATAAAGCAAGGAACTGTGGACGCTGGAGATCTGGTATTCACCTTTGGCCGCTTTAAGAGTTTTGGCATTTCTTTTAAAAGTGACACTAACTGTGTGCAAGGAAACATAGCGGGAAAGCTGTTTAAAATCTCTAACAGAATGGACCTTTCCAAAGTAAATCTCTGTCTTAAGAGAATGGATAAATTATTGGTACTGAGCATTTAATTAATGTCTGAACTCTATCATTACTTTATCGCAGAGGGAACAGAAAATCAGATCAAAATTATTGATCATTTAAATGATGCAAGACAAAAGAAATTCAGATTTACAATCATTAAATCCCTCAATAACCTTAAAAAACCAAAGTTTGCAAAGATTTCATCGATGACTATCAATCAAAATAACATTATGACTATTTATTACTTGAAGCGGCTGTAATGTATTTTTGCTTTCAAGAGAGAAACATTAGATTTAAGTGCAAGTCCAACAGAAGCTGGCAAGTTTTCTAATGGAAGAATAAATCTGCCAGATTCCAACTTTTCCAATTAAGTGGCTCGACACAGAGGCAGTGTCTATCTGGTCTTGCCAGAGAATCTTTGTTCATCCTGCTCTCAGTGACACCACCCCACACCACACTACCCAAGGATCTATCCTTGGCCCCCATCCTATTTCTCGTTTACTTGCTGCTCCTCAGGGACAGCAACTGTAAACATTACATCAGGTGACACATTTACACTGACAACATCCTAATTGATCTCTCCCTGATCTCTTCATTGTCTAATTTCTCAAATGGCGAGTTCCAATCTTCCCTATCTGGTTGAGCAGGAATTTCCTCTGGCTACATATGACTGAGGCTGAAGACATCCTCTTTGATCAGTGCCATAAACTCTGTTCCCTAGCCCATCAAGTCTTCCCATCAAACCCCCCACCACAGCAATTATCTTTGCTCCTTCTAGGTTTGACTATTCCAACATATTCCTGGCTACATAAACTTGTGTTTGTCTATTACCTGTATCCCAACTCACTCCAGAGTTGGTATTGATGTATGTGGTTAGTAACAGAGTCAGAGGTGATGTATGTAATTAGTTCCAGTGTCAGTGTTGATATGTGTGTAGTTAGTTAGTCAGTGGTGATCTGTAGTTAGTTACGGAGTCAGTGTTGATGTATTTAGTTAGTTATAGAGTCAGTGGTGATCTGTGCAGTTAGTTGTCTGGTGCATGAGTATATCACAACCATCAATGATTCATAAAGCTAGTTGTATTTTGCCCTTTGACTTGACCTATCAATGTCTCTTTGGTTTGTGCTTCCATCTATATTAATTACTATACTACCAATCATCATGTCAGACAAACAAGGATATACGGCTCTTTATTTTATTATCTATAAACACAGTAAAGATCATTCTGTGACACCACAGTCACTTTATGAGTACGTATTGCATTATCCCTACTCCATGTTTTCTACTGCCTAACCAATCTACTAAACCAATATTTTGCCATTGCTTCCATGTGCCTTTTGTTAACAATTGTTTACACGTTACTTTTTTGAATGCCTTCAGATGTCAATGTCAATGTCATCCTTCAATGTGCCCATCTGCTAATTTAGCAGCTTCCTCAAAAAATTAATTTGGTTTGTTAGACATGACAGAGGGAGTCACAGACAAGTCAAATATTGACTTCACTTTCATACACCTGCACTTCTATGGGCAGGCAAGCAGGAACCAGAATATAAACCAGCCTTTCCAGCTCTTGAACAACAGAAAAGGTCAATCATAAAGTCTTCATTGGTGCTGTGGCTGAGCTTGGTTGATTCAACCCAGGCGTGGAGCTGAAATTGGAATCTGTATGGCTCAACGACTCACTGGATTAATTTATCGACCTGTCACATGATCCTATCTTTTGGGATAGTGTTTAAGTAACAATGGCTAGCAAATCAAAATAGATTTCTAAATCTCCCTCTTATTATTGTAACAGATTTATCCAGTGGATGTTCAGATGACTGGGCTTATGACTTGGGCATCAAATATTCATTTACCTTTGAACTTCGCGACACTGGGACATATGGCTTTTTACTTCCAGCTTCCTTCATAAGACCAACTTGTGAAGAAGCTACGGCTGCTGTGAGCGAAATTCTACACTATATTGTCCATACGATTTGAATAAACTCATCTCTTCTCAAGAGTATCAATAGAAATGTTTAGTTACAACTACTCTGATGTTCTTTGTATATTACTAGCTCCCCATTTGCATATAATCAACACCCTATAATTCCAAGTGGTTTGCCCTCATTAAAATTGAATTATTCAATTATTTGAACTTAGCACACATATACATGTGGAATTTAGTACTTACAATTTGAATTAAGTAATTTTCAATTCAGAGTTTATTGTATATCTGATTTGGAACATTTTTGAAATCTTGAATTGACTTATACATATGAAAAAATGTTTATGTTTTAAAAACAGCAGAGATTATGCCAAGTGGAAGAGGACAAATCTAAAATTCACACCTGGAGTGTATTATATTAGAAAATGGTAAAATTGCCATGGTGTTTCCAGACCATCAAGCTGTTCTCTCATTAGAGACATTGCTGAGGGCCTCTTTAGGAATACTGTGTCTAGTTCTGGTCACCCTGTTATATGAAAGATATCATTAAGCTGGAGAGGGCTCAGAAGAGACTTATCAGGATGTTGCTAGGAATAGAGGGTTTGAGTTATCGTGAGAAGCTGGGACTTTTTTCACTGGAGCACTGTACATTATAGAAGTTTATTAAACCATGAGAAGCATAGATAAGGTGAAAGGCAGGTGTCTTTTGCCTCGGGTGGGAGATTACAAGACTAGGGGCATATTTTTAAGGTGAGAGATTAAACAGGGCAGTTTTTTTTATACATTTGTTTGTGTGTGGAATAAACTTCTGGTGGAAGTGATAGAGGCAGATACAGTTACGACATTTAAGACATTTGGATAAGTACATGAGTAGGAAATGGGCCAAGTACAGGCAGTGGCACTAGTTTATTTTGGGGCTGGCATGGACTGGTTGGCCCAAAGGGTTTGTTTCCATGCTGTATGACTCCATGACTCAAGACCAAGATGACTCATAGCGGTTTAACCTGAGGGTCACCACATTTCAGGTGAGGGGAAAGGTTGAGAGAGAAAGTCTTTCATGGTCACCTCAGCTGCTGCAGGAATTGAACCCACACTGTTGGCATCACAAACCAGCCTCCCAGCCAATGGAGCTCATCAACCCGCCCCAGAATAGATGATTCATGGAGGCCTAATTGATGTTTTTGCATGGGATCCTGACAAGAAGTGTCACCAAGCAATTGCCATTTAATTAACACGCAATTAACATGGGGTGTTGGGAGGGTTTGGAGGGTGGGACCCAAGGAGGTAGTGAGGAAAGAGATCAATTTGAGACAGGTACAGTTGAGAACAGAAGAGAGTCAAACAGTCAAGGCAGGAAGGAACAAAGCAGAGAACAAGGTAGGACTGATAAATTAAACTGCATTTATTTCAATGTAAGAGGCCTAACAGGGAAGGCAGATGAACTCAGGTCATGGTTAGGAAAATGGGTCTGGGATATCATAGCAATTACAGAAATGTGCCTCTGGGATGGGCAGGACTGGCAGCTTAATGTTCCAGGATATAAATGCTACAGAAAGGGAGGCAAGAGAGGAGGTAGAGTGGCATTTTTGATAAGGGATAGCATTACAGCTGTACTGAGGGAGGATATTCCCGGAAATACATCCAGGGAAGTTATTTGGTGGAACTGAGAAATAAGAAAGGGATGATCATCGTATTGGGATTGTATTATAGATCCCCTAATAGTCAGAAAGAAATTGAGAAACAAATTTCTAAAGAGATTTCGGTATCTGTAAGAATAATAGGGTGGTTATGGAAGGGGATTTTAACTTTCCAGACATAGACTGGGACTGCCATAGTGTTAAGGGTTTAGATGGAGAGGAATTTGTTAAGTGTGTACAAGAAAATTTTCTGATTCAGTATGTGGCTGTACCTACTAGAGAAGGTGCAAAACTTGACCTACTCTTGGGAAATAAGGCAGGGCAGGTGACTGAGGTGTCAGTGGGGGAGCACTTTGGGGCCAGCAACCATAATTCTATTAGTTTTAAAATAGTGATGGAAAAGGATAGACCAGATCTAAAAGTTGAAGTTCTAAATTGGAGAAAGGCCAATTTTAACATTATTAGGCAAGAACTTTCAAAAGCTGATTGGGGGCAGATGTTTGAAGGTAAAGGGACAGCTGGAAAATGGGAAGCCTTCAGAAATGAGATAACAAGAATCCAGAGAAAGTATATTCCTGTCAGGGTGAAAGGGAAGGCTGGTAAAGTTGTAGGGAATGCTGGATGACTAAAGAAATTGAGGGTTTGGTTAAGAAAAAGAAGGAAGCATATGTAAAGTATAGACAGGATAGATCGAGTAAATCCTTAGAAGAATATAAAGGCAGCAAGAGTATACTTAAGAGGAAAATCAGGAGGGCAAAAAGGGGACATGAGATAGCTTTGGCAACTAGAGTTAAGGAGAATCCAAAGGGTTTTTACAAATACATTAAGGACAAAAGGGTAACTAGAGAGAGAATCGAG
Source organism: Chiloscyllium plagiosum (assembly GCF_037043375.1). Lineage (NCBI taxonomy): Eukaryota > Metazoa > Chordata > Chondrichthyes > Orectolobiformes > Hemiscylliidae > Chiloscyllium > Chiloscyllium plagiosum. The sequence continues at coordinate 89,900,353 of NW_028270150.1, forward strand.
CCCCTCAAAGATCAAGAGTGTGGTGCTGGAAAAGCACAGCAGGTCAGGCAGCATCAGAGAAGCAAGAAAATTGGTGTTTCAGGCAAAAGCCCTTCCACCTTCACACTCTTAGCTCTGATCTCCAGCATCTACAGTACTCACTTGCCCTCCTCAAAGATCAGCAAGGCGGCCTTTATGTGGGGCCGCAGGAGATGGAGGAGATACTAAACGAATATTTTGCATCAGTGTTTACTGTGGAGAAGCACATGGAAGATATAGAATGTGGGGAAATAGATGGTAACATCTTGGAAAATGTACATATTACTGAGGAATAAGTGGTGGATGTCTTGAAATGCATAAAAGTGGAAAATTCCCCAGGACCTGATCGGGTGTACCCTAGATCAGCAAGGCTGCCTACATGTCGAACCACAGGAGATGGGAGAGATGCTAAATGATTATTTTGCATCAATGTTTACTGTGGAGAAAAATATGGCAAATATAGAACGAGGTGAAATAAATAGCAATGTCTTGAAAAATGTCCATATTACAAAGGAGGAGGTGTTGGAAGTCCTAAAATGTATAAAAGTAGATAAGGTATACCCTAGACCTTTGTGGGAAGTTAGGGAAGTGATTGCTGGGCTACACACACACACTTACTTACTCACACAGACCCTCTCTCATACACAAGCTCTCTCTTCTATATACACACATACACCCCTCCACACTCACACACATGTGCACACCCTCTCACAGGCTTATATCTCATCACAGTCACACACATACTTTACCAAGCTTGCACACACACAAGCATACACTCTCTCACATGCACTCACACTAACACACGCACACACTCATTCTGGCTGTCTCTCCTGCATGCACACACACATAGGTTTATGGGGTGAATTTGCATTTGCAGAATCATACTTGCAAATACATTCTATTTTGCTCAAAAAATGCATAACCTGCAGGCAGTCAATCCATGTAATACTTTGTAAATTCCACTTTAGAAATAGAACCAGTCTGACTCATGATTGGGACACAGACAGACTTTAACCTTGCACCTTTAATGCATTGTCTGAGCTGAGACGGTACCTTTTGTTATAAAACCTTAAATTATCTTGAGAGTGTGACTTAAAAGAAGTTCTGAGTTTACATATCAAAGAACTGAAACTAGCAAACCCATTCTAGAAGATGAATGACTTAATTTAGGTTTGTTCAATCTATCATTTCAGCTGCATGACACTGTAATCTTTTGCCATAAATTCTGTGTCTTATGATCCTGCTTCACAACCACCAGATGAAGAAGCAGTGCTTAGAAAGCTCGTGCTTCCAAATAAACCTGTTGGACTATAACCTGGTGTTGTGTGATTTTTAAATTTGTACACCCCAGTCCAACACCGGCTCCTCCAAACAAAAATTGATCGCAGTTTCTTACTAGAAAAATATGTAGGGAGCACTTTTTCTTTGAAAATGGAGTTTTAAAAATAAAGTCTTCAACATGAAAAATTGCCCGTATTGGACTGTCTTTTGGATGAGACATTAAACTATAAGCCCATCTGCCAACTCAACGGCATACAAGAAATCCCAAGGCCCATTACTGAAGAACAGCAGGGGAGTTAACCATGGGGCTGTGGTCAATAATTAATTCTTAATCAACATCCCAATAACAGGTTATCTGATTGTTATCACAGTGCTGTTTGTGGGGGGTTAGCTGTATGCGAATTGGCTGTCACGTTTTCCATATTACAAAAGTGGCTGTACTTTAAAGTGTATTTCAGTAGTTGTATAGCACTTTGAGGTGTCCAATGGTCATGACAAGTGCCATAAAAACAAAAGCCTTTTTTGTTTAATCCTCCTCTGCACAAGCAGTTTTTTTCAAATTTGGCATGCAACTTTTGAGTAGAACTCTGGCAATCTGTGAATTGCATGGGAGGTAGAGGTCACCGAAGGCCGCATTGGAAACAAAGTAAAGTCCAATTCCAATTCACAGTGCATGCACAATGCAAGGTAAGTAAGTGTGGTGAGTTGCAAATGCAAATAGCCACATGGGAATATGATGTGGACATTCACAAAAGGGCATATGAAATACTCCTGGATACAAAATGTTCAGCAGAGAAGAGACATGTGAGTATTGTTTAATGAGAATATTACAGCACTGAGGAGCAGGATCTATTTGGTTCATATTAAGAAATGATAGGGATATCACTTTCACTACTGCTATTTTCTATATGCCATTAACTTCAATATGCAGGTGGACTGGGTAAATAATGTTGTTAGTGGATCTAAAGAAAGGGAATTCATGGAATGCTTACAGGATGGCTTTTTGGAACAGCTTGTCATGGAGCCCACAAGAGAGCAGGCTATTCTGGACCTAGTGCTTTGCAATGAACCAGACTCTATAAAAGATCTTAAAGTAAGGGAACCCTTAGGAAGTAGCGACCATAATATGATAGAGTTCAGTCTAGAGTTTGAAAGGGAGAAGGTAAAATCGGATGTAATGGTGTTACAGTTGAATAAAGGTAATTATGAGGGCATGAGAGAGGAACTGACTAAAATAGACTGGAAGCAGAGGCTAACCGGGAAGACAGTAGAGCAAAAATGGCAGGAGTTTGTAGGTATAATTGAGGACACTGTACAGAGGTTCATTCCCAAGAAAAGAAAGATTAACCGGGGAGGGATTAGACAACCTTGGCTGACAAAGGAAGTCAGGAAATGTATTAAAGAAAAAGAGAGATCCTATAAAGTGACTAAGAACAGTGGGAAATCAGAAGATTGGGAAGGATACAAAAGCAAACAGAGGATAACAAAGAGTGTAATAAGAAAGGAGAGGATCAAATATGAAGGTAGGCTAGCCAGTAATATTAGAAATAATAGTAAAAGTTTCTTTCAGTATATAAGAAACAAACGACAGGCAAAAGTAGACATTGGGCCACTTCAAACTGATGCAGGAAGCCTAGTGATGGGAGATAAGGAAATAGCAGGAGAACTTAACAAGTACTTTGCGTCAGTATTCACAGTGGAAGACATGAGTAATATCCCAAAAATTAAAGGGTGTCACGGGGCTGAGTTGAGTATGGTTGCCATTACGAAAGAGATAGTGCTAGAAAAGTTAAAAAGTCTTAAAATTGATAAATCTCCTGGCCCCGATGGGATACACCCTAGAGTTCTGAGAGAGGTGGCTGAGGAAATAGCAGAGGCATTGGTTGAGATCTTTCAAGAGTCACTGGAGTCAGGAAAGGTCCCGGATGATTGGAAGATGGCTGTTGTAACCCCCTTGTTCAAGAAAGGATCAAGGCAAAAGATGGAAAATTATTGGCCAATCAGCTTAACCTCGGTTGTTGGTAAAATTCTAGAATCCATCATTAAGGATGAGGTTTCTAAATTCTTGGAAGAGCAGAGTCTGATTAGAACAAGTCAACATGGATTTAGTAAAGGGAGGTCATGCCTGACAAACCTGTTGGAATTATTTGAAGAGGTAACAAGTAGGTTAGACCAGGGAAACCCAGTGGATGTGGTCTATCTAGACTTTCAAAAGGCCTTTGATAAGGTGCCACACGGGAGGCTGCTGAGCAAGGTGAGGGCCCATGGTGTTTGAGGTGAGCTGCTGGGATGGATTGAAGATTGGCTGTCTAACAGAAGGCAGAGAGTTGGGATAAAAGGTTCTTTTTCAGAATGGCAGCCGGTGACGAGCGGTGTCCCGCAGGGTTCGGTGCTGGGGCCACAGCTGTTCGCATTATATATTAATGATTTGGATGAGGGAACCGGGGGCATACTAGCGAAGTTTGCCGATGATACGAAGTTAGGTGGACAGGCAGGTAGTACTGAGGAAGTGGGGAGGCTACAGAAGGATCTAGACAGGTTGGGAGAGTGGTCCAGGATTTGGCTGATGGAATTTAACGTGAGCAAGTGCGAGGTCTTGCACTTTGGCAAAAAGAATAAAAGCATAGACTACTTTCTAAATGGTGAGAAAATTAATAAAGCCAAAGCACAAAGGGATCTGGGAGTGCTAGTCGAGGATTCTCTAAAGGTAAACATGCAGGTTGAGTCCGTGATTAAGAAAGCGAATGCAATGTTGTCTCTTATCTCAAGAGGGTTGGAATATAAAAGCAGAGATGTACTACTAAGACTGTATAAAGCTCTGGTTAGGCCCCATTTGGAGTACTGTGTCCAGTTTTGGTCCCCACACCTCAGGAAGGACATACTGGCACTGGAACGTGTCCAGCGGCGATTCACACGGATGATCCCTGGAATGACAGGTCTAACATATGAGGAACGGCTGAGGATACTGGGATTGTACTCGTTGGAGTTTAGAAGATTAAGGGGAGACTTAATAGAGACGTACAAAATAATACATGGCTTGGAAAAGGTGGATGCTAGGAAATTGTTTCAGTTAGACGAGGAGACTAGGACCCGTGGACACAGCCTTAGAATTAGAGGGGGTCATTTCAGAACAGAAATGCAGAGACATTTCTTCAGCCAGAGAGTGGTGGGCCTGTGGAATTCATTGCCACAGAGTGCAGTGGAAGCCGGGACGCTAAATGTCTTCAAGGCCGAGATTGATAGATTCTTGTTGTCTCGAGGAATTAAGGGCTACGGGGAGAACGCTGGTAAGTGGAGCTGAAATGCGCATCAGCCATGATTGAACGGCGGAGTGGACTCGATGGGCCGAATGGCCTTACTTCCACTCCTATGTCTTATGGTCTTATGGTCTTAATGTGATAGATATACAGGAACAAATTTGCATGGAAATTACAAAAGGTGCCAGAATTAAGACAATTAAGACAGAATTAAGACAGGTGCCAGAATTACAACAGGGGACTTCAATTATTTTAATATAAACTGGGAAATGTGTAAAGGCAAAGAAAGAGAAGAATTTCTGAAGTCTGTTAGGGAGAACTTCCAGCTCAGCGAGGGAGGGAAAAATGTTGGATTTGGTCCGGGTGAGCCAAGTGGATTACATCGTGCTCCCACGAGGAGGTTGAGCAGTTCATCAACTTCACCAACACATTCCACCCCGACCTTAAATTTACCTGGATCATCTCTGACACCTCCCTCCCCTTCCTGGGCCTCTCCATCTCCATTAATGACAACCGACTTGACACTGACATTTTTTACAAACCCACCGACTCCCACAGCTACCTGGATTACACCTCTTCCCACCCCACCTCCTGCAAAAATGCCATCCTCCGTGACTACCTGGTCAGGTCCATGCCCCCCCCCCCAACAAACCACCCTCCCATCCTGGCACCCTCCCCTGCCACCACAGGAATTACAAAACCTGTGCCCATACCTCCTCCCTCACCACCATCCAAGGCCCCAAAGGAGCCTTCCTCATCCATCAAAGTTTTACCTGCACATCCACCAATGTCATTTATTGTATCCGTTGCTCCCAATGCAGTCTCCTCTACATTGGGGAGACTGGATGCCTCCTCGCAGAGCGCTTCAGGGAACATCTCCGAGACACCCGCACCAATCAACCCCATCACCCCATGGCCCAACATTTCAACTTCCCCTCCCATTCAGCTGAGGACGTGGAGGTCCTGGGCCTCCTCCACCGCCGTTCCCTCACCACTCAACGCCTGGAGGAAGAAAGCCTCATCTTCCGCCTCGGAACACTTCAACCCCAAGGCATCAATGTGGACTTTACCAGTTTTCTCATTTCCCCTCCCCCTACCTTACCTCAGTTCCAACCTTCCAGCTCAGCATTGTCCTCATGACCTGTCCTACCTGCCAATTTCCCTTCCCAACTATCCGCTCCACCCTTCACCCTAACCTATCACCTCCATCCTCACCACCATTTACCTATTGTACTCTTTGCTACCTTCCCCCACCCTCCCCTCTGACCTATCATCTCCATCCCCACCCCCATTTAACTATTGTACTCTTTGCTATCTTCTCCCCAGCCCCCCCCCTTCCCCATTTATCTCTCCACCCTGGAGACTCCCTGCCTCCATTCCTGATGAAGGGCTTTTGCCCGAAACATCAATTTTCCTGCTCCTTGGATGCTGCCTGACCTGCTGTGCTTTTCCAGCAACACTCTGATCTAAACAAGTGGTTTAAATGTCAGTTGCAAAACATTTGGTAAACAATGACATAATGTTGAGATTAGCAATGGAAAAGGACAAAGAACAATCTAGAGTAAAAAAATCTCAACTGATAGAGGGACAATTTCAGTGAGTTGGGATCTGTCCTGGATAAATTGGAATCAAAGATAGGTGAGCTAAACTGAATAAGATGGTGCATAAAAAGTGAGAACTCCCTGGATGACACATGAGGCAAGATAAAGAAGGGTGCAAATTAAACTATGTCAAGTTGATAATGAGAACAAGGCTTAACGTACACAGTTCAGAGGAAGTGAAAAGTCTGAGAAGAAACTGGCAAGTAACATCAAGAGAAATCCAAAGGTACTCTATAAGAAGCTACAGGCCAGTTATTATATAATAACACGTGTCATGAGGAAAATGCTACAATCTATTATTTAGAAGATTATAGCAGGTAATTGGAAAATCATAAAACGATCAGGCAGAGTCAAAGTGGATAATGAGCAGCCTATAGATGTGATAGAATCATAAAGTCCCTCCAGTGTGGAAATAGGCCATTCGGCCCATCAAGTGCACATTGACTGACTAAAGAGCATCCCACCCCCTACCCTATTCCTGTACTGCATTTCCCACGGCTAATCCACCTCACATACACATTCCTGGACACTATGGGCAATTTAGCATGACCAATCCACCCAATCTGTGCATTTTTGGACTGTGGGACAAAACTGGAGCAGCCAGAGGAAATCCACAGAGACACAGGGAGAATGTGCAAATTCCAACAGACAGTTACCTGAGGGTGGGATTGAACCCAAGTCCCTGGTACTGTGAGGCAGCAGTGCTAACCGCAGAGCCACCATGACACCCACCCTAGGCTATGGTGTACTGGGAGTTCCAGAAGCATTTGACAAGGTGAAGTATCAAATGTTACCACACAAAATAAAAGCTTGTAGTGTAGGGGGTAAAATAGATAAAAGATTCAAAGTTTGTGCGAAGATTTGTAGCTCGGGTGCTCGTTGTTGTGGTTCTGTTCGCCGAGCTGGAAGTTTTTGTTGCAAACGTTTCGTCCCCTGGCTAGGCGACATCATCAGTGTTTGGGAGCCTCCTGCGAAGCGCTTCTTTGATGTTTCCTCCGGTGTTTATAATGGTCTGTCCCTGCCGCTTCCGGTTGTCAGTTTAAGCTGTCCGCTGTAGTGGTTGGTATATTGGGTCCAGGTCGATGTGTTTGTTGATGGAGTTTGTGGATGAATGCCATGCCTCTAGGAATTCCTTGGCTGTTCTCTGTCTGGCTTGCCGTATGATAGTAGTGTTGTCTCAGTCGAATTCACGTTGCTTGTTGTCTGCGTGTGTGGCTACTAAGGATAGCTGGTCGTGTCGTTTCATGGCTAGTTGATGTTCATGTGTGCGGATTGTTAGCTGTCTTCCTGTTTGTCCTATATAGTGTTTTGTGCAGTCCTTGCATGGTATTTTGTACACTACATTAGTTTTGCTCATGTTGGGTATCGGGTCCTTCGTTCTGGTGAGTTGTTGTCTGAGCGTGGCTGTTGGTTTGTGTGCTGTTATGAGTCCTAGGGGTCGCAGTAGTCTGGCTGTCAGTTCCGAGATGCTCCTGATGTATGGTAGTGTGGCTAGTCCTTTTGGTTGTGGTATGTCCTCGTTCCGTGGTCTTTCTCTTAGGCATCTGTTGATGAAGTTGCGCGGGTATCCGTTTTTGGCGAATACCTTGTATAGGTGTTCCTCTTCTTCTTTTTGCACGTGTTGACCTGGACCCAATATACCAACCACTACAGCGGACAGCTGAAACTGACAACCGGAAGCGGCAGGGACAGACCACTATAAACACCGGAGGAAACATCAAAGAAGCGCTTCGCAGGAGGCTCCCAAGCACTGATGATGTCGCCTAGCCAGGGGACGAAACGTTTGCAACAAAAGCTTTCAGCTCGGCGAACAGAACCACAACAGATAATAGATTGGTTAGCTAACATGAAACAGAGATAAGGAGTAAGGGAGACATTTGTGGGTTGGCAAGATGGGACAAATTCTGGATCAGTGGTGCTGGAAGAGCACAGCAATTCAGGCAGCATCCGAGGACAGGCAAAATCGACGTTTCGGCCTGGACCATCTCTGACACCTCCCTCCCCTTCCTGGACCTCTCCATCTCCATCAGTGACGACCGACTTGACACTGACATTTTCTACAAACCCACCGACTCCCACAGCTACCTGGATTACACCTCTTCCCACCCTACCTCTTGCAAAAATGCCATCCCGTATTCCCAATTCCTCCGCCTCCGCCGTATCTGCTCCCAGGAGGAGCAGTTCCACCATAGAACACACCAGATGGCCTCCTTCTTTAGAGACCGCACTTTCCCTTCCCATGTGGTTAAAGATGCCCTCCAACGCATCTCATCCACATCCCGCACCTCCGCCCTCAGACCCAACCCCTCCAACCGCAACAAGGACAGAACGCCCCTGGTGCTCACCTTCCACCCTACCAACCTTCGCATAAACCAAATCATCCGCTGACATTTCCGCCACCTCCAAACAGACCCCACCACCAGGGATATATTTCCCTCCCCACCCCTCTCCACCTTCCGCAAAGACCGTTCCCTCCGTGACTACCTGGTCAGGTCCACGCCCCCCTACGACCCACCCTCCCATCCTGGCACTTTCCCCTGCCACCGCAGGAACTGTAAAACCTGTGCCCACACCTCCTCCTCACCTCCATCCAAGGCCCTAAAGGAGCCTTCCACATCCATCAAAGTTTTACCTGCACATCCACTCATATCATTTATTGTATCCGTTGCTCCCGATGCAGTCTCCTCTACATTGGGGAGACTGGGCGCCTCCTAGCAGAGCGCTTTATGGAACATCTCCGAGACACCCGCACCAATCAACCAAATCGCCCCGTGGCTCAACATTTCAACTCCCCCTCCCACTCTGCCGAGGATATGGAGGTGTTGGGCCTCCTCCACCGCCGCTCCCTCACCACCAGACGCCTGGAGGAAGAACGCCTCATCTTCCGCCTCAGAACACTTCAACCCCAGGGCATCAATGTGGATTTCAACAGTTTCCTCATTTCCCCTTCCCCCACCTCATCCTAGTTTCTAACCTCCAGCAACTCGATACCCTGACCTGTCCGGACTTGTCCGACCTGCCCAGCTCCTTTTCCACCTATCCACTCCACCCTCTCCTCCCTGACCTATCACCTTCATCTCCTTCCCCACTGACCTATTGTACTCTATGCTACTCTCTCCCCACCCCCATCCTCCTCTAGCTTATCTCTCCACGCTTCAGGCTCTCTGCCTTTATTCCTGATGAAGGGCTTTTGCCCGAAACGTCGATTTTGCCTGTCCTCGGATGCTGCCTGAATTGCTGTGCTCTTCCAGCACCACTGATCCAGAATCTGGTTTCCAGCATCTGCAGTCATTGTTTTTACCTTAAGATGGGACAAATTGCCTGTCAAAAAGTGAGTGCTGGAGCCTCAATGAGGCTACAGCAACGATTTCGAGAAAGGGATCGAATGTCTGGCAGCTACATTTGTTGAAGGCATGACTAGTTACAAATTTGGCATACATTTGGTTCCAGCAGTGAGGGAATTTAGTTCAAAGGATAAATTGGAGACATTGGAGCTGTTCTTCTTTGGGAAAGGTGAGAGGAGATTTGGTGGAGGTGTTCAAACTCATGAGGAATTTAGATGGGAAGAGGCACATTCCTCTTAGTAGAGGGTAGAAGAACCAGAAGAGACAGATTTAAAATGCTTATAGAGTCAGAGAGTCATAGAGATGTACAGCATGGAAACCGACCCTTCAGTCCAGCTTGTCCATGCCGCCCAGATATCCCAACCCAATCTCGTCCCACCTGCCAGCACCTGGCCCAAATCCCTCCAAACCCTTCCTATTCATATACCCATCCAGATGCCTCTTAAATGTTGCAATTGTACCAGCCTCCACCACTTACTCTGGCAACTCATTAAAACGTTGCCCTATAGGTCTCTTTTATGTCTTTCCCCTCTCACCTTATACCTATGCCCTCTAGTTCTGGACTCCCCGACCCCAGGGAAAAGACTTTGGCTATTTACCCTATCCATGCCCCTCATAATTTTGCAAACCTATATAAGGTCACCCCTCAGCCTCCGATGCTCCAGGGAAAACAACCCCAGCCTATTCAACCTCTCCCTATAGCTCAAATCCCCCAATCCTGGTAACATCCTTGTAAATCTTTTCTGAACCCTTTCAGGTTGTACAACATCTTTCCGATCAGAAGGACACCAGAATTGCATGCAATATTCCAACAGTGGCCTAACCAATGTCCTGTACAGCTGCAACATGACCTCCTAACTCCTGTACTCAATACTCTGACCAATAAAGGAAAGCATACCAAATGCCTTCTTCACTATCCTATCTACCTGCAACTCTACTTTCTAAGGAGCTATTAACCTGCATTTCAAGGTCTCTTTATTCAGCAACACTCCCTAGGACCTTACCATTAAGTATATAAATTCTGCTAAGAGTTGCTTTTCCAAAATGCAGCACCTCGCATTTAATTAAATTAAACTCCATCTGCCACGTCTCAGCCCATTGGCTCATCTGATAAAGATCCCACTGTAACCTTCTTTGCTGTCCACTACACCTTCAATTTTGGTGTCATCTGCTTTGCGGAGGAACCAAAGATAACATGTAAAGTGTTTTCTTATTCAAGGCAGTAAGTGGTTCAGATCTGGAGTGCAGCACCTGAAACCTGGTGCAAACAAATTCAATTTTACCTTTCAAAAGGGAACTGGATTGAATTGGACAGGGTTACAGGAAAAGGTGGAACTAACTGAATTACCCTTGCAGGAAGCATGATCTCGAGAAGCTGAATAGCCTCCTTGTGAAATGTAATAATTCTACAACAAGTCCATTAAAATTAGGAAAATTTCTGCATTGAGAGATAGACGTGCCAAAGGAGAAAACTGGAAAATCTTGTTTATGCAGATGACCCTTCATGCCAGAGCAATTTAATTTTCTGGCTATTCTTTCGTGCATATATTTTCCTAATAATAAGGCAAGGTTATTAAAGGTTTTCATTCTTCCTTCTTGCTCGCTTTTTCCTTTTGTTCATAGGAAACAGGCATCATTGGCAGGCCAGCATTTGTTGCCCATCCCGAATTACCCCGAACAGAGTGGCTTGCTAAGCTATCTCATGGCAATTCAAAGCTTCATACATTGCTGAGGGTTGTTTCAGTCAAATATCCCATATGTTGAATTAGGCAGCAAAAGACCTTTGAGAGATTTACAGAGTGTCCCTGATTCGTTAATGTCCAACTTATGAATGCTTGTTCTTACAAATGCGATCCTGTACACAATTTTAAAGTTCAAAGACCCGACATATTACCTTATTTCCTGTACTTAAGATTGGGTGCTTTCCATTGTCTTGCATTGTGTTCCAACTTGCATATAAATCAACTTACACACAGATTCTGTAATGGAATCCATTTGCAACCCAGGGACTGCCAGTTTTAGTCTAAACATATAATTTAATGCAAACACCGTAGACTAGAATCCCGACAATGTGGAAACAGGCTATTAGGCCCAAATTTTGGATTAGTGGTGCTGGAAGAGCACAGCAGTTCAGGCAGCATCCGAGGAGCAGCAAAATTGACGTTTTGGGGAAAAGCCCTTCATCAGGAATAAAGGCAGAGAGCCTGAAGCGTGGAGGGACAAGCTAGAGGAGGGTGGGAGTGGGGAGAAAGCAGCATAGAGTACAATAGGTGAGTGGGGGAGAGGATGAAGGTGATAGGTCAGGGAGAAGAGGGTGGAATGGATAGGTGGAAAAGAAGATCGGCAGGTAGGACAAGTCATGGGGACAGTGCTGAGCTGGAAGTTTGGAACCAGGGTGAGGTGGGGGAAGGGGAAATGAGGAAACTGTTGAAGTCCACATTGATGCCCTGGGGTTGAAGTGTTCCGAGGCGAAAGATGAGGCATTCGGGTTTGTTTCAGGACATGGTTGAAGAGCTCCAGGGCAGAGGAAATGACCTGGGAGTTGCAGTGGGAGAGGGACTCCCTGAGATTCTTGTAGAGAGAGGAGGAAAACTTCTTCAAGGCAGGCATCCTTGCAAGAGGGTTTAAATCAACTAGGTAAAAACAATGACAGCAGATGCTGTCCACACCAACCCTTTGAAGATTAACCCACCAAGACTCATTCCCCTATTACTCTACATTTCCCCAGACTAAGCCTACACATCCCTGGACACTATGAGCAATTTAACATGGCAATTCACTTAACCAGTACAGCTTTGGATTGTGGGAGGAAACTGGAGGAAACCCATGTAGACACGGGGAGAATGTGCAAAATCCACACAGCCGCCTGAGGCTGGAATCGTACCTAGGTTCCTGGCACTGTGAAGCAACAGTGCTACCCACTGAGCCACCGTGCTGACCAGTTTACAACTTTCTCCTCTGGATCCTTTCCCTATCCAGATGCCAACCCTCTGCTGGGGAAGAACCCAGCTCTTTTTCACTTTGAGAAACCCACCACCAAATCACTAGTTAATGAATATCTAATACAATTACAGCCCAACAGTAGGCACTGTCACAATAATAAGAAAAGAAAAATGAGGAAACAAGTGGAGGAACTAACTCAAAATAGAATTGAAGGTGGAGATAAAGCACTCCAGCTCCCTTGTGGTGCCCACTCTAAAAGCTTCATGGGTGTTGATGGACAGTGCATTGTCCCTCTCCAAGAAGACACAGATACAAATGTACCTGAGGAAGACTGGCAGACAGGTGTGAATGACCAGCCCCTCCACGGTACGCTGACAATTTGATGGATGGGGGGGGGGGGGGGGGTTTCACCTTCATCCCCTCCCCCACTCACCTATTGTACTCTATGCTACTTTCTCCCCACCCCCACCCTCCTCTAGCTTATCTCTCCACGCTTCAGACTCTCTGCCTTTATTCCTGATGAAGGGCTTTTGCCCGAAACGTCGATTTTGCCTGTCCTCGGATGCTGCCTGAACTGCTGTGCTCTTCCAGCACCACTGATCCAGAATTTGATGGATACTTCAGCCAGACCCACCAGAAACCCAATGCCCCAAATAATCAACTAAACAAACAAACTACGAGCACCCCCATCAGGGGCAGTACAACAGTAACAAAACAAAAAAGGTGGAGAAAACAGGGAAGGAGCGAAATCTAAATGGTGTTGAGGGCACATATAATGCATTCCAGCCTCTGTAAACATAGCTTATTTTAAGACAGATCCATTTTTAAATTAAATAAAACCTCTACCAATTTGGCACCACATCCACTCCCTCCACCATACCACAAATTGGAATCATTGCATAAGAATGCATTTCTCATAAGCAAGAGGGATGCATTATGAATTTTCAAATACTGGGGATGTAGCAGAAGGTGACCATGTTGAGACATGTTGTTCAGTAGCGGCAGTGTGTACTATCTACAAATGCACTGCAATTTCCAAACCCACAACCACTTCCATCTAGAAGGTCAAGGGCAACAGATACATGGAAACACCACCCCCTCAAGTCAATCACCATCCTGACTTGGAAATATATCGCCGTTCCTTCACTGTTGCTCGGACAAAATCCTGGAATTCCCTTCCCTAGGGCTTTGTGGATCTACCTAAAGCAGGTGGATTGCAGTGGCTCAAGAAGGCAGCTCACCACCACCTAGTCAAGTGGAATTAGGGATGGGCAATAAACGCTAGCCAGCCAGCAACACCCATTTCCAACTCGTGTATAAAAATCACCTACTTCACCAATTAAAGGAACTATATACTGGGGCAATGTGACAACAAAAACAGAGAAAGGTAGGAGGAGAAGGAGGGATCTAAATTAAAATAGAGTTGGAGGGGGAAATAATGCACTCTAAATCTTGAGCTGCCCACCTTTCTCAAAAGATATCCATGACACTGCTGGACACCACGTGCTCCCTCTTTGGGTATGTTCAGTTCTCAGGATGCTACATTTGAAAGATTCAAACTATCCAGAACATTCAGTTCTGCCCAGCAATATGGGAGGGGTTTATTGCAAGTTTTCAGGTAAGTTACTTAGGACAATTCGGGGTGGGGGAAGGGGTGCAGAGGTTACAGGATGTTGGAAAAGGGAGTATGGAAGACAAACAAGAACAGAAGCCAACACTGAATGCAGTAATCAGCTGTATCACTGAATGCAGAGAATTCAGTGCAGAGGAAGCAATGAGGAGATGAGCAGTTAGAACGAAATCACTCAGACATTCTGGGAGTTTGTAGGCAGCTTAGTGTTGGAGTCAGGACCCGTCCTAGAGTGAGCGCTAAAGAGCTGGGAAGCCCTGGTGTTAGGGGAAGTTGAGAGAGGCTCAGAAGAAGCCTGCTTGCACTCATACTTCCGTGCAGATGAGAGACGTGGGGTTGGAAAGCTCAGAATCAGTGTTTGCTTGATGCAACCCGAGCAAGATGGAAGCTTGGGTAAAAACCCAAAGACAGAATAGTCTTGATAAGACTATCTGCTAGTGGACAGCCAAAGTTATTCCGGTGTTGCTGCGAAATCCATTTTGATCGCATTTGCTATTTCATTTGCACTGTGCAGTATTCAGTCACAGTCGAGAGTGTGGTTGCTGGGAAAGAACAGCAGGTCAGGCAGCATCCGAGGAGCAGGAAAATCGACGTTTCAGGAAAAAGCCCTTCATTGGGTTCCTGATGCTGCCTGACCTGCTGCGCTTTTCCAGCATGACATTCTCGACTCTAATCTCCAGCATCTGCAGTACCCACTTTCGCCTAGTTTTCAGTCACAATCCAGTCGAATTAATATTGGCAAATACAGGTTAGTATTAGCATGGTGTGCGGTATATTGTAAATTGTGTGGAATCGTGTTCAAATAACGATCGAAATTGGTGAGTGGTAAAAATAACCTCTTCACTCAGCAATCACAGCACAAATTCGAGGCGACAATAGAATCCTGAAATACAGTTCTTGCAAGAGCCCCTTTATACAAAGTTCTTACATATATTAAAATCCCATTACTATGGTGTTACATTTTTTATTTCTAGTACACAAAGGTTTGAAGGGCTTCTGTCCTGGGAGACAGGAGATGGGGTAAAACATGTGGTAAGTGCTGGCTGCTACTTCTGATGGGACATCTGTCCGGTCTGCTTGCATAATTAGGTGGTGTTAGTCCATTTGTCTTTTAAATGAGTAAAAATGCAAGGCCTATATGCTCTAAATAAGTTAAAAATTGTACCTCTACTTAATAAAAGAATTAAGGATATTAAACTGATTAATGCAGCTGGGTTGTGAGATTTATTTACTATTTGCCGGTGTGAGTTTCATTCATTCATGCAATTTCATGGAAATGCTTAAAGGGCTAATGGCCCAGTTGAAAAGTATTTAGCTCAATCTATTCAGGGCCAGGAGATGGTTGGTAAGGGCCGATTAATATTATAATGTTTCGTGGAGATTTGATGGGGATGGTATTGTTCTGTATGCTGCACTTATTCAGAGGTAAAGACTGTTTGTAGCAAGGGCCAATAAGGTGTGGAGATGCAGGAATGGGTTTGAAAGGGTTGTTTTTAAATTTGGATACAACAGAACTGCAGTTTTATGAATGAATGAATGAAACTGTGTTAAAGTAAATAATGGGTTAGTAAAGAGTTATGAATGAATGAACAGGAACCGGGTATTAATGAATATAGCAAGCTGGTGAGTGAGCTAATAAAGATAACCTATAATGCAATATCTCATAATACAATATCTCACAGTCCCTCATTTTGAATCTACTGAGACCTTTCAAAGAGAATCACACAATCGTTTTCGAAGCTTACAGACTTTTAACAGTTTGGCAACTATACTTTACAAAAAGAAAACATCCACAGTTGAAATAACAATAACAAACATCATGGTGGTCAGTCAGTCTCTGGTCCCGCTGTATTGTGAGATGCCCATTTGATGTGGGAGGCATGAATCCAGGCCTCCTTTCTTCGGACCTTGACAGCGCTGGTATGGTCCTTCCCACTTCACACCTAAGGGTTCCTTGTAGGTCTTTTTCACAAGAACCCACTCGGCTGGTAAAGTGTCGTGACCTCCCTCCAGCGAGGCTTCCCGGTGAGAAAACTGAGCTTCCAGCATCAGTTAGTACCTGACTGTAAGGCAACAAGATGACAGTCTGCAGCGTAGCGGGAGTCTGTGGAAAAGTTGGCAGACTGATCCTCTGTTGCTGTGCAGGCTTCAGTCAGAACCTGGAATTCTGTTGGCTGTGCAGATGCTCCGGGGGTAGGCTTCCCGATGTCATGACAGTGCTGAGTGTCATGACAACGCATCCAGCTTTTCTGTGATCTGCAGTTAATATCCATTCCTATTCCACTTGCTTTTTGCATGGGCCCACACCAGGCTTTTATAAGTGCTGTGGGTTTTTATTAAAGTCCCTGTTTCCTGTTTGGTACAAGGTGGAGGTGCTCCT
The DNA here is from genome assembly GCF_037043375.1 of Chiloscyllium plagiosum. Taxonomy (NCBI): domain Eukaryota; kingdom Metazoa; phylum Chordata; class Chondrichthyes; order Orectolobiformes; family Hemiscylliidae; genus Chiloscyllium; species Chiloscyllium plagiosum. The sequence goes on from NW_028270150.1 coordinate 89,916,807, forward strand.
CTAAAAGTGGTGGGTTCCATTTTCAGTCATGGGCAGTCATCCTTGTCTTTAGCCCAGATGGGGTGGTCTTTTAGTTCTTCTCTTTGCAGGGTTCTGATGGACCATGTTACGTGTCCATCATCGAAATGTGAAGAGGAATTCAGCTGGGAGAGGATATCCACCCTAGCAAGCAGCTGGGCTACAGGTCCTACCCATGTAAAGGTCACTAACTTGCGGGGGCCGAATCCAGGGTGTATCGGTTTTGTCCACTTGATTTCAATCCTGTCAGCTCCTGCTCCATAAGGTGTTGGGTATATGATTAGGAAGGGTTTAGAGGGATATGGGCCAAGTGCTGACAAATGGAACTAGATCAGGTTAGGATATCTGGTCAGCTTGGATGAGTTGGACGGGAAGGGTCTGTTTCCGTGCTGTACATCTCTATGACTCTGGGCTAGGCAGATCAATTCTGCTCCTGTGTCCAAAAGGCACTCAATGCCCAGGTCACCCACCTTCATGTTCACATCCCGTCTCCCCTCTGCTGGCATAAAGCCAGTAGGAGCGTGGAAGGGCACGGAGTGGGCTCTTTCAGCTTTTTGTCAACTTTAGCAGACCCTGCTGCTGCTGGATGGTTAGTTTTTTAAACTGTTCTACAAGATCAGTCCCAGCTTCCGGGGTCTCCTCTTCCTCATTGCTTATTCGGCGATTACTCCCTTTTCCTTTTTGCCAGCACCCCCTGGCCCAGTGGCCTTCCTTCCCACAGAAGTGACACTTCCCTTGGCATTTGTTTTGGGTCTTCCAGGGGTTACAGCGGGTCTGTTTCATTTGTCCTGCCTGAACAGTTCACAATTCGGCACCCATATCTCAGTTGAGCTGGTGGGCTTGGTCTACCAAATCATAATAATTAGTTCCCCCTCTGGACCCAGTCGATTTAGTCAGCTTTAACATTTTAGTGACCTCAGGTTGAAATCCGGCTACAAAAGCAGACTTCAGATGGCCATGACCACAACCTTCAAAATCCCTGTCGTCCTGCACATTTGGAACTCCTGCATATACTTTCCAGGTCGCCCTTTCCTCATATTTTGCAACTTCTTCTGTGGGTTTTTGACAGCAAGCTGTGACTTTTGTCCAATTGGTAATTTGCGGACTATACCCCTGTAACCAGTATTTCATTGCTGTCCAGCCAGCTTGCAGCTCCTGCTCATACTCTCCAAGAGCACCTTTGACTTGCCTCCAAGAGGGAGTGTCCTTCTCTTTTAGTTACAATAACATTCAGAACTTATACCCTGTCCCACAGATAGGACATATATATTCCCCTTAACCGGTCTAGGCTTTCCTATGTCTTCACTGGGCTTTTCTTTGGGTGAGGCATTTCTTTCGATGACATATTCTCGGGGGTCGCAGGTCCACACACAGTGGGCCTTTCAGTCCGGAGTACCAGAACATCCACCTCAGGGCCATCCTCTAATCCTTGTCTGACTGTTTTCTCAATCTTTACTTTCCTGGTTTTAAGAGGTTGTAAAAATGGTATCAGGGATATACAATCCTCATCGCTTTCACTGCAGGAGTCCCTCTGTTTCCATAGGTCAGTAGCTTTGTTTTTCCGAATCCCCTCCTGGATGTCTCAGGTGGTCGTGTATGTGCTTGGGAACCGGGGAAGAAACTGACAGGACTGTTCTCTCATCCTTCAGTTTCTTGTTCTCTTTTTCAAGCTCCTGATTTTTAAGGTGAGCTGTTTCCTGTTTGGATCTTTCTTTCTGCAATTGTTTATGCACTGCTTTTAATTGCTCTTTAAGTTGGTTACTTCACCATTGTGGGCTGATTGGGATATGACTTCATTTCTCAGGCAAATTTGTCCCATTAATGCAAGGGATCATTTAATCCTGTCTTTATGTTTCTGTCGGATGGTTTTTCCCCAGACCATTCTCATGTTATCTAGGTTCCACTGTCCTTAGACGTCTACCCAATTTTGGTTAGGGTCTCCCCGAATGAGAACTGTACCTCAAGGTAGTTCTGCAGCATTTCTTCCTCAGTTATGCCAGGAGGGGCTAGTCCACCTCTGAACGGTATAGGCACTCATGATCACCCTAATTCACGGGTCGTGGGCAATTTCCTGCCGTAGACTATGTTAGCTGATCTGAGGCCTAGGCGTGGGGGATTCGAAATACAATAGCCAACACAGGAAAGGTTTGAGATCGCGTTCAGGGACTAGATCATGACCCTAATAAGGAAGCTTCTTATCTTTGAAGAACTGTCAGTGACCAGTCAGTTTAGACGGTGTCCCCCAGCAATCCTGCCAACTACGCCAACTTGTGAGATCGTGTTCAAATTAACAACCAAAATTGGTAAGTGGCGAAATTCCACTTTATTCAGCAATCACAGCACAAATTCAAGGCAGCAATAGAATCCTGAAATACAGTTCTTGCAAGAGTCCCTTTATACAAAGTTCTTACATATATTAAAATCCCATTACTATGGTGTTACATTTTTTATTTCTAGTACACAAAGGTTTGAAGGGCTTCTGTCCTGGGAGACAGGAGATGGGGTAAAACATGTGCTAAGTGCTGGCTGCTACTTCTGATGGGACATCTGTCTGGTCTGCTTGCATAATTAGGTGGTGTTAGTCCTTTTGTCTTTTAAATGAGTAAAAATGCAAGGCCTATATGCTCTAAATAAGTTAAAAATTGTACCTCTACTTAATAAAAGAATTAAGGATATTAAACTGATTACGGCAGCTCGACACTGGAGCCCCCCAGGGGTGTGTACTCAGCCCCCTACTATACTCACTGTACAGCCTTGACAGCGTCGCCCAATACCAGGTACAAGTACGCTGATGACACCACCATAGTCAGTTGAATCTCAGATGGCAACGAAACAGACTTGATGGGAGGTGGATGACCTTGAAAAATGGTGCACTGAGAACAACCTAGCTCTCAATGCCAGCAAAATCAAGGAACTCATTGTTGCCTTTTGGCGGGATGTTACTCATGCCCCCCTCCCTCACACACACACACACCCACACAAACAGCACAGAGATGGAACGAGTGGAGAGAGTCAAGCTCCTGGGAGTGGTCATCCACAACAAGATTTCTTGGACTCTTCATGTGGACACAGTGGTTACAAAAGCCCAACAACGTCTCTTCTTCCTCAGGCAGCTGAGAAAATTTGGCATGACTGTAAATACCCTTGCCAACTTTTATAGGTGCACCATGGAGAGCATTCTATCTGGATATATCACTACCTGGTATGGAAACTGTACCATTCATGATCAGAGACGGTTACAGAGAGTGGTGAACTCGGCCTGGACCATCACAAAGGCCAACCTCCCATCTGTAGAATCCATCTACCAGGCCCGCTGTCAAGGAAAGACCGCCAGTATTCTCATAGATCCAACCCACCCTGGCAATGTTTTTCTACAAGCTCTACCATCGGGGAGAAGGAACAGAAGCCTGAACACACACACACACACACATCAGCTGGTTTCGAAACAGTTTCGACTGTACTGATGTTAGAATACTGAATGGTCTCACAAACTCTTAGCATTCATCTGTACCTGTATTTTGGTTTTTGCCATTGTTTACCTATTATTTACTATCTATGCTACTTAACTCAGTGATCTGCCTGTGTTGCTCGCAAGACAAAGCTTTTCACTGTGCCTCGGTACACATGATAATACATTCAATTGGGTTGGGAAAGTTATTTACTATTTGAGGGTAAGTTTCATGCATTTATGCAATTTTATGGAAACACTTAAAGGAATAATGGCCCAGTTAAAAAGTATTTAACAGGTACTTAATCTATTCAGGTCCAGTAGATGGTTGGTGAGGGCTGATTAATATTATGTGTTGTGGAGATTTGATGGGCTCGGTATTGTTCTGAATGAGATGGTTGGTGAGGACTGATTAATATTGTAATGTTTCTTGGAGACTTGATGGGGATGGTATTGTTGCACTTATTTGAGGTAAACACTGCTTGTATCAAGGACTGATAAGGTATGGAGATGCAGAAATGGGTCTGAAAGAGTTGTTTTTAAATGTGGACACTCCAGAACTGCAGTTTTATGAATGAAACCATGTTATTCTAAATAATGGGTTAGTGAAAGGTAATGTATGAATGAATGAACGGGAACCCGATGTTAATGAATATAGCCAGCTGGTGAGTGAGTTAATAAAGATAACCTTTCACACAATATCTCACAATTGGATTGCTATTTTAATGTTGTAAAGTTTTGCTCAACACATGGAAGCTTGTGGCTTCACACTGTTAATACGTCCTCCGAAGCTCATGCTTTGTCCAGTTTAAAAATAAAACTTACTGATCCCTAGCCAAATTGTAACATAAATTTGGAAATCTGGTCCTGGAGAATAATTGATTGTACTGCCAATTATGTTCTAAAGGTCTCACTAAGCAGACAGCGAATGTCAGGAGTTCCTCATGAGATGTCTGGCTCATTGCCACTATCCTGCTCACTATAGTACTGATGCTTTCTAAAGAGGGATTGCCTCAACTGATGGAGGCCCAGAGTTACAGCAGCTCGATCAATACATAAATACAGTAGAATCCTGGATATATTACTGCAAATTCTCATACTCAGGTCATTCCTTCTAGCAATTGTTGTCCCACCTCACAATTTGCCCATTGTACATGTACATGTTTATCACATACAATACAGCACAGGAACAGCCCTTAGGCCAACCAACCCTCCGCAGATTCTTAATCCTTATTTAGACCTACTGCTTTTCTGCCCATGCCCCTGTTTACCTCCTGTTCAAGTGTCTATCAAGATTTGCCTTAAACTTGCTAATATGCCTGCTTCCACTACCTCCACTGGAAATGTGTTCAGGCACCCACCACCGCTAAACTTCTCCCCTAAACTGTTCCCCCGTCTCACCTTGAACTTGTGCCCTCTTGTAGGTGACCTTTCCATCCTGGGGAAAGGTCCTAATCACAGCTCCTAATCTCCCTATAATCTCTCTATGCACTGTCATTTTCACCTCTTTATTGCTACCTTTGCTTCTGGAGCCATGACTCACCTTCCCTCAGCCTCGTATAAATACCTCCCTATTTCTCCCTTTTTTTTTTAGCTTTGACAAAGGGTCAGTTAGACTCGAAACGCCAGCTCTTTTCTCTCCTTACAGTTACTGCTAGACCCGCTGAGATTTTCCAGCATTTTCTCTTTTGGTTTCAGATTCCAGCATCCGCAGTAATTTGCTTTTTCTAATTATGGCTTAGTGGTTAGCACTGTTGCCTCTCAGCGGCAGGGACCTGAGTTGGACTCCAGCCTCAGGTGACTGTCTGTATGGAGTATGCACATTCTCCCAAAGTCTGCATGGGTATGCTCAGGTTTCCTCCCACAGTCCATGGATTAGCCATGGCAAATGCAGGGCTGGGTCTGGATGGGATCACCATTGGAGAGTCAATGTGGATTCAGTAGGCCAAAGACCTACTTCCAAACTGTAGGGACTCTAAGAATTGTTTTCCTTCTTTGCTACAATTCTCATATATGTATCTCACTGCTCACAGCTGAAAGAAGTACTAGTGCATGCACAGGAGTTCTGTTACACCAAAAACTGTTAGACACACATTCTGTACAGCTGCGGCTTAATCTAGGTTAGAATATTATTTGAAAAAAAAATTACTGCACCATTCATCCCTCCTGAACCGGTATTCAGGATAACATGAGCATCCACTAGAACAGGAGAAAGTGAGGACTGCAGATGTTAGAGATCAGAGCTGAAAATGTGTTGCTGGAAAAACACACTTTCCTCATTCCTGAAGAAGGGCTTATGTCCGAAACGTCGATTCTCCTGTTCCTTGGATGCTGCCTGACCTGCTGCGCTTTTCCAGCAACACATTTTCAGCATCCACTAGAACAGTTCAGTTTCTACGATGAATTGGGATGGGCAACTTGTTATACCTTTAAGGTACTACGTGTGCATGAACTTCTATTTCTACTGGAATGCTCCACAAAGTACACTTGATTCTCTGTCAAATTCAGCACCCCTGCCTCATGAAAGAGAATACTGTAGCTCCTATAGTTGCCTATTATTCATTTGCATAGACCTTAAAATATCTTGCTGAGACAAGGAATGTACTCTTTTAGCTTCCTAGTGAGAGGTACAGGGCATTAGGTCAGCCTTGGATTTCTTTTATGTATGCGACATTCATAAACTTGAAGAACGGTGCAAACGTAAGAAGTTAAAAGTCACACAACACCAGGTTATAGTCCAACAGGTTTAATTGGAAGCACACTAGCTTTCGGAGCGATGCTCCTTCATCAGGTGATAGCATCAGGAGCGTCGCTCCGAAAGCTAGTGCTTCCAATTAAACCTATTGGACTATAACCTGGTGTTGTGTGACTTTTAACTTTGTACACCCCAGTCCAACACCGGCATCTCCGAATCATGGCAAACGTAAGAGTTAGTGAAAGGTGCCTGATGTTGTGCAATATATTCTGGCAGCATTATATCACATGGGATTGGAAAAAGGTCTGTTTAGAAGGGTTTTCAATTGCAAATACAGTATACATTTGAAATTTAAAAAAAGCCATCATCCTTTCTATACGCTTCCCCAAGGAGAAATGCCATCTTTTTTTTGCATAGATGTCCAAAGCTTTGACAAGGATACTGCAACAATAAAAAAATTTCGTTACACAAAATTAGAAAGAGTCCTTAGTAGCTTCTGACTCACTATGATTCCCCTGCTTAATGTGTACACACAGAATGAAATACTGAACATATAATTATCTCAAAAATAAACTCCCCACCCTCAGAAATCAAGCTCTATCAAGACCTCTATTATTTTCCAATCCCGGCTTGAAACATTTAGGAATTCTTTGTCCAAATGATCTTAATTCATAAATTTAGACTTCACATTGTGTCACCAGCTGTGTGGTGATGCAGGGATGGCCAGTGGATTGGAGGTCCGAGTGGAGCGGGAGAGTTATTGTATTGGGCACTGGTACGGGCAGTCAGCAGCTTGTCAGCGGGTCAGACCACATGTGGAAGACCTCTGCGCTGATGTAATATAGGTCCTTTACAGAAAAACTGTTATGCGTGTCTTTATTTCTCACTTTTTCTAACTTATACTATGCATGTAAGTGAATCGGCTGAGGCTAATTTCCCTGGAGCATCAGAGACGGAGGGATGATCTTATTGAGATTTATAAATCACAAGGGGCATGGATGGTGTGAACAACCAAGATGTTTTTTTTGCAGGGTAGAGGGGTCCAAAACTAGAGGCCATATGTTTAAAGTGAGAGGGGAAAGATTTAAAAGGGATCTGAGGGGCAACCTGTCAGGCAGAGCTGTTAGAGGAAGTGGTGGAGGCTTGTACAACCGCAACATTTAAAAAGCATCTGGAGGGGTATCTGAATAGGAAAGGTTTGAAAGGATTCGGGTCAAGATTAGAGTAGTGCTGGTCAGGAGGAGCAGGAAAAATCGACGTTTCAGGCAAATGCCCTTCATCAGGAAGGGGGAAATAAAACACTCCACTCCCTGTGGTGCCCACCTCTCCCTAAACAAGGGTGTTGTTTAGCTTGAAGGGATTTGGGCCAATTGCTGGCAAATGTGGACCAGATTAAATTTAGGATATCTGGCTGGCATGGATAAATTGGGCCAAAGGGCCTGTTTCCGTGCTGTATAACTCTATGACCCTATAATGTAACTTCACTTTTCTCCGTAATCTCTCTATTTTGTATCTAAGTTCTGTACCTAGACGCCTTGTATCTAAGGTGGCAACATGTGGGGCAACATTCTAAGCTTTTCACTATACTCCTGTACTTCCACACTTAAGTACAGGCAATAATAAAGGATATTCTAATTCTAATCTCAAAAACGGTTCCTTGAAACGTCTCAATTTCTCCTTTCAAATTCTTTACCACCCATTAGGTCACAAAGCACTAAAATGGAGAGGTTACATTTCTCAGACTATTCCTTGTCGGAAAAAGGATGAAACTTAATTCAATGCTTGAATGCTCACCTCTCAGAAATATGATTCACAATTAACTTGAAAATGAAGCAATTGCAGCTAAGTGGGCAGTTCAAATAAAACACTAACATGTTATGTTCGAGCCCGGCTGTGCCTGGAGAAGGAGCATGTGGTGTCCACCAACACCCTTGAGTTGTCCAGGGAGAGGTGGGCGCCGCAGGGAGTGGAGTATTTTATTTCCTCCTCCAACTCTATTTTGGTTCAATCTCTGCCGTCCCCTTCACTTTTTTGATCAAGCAGCATTGCCCTTTGTCACCGGCCACTCTGGTGTTTTATTTCTTTCTGGTGGTGGAATATAAATTAAAATTATGCACTTGTTGTTCTTCAGTGTCCTATACCTGTACACACAAAAAGAAATAAACAGGGGATTTGTGAGGAGGTCACACTAAAAAAAACTAACATGCCACAGTTATAAAATTGCCGATGCACTCAACAGGAAGGTTAAAGATGAATTTAGAGTTAAATAAAAATTGAAATTTCGAGTTAACATAGTGTTAAGACAACTTAATTTAAGCAGAAAAATTTGAGGGGCTTCTGTTACATTAATAAGTATATTTGTTATTAAATGAAAATAACACAGTTTGTATCCTCCACTATGTGAACAAGTGATGGTGTGGAAATGCCAGAGTTGGACTGGGATGGACAAGGTCAAAAAGAAAATCAAATGACATCAGGTTATAGTCCAACAAGTTGATTTGAAATTTGAAACTTTTGGTGTTCAGCTCACGCTTGAGAAAGGAGCTGAGCTCCGAAAGCTTGTGATTTCAAATAAACCTGTTGGACTATAACCTGGTGTTGTTTGATTTTTTGACCTTATGTGTACAAGCTAATGTCACTGCCACAAGAAATTTTAGTTTTAAGAACTGATCAGAACTAGACTAGTGAACATAAGCGGTATAGTTAGTAATTTTACATATGATACCAAAACTGGACAGGATCTTGATCAGATGGACCAATGGGCTGAGGAATAGCAGATGGAGTTTTTTTATAGATATTTTTATTAGAAATTTAACATTTTTACAAGTTTACAAAAATAAACAAAACTCTCAGATATAAACATTGATATACAGTTAGCTCAAATATACAATAGCCAAAATTTAACAAAAACAAAACAAAAAAAAACCCGAAAAAAGAAAAAAAACAAACAAAACTCAACTATCTACTAATCTAACCTACAACTAACCAGAGTGTATATTTAAGTCTCTTACATGCTCGGAATGTGTTAGCATCAGATGTAATAAAACCCGTATTCGTGTGGGATTCCTCCCCCGAGGGGCCCCGGACCAGCCAGGTTTGTAATCTCAATTAAATAAAAGCCCTTGTTAGGATAGCCGATATTTATGTAATTCAAGAAGGGCTGCCATATTTTATAAAATAATTTGGTCTTTCGGTGCACCATATTTGTAAGGAAGTCAAGGGGAATACCTTCCATAATTAGTCTGTGCCAATTTGAAAGTCCAGGGGGGCCCTCAGCCGCCCAGTTCACCAAAATATTTTTCCTTGCACAGGAAGAAAGAATAGAAAATAGTCTCTTCCCGTACGTGTCCGGGGAGGGAAAGTTCGAAAAGCCCAAGAGGAGAGATACAGGGTCCACTTTAATTTCCGTTCCTAAAATTTCTGTCAGGGTACTTGCTACTTTAGTCCAATATCTACGGATCTTATAACAGGTCCATAGACAATGTACAAGAGTGCCCACCTCTATTTTGCATTTAGGACACATTGGAGACGCTCCTGCCTTAAATTTTGCCAATTGAACCGGTGCTATATAGGCCCTATGAAGTATCTTCAGCTGGATAGCCTGGGTTCTGTTACAAATAGTAATTCTTCGAGCATTTTCCCAAATATCATTCCACGTTTCTGTAGAGATTTCTAGTCTCAAATCATGATCCCATGTTTTAAGCAGATTATCCATATCTCCCGATACTTCATCATGTAGTAAATGATAAATAGTACTGACGGAAGATACCCCCACTGGTCGTAGGACACTACATTCTCTATCGGATTTATAAAGACTATCTAATAATGTAGTCTTCTTCTGTATATAATCTCGAATTTGGAATTATCGAAAGAGGTCTCCATTGGGTAATCCGAATTTCTGACGCAGTTGTTCAAAAGACATCAGGACCCCGTCTTTAAATAGATCCCCTAGACATGAGATACCCCTGGATCTCCAGAGTTTAAAAGTGGTATCTGTTAACCCCGGTTGGAATCCCCATGCTCCCACTATCGGTGCATAGGGGGATGTTTTATGTGAATTTCCCTCATTTTGCCGCATTATATTCCAAGCCTTGATTGTATTTAGTATTATAGGGTTTTTACAGTGATCTGTAATGATTTTCCTCTTGTCTGAAAATAAAAGGTTAATAAGTGGGTATTTTACTTGAGAGGCCTCGATGTCCAACCAGATTGATTGTGGATCAGACAAGACCCAATCAGCTATGTAACTTAATAGGGAACTTAACTGATATTTCCTAAAGTCTGGGAAGTCCAATCCACCCCTTGCCTGTGGAAGCTGTAGCTTCTTCAGCTTAATGAGGGGCCGCCTATGATTCCAGATAAAGGAACCCAGCCAGCCATATAATTTACGTAGAGCCATCCTTGGCAGCATCACTGGAAGCATTCTCATAGGATATAGGAGACGGGGCAGGACATTCATTTTAATTAGTGCTATTCTACCCAACCAGGAAATTGGTAGGTCTCCCCATCGCTGGAGGTCCTGCCTTATCCTTTCCAGTAAATGCACAAAATTAGCCTTATACAACTGACCAAATACTGGAGTAATAAAAATGCCTAAATATAAGAAGCCCTCCAGGGACCAGCGAAAGGGAAAAAGGGATCCGTCTGCTAAGCGGGGTATCATAGCAAGGCCACCCATTGGCATAGCCTCCGATTTTGAAAAATTAATTTTATAGCCTGAGAATGCACTAAATGTATTGATAACTTGGATTAGGCGAGGTATGGACATCAGAGGATTACTGAGGAATAGAAGAACATCATCTGCATAAAGGATAATTTTATGTTTACCTGTACCAATCCTCGGGGCCGTTATATTAGGATCAGCTCGTATAGCTTCTGCTAATGGTTCAATTATTAGCGTAAATAACAATGGCGAGAGGGGACATCCCTGACGGCAGCCCCTACCCACACTGAAGCTATCCGAACCTAATCCATTGGTAACCACAACTGCTTTGGGATCACTATACAATGTTGAGACCCATTTGGTAAACACCTGTCCAACGCCAAACCTCTCCAATGTGTAAAACAAATATGACCATTCAACTCTATCAAATGCCTTTTCCGCGTCTAATGAAACCACTACTCCTGGTATCTTTCCCTGATGACAGGCTTGAATCATATTCAGAGCCCTTCTAACATTATTGGATGATCTACGGCCCTTAATAAACCCCGTCTGATCCTCCTTTATAATATGTGGCAGTATCCTTTCTAGTGTCAGTGCTAACGTTTTAGAGAGGATTTTAAAATCTACATTTAGCAAGGATATTGGTCTGTATGATGTACAATCTTCTGGGTGCTTTCCTTTTTTAAGGATAAGAGAGATATTTGCCTCTTTCAGCGAAGGCGGGAGACAGCCCTGACTATATGCATAGTTATACATGTCCATAAGTGGACCAGCCAGTATTTCTGTAAATTCTTTATAGAATTCAGCTTGAAAACCATCTGAGCCCGGCGCCTTACCATTCTGAAGTTGCCTAATTGCATCAAGTATTTCTTGGAGTGTAAGAGGAGCATTTAGGACCGATACTTGTTCCGGAGTTAGGCCTGGAAAAGTCAAATTTTTAAAAAATGACTGCATCCTCCTAGTCCTATCTTCACAATCCTGCGATTTATATAACTCAGAATAAAATTCTCTAAAGATCGCATTAATCTTTTTGTGATCATGAGTCAAAATACCCGTACTTTCCTTGATAGATGTAATAGTCTGAGGGGCCTTTTTTTTCTTTGCAAGAAATGCTAAGTATCTACCCGGTTTGTCGCCATATTCATATAACCTTTGCTTTGCAAATAATATTTCCCTCTTAGCCGTTTGAGTAAGCGTAGTGTTTAGAGCTGTCCTAAGAGCTGTAATCCTTTGCAATTTAATAATAGAAGGTCTATCAGTGTATGCTGTTTCAGCTGCTTTTAAGCGGGCTTCAAGCAGACGCTGTTGTTCTCCCTTCAATTTCTTCTGGGTCGCTGAGTAGGAGATGATCAAGCCTCGCGTGTAAGCTTTGATGGTCTCCCACATCATTGATGGGTTGCTAGCTGTACCTGAATTAATTTCTAAAAAAGTTTTAAATTCTTGAGAGAAGTACTTTACAAATTTACTATCTTTCATTAGGAAGGGGTCCATACGCCAATGCCGAGAGGATGTCCCATTGTTCCTCGCCTTAGTTTCCATATATACAGCAGCGTGGTCGGAAATTGCTATACTACCTATTTTACAGGATGATATGGAATTTAAAAAAAGCGAGGGGGCAAAAAACATATCAATTCTGGTATGACATTTATGTGGATTAGAGTAGAAAGAAAAATCTCTGCCCTGTGGATGAAGACATCTCCATACATCTACTAATCCTAATTCTTTGTTCAGATCCATCAATTGTCTAGATCTGGGAGATACTCCTGCAGTACTCTTGGGAATCCTATCTATTTCCGGATTCATAATACAATTAAAGTCTCCCCCTATAATTATATGACGGGCATCAAAAGCCATCAATTTTGAAAAGTCTTCCGTTATAAATTTAAAGGGGTGTGCCGGGGGGCAGTACAAATTTAAAATCCCATATTCCTCTCCATTTATGAGGGCTTTAATCGAGATATATCGTCCAGATTCGTCTTTTATCTGCTTTAGGATTTTGAAAGGGAAATTCTTCCGAACAAGAATAACAACTCCCCTGCTTTTTGAGCTAAAAGAAGAAAAAAAGGCCTGATCAAATCCACCCTGTCGTAATTTCAAGTGTTCTTTATCTGACAGGTGTGTCTCCTGTAGGAGAGCTATATCAACTCTTTCCTTCTTAAGATTTGATAATATTTTCTTCCTTTTGACTGGCGAATTACTCCCCTTAACCACTTAACCAACTGATCAACCATAATCATCTGGGCAAATCCGAGACCCCTCGGGAGGGGAAACCTTATCCAGAACATCCCGAGCATAGAGCTTATAAAATTTACAAAAATAAAGGCTGTCTAATACACTCTCAACAGTATAATAAAAAACTATTTCTAAATAAAAAAAAATAAAACGTATCTAAGTGGAGATTTTCCCCCTTGTTCCCAGGGGGTGTCACTTCCTCTCCAAAAGTCCATCATATCCTCTCCCAACCAATGCCCCACCCTTGACCCAGGCGCTCCTCAATAAAATGAGGAGAATTCAATATAATACAAAGCTAGAGTTAACAGTGAGCTACCCCCACCGATACCAACACCTGGGTCTATTTGGTAATGTTAATACCAAATATAAACATATAACTATAAAATTACCACCTCAACAAATAATAATTAAATATAATAATACAAAATAACAAGGGGAAAACAACCCCACTCCTGGAGACAGAGGTAAAATTGAATAAGGTAACCACTTCCCCCCACCAACATTAACCAAACCTCCCAGCTTTTATATATATATATATATACACACATATACATACATCCCTCATGTATACATAAAATAATAACAGAAAACAACCCGGGGGGGGGGGAGAAAATCAAATCCCTCTCCCCACCCCCCATGATAATATTAAACAGTAAGGTAAGAGAAAAAAAACAAGGGGGGGATACAAACCAAAGCGGGGGGAAAGGCAGACCAACATCCATTATGTCTTACAGTTTATCTAAGAGAGTCCAAGAATTCCTTAGCCTTTTCTGGTGATCCAAAGTTATATACGGATCCTTCATGTTTAAAGCGTAGCGTCGCTGGGTAGCATAAGGCGTACTGAATATTTAAGTCCCTTAAACGCTTCTTCGCCTCGTCGAATGCCTTCCTCTTTCGAACCAGAGCCGGGGAAAAGTCCTGGAATAACATGATCTTGGATCCTTTGTAGATCATAGCTTGGGGGTCTTTTCCGAGATTTCTAGAGGCTTCTAGGAGTATCTGCATCTCCTTGTAGCTCTGCAGCCGGAACAGGACCGGGTGTGGGCGCTGGTTCGAGCCGGGCCCGCGTATTGCGACCCGATAGGCCCATTCTACCCTTCCCTGGCCTGATCCAGCTTCCAGATTTAAAAGCTGTGGCAGCCACTGCTCCAGGAATGCTGTAAGCTGGCCTTCCTCTACCCGTTCGGGAAGGCCCAGCAAACGAATATTTTTTCGATGACCTCGATTATCGAGGTCGTCAATATGATTTTCCAAGGTCCGGACTCACTGCTCGAGAGTCCGGACCTGATCCACGGCCGATTGAGTGGTATTTTCGGAGGTCGCGGCCTTTAACTCCGCCCCTCTGACTCGGCGTTCAATTTCTTGGATTTCTCGGTCGTGCTTCTGCAGCGCGGCCGAGAGCAAGTCCCAACGATTTCTGGATTCTGCAATAAAGGCATCGATCTTCGAGTCCAGCTTGGAAAGCATTTCTGCAAGGCTTGTTACTGTTGGTAAGTCCCCCGGGGCGGCTGTGGACACCTCTGCTGCTGCTGGAGAGGGTGGGGGAGGGGTTCCTGCTTGCTGAGAGCTGCGGGCTCCCTTCCCTTTAGTCATTTTTACTTAGGATTAAATTGTTTAAATATAATATTACACAACTAATTAAATTACACAACTGTTATAAATGATTTGTTGAGCATGGTAGGGGGTGGGTGACCCACTGTACCTAAGTCTTGGGAGGAGCACTATAGACTCAGTCTTGCCGGGTCGCCACCATCTTGGATCCCCCAGCAGATGGAGTTTAATTTAGATAAATGAGAAGTGCTGCATTTTGGAAATGCAAATCAGGGCAGGACTTACACACTTAATGGTAAGGTGCTGAACAAAGAGACCTTGGAGTGCAGGTTCATAGTTCCTTGAAAGTGAAGTCGCAGGTAGATAGGATAGTGAAGAAGGCGTTTGATTTGCTTTCCTTTATTGGTCAGAGCATTGAGTATAGGAGTTGGGAGGTCATGTTGCAGCTGTATTTTTAGGCCACCTTTGGAATGTTGTGTGCAATCCTGGTCTCCCTCCTGTAGGAAGGATGATATGAAACTTGAAAGGGTTCGGAAAAGATTTACAAGAATATTACCAAAGTTGGAGGGTTTGAGGTATAGGGAGAGGTTGATTAGGCTGGGGCTGTATTCTCTGGAGCATTGGAGGCTGAGGAGTGACCTTATAGAGGTTTATAAAATAATGAGGGGCATGGGTAGGGTAAATAGACAAGGTCTTTTCCCTGGGGTGGGGGAGTCCATAAGTAGAGGGCTTAGGATGAGAGGGGAAAGATATAAAAGGGACCGAAGGGGCAACATTTCATGCAGAGGGTGGTGCGTGTATGGAATGAGCTGCCAGAGGATGTGGGGTCGAGAGTGTGGTGCGGGAAAAGCACAGCAGGACAGGCAGCATCCGAGGAGCGGGAAGATCGACGTTTCAGGCAAAAGCCCTTCATCAGGAATCGGGTGCTGCCTGACCTGCTGTGCTTTTCCAGCACCACACCCTTCACTCTAATCTTCAGCCTCTGCAGTCCTCACTTTGTGCCAGAGGAAGTGGCGGAGGCTGGTACAATTACAGCATTTAAAAGGCACCTGGATGGGTACATGAATGGGAAGGGTTCAGTGGGAAATGGGCCAAGTGCTGGCAAATGGGACTAGATTAGTTTAGGATACCTGGTCGGCCACGGACGGTCCTGTTAAGTGAATGTGATCGAACATGCCGCGAGTGAACTGGACCCCCTGACTTTGGCAGGAGGAGGAGGAGGAGGAGTTCGAATTTGCGGGCACCCTCCGGGTCACCCCCGCGCCGGGGTCCTCCTGGGGCGGGCGGTCGCTCGTCGATGACGTCAGGGCGTCGCTCCGGTGACGGAGGAAGCAGCAGCAGCAACGGGGGCAGCGGCGAGGGCCTCGGCTGTCGGTAGCCGGACACCCCCCCCCCGCCTCCCCGCATTCCCGCTGCCCCCTCCCACCCCCCCTCCCCTTCTCAACTCCGCCGGCGGCATCTCCAACCGCTCCCAGGTGCGTGCAGTCAGCGGGCCTCACGGGCAGGCAGCAGGGGACCGCCGGGCTCCACCGGACAGACAGGAGGCGGCGGCGGTGAGGGCGAGGGCGCGGGCGCCTCGGCATGTGGGCCCGGCCCGCCTCCTGCCGTTAGGCTACAGCGGGGGAGGGGGTGGGTGGTGGTACAAAGGGTCTCTGAGGAGCTGTATCTTCCTTCAGCTTCTAGAATCCAGCGTGTTTTGTTTTAGGAAGGATACCGGGCTGTATCCAGTCAGACACACGATTAAACCCCCCACCCCCGGCAGAGGCTGGAATCTAGACAGACGGTCAGGAGAGAGTGAGGACTGCAGATCGGAGTCGACAGTGTGTGTGTGGTGCTGCAAAAGCAAAGGAGTGATTCCTGATGAAGGGCTCCTGCCCTCCCCAAACGTCGATTCTCTTGCACCTCAGATGCTGCATGACCTGCTGTGCTTAGATTAGATTAGATTAGATTACTTACAGTGTGGAAACAGGCCCTTCGGGCCAACAAGTCCACACCGACCCGCCGAAGCACAACCCAACCAGATCCATTCCCCTACACCTAACACTATGGGCAATTTAGAATGGCCAATTCGCCTGACCTGCACACTTTGGACTGTGGGAGGAAACCGGAGTACCCGGAGGAAACCCACGCAGACACGGGGAGAATGTGCAAACTCCACACAGTCGCCTGAGGTGGGAATTGAACCCCGGTCTCTGGTGCTGTGAGGCAGCAGTGCTAACCACTGTGCCACCGTGCCGTGTTCCAGCACCACACACTCTGGAGACAGGCAGGAGGATGGAATAACACAGGGAGCCGGACAGTATCGCGCGAGGTGTGGAGGGACCCACCTTTCGGGGATGTAACCCTCCTTCAGGACCTGAACTGTTGACTTCTCCACCACCCCTGACGCTGCCTGGCTTCCTGTGTCCTCCCAGCCTCCTGTTTTGTCTGCTTACTGAAACCTATGGATCTGGAGCTGCTGGTTTTGGACTGGGTTGGACAACGTTTAAAAATTGCACAGCACCTGGTTATAGGCCAACAGGTTTATTTGGAAGTACAAGCTCTCGGGGGCTACTCCTCTATTCCTCTCCCTCATCTTTCTCCTCCTTTCCCCGTCCTCCCTTTCTCACATTCAGAAGGACTCACTTACAAAATTCATATTATCTGTTGCCCTCCTTGCCCTGGCAGCTCCAGCTGGAAGCGTGTATTAAAACGGGTTTGAATGGCCCTCTCCTCACCCATGAAGCGTCCTGGAAAAAAAAGAGTGGAAACAAAAACAGAAATTGCTGGAAAAAGGTTCAGGGCTGGCAGCACCTGTGGAGAGAAATTACAGAGTTAACCATTCTGAGTACGATGACCCCCTTCCTCAGCCCTCTAAAGAGAGAGGATTTCATCCACGCGGGGTGGTCGTCAAGATGTCTCCCAAGTGTTTCACAGCCAGTGAATTACTTCGGAAGTGTCATCATTTTTTGTTTGCGTGTCGAAGGGGAACGGCAGCTGATTCCGGGCTCACCAAGCTCCCACCGACTGCAATGACCAGATGATCTTTTTTTTTGTGATGTTGATTGAGGACAGATATTGGGAGAAAGTGAGGACTGCAGATGCCGGAATTTCTGATGAAGGGCTTATGCCCGAAACATCGATTCTGCTGCTCCTCGGATGCTGTCTGATCTGTGCTTTTTCAGCACCACTCTGAGGACAGATATTGGCCAGGAACCGAGGACAGCACCCCTGCTCTTCTTCGCAACAGTGCCTGAGATCGTTTTGCATCCGCCCGTCTGGCAGATGGTGCCTCAATTTGACTTCTCATCCAAAAGACACCTCTGACAGGGTAGTACTCCCTCACTATTGCACTGGAATCTCAGCCTTGTATTTAAGTCTGAGAGTAGCTATATACTTGTGATTCATTGGCAAGTGCTATCAATTGGTCCGCATTTGATATTGTGAGGTAGCAATTATTCTTAACTAGTAGAAGCATCTATGTCACTTGTGCATGCTGGCATAGGTTTCCATTCCTTTGAAGTCACGATGTACAATCGACAATGATGTGATAGCACCAGTTTTGTGCTGCACTTTTGGGGTTGGTTAGTTCAGTTGGCTGGATGGCTGGTTTTCAATACAGAATGATGTCAATACCATGGGTTTAATTCTTGCACCGGGTTGAGGTTACCATGAAGGACTGTCCATCCCAACCTTTCCCCTTGCCTGAGACATGGTGACCCTTAAGTCTAAACCACCACCTCTAATGAGTGGGCTGCCAAATGGTCCAGTAGGACTATGGTGACTTTCACCCTGCTCCACAACTGACAACAAATCCCCCCCCCCCCCCCCCCCTCATTCCAAATGCTTTGAAATCACTGGACACCGGACTTTGAACTGATTTGATCTCTGATCTTAGGAAGTCAAACCACCAACTGGGGAAGTACACTACTTTATTGAGGTGCTATGATTCCAGATTGACATCCTGGTACAGGTGCAATCCCTGTTTTCAATAGAACGTCCTGTATTTGACATCATGGAATGAGATCTATACCTTTCAAGGAATATTCCGTGTGGGTAATCCAAGAAACAATATTCTCCTCAACTTTGTTTCCTGTTTAATCTTTGGTAAGCCTGCCAATGCAGCCAAGTACCAGGACGACATGCTGCAAAGATTTTATTTGAAAGCCTAGTGTCATGCTTCTCATGCTTGACAGTTGAGAAAATCCTTGTGTTTCTCTTAAAAGTTATGGAGCCTTAGAGCACAGAATGAGATTATTGCCCATTGTGCTTGAGAGTTGGGGATTTCAGATTCACCATGTTCCTCTAATGGGGTCTTTTAAAATGAGTATGCCGATATATTTCCCACTAATTTTTAAACCCCAGTTCTTTTTTTGCAGAGGTTGTTGTGTATTTAAGAGTTTAGTGCATGATGGCATTTGAAGGGTAAACCTTCCCTCAACCACTTTCATGTTAATTGCATGTTCCAGTTTTCCGTTTAAGTTCTTTGAAAAGCTGAGGCATATTAAAAAAAAAAAATTCTCCTGTGGCTTTATTGGTGACAGCAATGTATAGTTTTCCCGCACATACCAGGATTCCAGCTGAATTCTGCCAGGGTGCTGATAAGGGTGCAACGATTGGTTTTGACATCCAGGGTTAAGGAACAGAATAATGGTTTTGTCAGACTATTTGCTTGAAATACATCAGTGTCCGTGTGGTATGAGGGAAGGGTTATTCTCAACTGATGTGCTATGTGGTCAAACACATTGCAAACTCCACAAGCAGGCAGGGCATTAGAGAGCAAATGATAGAGTGAAACTGTGCCCCAAATTGGTAGTTTGTTGATTCTTTTACAAAGGAGAAAACTGAAGGGCAGAGGAGGGTAAAAAGAAATTGCCAAATATCAGATTGGATGAATTCAATATAGCTCGAAGTAGGGTGTTGTGTGGAGCTCACAAGATAAATATGAACCAGAAAAACCATTTGTAGCTCATCCATCCAGCAGGGGCTAGATAGTTTATTTTCCTGACTATCAGCTCCTGGCCCACCCAAGATCTCATGATTTCTTAGTGACTATTCAGCTTTTACCTGATGCTTTGTCTGAAAAACCTTTGTGAAGAACTTCCAGATGCCAATCCTAAGTTTGCCTTTTACAAGTTTAGACTTGAATCCTATTGCCTTACTGGCAATAGGTTTGATGTCTGCTAGTTTTGTATGCCCTTCACTCTTGGTGTTTTTATGTAATGCATACACAGTATGTACTGTGAAATTCATTTTGAACTACCAACTCACCTCGTATCAAGAAAGGCCAAGTTTTTTTGTGTGACTTCATGGGTAAATGCAGCCTCTAATGTAAAGTGCAACCATGGAAACTGTTGCATTGCTAAGTTTGGTTTAGGCTTGATTGGCTGGTTTTCACTGGGTTGATGCTTGGGTGTGAAATGTAAGTAGAAATTGCTGAAAAAACTCAGCAGGCCTATCAGCATCTGTGGAGACAAGGCAGAGTTGATATTTCGGATCCAGTGACCCACCTTCAGAAATGGACCTAAAACATCAACTCAGTTTTGTCTCCACAGATTTTGTCAGACCTGATGGGTTTTTCCAGCAATTTCAGCTTTTTGTTTCTGATTTCCAGCATCAGACATTCTTTGCTTTGTTGTTATGATGCTTGGTGTGCTTGGACTGGGAAAAGGAAGGATTCACCAGGGCTCCTATTCATGATCAATATCTAGGGATCCTGCTTGAATGTCAAGGGGCACAGGATTGGGCTAATTTCCAAATATCTCGTGTGATCTGTAGATGCTCATCTGCATTGATGTATGATTCCGTGAAGTGCTATTGCCGAGTTTATGGAGATGTTTGGGATGCAGCTAACTAAGGCAATATCGGAAATTTATCTTTAAAAACACTTGCCAGATCATTTTGCCTTCACACAGTTTAAAATTTGTACTTACATTTTACCAAAGCAGTTTTCAAGCTTAGCTCCTGGAAACTGTCTCAGGATTTCTTTTCTAACACAGTTCTTCCTGTTGTGTCTGCCTACTGTTTAAATGGTTAGTCGGTTAAATTCTGAGTCAGTATTTGGGCTGATTGCTGAATAGAATTTCAATACATTGCGTTAAAGTTTGAGAAAACCCCCATTATTTCTTGTGATCAGAGAATAAACCTTTCACAAAACCCAGTTGCAGTGGTGATCACTTGCGAATGAGTATGATTGTCCACCCCTGAAAATCTATGTTGCTGGTCAGTGGGTCCTTGCATGGCTGATGAGCCCAATCCTAGAGTTGCCTCTCTCTCTGCACACTTCACCAGTGTTTCTGTGAGGTGGAATTGGTCTTTGGAGTTGACATCATTAACGTTCCTTTCTCCAGTTCCTTTT
Source organism: Chiloscyllium plagiosum (assembly GCF_037043375.1). Classification (NCBI taxonomy): domain Eukaryota; kingdom Metazoa; phylum Chordata; class Chondrichthyes; order Orectolobiformes; family Hemiscylliidae; genus Chiloscyllium; species Chiloscyllium plagiosum. The sequence continues at coordinate 89,937,751 of NW_028270150.1, forward strand.
CTGTACTTCCTCTTGCCATAGAGATGTACAGCATGGAAACAGAGCCTTCGGTCCAACCTGTCCATGCCGACCAGATATCCCAACCAAATCTAGTCCCACCTATCAGCACCAGGCCAATATCCCTCCAACCCTTCCTATTCATATACCCATCCAAATGCCTCTTAAATGTTGCAATTGTACCAGCCTCCACCACATCCTCTGGCAGCTGTTCTCAAAGAATTGTCTCTCTACATACAGGAGGTTTCTCCAAGCTGGTTTCTTCTGAATGAGGGTCTCCCATGCATTGATGTTTATGTTGTAATTCTTGAAGCTTTCAGGGAGTGTTTGAAACTCTTCCTTTGCCTTTCCATAGTTTGTCACTAATTTCTGCATTCAAGAGGGTCAAGTGTTCCACTGATCCTGAGAGTGATGCGATCGAGAGTTCTCAACTCCTGGCAGGCTCTCCCATGACTGTAAGATCGGAGGGGAGGAACCAGGCAAAGTGCCATCCAAAGGCAGTCCTTAGTGGTGATTCAGGTGAAAGATACTTGCGTGATATCAACGGCTGTGATGGCAGGTGAAGGCTGCAGCAATAGGTAGGTTCTCAATCGTCAGGGTCTCCTTGCCACTGGAAAGGAATGTTCCTTCTGTCAAGGACTGTGTGTGTCTGCTGATGTGCAACAGCATTCCCAAGGTTAAAAGATGTCTCACCCAAGACATCTATCTTGAGGAATTTACAAAACTGATGTAAGGGTCAAAGGTAAGAATTCCTCCCAGTTCTCTGTTACATCTCCCATAAAAGGCAATACGTTGCAAATTGTTGGACAAGTTCAGAGATCGAAGTGTTTGTGTCAGTAAAGGAATTGTCAGTTGAGTTGCTGGTGTTGATTGATGTGTCCTCCTCCCTGCACCCCCCCCCCCCCCCCCCCCCCCCCCCCTCCCTCCCTCTCTCTCTCCCTCCAGTTGCTTATTTGAGTTTTTGTTGTTGCAGCAATCTACATCACTTTTCTGTGAGATTAAAATACTCAGTTTGGATTAATGGAATCTACTGCATTGAGTTATGGTACTTATTAGAGCATAGAGTCCAATTTAGAAATTGCAAGCATGCTAGCAATAATTAGATGTTTCATATAATTCCTCTTTTCAATAAATTTTCCTAAGATCTTACTTGACTGATAGTGGCAAGCCAAGTTAATTTATTTTAACTGGTCATGGTGCAAAGCTAATAATAGTTTTGTAGATATCTTGCTTTCCACTCACCTGGGAGTTAAACTCTTATGTTTTGACTTGAGCAGTGCCATTCCCTCAAAGCACTTTTGAAGACAATGGAATTCCGTCCTTCGGAGTATGGTTATTGAAGCTTAGCAGGAGGACTGTACTTTTAACTCTTTCCCAGGATATGAGAATCGTTAGCCATTTCCTCAGCTTGAACTGAGTTGCTTGCTTGGCCATTTCAGAGAGCAGTTAAGTATTGGCCATGTCACTGGGTGTGGAGTTCTGTGGAGACCAGACCAGGCAGCTGGGCGGCACGGTGGCTCAGTGGTTAGCACTGCTGCCTCACAGCATCAGGGTCCCAGATTTGATTCCAGCCTCGGGCGATTGTCTGTGTGGAGTTTGCACATTCTCCCTGTGTCTGCGTGAGTTTCCTCTGGATGCTCCAGTTTTCTCCCACAGTCCAAAGATGTGCAGGTTAGGTGAATTGGCCATGCTAAATTGCCCATAGTGTTAGCTGCATTAGTCAAGGGAAATGTGTCTGGGTGGGTTAGTCTTTGGAGGGTTGGTGTGAACTTGTTGGGCCAAAGGGCCTGTTTCCACACTGTAGGGAATCTAATCTAATCTAATCTTTCCTTTGCTAAAAGACATTATGAATCAGATGGAAGTAGAGTCATAGAAATGTACAGCATGGAAACAGACCCGTCGTTCCAACCTGTCCATGCCGAGCAGATATCCCAACCCAATCTAGTCCCACCTGCCAGCACCCGGCCCATATCCCTCCAAACCCTTCCTATTCATATACCCATCCAAATGCCTCTTAAATGTTGCAATTATACCGGCCTCCTCCACTTCCTCTGGCAGCTTATTCCATTTTCACGATCAGTGATTCCTGATTAACTTTTAATTGCAGATTTATTGAATATTCTGTTTCTTGCTTTTATTTTTATGCTTGTTATCAAGACTTTGGTATTTGCTGACTGCAAATGTCTAGTCTTCGAGACTCTCAGATGAAGACTGAACTGAATCCAATGTCTTGGCTTTGGCATTAATACTCAGAGCCAAATCTGAAGTGGATTAAGAGACCCAGAAGATCTGCACATTAGAAGCATGACTTGCTAGTGCTTTTGATGAAGTAATCCTGAGGAGAATCTTGATGTATTGCACTCAGTTTACTACCTGTGTGGGAGCTTGCTCTTCAGTTTGGTGTATTACTTGGATTCCATATTGTTAATGATATGTGAGGTATTTAATGATGTCAACCCATTCTTCAACTTAGATGAGCACAGTTAATTATGTCAACAACTCTTGCTAAAACTGTACGTCACCTTCGGAGGGTTTTTTGGAGGGGGCTGGGGGTTTGATATTGACGGGAATATTGAAACATTTCTGGGTATTTCCAAGAAAGGGTTTACTGAAATAGAGACAAGTTAATCTGGGTAGAGGTAATATCTAAGAATATCAAATTGGCGAAAAGAACCTTTGAGGCACGTATGTGAATGCTGAAAATTGGAGGAAGTTCTTAAACTTTAAATCAGTGCTATTGACTGTGTAAAACCGCAAACAATATAGAGTTTTCGATGTTGAAGGGACAATTTGCTGCTCAATTTCAGTTTAGTCGTGCGTGGTATGTGTTTGAATGTTGAAGAATATTTGTGTGTGGGAGAAATAGAATATCAGCTATTCAGTAGACTGTTGAAGTAAAGAATTGTACCTCATTGAAACCTCATGTGAGGTTCTAAACCCTTGCATACAACAGTGGGTTCTACCCGACCCAGGTTTGGAGCTAATATAAAATGTGCTGAAGTTGAGAAGGAATGGATCAGGAACCATACTTCAGTCCAAGACAACTAGGAGTTAGTGATACAGTGAAAAGCAAAATGTATTTTTGAACCGTTGGATGACATTTTGTCAGTAAATATACGTAATATAGTTGGAGCAATGCATATCTGAGTTTGCATGCTGCATGTCAATGTCTGTAGTGACTTTGTCATGCAGCCTCTTTAGTTGTGAATGTGAGCAGGCTGTGCTGCTAAAATCAGAAGGGAATACAGAGAGGCAAAAAGCATAACACCTGTCCTTTTATAGTTTGCATGTGCATTTTAGTTTGGGAGGATACTCAATCAGTCATCTACTCTCAGTTCCTCTATAAATTGGAGGGTATACAGAGTATTTTGCATTTTTTGTGAAACATTCAGCATAGCATAAATAAGATAAGTGAAATTTGAGTATGCAAGAAAGTTCAAATAGTTTATTGCTCTCTACTGGTGCCCAACCATTTTTTTTAATGCAGTTCTTTTGCTCTTTGTGTGTTCCCCTTCTTAGGCTTTCCTTTTCACCTTGCATGTAGTTGCAAACATTAATGTATTTGTGTTAGTCAGTTTTCAGATCAACCATTTTATCATATGATCTAGTTAGTATATTGTTAGAATAAGCTATACCAGATTTGAACTTTAACCAGCTGAATTCACAGCCCCACCTATTTCTGAGTTCCATTTGGAAATATTCTTCTGTGCGCACAAACTGTTAGATTCTATTTTGACAGTTTTGGTTGTGATCCAGTGCCTTTGTTAAATGCTTATATTTTGGATGTGAGTTTGGATGGTGACTATTAGTAGATACTTGTCCTGTTGAGAATCATATGGCCATGCCTAGTCCAATCCCATTAACACAATATGAGCGTGTTCATTTTCCTTCATAGATCACTGGAAATTGTTCAAATAGAAGTTCTGACTGAACACATCTCTCTGCCTCAGAGGTGCTGAGGTTAATTACAGAATTCCAAATGGGTGCCCAGATTCAGATCAGTGCATGTTAGAAATTGAGTTTGAGTCTTTCCAGCCTGCATAACTCAGTTACATCCTATCCTTGGGGAAACATGAATGCTAATACAATTATGATTTACAATTGAGGTTTGTAAATAGTCTCAAATTGTCCCCATTGACAATTGTCACTATTGACGTTGTTTTAAAGTACCAGTACTTTGCGTCAGAATATTTTGAGTGATAGAAAACTGTGCCTTGCCAAGACACAATATAAGATTTACTATCCAAAATTGACACTGTTGGTATCTTTGTTGAATTGATAAACCTAGTATTATGGTCTTAAACCCTTATCACTGAATGAGAATTTTTAAGTTTATGATATTGCCTTCTATAGGCTGAACTGATTGACAGCTATTGTATTATCCTTATCATTCCAATGAAGTGTAATGGAGATTGCCCCATTGAGCTGTGGGGAATCACAAAGCTGTGGTCTTTTTCCTTTCTGATTAGTGAGTTATATATGAATTAGTCATTTGAACTATGTAACACCAGAATGAAATGTTCATACTTGCAAGTCAGACATTAATATTACACATAACTTGTACTTTGAAATTACAGGATTGCAATGGAAGCATGTCTTTTACACTTAAAGCAGTTGGTATATGATTCGGTTGACTCTTCTTCAGCCCTGCCTCACCACAATAATTACACTACTCACATCAAGCATAAGACTGAACATCAGCAAGGAAATGTCCGTCTGATTATCATCCTCCCTTGCCTGGTGAATGAACGCCCTTCGAAGTTGCACACCATTTAGATAAAACAATGAAAGCTAGCAAGGGCAAGAACATACTCTGGATGGCGGACTTCAGTGTTCTGCATCATGAGTCACCCTGTTGACCAGTCATGGGCTGCAGCAGTTCAAGAAGGCAGTTCAACATCTTCTATACCTACACTCTGTGAATGAAATTATTTTAACAAATCGTTTGATAAACTTAATATATTTTATCCACAAAATGCTAAATATTGAGCTTCAGTGCTCATGAGACATTTTGGGTCCTCATTCATCTCATTTTCCATAGTAGATGTTCATTCTCAAAAGTAGTACAATAGCTACAATCCTGACTCTACCATTTTCTTCCATATATGAATACATCTTTAGTGTTGCTAATGTCATGATCCCATTTGACATTAATACTGGGCAAGTCAGATCCCAGAATGAAACCCAGCTGTTAGACCCACTTTATTTTAACTGTGGTGATCAGTTACTGAACACATCTATGAGAGTCTGCAATTATATTTTTAACACAAAGACTGGAACAGTTATTAAACAAAACCATACTAGACTGGACAAAAAGATTTAAAATATTTAATTGCCATCAATAATATTCAAACTCTCGCTGTTCTCTTTCTACCAAAAATACCTTTACAATCATCAAAACTCCAGAAATATCTCCACACGTAGGCTTCATGCACAGGCTATCTAAACAATAAATGAGGCTCAAATTCGGAAAGTTAAAAAAAATTGCCCACTGACAACAGTCGACACTGAAATGTCCAGAAGGGAGTCAGTCAGTTGTACACAGGCCAGCACATCTGCGATCAGTTTCCTTCTGGCAAATGTCTGTGTATGTTTTTATTTTCTTCAGCAGTGACACCTTAAACTGCAAACTAAGCTTATTGCTACTTTAACTTCAGAGCAGACACTAGAATGTCCTGAAACTCAATCCAGCTGTCTTGCAAGATTTCTGACAGAAGCATTAAACATGCTGCTGCTACTCTCTAGTACACATGTACACTGACTGACTGACTCCCTTCTGGACCTTTTGGTGTCGTCTTGTTATTAGGCAATTTTTTTAACTTTCCAAATATCAGCTTCATCTGTTGTGTTGATATATTGATAGTTTATGCAGTCCTGGAGGAAGCCATTGTGACACATCTGGGCTTTGGCGTGATCCCTTCTCAGAATCCAATCCTGAATCTTGATATACCACCTTCAGATGCCTCATGTGATCTGTACCAATTGTGTTTGTCCTTTTGGCCTTCACACTGCTACTTTCTCTTGGCAAAATTGGCACATTTGCCGCTGGTGTATTTCTGCAGCTGAAGTGCCTTAGTCTCCAACCTTCTTTATCTGCAGCTTTCCTTACACCCACCCCCAGCCCTGAAGAAGGGTTATACCCAAAACATTGACTTCTCCACCTCCGGATGCTCCATGGCCTGCTGTGTTCTTCCAGCCTCTTGCTTGTCCACCTTGGAATCCAGCATCTGCAGGTTTTTTTGTCTGTAAATGAGAAGGCAGCAAGATTTCTCAGTACTAAGTTCACAAGAACAACTTTAAAAATGAACTCCACTCCCCCTCCTTAGTAAACAAAAATATGAAGGTTATACATTATTCCTAACAATAGGTATTCTTTTTACTTGTGACGCGACAGTATGAATGTTGTCATGATGCGATGTAATGGGACAAACTATTTTTACTATTGAGGCGGAATCCAATAGAATTTACAATAAAGGCAGAGCATTTAGAACTTGGGCAAATACGGCTGTCCAGAGAAGACTTGCATGGATTTAATTTGAAGATTTTGTGGTGGTCAGTATTATGGCTGATAGAGCAGTGCCTGTGGTTGTTTCTTTGGGTTTCCAGAAGTAATTTGATAATTTGTACAGAGATGAAGGTAAAGAGGGTTAAAAGTAGCAACGTGACATAGATTGATAATTCTTTGGGAGGGGAAGATTGATAATTGTTTGGGAGGGAGAAGATTGTATGTTTGTTCTCTGACTGGGAGCATGTGACAAGTGGTGCTTCCTAGAGACCTCCACTGAGCTTTTCATTGGATAATAATAGATTATATAAAGGGAGGGAGAGTAACATAGTAAAATCTATAGTTGGGCAACATAGCAAATTATGCTGATGGAAGCAGGAATTTACAAAGAAACATGAGCCAGTGTGTGAGACAATCAATAGGTAGACGCCACATAGTAAAATGTGAGATCATGCACCTTCGATCTGAGAGAGAAATTTGCAGGTTATTTTGAACAAAGAGAGATGAGGAGCTATGCACAGTAGTGCAATTTTGTTGTGAATTTGCGCAAACCACTATGAATTAGATTGTATACCAAAATTTGTTAAAAAAGTTAATGTATTAATTCTGTTGAGCCAAGCATATAGAGAGGCATCATCATTTACATAGACAAGGCAGGTGCTAATACAAAGTTCTATTTTCAGTGCGGAACCTTGCTCGACATAGTTAAAAATCACACAACACTAGTTATAGTCCAACAGGTTTAATTGGAACCACTAGCTTTCGGAGCGCTGCTCCTTCATCAGGTGGTTGATGAAGGAGCAGCGCCTGAAAGCTAGTGCTTCCATTTAAACCTGTTGGACTATAACCTGGTGTGTGATTTTTAACTTTGTACGGCCCAGTCCAATACCAGCATCTCCAAATCTTGCTAGACATGACTGTGCTGCAATAGTCTCATTCTCTGGGTTGTACTCACCACTGATCTGACAAAATTATCCCCAAGATTCTTGCACTTTAAAATTTTCTTGCAAATATAATGGAAGGAATCTATCCCGCAGTGAGAAGCGAAAATTTTTGTAAGGTAAGACAAATTTAGCCCTGATGTCATGAAGTTCTTCACAAAGAGTAATTAATGAATGGAATGAATGTCAGGGTAACTGATTACATTGATGTGGGACCGTAAACTTCACTGAATGGGTGAGCTAAAATGAGTTTAAGCTATCCATATTTTTCTCATGCTTGTGCAATTCTCAGAAGTATGACTGTGAATTCTGAAAGAAATAGACAGTAAACCAGTGATTTTTATTTTTAAGATAATCCCTCCACAAAACTAGGCATCTGGTTTTAACCCAGGAATCCTATTCTTTATAAATCTGGTGTTTCAATTTGCAAATTTATGCTCCCAAACAAAGTCTTTTGTTGTATAATCAACTTAACCCAGAGCTACTTTCAGCATTTGTTGTGATTAAAGCTAAAAATGCAATTGCAGAAGCCTAGATGTTGTCCTACACACTTTCATATGGTTGTCTTTTTATTTTTAGCTTCCAATGAATCAGAATGTCAAAAGTGAGGAGGAAGGTTACTGTTGAAAATTCAAAGACCATTTCTGAAAGCACGTCTCGTAGACCCAGTGTGTTTGAAAGGCTTGGGCCTAGCACAGGGTCAAGTGCTGAGGTCAGTATTTATGATGGGGACAGCTTATACTTTCTAGTATTTCTACTGAATATTATTTAAAAGGTTACTCTGGACAAACAGCAACAAATACCGGCACACACTGAATGGTACGCTTGCATTTAATCACTGCAGTCCTGTTAATCTAATAATATCTTTGAGTTCAATTTATATTTCCGATGCATATTCTGAAAAGGAATTGAGTTTTATATTTTGTCCTTTCTGAAGTGTATTTCTCCCGTTTCCCTGTATGTTCTTAAACTGAGGCCTAGGCATGCTTTAATCCACGTTCTGATACATGTGCCACTGTGTCAAACAACAATAATTTAAAATCAAATTGATTACAACTGTGACACTTCTGTGTATTTTCTTCCACAATATTGCAGAACACTGGCTTTTATTACCTTGTGGTTTTCCATTATTATCCTAAAACAACACAGCTCAGATAGCCAAGAAGGTTTTTGAGCTATATATGCAAATAACGTTTGGTCAGCGAAACGGGATAAATTAAAGTGGAGTGCTCAGACGTGAAGTCGGGAGTGTTCAGATTTACTCAAATTAAATGCAAGTTGAAGTTTATGGAAGAAGTTAACCGATCTTTAATGTATTATAAAGATCTCATAAATCTTTTAAAATACTCAAGTAGAAGAATAATTTACGTAAGGCCAAAATATTAATTTAACATGAGGTACACTCTGTGGGAGCTCCTCAAATATTCAAATACTTCATAGATGTATTTCTCAAATATTAAAATTGATTGTGCTTTGCGTTTTTTTAATCAGCATAATGTGTTTAGAATGCTTGTAATTTTACCTGTAGTATCCTTGCTGTCCTGATATCATCACCTTCCTCAAGCTAATTAATTTGGTATATTTTACCCTATCATTTGCAGATTTAGCATGACAGTTTTTTAAAACTTGTGCACTTCAACAGAGTAGAAATCTATATCATGAGTCATTGTTCTGAAAATGTACTCATGACAATGATTGAATTATGTTCGTGCACCAACTTCAATATTTATAGACTGTTTTAAAAATGCAAATATGCTTCACAGCAATGCTTTGAGTAATGGTTTGGAAATTGGGTAGTGTCATGTATGTGAACTCAATTCTTTTCACCTTTGACACAAGATTGAATCCTACTTTAATTTCCATCTCTACTGGCTGTGTGAACTTTAAATGAAATGCTCACAGATAGCTGAAAAGCAATTCATAGCGCTGCCCCTCATTTGGCTTTGGGTTGCAGCTCCATTCGGAGAGAAATCCAGAATATTTTTTGAAGCAAATACTGCCTCATCAAGAATACTGGATGAAGGAAATACTCCTTCCACTGATACTCGCATTATTATAGGAAAGGATGATTTTCTAATGAAAGGGTTAAGGTACTTTCATAGAGCAGACCAGAGATTCATGCTGGGTTGTTCCAGATCTGTAAGTATTTGATAAGACTAAATGCCAACATTGGGGAATAGTTCCAATTGCTAGTATAGCAAACTTTTTATTAACCTGCACCTACAGGACCAGGCGCGTACCAGTTGATCAAGAGGTTCACATAATCAATGTAAAAACACACACTAAGTAGTAGAAATGTAATGCAGGGAGTAACACATTACTGTTATATTTTATTTACAGCATAAATCTCTTAAACAATATTGCAACTTTGTCTTAAATAAAACTTTACTGGTAGAAGGCCTTTGCACTTGCAACTGACATCGAGAAGATTGCGATAATATAATAAATGTTCAGTATTTGAGGTATATAATTTTTGCCGGTTTATCAAGGGTGCCAGTTAAAGCAAAGTTTGCTATATATTGACTGTGATTATCAAATTCATTAAAAATATTAAACTAAACTGAATGTGTCCCTGATTCCCTGAGGTACTGCTTTTAAGATACAATAAGAATATGTATTCATGAGCATTTTGTGGTAAGTGATTTTGAAATCTGTACTTCCACTGTGTGACTGTGGTGTCCAGAAATAAAGTGCACAATTTGCACTGTGGTTTAATGATATTATTGGTTTATTACTGTGCTGTGTTATGCTTCAAACTGGTAATTTTGCGTCATCTGAATGCCAGTTCTCTCTCTTAAAAATGATAACTTAAAACAAAATTCCCATTGTGAGATATACTCAGTAGGCCTCATTAGATGATCGAGTATGAGATTTCTTTTCTTTTGTTTCTGTTGTTTTAAGGTAAAAATGTCTTTGTTCAAGATAATGAAGTAAAGGAAGGTTAATTTAGGAGAATTGTAGATACTTAGAACAGTAGACCACTTTTTGTGAAGTAGGGGAAATGCTTTCAATAATGCTGCAGGAGCATGAAGTATCTGGAATATTTTAAATGTAAATATTGTGAGAATTCAGCATAAAATCAAACTTGTATTTCTGTGTTCTTGTATATTATACCAGTTCACTGTTCTTTTGTCTGTTTGGAAAATGCGTGAGATGCAGCTAGTATCTTGTTTTATAGTTCACATGGTTAATTTTAGTTTGATTTAAATGTGAAATCATCTATCACCAGTTTTCTTTCAGAGAATAATTTTGTCACCCATACATAACACTCATTGTGAGATACACAATAGCATGTTTTCCAAGAAGGGAACTTTAGCCATTATTTTATAACATGAGGGTTAAAATACTCTAGTCATATATGTAAGAGCATTTTTGAATAAGTAGGTTGGTGCACATTTATAGTGTTATTTTTCAGAGTTATTCTAGTCAAAATAAAGCTAACTACAAGATGTTAGCCATACAGATCATTCGTTAATGAATGTTAAACACATTCTCATGAAAGGTCTCTCATCAGTCATTGAGAGGTTGAGAGCAGTGAGTATGAGTCAGGCACATTTGTGATATTCTTAGCCAGACTGCTGAATATTGTGAATGAACAAGTGGCAATGATAATCTTGTCATGCAGTATCATGATGTAAAAGCATTTGTTGGTTGTGCTATTTTTCTTGGATTGCAGCTATTATTTAGGTTTCTCTAGCAAGTTTCTGTTATTAATAAGCAAATTGGACTTTTCATAATTAGATGAAAGATAGCCTCTCGACTTGCTGTGCACTGGTTAAATAAATATTGTTGACGAGGGCACTTGTTCAATAAAACCAAGTTTCTCACTTAAAATTGAGAACCACTTTTGTAAAAGGAATATATCTACAAATCATTAAAGCACAGTAAAACCAAAATATGCAGTATATGTACTTCAAAGAAAAGCTCTATATATTGAACATTAACTTCAAAAATATGGCTCAGCAAACTCAGAACATCCATGTTATAAAATGCTAGGAGCACTCAGCAGATTAGTCAACATCATACAGTAAACTTCTGAGCAAATTCCTGTGAGAAAATATATACTTTTCTAATTTGTCCACAACTGCTGATTGACCTGTTAATTGTTCCTGGCATTTTCTAGTTTTGTTTCAGATTTCTGCAATATTTTGCTCATTAATCACATCTCTAAATGTATGAATTATGTTTAGCAACAGAGACATCTAAATTACAGCATGTTATGTAAAATATTTGGTTTCAGTTATATTGTGTACTTTTGATTTATAGAAGGAATTAAGTTCTTAATTTGTTCTGAGACCCATAATAGTTTTGGTTCATAGTTACATTCATTAGGATTGAAGTGATGTACTTTTAGAATTATTATCAGTAAAATGATTTGAATTCTGTGGCTTGCATCAATAGCTTGAAGTATTGTAATTCTTAACTGCACACATGAAAAAGAGGAGCTGAGTTTGGAAACGGATCTTACTTATATTCTAAATGGGACAGAAGTCATAAAAATAAATTTCCCTAGGTGGTGCAGCACTCCATTCAAATTCATTTCACATTCAAAACAAACAAAAAGTGTATGTTACCTTAATTAAATTAAGGAAGTAGCTAGGGTGATGTACTATATATCTGAAAAACTAAACTTAAGTTGTTGAAATAAAATCATGCACATTAAAACCCAAAAACTTGCAGATCTAGGGTGAATAAGGTTAGCAACATTCATTGCATCAAATGATGCAGAACAATATAAATATAAAACAAATTCTCAACAGGATATGGATTGACTATTTTGATAGTTTACACAGAATGACATTGAAAGAAATATCAGTGTTAAGTCCATAATTTGTTCATTGCAATGCCTTGTGACAAAAGTTTTGAGCTCAAATTAGCTTTATTATAAAATATTGTTTTGACCTAGATTTGACTGCCACCAAGAAAAAAAACCTTGATCAGGGAGCTCAGATCTGTCAAGTTTCCATAATCCCAAGAGAGCACCATCTAGTTTCTAAAATCATTTGTATTAGCGGAAAGAAAACCATTGTTACAAATGGACTGAAAACTTATAACAGTTAATTTCACATCAGTCGTCCAGGACCGGTCATTAATCATAGTCAGATGAGTTATGACAGATATGCGAGAATTGCACATGGCAGACAGTCATGACAAACTATAAGCTGATTTCCTGGTGGGAATAGTTACCAAAAAAAGCAGGAAAAGATAGGAAAACTGTGATACTCCAAATTAGCATAATTAATTGAGTCCCGAATTTGTCATAGTTTGATTTATTTATTAGTTTATAGTTGGTGAAGAACAATTTCAACTTTATTTTGACTCTGTGGTGGAATTCTGCTTTGGTTAAATCTGGTAAGGAAGCGAATCATTTTGCAAAATGGAATAATTGGATTGAGAAGTTTAATGAAATTACCAGCTGTAATAATACAGTAACTTTCTAAGAATTCTATATAATGAAATATATAGAATTTTAATTCATAATTTTCAAAATCTGGTCACAACGTGTTAAAAATGTATTTAGTAAGTTGCAAGCAGTAGCTTGATTTAGTAATGCTAAATGGGGGACAAATGTTATAGGGGGCTTTAACTGTACAAATATTGGCTGCAAATACTATAGTTTGCATACTTTAGATGAGTCAGATTTTGTCCAGTGTATGCAGAATGGTTTCCTGACACAGTTTGTAGACAAGGTAACAAGGGGTGGGGCCACATTGGATTTGGTACTGGGTAATGAACTGGGCCAGGTGTTCGATTTGGAGGTAGGGAGCACTTTGGTGATAGTGACCACAATTCGGTTATGTTTACTTTAGCGATGGAAAGGGATAGGTACATACCACTGGGCAAGTGTTATTGCTGGGGGAAAGGCAATTATGATGTGATTAGGCAAGATTTAGAATGCATAGGATGGGGAAGGAGACTGCAGGGGATGGGCACAACTGAAATGTGGAGATTATTCAAGGAACAGCTACTGTGTGGCCTTGATAAGTATGTACCAGTCAGGCAGGGAGGAATTGGTCGAGCAAGGGAGCCGTGGTTTACTAAAGAAGTTGAATCTCTTGTCAAGAGGAAGAAGAAGGCTTATATTAGGATAAGACATGAAGGCTTAGTTAGGGCAACTAAGAGTTAGACGTTAGCCAGGAAAGACCTAAAGAGAGAGCCAAGAAGAGCCAGGAGGGGACATAAGAAGTCTTTAGATTAAGGAGCAAGGAAAACCCTAAAGCTTTGTATAGGTATATCAGGAATAAAAGAATGACTAGAGTAAGATTAGGGCCAATCAAGCATCGTATTGGGAAATTGTGCGTGGAGTCTGAGGATATGGGGAAGCGCTAAATGAATATTTTTTGTCAGTATTCACACTGGAAAAAGGCAATGTTGTCGAGGAGAATATTGAGATATAGGCTGCTAGACTAGATGGAATTGGGTTCACAAGCAGGAGGTGTTAGCAATTCTGGAAAGTGTGAAAATAGATGAGTCCCCTGGATCAGATGGGATTTATCCTAGAATTCTCTGGGAATACAGGGACGAGATTGCAGAGCCTTTGGCTTTGATTTTTATGTTATCATTGTTGACAGGAATTGTGCCAGAAGGATAACAAAGTATATCCCCTTGTTCAAGAAGGGGAGTAGAGACAACCCTGGTAATTATAGATCAGTGAGCCTTACTTTGGTTTTGGGTAAAGTTTTGGACAAGGTTATAAGAGATAGGATTTATAATCATCTAGAGAGGAGTAAGTTGATTAAGGATAGTTAACATGGTTTTGTGAAGGGTAGGTCGTGCCTCACAAACCTTATTGAGTTCTTTGAGTTGGTGACCAAACAGGTGGATGAGGGTAAAGCAGTTCATGTGGTGTATATGGATTTCAGTTAGGCGTTTGGTAAGATGCCCAACGGTGGGCTATTGTACAAAGTAAGGAGGCTTGGGATTGAGGGTGACTTAGCAGTTTTGATCAGAAATTGGCGAGCTGAAAGACAGAGGGTGGTGGTTGATGGGAAATGTTAGTAGTGGTGTCCCGCAAGGATCTGTTTTGGGGCCACAGCTGTTTATAATTTTTACAAAAGACATGGATGAGGGCATAGAAGGATGAGTTAGTAAATTTGCAGATGACACTCAGGTTGGTGGAGTTGTGGATGATGTGGAAGGATGTTGTAGTTACAGGTTACAGAGGACACATAAGCTGCAGAGCTGGGATGAGAGGTGGCAAATGGAGTTTAATGCGGAAAAGTGAGAGATGATTCACTTTGGAAGGAGCAACAGGAATAAAGAGTACTGGGCTAATGGTAAGATTCTTGGCAGTGTGGATGAGCAGAGAGATCTCGGGTGTCATGTACATAGATTCCTGAATGTTGCCATCCAGGTAGATAGGGTTTTTAAGAAGGCATATGATGTGTTAGCAATTATTGGTAGAGGGATTGAATTTCGGTGACAGGAGGTCATGCTGCAGCCGTACAAACTGCGGCCGCACTTGGAAAGGGTGCAGATATTTACTTGGATGTTGCCTGGTATGGAGGGAAGGTCTTATGAGGAAAGAGGACTTGAGGCTTTTTTCGTTGGAGAGAAGAAGGTTGAGAGGTGACTTAATTGAGACATATAAGATAATCAGAGAGTTAGATAGGGTGGACAGTGAGACTTTATTGCTGGAACAGCACAGCAGGTCAGGCAGCATCCAGGGAACAGGAGATTCGACGTTTCGGGCACAGGCCCTTCTTCAGGAAGAAGGGCCTGTGCCCGAAACGTCGAATCTCCTGTTCCCTGGATGCTGCCTGACCTGCTGTGTTGTTCCAGCAATAAAGTTTCAACTTTGATCTCCAGCATCTGCAGACCTCACTTTCTCCTGGACAGTGAGAGCCTTTTTCCTCAGATAGTGATGGCAAGCACAAGGGGACATCGATTTAAATTGAGGGGTGATAGATATACGCAGACGTCAGAGGTAGTTTTTTTGACTCAGAGTAGTAGGGGCATGGAACACACTGCCTACAACAGTAGTAGACTCGTCAACTTTAAGGACATTTAAATGGTCATTGGATAAACATGTGGAATAGTGTAGGATAGATAGGTGTCAGAATGGTTCCACAGGTTGGTGCAACATCAAGGGCCAAAGGGCCTGTATTGCGCTTTAATGTTCTAAATTTTGACCTATTAGCTTTCAATGAATGTTATTCAGGTCTTTGCAAATGTTACCTTGTACCAAAAGGCAGAATAACTCACGCATTTAACCAGAATGTTTGCTTTGAACCCTGAAGGGCCTACATATTTGATTATTTGTAATGAAAGTCTGTTATTGTTGACATGGTTTTCGGAAGAGGCTTTAATTAAAAGTTACAAAAATGACAATCCGTGTTTACTAAATTGGATGAACCTTTTTAAAAACTGGTCTCAATAATTGCATAATGACAAAATCTTTTTATTTTTCTGTAGACACAATGCCGTAATTGGATGAAAACTGGCCTTTGTCCATATGGGAACACTTGTAGGTTTACGCATGGATCCTCACCCAGAGCTAAAGGATATAGTGCCACATACAGAAGGTAAAATATAATTGATTTATTAATGAAAAAGGTTAAATATAATGACTCAGCTAACCATTTTGTCAATTGGTTACCTTGGTTTTGTCGATTGACCCCCCCCACAAGGAAACGACTGTATTTATCTTACCCATGCCCCTCATGATTTTATAAACCTCTATAAGGTCACCCCTCAGCCTCTGAAGTTCCGGGAAAAACAACTCCAGCCTATTCAACCTCTCCCCATAGCTCAAATCCTCCAACACTGGCAACATCCTTATAAATCTTTTCTGAACCCTTTCAAGTTTCGCAACATCTTTCTGATAGGAAGGAGACCAGAATTGCATGATATTCCAACAGTGGCCTAACCAATGTCCTGTACAGCCACAACATGACCTCCCAACTCCTGTACTCAATACTCTGACCAATAAAGGAGAGCATACCAAACGCCGCCTTCACTATCCTATCTACCTGCGACTCCACTTTCAAAAAGCTATGAACCTGCACTCCAAGGTCTCTGTTCAGCAACACTCCCTACCATTAATTGTATAAGTCCTGTTAAGATTTGCTTTCCAAAAATGCAGCACCTCACATTTATCTAAATTAAACTCCATCTGCCACTTCTCAGCCCATTGGCCCATCTGATCAAGATCCTGTTGTAATCTGAGGAAACCTTCTTTGCTGTCCACTCCACCTCCAATTTTGGTGTCACCTGTAACTTACTAACTGTACCTCTTGTGCTCACATCCAAATCATTTATGTAAACGATGAAAAGTCGTGCACCCAGCACTGATCACAGGCCTCCAGTCTGAAAAACAGCCCTCCACCACCACCCTCTGTCTTCTACCTTTGAGCCAGTTCTGTATCCAAATGGCTAGTTCTCCCTGTATTCCATGAGATCTAACCTTGCTAACCAGGTTAGATCTCATGGGGAGCCCACGGGGAGCCTTGTCAAACGCCTTACTGAAGTCCATATGGATCGTATCTACTGCTCTGCCCTCATCGATCCTCTTTGTTATTTCTTCAAAAGACTCAATCAAATTTGTGAGACATGGTTTCCCACTCACAAAGTGTGTTGACCATCCCTAATCAGTCCTTGCCCTTCCAAATGCATGTGCATCCTGTCCCTCAGGATTCCCTCCAACAACTTGCCACCACTGACATTCGGCTCACTGATCTATAGTTCCCTGGCTTGTCTTTACCACCTTTCTTAAACAGTGGCACCACTTTAGCCAACCTCCAGTCTTCTGACGCCTCACCTGTGACTATTGTTGATACAATATCTCAGTAATAGGCCCATCATCTAATGGATTTTATACATACATGATATATTAATATTTTTTTATAAAACCTGTTCCAAATCACCTTGAGTAATGCAACAGGAGATTTCCTGTATCTAAATATTTATTTATAACAAGTGATACTTTGTCTGCCATCTATTCACCTAAATTTGTTCAAATTCCACATGTACAAATCAGGAAGATATTGTACCTGTCACCAAGTAATGAACAGGCATTCTGTTTTAAATTTTATAAAAAGTCAGCATTACCCACTGAAAAGTGAGGGAATGAATACGTTTGATGCTTGAAATAGTTTTTTAAAGGAATTTAAGATATTCCAGGACTCTGTCCTAGCTAGTTAAAAATACCACAGTTACAAGAAAAACTTAGAAAATTTGCAAACCTGTTTCTTTCTCATAAATTCCCCAAATCCTGATTCACACCATCGATGTATCTTGAATTTCTTAGAATCAGTAAGTATGATTGGACAATGCCACAATGTGCTTGATAACATGACAGAATACAGGGAGGCAAGGAGGAGACACTGAGTTGCTACATGAGTCAAATTTCTTATGACAGTGAAAGACTGGAATGTGTGAAACCTCAAATTTATTCTAATTTGAAAAACCCAATTCCTCCTTGCCAGCCACAAAAAAAACCTCCTTCATTATCGTAGACAAGTTCAGGAATTGTTATCCTTGCAAATTGACAGGAATATATAGGCGACTAGAACCTGGAAGATGGGACAAGAAACCAAGAGCCAAAAGCATGGACCCAGAGAGTGGGCTGGAGTTAAATGGGATTTTCAGTAGTTTTGTAGATTAACTGCCTTCTAAGTAAGGTTTGGTCAATATTGATTATAGCTTGGTGCAGTAAATGTCCTAAAGTGTTGTGTGATTCTTTACATTGGGAAATTCATTCCTTTTTTTTAATCATTATCAGTCTACGCAGGGATCATAACTTGAGGAAGCTTTGTGAACAGTAAAGATTTAAAAGAATAGTTGAAGACTTGCATGTTAGGTTGTAGAAGAAATGGAAGTCTCAGGGAGTGTGTGTGTCTGTGTGTCAGCAAAGGCTATTTAAAATCATTTTTGAGGTATTATTGATATTTGTTCTTGCATTCATTAGATCATCAACAGTGTGGAGTATTAAGGGGGAACCACTATTTATACTCAAAATAAACAAAACTCAAGATGTTATAACTGGCAACTTTGGAATTGAATTAGTGTGAAACTCAAGTGGTTCTGACAGATTTCAAACAGTGAGAGATTGATAGTGTAAGAGCATATTAGTGCAAACAGCTTTTATCACAACACATGGAATCTAATCAATCTGACTTTTATGGTGAGTGTCGACTTGCTCTTCTGCTTTGCCCAATACTGAGTTAGCTTTAGCATCTTGCTTTGTGTAACATGTTAGTAGCAGAAATAGATTCCCTGTGCCCTCTACCTCAATAAAAGAGTGAGAATGAAGAAAACCAGTCCTGATGATTGGATTGTATAACTGCAAACTGAAGTAGGAAAAAAATTACAAATGTGGATGAGAATAAGGGAAGCGAAAGGCAATTACAAATGAAAGCAAGAGATAATTGACTTGCTGCACTGTTAAGGAACTAGATGGAAAGAAGAAAGTGGTGCTAATGACCATTGAGGGAAAAATAAGTAAGTTAAATCATATTTCATCTGCCACTGCTTTGCCCACCTGACCAGTCATGATGAACATATTCTCAGTGTTGCTTTCGGCATTCAACATTATATTTACATAAGGCCTTAACATAGGAAAATGTGCCATTGCACCAGGAAAGAGTAGCAAGAAAGTCATCTGCAAAAGGAATTGCTGAAAATAAAAGACAAGGGAAGAGGGATGCCTAGTCACTCAGCATCCTTTTACAGCTAACCATGTTAAAATATTTGCTCATCATTTTGAGTGGAAATCAGCTTTTGTTAATGGAGTAACGAAGAGGAATTTTGTATAATAAAGCTGGAAGAATGACATGGTGAAAGAACAAATTAGGCAATCCAGGCACACCACATTTTACATGACCCTTGTTTTGAATTGTGAATTTGTGACCGAGTTGAGCATATTATCCACAGCAATCAAGTATGGCTGGTACTTATGCCATTCAATTCCCCTTTACCCTATGTTGTCCATCCTTCACTGGAGAAATGCCTGGCCTTTCCAATCCAGCAATTTCATTGAATGTGCAGTAATGATCCAAACACACTCATCTTATGTAGGAAGAAATGACAGGATGAGGAGAGTTTTTCGAAAATATTTTCCGAAGTACATTATGAGGTCATGGTTAAAATTGTTACGACCTCAGAATTGTTATTGTGATCTCATAAGGTTGTATTTTCTCCGAGGACAGTGAAATTTATGACTAAAAACCCTTGAATGCAGGGTCCCTTTCATATGAAAGGAATATTTGTTCCCATCTGTGAGGGCAACTGAATATCTAACAAGTGCCACAGATTCAAATTAGCTGTAGGCTTTCAATTTTGAACGGTTTTCACAACTGTTGGCCCATTGTGCATATAATATTACAATATAAATTGTTAAAGATGTAAAAATGCAAGCTTTTAAAACAAATGAGGGCTATAATCTGTGTTAAGGGTGCAGCAGTTTTACTTTCATACATTGAAGCTTAAAATTGTCAACTCTGAGATGTGAGAATCGTTCTAAATTACAGTCCCAGGGTGATCCTGCTATTCAAGCCTGCCAGACACAGCCAGGATATTATCGTTTAGGTGAAGGCTGCCCAGTTTAGGTGAGCCCAAATAGATACCTCTAGCTAGAATATCTTACCTTGATAATTGTAAGCGCTGAAATAAGTGTTTGTTTTATAGATTGGCTGTTATTAAACTTTTTAAGTATCAAATTGCCTATAAACTGAAGCAAAAATTTGAAGCCCCTTCAGGTTAATAGTATTGTAGTATCCTGGATTAATGGTGTCCCAGCCGATAATCTGAAAAAGTAATAACTTCAGAATGATTTGCTTGGATGTGCTTGACCTTCTGTTGCTAAGTTAAAGTTGAGCTTAGTGTTATCAGTTATTATCTACATTTATGGCATTTAAATTAACTTGATGTTTAATTGCATGGGCCATGTTATCCATCAATAAATATATCATCTGCATGTCTCTAATACAGTGGTTGTGCATGCCCTGTTGCCTGTGTTTTGATCTAAAGATTAGAAACAAGAGTCCCTTAGGAACATTTCTGCTTTGCATCAACAGAGAAAAGTGTGTTACTTTATTTTGTGGGTATACAGATCTCCAGAAAGGCCAACTGGTGATTTACGAGAGAGAATGAAGAACAAAAGACAAGATGTAGAATCTGAGCCACAGAAGAGAGCCCAGGATGAGAGTTCATCTCCAACAAGGGTGAGGGCGATGCCTATTTCAGAATTTATGAAGTTAACTGACAAATATTCCAATTAAGGTTGACTCTTACATGTTTAGGCAATAATTTTTGTTTCTAAATTTAAAAAAAAAAGACTCATTGAGAGTTTTTTGGTTGTTGAGAAGGATAGCTAAAGTGATGGTTGGTAGCATGAAATGATGCTTGACCTTTTCGAAAAGTTTTCATGTAGAATAACTTGATTCCCTCTTTTGGTGTAATGCAAGCTAGATTTAATTGCTTTGGAATTTTGGGATCTTTGGAAATTTATAACAATTAAAGCAATTCAGTTTATTTCTTGATACTAATGTTTTCGAGGAAGTTGAACTAAAATAATCAGCCCCAAAAAATTGTGATTGAGACTTGCTGTGTTGGTAGATTTAGATGCAAAAACCAAAATGATGAAGAAGTAAATCAAAGCAAATAACTTTGCAGAAATGCAGTATGTTGTTTTGTAATACTGTACAGTGAAAAGCATTCTAATTTTATTTAGAGAGATGCCTCAAGGAGCAGACACAGGGAAAAAGAAGATGCTAACCTCAAAATTACAAAGGAACGCACCCCAGAAAGTGAGGAAGAACCAGCTGATTGGGAAGCAGGCAGGGATGGTAAGTCAGATGCCATTTCTATAACCAGAATCGATGTGCATTCAAACATGGCATTAATAAAAGCATTTTGAAGTTGAGGTCACGATTAGGAACTTTGCTATATCAATAGATTTAGCAAATGCAATAAGACAGTCTGAACAAGGAAACAGTTCAAAATGAGCCAAACAGAAAACAAAGTTTCTTTCAAAGAGTTGAGCAGGATTTCTCCAAATATGTGGGATTACTCTGTTCCCCATGGGAACATTGCATATGTCTGTAGGATTCCACTGAGAGGGAATAACGAGTAGTGATTTAACAATGAGAAGTAACTTTTTCAAAATTGTGATTTAACTTCACTAATTGAAAGGAAGAAATGTGAATTACTCATCCATGTAGTTATGTGATGACTGGCTATTGACATTTTTAAGAAACAAAACAGTGGTTTTGTCTTACCAAGGACTTAGGACAAGGTGATGAAGAAGTAAAATGAAAAGTTAGAAATTAAAGATGGAGGAAAATAGATTTTGCAACTCTTGTAGGAAAAGAGATGGATGGGGTTGAGGGCAGACACTGAAGAATATAGGAAGGTTCAGAAGCATTTCTAAAAATATGGTTGAGGGTCAGTGAGGATTCTGGGAGAGAGTCCAATGGAAGTGTTTCACATAGTGATATCAACGGTTTTTCACTACTATAACAGCTAGAAGAACTTGACAACCCTAAAGATTTATAAAGCTGGGAAAGAACAAGAATACTTAATGACTTTCATTGAATGTTTCCTCAAAATGCCAGAAAAGAGACAAGTAATGTGATTTCCACAACTATTGTCCATTCTAGTAAGATTAGCAACTTCAATGTAAACATGATGGATGTTCTGGATGTAGCACAGTTCTGCCATTCTAGAAATGCCACCCAGATGTCCTTGCAGGGTTTGTGCCTGCCGATTCCTTTGATTGCGTTGTTTTCTTTGGCAATGGATCAAGATTTTAAAAGAAACTAAATATTGCTTTTTTGAGAAATTCTACCTGCTTGGCTTGGTGTTCCAGGTACACCTCACTTCTGTCAATCTGGAGTTGGCATGCTTCTGCTCATTCAATGCTGGCCTAGAAAATTGCATAAGCTGCTCCTAAGCCAAGGAATTGTGGACCCCAAATACACGGAGATGCTGTCCTTCTGGTGGAGTTTGCTTCAAGGAACAGATAAAACAAACTCCCTGAAACAGAGAAGACTTGGCACAACCAGGTCCCTGCCTTTCTCTAATGTGTTCTGCTAGTCTCCTTCAATGGTATTTTTGAAGTCACAAATCTTAAGGAAAATCCTGAGGTGTTTAAAGACAACAAGTTTCTTGAGGTGACATCAATTAAGAGGATGTCCTAGAAACATATAGAATAAGTGGAAAATACCATTTGGTCCTTTCGGCCTTCTCCACCATTCAGTACAATCACAGCTTATCTGTTTGTGTTTCAAATCCCATGTTTCTATCTTACCCCAATAGCCCTTGATCCCCGTGCCTGACAACAATTTATCTACCTCTACCCTACAGATTATTAAATTACCTCATTTTTACTGCCTTCTGTGTCATAAAATTCCAAACCTTATGAGAGAAAAAAAGAACTCTACATCTCTGACCCCCGAGTTCTGGACTCGCTGACTGACAAGAAGAAACATCCTTTTCACATCTGCTTAGTCAAGACCAATCAGAATCTCAAGCACTTCAATCAAGTCATCCCTTAGTATTCTAAATTCCAGTGGAAACAAGTCCAATCTGTCCTTGTAGACTACCCGCTCATTCCAAGTGCCAATCTAGTAAGCCTTCTCTGAACAATCTCCAATGCCATTGTAGCCTCCTTTAAATAAGGAGACCAAAATTGCACACTGCATTTGAGGTATGGTCTCACTAATATGCTGTATCACTGGATACCATCCTTTTATGTTCTGTTAACTTTGTTGAGTACATGCTGTGCCTGAATACTAACTTTTTGTGACTTGTACACCAGAACATTCAAATCCCTGTACACGTTGGTATTCTGCAGTTCTCTGTTTAAGTAATTGCTATTTTTTAATCTTTCTATGTCAATTAGTACATGGTCCTCTTGCATTGCAAAATAGCTAATATATTATCCATTTGCAAAAAAAAAGTATAGTCAGAACAAACCAATTAACTGTAGACCCATCAGATTAAATAGCTGGCTGTCAATGGTAACCTTACGGTATCTTGGATGACTGAATAAACTGAGTAGCAAATTCTATTCAGAAGGAGATAGTTGCTGATCAACCTTGTTGACTTAAGTGAATTCCCAACTGTATTTCAGAAAGACCTATTTCATTCCTATCCAACTCTGAAAGGCCCACAAAATTCCACTCAGTGTTGGAAATTCAGAATAACCAGTGGTGGTTGAAAGATTGCTTAAATGGTATCAGTGGTGGGAAGCAGAATGCTTGAGAAATTGGCGTAAATACAGTTTCTGACTGAGAACAACTTCTATTGATTTTATATGTTGTGCTGGCTTGCTTCTTGATCTGCAATATAAAAACAATTTTAGATGCAGAAGCTTTCTTGAACAAGTTAGATATATATGCGGTATCAAACTTTAGTGAGGAATTAAATGAGTTTTATAAATTGTGTAAGTAATACAAAGAACGGCAGTTAAATTTAAATGCAGAGGATGGATGTAAACGTATACACAAACAAGTGTTAGAGACCTAGGAGTATAAGCACCCTTGCCACTGTACTGCACTGCAGTGACTTGACATGCAATCAAAACAGCAAGTGGAATGCTAATAGGATATGACTCTTCAGGAAGTCATACCTAAACTGTAACCTTTGATTCTTTCAAAACAATGCTGCTCTTATTTTGAGCTTCTAAACTGAATCAGGGCATTTTACCAAAGCTAAGGTCACATATTTATTTTGCAAGTTAAATATCTAGTTATGAATAGGAAGCTTTAAAAATATGTAGGTTGTTTGAGATATTGTTTTTCCACCTTAATAATTTCAGTAGTCCTGACTCCATTGTGGGAGGAGATGGTTTGGCGAGGTTATCAAGACTATTCATTTCTTATGCGTGGCTGTTGTTCTATCATGGTAATATTATGTGTTTACAGATTCTGATAATGGAGATATTAACTATGATTATGATCATGAACTGTCCCTTGAGCTGAAGCGGCAGAAAATACAACGGGAGCTGATGAAACTTGAACAGGAGAACATGGAAAAAAGAGAGGAAATAGTCATCAAGAAGGAGGTTTGTGAACATGGAAATGTCTTTTGGTTAGAATCTCAGTGGCAAGACCTAGACATCATAATGAGTCAAAGCATGCTAACAATGTGACATGTTTTCCAATACTTAATACTAAAGGTCTCTTGTTGCCACAGCTTAAATTGAATATATTATGATAAACATTGCAAACATTTTTCCGGTTTTTGAACTTTTTATTGTTTGTATTTATAAAAGTGTAGTGGAAATTGATCTATTTGTGAGCAGGTGTTCAAGGATTAATTGAGGAGGAGTGTGCAGTTTTCCAGTTAACCTGATACATCTCGGCAGTTTGATATTTCATCTTTTGAAACAATATCCTTATGTCTATGCTGGCTTTTTTGTGGCTGTTGTTTCTTGGCATACTCTCCAAATGAGTTCCAAAACTCAATATCCCTGAAAGCATTTTCACATTTCTTAAAATTTGACTAAATGTTATGTAATAACCTAAGTTAAAGGGAGAGAGGTGTGTGCTTATTTCCAAACTGTTGGAGTTACTCACTTGTCTCCACAGGATCGCGTCTCAATTTTCAATAAGTAATAGTAAATCATTACAAGCCTCATTCAAGTTTCAAGCGATTGTTAATTTATTGAACAATTAATGAGCAAATGTGTGGCAATCTAACATGGGCATGAACATGATAGAAATCCTCTCAAATGTCTCCTCAAAAAGGAAAGTGGTTAAAGACTGCGGTTTGTTTGCTAAGCTGTTGTTTTGTAATTTCTGTTTCTCGTACCTATGTTAAGCTTCTTAAAAATTCACTGTAAGTTACTAAACTTCCCAATCACAAAGTTTGTTTATACCTGAAAGTGTGTGTTTGACTTCTTTCTGAAGCCTGTTAGCAGGTAAAAAGTAGTGGCAAAATAAACTTGCAGCAGAGGTAATTAGAGGTTACAGTTGTAAATGACTATATATATATGATTACGGCACAGCTATTAGACCATTGCAGATTCATTTCTGTTACAAATGTTAACATCTGAGACTAGATTTTAAAATCAAATATATATGATATGTTGCAGATTTCTCCCGAACCAGTGAGAACTAAGCACTCCCCATCTCCAAGAAAGACAAGCAAATCTCCTAAGCGTAGAACAAGTCCCAAGTTATCTTCATCTGGTAAGAAGGAGAAAAAAGGATCAAGGTTTTCATCGCCTGTAGGAGACCAACAAAGGTTGGTGTGACAGTTTTAAACTGTATTTTTAATATCAGTACACCCGTACCACTGCAAGTGGTGGGTTTTATGGTTTGAGTAACTGTCCTTCTAACTGGGTCACCATAGGTTCCTAGTATACAATATCCTTTAGGAGTACAGTGAAAAGCTTTTATGATGTCTGCCTTTTTATGGCAACATCTTAGGTACAAAAACCCATCAAATACAGCTTTCAATATATTTAATGGCCCAATATCTGAGGGAAGTTCAAAACGTGCCCCAGGGCTGGTTCCCCACATGCTGCACCGGAACTTGTAGCCCATGTGCTGCTCCGGGGCTCACTGCTCCGGGGCTCACTGCTCACAGTGTTCAGGGGCTGGTTCCCCATGCCCTACCCCGGGGCTCACTGCTCACGGTGTTCAGGTGCTGGTTCCCCACGCCCTACTCCGGGGATCACTGCTCACAGTGTTCAGGTGCTGGTTCCCCATGCCCTACACCGGGGCTCACTGCTCACGGTGTTCAGGGGCTGGTTCCCCATGCCCTACTCCGGGGCTCACTGCTCACGGTGTTCAGGTGCTGGTTCCCCACGCCCTACTCCGGGGATCACTGCTCACAGTGTTCAGGTGCTGGTTCCCCATGCCCTACACCGGGGCTCACTGCTCACAGTGTTCAGGGGCTGGTTCCCCATGCCCTACCCCGGGGCTCACTGCTCACGGTGTTCAGGTGCTGGTTCCCCACGCCCTACTCCGGGGATCACTGCTCACAGTGTTCAGGTGCTGGTTCCCCATGCCCTACACCGGGGCTCACTGCTCACGGTGTTCAGGGGCTGGTTCCCCATGCCCTAGACCGGGGCTCACTGCTCACGGTGTTCAGGGGCTGGTTCCCCATGCCTTACCCCAGAGATCACTGCTCACAGTGTTCAGGGGCTGGTTCCCCATGCCCTACTCCGGGGATCACTGCTCACAGTGTTCAGGTGCTGGTTCCCCATGCCCTAGACCGGGGCTCACTGCTCACGGTGTTCAGGGGCTGGTTCCCCATGCCCTACTCCGGGGATCACTGCTCACGGTGTGCAGGGGGTGGTTTCCTACACCCTACCCTGGGGCTCACTGCTCACAGTGTTCAGGGGCTGGTTCCCCATGCCTTACCCCAGGGATCACTGCTCACAGTGTTCAGGGGCTGGTTTCCCCACGCCCTACCCCGGGGATCATGGCTCACAGTGTTCAGGGGCTGGTTCCCCATGCCCTCCCCCGGGGATCACTGCTCACAGTGTTCAGGGGCTGGTTCCCCATGCCCTAGTCCGGGGCTCACTGCTCACAGAGTTCAGGGGCTGGTTTCCCCACGCCCTACTCCGGGGCTCACTGCTCACTGTGTTCAGGGGCTGGTTCCCCATGCCCTACCCCAGGGCTCACTGCTCACGATGTTCAGGGGCTAGTTCCCCATGCCCTACTCCGGGGCTCACTGCTCAGTGTTCAGGGGCTGGTTTCCCCACGCCCTACCCCGGGGCTCACTGCTCAGTGTTCAGGGGCTGGTTCCCCATGCCTTACTCCAGGGCTTACTGCTCACAGTGTTCAGGGGCTGGTTGCCCACACCCTGCTCCGGGGCTCACTGCTTATGGTGTTCAGGGGCTGGTTCCCCACACCCTGCTCAGGGGCTCACTGCTCACAGTGTTCAGGGGCTGGTTCCCCACGCCCTACCCCAGGGCTCACTGCTCGCAGTGTTCAGGGGCTGGTTCCCTACGCCCTGCTCCGGGGCTCACTGCTCACAGTGTTCAGGGGCTGGTTCCCCACGCCCCACCCCGGGGATCACTGCTCACGATGTTCAGGGGCTGGTTCCCCACGCCCTACCCCGGGGATCACTGCTCACGGTGTTCAGGGGCTGGTTCCCCACAGCCTGGTCCGGGGCTCACTGCTCACAGTGTTCAGGGGCTGGTTTCCCCATGCCCTACCCCAGGGCTCACTGCTTGCAGTGTTCAGGGGCTAGTTCCCTACGCCCTGCTCCGGGGCTCACTGCTCACAGTGTTCAGGGGCTGGTTCCCCACGCCCCATCCCGGGGATCACTGCTCACAGTGTTCAGGGGCTGGTTCCCCACGCCCCATCCCGGGGATCACTGCTCACGGTGTTCAGGGGCTGGTTCCCCACAGCCTGCTCCGGGGCTCACTGCTCACAGTGTTCAGGGGCTGGTTTCCCCATGCCCTACCCCAGGGCTCACTGCTTGCAGTGTTCAGGGGCTAGTTCCCTACGCCCTGCTCCGGGGCTCACTGCTCACAGTGTTCAGGGGCTGGTTCCCCACGCCCCATCCCGGGGATCACTGCTCACGATGTTCAGGGGCTGGTTCCCCACGCCCTACCCCGGGGATCACTGCTCACGGTGTTCAGGGGCTGGTTTCCCCATGCCCTACCCCAGGGCTCACTGCTTGCAGTGTTCAGGGGCTAGTTCCCTACGCCCTGCTCCGGGGCTCACTGCTCACAGTGTTCAGGGGCTGGTTCCCCACGCCCCATCCCGGGGATCACTGCTCACGATGTTCAGGGGCTGGTTCCCCACGCCCTACCCCGGGGATCACTGCTCACGGTGTTCAGGGGCTGGTTTCCCCATGCCCTACCCCAGGGCTCACTGCTTGCAGTGTTCAGGGGCTAGTTCCCTACGCCCTGCTCCGGGGCTCACTGCTCACAGTGTTCAGGGGCTGGTTCCCCACGCCCCATCCCGGGGATCACTGCTCACGATGTTCAGGGGCTGGTTCCCCACGCCCTACCCCGGGGATCACTGCTCACGGTGTTCAGGGGCTGGTTTCCCCATGCCCTACCCCGGGGATCACTGCTCACGGTGTTCAGGGGCTGGTTTCCCCATGCCCTCCCCCGGGGATCACTGCTCACGATGTTCAGGGGCTGGTTTCCCTATGCCCTACCCCAGGGATCACTGCTCACGATGTTCAGGGGCTGGTTCCCCATGCCCTGCTCCGGGGCTCACTGCTCACGGTGTTCTGTGACCTGTAGACCACATGCTGTACCAGGGCTCACTGCTCACGGTGTTCTGTGACCTGTAGCCCACATGCTGTACCAGGGCTCACTGCTCACGGTGTTCTGGGACCTGTAGCCCACATGCTGTACCAGGGCTCACTGCTCACGGTGCTCTGGGACCTGTAGCCCACATGCTGTACCAGTGCGTGCTGCCCATGGTGTTCTGGGACCTGTAGCCCACATGCTGTACCAGGGCTCACTGCTCACGGTATTCTGGGACCTGTAGCCCACATGCTGTACCAGGAATTTGTTGCCGGTGCCTGCTGCAGAGCCAGTATTCGCTCCTGTTGCTGAGGGGAGAGAAGAAGAAAAAAAGGGTAAACAAAGGAAACGAACTGGTCGAGCAGAGGAGCTCTGACAAGAGCATCCTACACTGCCATCATCTTGACCACATTTTTATCATCCCTCAGATATTGGGCCATTGAATATGTTCAAGGCTGTATTAGACAGGTTTTTGATCAACAATGGAATTGAACTTATGGGGGACAGACAAGAAAATGGAGTTGAGGCCATAATCGGGATCAGCAATGAACTAATCAAATGAAAGAGCAGGCTGAAGTGGTTGAATGACCTACTCCTACATTTTTAAAATGGGCCAGCTTAGAATCTCTCCCTTTCTCAATTGTGTATCTGCAAAGACGGCTGCTTTCTCCAAGTAAGGCTGCAATTTAACAAAAATCAAATTTCCTTTTTGAAACAGAGTGATGGAGAAACTCAGCAAATCTGGCAGCTTTGGTGAAGAGAAAAAGGAGTTGAAATTTTGATTCCAATCTGACCGTCCTTCAGAACTGTGATGTGTTTTATGCTTTTGAAAAAGGTTGGGGAAGGAACCAATGGAACAGTATGGAAAAGATTAGCATGCACAGGAGATTAGAGATCAAAAGTGTTCTAAAATAAAAGAAATAATAGAATAGAATAGAATATTGTCACATATACTCCGAGGTGTATAGTGAACGATTTGTATGTCACCAGTTACAGTGCTGACTTAGATACCTAGGCACAGCTTCTTTAGTTAGAATATTTTAGACAATACAGAAATAAAATGTCCAGCATTATAGAAATAAAAATTCAGTACAGCAGACCACGCTCGCACCGAGGTTTCAGTCCACACCGGGCCAGCAACCTGCTGCAGAAGGCCAGAAAATCGCCCCCATCATGCTGGGAGGCCACTGTGGGAGTCCACTGCAGGAGGCTGCTAGGTTGCCATGTCACACCAGGAGGCCCTTAAGGGAGGAGGTGACTGCGCCAGCTCAGGACATCGTGTCTTGCCACTGCGCCAGGGTGGGAATCGTCACTTGCAGCATTCATCGCCGGATACTGCGAGTGGTCGCATGCTGGAGGTTGGGAATTGAAGGGGGAAAAAGGAGAAGAAGAAATAAAAATCACTAAGGAAGAAAAAGAAGAAGATCGAGCAGAGTGGACAAGCTCTGGCTGGGGCATTCTACCCCACTACCATCTTGCAATAGTGAAGTGATTGTTGCAGAGTAAAGACCCATAAATCCACAGGAGGTGTTAAAAATAATATCAGTCAATTCTTGCTGAAAGTGAACTGAAGGAAAGAAAAAGTACATCAAAATGGAAGATGGTGTTTATGATCTGAAGTTGTTGAACACAGTTCAGTCCAGAAGTGTGTAATCGGAAAATGAGGTGCTGTTCCTCCATCTTCAGTTTGGCTTCACTGGCACATTGTAGCAAATGTTCAGGGAAATGGGAAGTGTCAAAACACATTGAGTGCCCCACTGTGGGATGTGGCATTGGGAAGTCTGGGGGGGGATGTGGAACCTTGTGAAGGCCATCGTCACCGTTGCTGCTGAAATCCCTCCCTCCCTCTTTTTGTAATTCCCACTTTGTAAAATCCCTCCGATAATGAAGTCTGGGTCTCTCCTGTAATCTGGGCTACTAGTTGGTTTTGTTCCAACATCAATCACAGCCTGCACAATGGAGTTGCAATTCAAAGGAACTGTGGGCCTCAGATTGGCCAGCAGTTCTCATTAAGTGGGATTTTCACCCTCCTTGGGCCTTTGATCCTGGGAAAAAGTCTGCTGTCAGCTATTAAGTGATCAAGTTTTGCTGAACACTGATGGGCTTTCCCAGAGGAGGCAAGGAAGGTCCTTCACCAATTGACCAGCAGCAGGTTAGACACACAGCACTTCTGTAAAATCCACTGCTCTTTATCTTTGTACTTGGCAATCTTGTGAATAATTTGATCTGCTTCTATTATTTAACTAAGTAGAAGCCTTTGTTTCAGCAATATACTATCTTCCTTTCAGAAGATCTTCAAAGGTGCAGCAGGGTAAAAAGAAGGGACCTCGTACTCCAAGCCCACCACCACCTATTCTCGAAGAGATTCCTGTAACTAAAAAGCATAAAGAAAAACTAAGGGCGAAGGAGAGAATTGAAGAAAAAGCCCGTGAAAGTAGAGAAAAAGGAAGGGATGTAGAAAAGCACAAAGAGAAAAAAGAAAAACACAGGTCAGTGATACTGTCTCTTGAAAAAGCTTAATCTGATTTTGTCTTATTTCCCTTCCTTACCAAGCTCCTAACCATCTGTCATATCCTCTGTATATGATCATACAACATGGACAACATTAGCAGTGGTAGACATTTTCTAATCAGCCTGTTCAGAGATGATGATATGCGTCTCGAGAGCAGATAGGACTTGAACTCAGGCCTCCTGGCCCATAGGTAGGGACACTAACCTTGCACCACAGAAGCCCTACATTGGAGATTGTATCTTTCTTGAAATTATTACTCTCAGATATTTGGTAGCTTCATGTAGGTACATTATTTAGTCTTTTTGCATGGATACTATAGACCTTGATGCACCAACAAAAAATAGGGTTTAAAAGGTCAGAGAGGGCACCTTTAGCTTGTAAACATAAAGGTTCTTTTCCCAATTTAATTATTTTATAATTTAATGTAACCATGTACACTGGAATTCAATATGTATTTCAGATATTTTCAGTCAACTTATGCAGAGATATAATTATAC
Organism: Chiloscyllium plagiosum; assembly: GCF_037043375.1. Classification (NCBI taxonomy): domain Eukaryota; kingdom Metazoa; phylum Chordata; class Chondrichthyes; order Orectolobiformes; family Hemiscylliidae; genus Chiloscyllium; species Chiloscyllium plagiosum. Next base: position 89,969,369 of record NW_028270150.1, read on the forward strand.
ATCTCTGAAGCAGTTGGGACTTCAACCCCAATCTCCTGCCTTAGCAGTAGGGTCACTACCACAGCAACTGCAACAGCTCCCTTACAGTGCATTTTTTAGAGGAATCAAATATATCCAACCTGGGCTTCTCATTATGTTTGGTCCTTGATTTGCATTAGATGTACCCCGTGCAGCCATATTTAATCGGCAGCAGCATATCTCTTGGTGAGCTTTTCAAATGATTAATGAAGGCTGAAATGAAGCATCTTCATCCGCTTTATGCTTTTCAGTCTACAGCACAGATTGATGTAAAAATAGATCTAAAATTCCAAGATTCCATGCACTGATTTAGTATCCCATTTTAAAGTCAGTCGCATTTTCCAATGAATGTGCCGAAGGCTGTCTTTTTAAGTAATTGTCTCCGATCGTCAAATTAATATTTGGAAAAGCAGACTGCCCAAACAAGTTTGTGGTTCTATGGAAGTGCTAATTAATCTTTGAACAGTTAACTCCTGCTTAGAGCCTAAAGTAACTTAAAAATAATCAGAACATTGTTCTGCATTATGAATTTTAAACCATGTTGCACAGTATTTAATCTTTATTTAGCTATTTGATTCAGGTAATGTAATTTATCACTTTACCATTGATCTTTGTTGCAGTAAATCAGAAAAACAAAATAGCTGTCTGAGCTTACTAATGATTGGATAGAATTTAAGTGGCATATGCAACAAATTAATTGTGGTTTGATTGACAAGCCGATGCCACTGAAACATTCGTCAAAATTCATTATCAATTTCAAAGGGCTAGCATATCATCTGAAATGTCACAATTGTGCATGTCACGTTCCTTCTTCTCTTAAATCAGTGTTACCCAACCAGACAGTATGTGACTTCTCTCTTTCCAACACTTACTCTTCCCAATAATTTATCCATTAAATGGATGAATATTATAGAAAAAAAAAGTGTGCGTGGGATCCATATGCGATTTAATGGAAGATTATTCTTCCAACAAAAGTCATGAGTTTATTCTTTTTTTTCTTCAAACAGATTTCGCTCTGCCCAATATATGATAAACTTACAAATTCTGAATATTTTAGACATTGTATGGCTTCTGCCACACTTGGCAGAGAAAGTGAAGAAATGATACAATACACCATTGCAGGTTAGATCTCTGTCTTGTTCAACTTTCAGGGATCATTCTGATAGCCTGCATAGACAGAAGAGGTCTCTAAGTCCCGAGGAACAGTCTGGCAGCACCTCTTCTCGTTCCAGAGAATATTCCCCACCAGCAGCAAGGAGAAAATCACTCTCTCCAGCTCCACCTAAGTCAACTTCATCTTCCTCTTCTCGGAAGCATTCTTTCTCCCCACGTCACAGGTATAGAATCCTCAAAATTGTGACAAGAAGCAAGTGAGGGTGACGGTGACAGAGGAGTAGGATATTCTTGAAATATTTAAAAAGGGTGTGGTACATACATATGTTTTCTACATAGTAAGTAGCAGGTTTTTTTATGGATTACTATGATATGTGAAAACATGTTGTGTAAACATTCATTCGTTATGTTTGCAGTTATATAGTGTGATTGAGCAGTTTAGAATTTAAAACTGGATTGGATTTCTAGTTAATTGGTAAGAGATGTTTTACTTATTTTTGTGTCATCAAATTAAAACCAATGTGATTCTTGTTGTACAAGGCAAGTTTTTGCTGGAAGGAGGAATATTTTCTCAAGATGTAGCGATGGTGAATTGAGTTTTTGATGTGACATCTACTTTTGTTTTCGGCATTATTTTACTCGAGTAAGTTGGAAGAAAAATAATTTTAACTTGGAAGTAAACGTACTTTACATTTTTTGAAGCCACAACAATTAACTCCATCTTAAGCTGTTTCACCAATCACCTTCCCTCTATCAGAGGGGAAGTCAGAATTCGGAATGTTTGCTGATGACTGCGTGATGTTTAGGTCCTCCTTGGATACTGAAACAGTCCAAGCCCAAATGCAGCAAGACCCAGCCTGATCCAGGTTTGGACGATAAGTGACAAGTAATGTTCTGGCCACCATCCCTTGACCATCGTTGATATTACCATTGCTGAAGCCCTTGCTGTTAACATTCTGGGAGCTACCATTGATCAGAATGGTACTGGACTAGCCATATAAACACAGTGGCTACAAAAGCAGGTCAGAGACTAGGAATTGTGTGGCAAGTAACTTACCTTCTGACTCCCCAAAGTCTGTCTACAAGATACAAGTCAGGGGTGTGGTGGAATACTCCCCACTGCCTGGCTGGGTGCAGCTACAACAACACTGAAGAAGCTTAACACTCTACAGAACATAGCAGTCAACTTGGTTGACAACACATCCACAAATGTTCACTCTCTCCACAACTGACATTCAGCAGCATTTACATGATACATTGCACAAATTCGCCAAGGCTCCTTCGACAGCACCTTCCAAACCCATGACTCGTTCCATCTAAAAGGACAAGAGCAGCAGATACAACACTATTATTTGTAAGTTCCTCTCCCTTTCGCTCCCCATCCTGACTTGGAAATATATTGCCATTCCTTCAGTGTTGCTGGGTCAAAATCCTGGAATTCCCACACTAGTGACATTATGGCTGTACCTGTACCAAATAGACTGCTGTGATCCAAGGTGGCAGCTCACCACCACAATCTGGAGGGCAACAAATGCCAGTTCAACCCACATCTCATGAATACATATATTTCACAAAAACTGAAAGAAAAGGACCTTTTTGTTAAAGTTGCTGTCTGCTTAGAAAACATTTCCCTAATTCTTTATGACACAAAGGCCAAGCAGTGAATGATAACTTTTCAACAGGGGTGGCCATTGTGTGTTCCCTTTTCTTTGACCTCTGTCCAAGACCATGCCATGTGCTTGACAGCAGAATGAAGCTTCTGTCCACCTGCTCTTTGATACTATCTATTGGTCATTTTTCTAGTAATTAAAGTGAAAACATACTTCTAGTATAGGTGTTTTGGGAATAAATTAGCAGTGGCATTTCTGACCATTATTACAGTTTCTGCCTTGTTAATGCCTTTGGGCAATCTTTTCTCAGCTAACCTTCTTGAAGAAGGCTACAAATGGTACAGAGGCTCCATTGTAGGGAGATGAAGTCTTGTGGTTTAGTGTTCAGTTTAGAGTGTTTATTGGAAATTTAGGAATAACTAATCATCATGCATGACTAAGTTCTTTGATTGTCTAATATTTTGTTGTGGAAATTTCTTTTGATTGGCTCAAAAATAAAGGATGGCAGAGAATAACTAAATAATTACCCTTGGAAAGAAATTACAGTACGTGAGGAAGCTAGAAAGAAATGCAAAAATGGATCACAAGAGTTTCAAAAGGTGTTTAAAAGGGAAAAAAGTCAGTGAAGTCCAGTAGAACAGTAGTTTTCAACCAGTGTGCTGTGGCATTCTGGTATGCCATGGCAAAGTGAGAAATGTGTGTAAGATTATTGGGAAGCCGTGCCATGTTATCCTCTGACAGCAGTCGTCCCTGTTGCTGGAGTGAGGGTAGACAGTTCCCATCATCTGATTGACGCACGGCGCTGTCACTCAGTGTGCATTGCCAGTGAGTATGTCACTGTGGCCTTTTGCTGAGCTGATCCAGGCTGATCACACTCCACTGCTACTGCAGATCGTCAGGGTTGCGTCGAGAACATGTTGAATGCGGGAGCTGCAGCGCACAGAGTTTGTCTTATTGCATTTTGTTGGAACTGAGTCCAGGCCAGAGGTGTTTGCACAGCATTGTCCGAGTCCTGTAAGGTTTGAGGCAGGCAAACAGCTGCTGTCACCAGCGTCTGGGCTTCCTCTCTATGACTGGGCCACACAGCGACCTGTACCAGATGGGTGTGTTTTGTGAGAGGCAGCTGGATGATGGGTGGACGGCAGGAAGCCTTTCCAATCACTCAGTGTCTCCGTTCCTGTTATGGCAAGTAAATGTGACATTTATGAGCAAGCAATTTAGTTGGAAAAAATCGGTGTGCGCACAATTGTTTTTCTTTGAAGTGTACCTTGATATTGAAAAGGTTGGGAATCACTGCTCTAGAGAGTAAGAATGGGGAGTCAAAAAAGAAATGGCAGATGAAATGAGCAAATATTTTGCTTCTGCTTTTATGATGGAAGGTACAAAATTTATTCCAGTAATTGCTGTAAATCAAAAGGTTGAAACTAGAGAAATAGGATTGAGCAATCTGATGGAGCTGTGAGCTGACAGTCCCCAGGTTCTGATGCAATATTCACCTAAGGAGCGTAAAAGAGGAGGCTTATGAGGTAACGATGCATCACTGTTAATTTTACAAAATTCGCTAGACTCTTGAAAGATTGATTAGATTAGAAGATTAGAATCCCTACAGTGTGGGAAAAAGGCTTGTTGGCCCAACAAGTCCACACCAACCCTCCAAAGAGTTTCCATCCAGACCCATTCCTCTACCCTATATTTACCCCTGACTAGTGCGCCTAACACCATGGACAATTTATCATGGCCAATTCTCCTGACTGGCACATCTTTAGATTGTGGGAGGAAACTGGAGCACACCTACGCAGACACTGGGAGAACGTGCAAACTCCACGCGGTCACCTGAGGCAGGAATCGAACCCAGGTCCTTGGTGCTGTGAGACAGCAGTGCTAACCACTGAGCCACCGTGCCGCCCCATTGCATCAAACCAGATGAGTAGCAAATATAACACCTCTTTTTAAGGAGGAAAGGAGGCAGAAAGCAGGAAATGCTTGGGGAATTACCTTGATGTCTGTCATGGGGTAAGTGTTAGAATCTATCATTAAATAGGTTATGGCTGGACACATAGAGAAACTCAAGTGAGTTTATTATTTTGCAAAAGGGAGGCCATGTTTAATCAATTTATTGGAGTTTACCAGAGGATTAATACGTGCAATGGATAAAGGGGAGCCTGTGGACATACTGTAAAGTATGCAATAATCATTTATGGGATAAAGGAGAAGTTTGTGGTGTAGCATGGATAGTAGATTGACTGGCAGGAAATAATGTGCTTGAATGAGCCTTTTTCTGATTGGAAGGTTGTAATGTGTGGCATACCACAAAGGTTCTGTACAGGTACAGCATTTTACAACTTATATTAGTAACTTAGATGGGGAGTAGCTACATTTCCAGATGACCCAAAGGTTAGTCGGAAAGTATATTTTGAAGAGGACCAATATTTTGAAGAGGTTCAGTTGGACTGGCTTATTTCCATTGGACTTTAAAAATATGGGTGACCTATTTAAGTGTATACGGTCCTGAATAGTCTTGTAAAGATGGGCATGAAAAGGATGTTTCCTCTCATGAGTGAGTCCAGAACTAGGGGGTACTGTTTTAAAAGTATGTGCAAAGGTAATTTTTTTCACTCTGGAAGCTGTGTGACTTTGGAAATCCTCCTCTCAGAAGTTGGGGGAGATGACATCATTGAATATACATAAGGTGAAAATAGTTCGGTTCTTGATAGGCAAGGGAATCAAAGCTTATTGAGGGTAGATGGGAACGTGGAACCTGAAATACAAACAGATCAGGCATGATCTTATTGAACAGCAGAGCAAGCTGAGGGGCTGAATGGGCTATTTTTCTTGATTTGGATATTTGGGTAATAGTTCATTTAGCAGTGATATTTTTTAAGTTTGGTGGTGTATTCCTGAAGTTGAAGTAATAAGTATTTGAGTAAATGTTTAGGAGTTTTGAATATAGGGACGTACCATTGTTAATTTTGCTTAACAATGCTTATGAAATTCAATAAGATACCATCTGTGATTCATATTTTCTCCATTTGGATTCTCTTTTCCAACAATGACTAAGAAATGCTGATAGTGAAACCTTTGAAATTGTTTTAAAATTTACTGAGATGAGAATACAGGTTTCAAATTATTTGCATGTATTTGAGGAGATTTTAGTCAGTAAAGAGCAATTAGGTTGAACACCAGATGAAGTTTTTTTAAAGATATGTGGATAAGAAAAGTGATGGTCACTTTGAAGGAGGGTTAAAGTTTTATATTGTTCACGTTCATCTGGTTTTTCTGCTGAAAGTATCCAACTTGTAGCTGGATAATTGTCAGGCAGTATCACCACACATTAAGTACACTTGGTTTTTTTGATGTTTTGTTGTAAAAGATGATCTAATTATAGTTCTGGTGGTTCAGAAATTTTCAACAGCTCAGCTAGCCTATTTAAGAGGAAGGCTAAATGGATCGCCTGCTGGTTAGGACACTCCTCAGCAGATGAGGTTTCTGCCACAATGTTTTTGGTCTATTAAAAATGTTCGACAAATGTTTGTGGGGTTCCCCGAGGTGAGAGCGATCAGTGTAGCATAAATTTAGACTAGTAGTTCAGAAGAATAGGAACAAACAAGCCCGTCTAAATTGAATGAGAGCAAATTTGAATGGGTGAGAATTGGTCTAGCCAGGATACATTGGAGCCAAAGGCTGACGAGTAAAACTGAAATTAAACAATGGGGGCTCTTTAAGGAGACTAGGTACGTTCCAACAAGGGCGAAAGGTGGCAGACCAAAGCCAGAAGTCTTTTGGTAATGAGATTGAGAATATTAGGGATAAAGAAGACAGTGTATGCTTAGGGGTGCAGGACAAGCCTGGGATGCATGGTATCTACCACGAAAGAAGAAGCTGACAAAATATTGGCAGAAGTGGGGATAGCAGTGGGTGGGTGAAAATTGGAAAGTAGGAGGTCCAAAAAGACTGGCTGTACTAAGCATCGATAATACACCTGGTCTGGAGGACTAGCAAAGGGAAGTGACGGTGTAGATAATGGAACACTTACTACAGCCTTGGCATCTTCCATGGGTGAGCAGAAAGTGTCAGTGGATTCGGATTACATATTCCAAAAAAGGTGTGAGGGCAGTCCTAGTAACTTTATGGCAATTGGTTTAATGTCACTCGTGAGTAAAGTTTTAGAAACTATAATCGTTGGGGGAAAGAATCAGAAGGCAACTGGAGGGTTTGAGTGAATTAAGAATTGTCAGCAAGGATTTATAAAAGGCAGTGTGTGCTGGACCTATTTCTTGATGTACAGAGCAGCATGATGAAGGGAATGCAGTGGATGTTTGCATGGATGTTAAGAGAGCTATTTGAAAAAGTACCATGTAAGAGGCTGGTTAACAAAACATGAGGCCCATGGAATAGAAGGATTATTATCATAAAAAATAACTTGAAGGCAGAAGACATTGAGTTGTACAAAAAACCCGTTTTTCAGCCTGGACACTACTCGCCAGGGGATTTCCCAAGGGTCAGTGCTAGGATCATTGTTTATTCAATTGATAGATAACTTGGATATTGGAATTTCAAAATTTACTGTTGGTACCAAAACTGGACATGCGGTAAACAGTGAGAATGATACAAGTAAATGAACAAATACGTTCAGCTGATATTTACAAGAGAGAAAGGTGAGGTACTTTTGGCAGTGGGCAGAGGCAATATAGACTTGATGGCACAGTGCAGAGGTAGTAGGACTAGGGGTGCATGTTTATTATCTGTGGAGGTGGCCAGACATATTGAAATAGTACTTGGAAAAGCATATTGCACGTTGGACTTCATAAATAGAGGCATTGACTACAAAAGCAGGGAAATTATCCTGAACAAAGCTTTGAATAGGCCACAAATGGAGAATTGCATCTAGTTCTGATCACCACACATGAGGTAAAATGTGAGGGCCTTTGAGAGGGGAGAGGTGAGATTTACCAGAACAGTTCCAAGAATGGGGGATTTAAGCAATAAGCTTATTTTGGAGAAAATGACATTTTCTCTTTGGAGCAAAGGAGATTAAGAGTAGGTTTGATAGAGGCATACAAGATTATGAAGAGAGAGCTAAGAGCAGCAAGGAGGGGACATGAAAGGTCCTTAGTTGGTAGGATTAGGGAAAACCCTAAGGCTTTCTATAGGTATGTCAGGAATAAAAGAATGACTAGGGTAGGAATAGGTCCAGTCAAGGATAGTAGTGGGAAGTTGCGTGTGGAGGCTGAAGAGATTGGGGAGACACTGAATGAATACTTTTCGTCAGTATTCAATCAGGAACAGGACATTGTTGTCAATGTGAGTACTGAGTCACAATTAAGTAGAATGGATGGCTTTGAGGTATGTAGAGAAGAGGTGTTGGAAATTCTGGAAAGGGTGAAAATAGATAAGTCCCCTGGGCCTGATGGCATTTATCCTAGGATTCTCTGGGAAGCAAGGGAGGAGATTGCAGAGCCATTGGCCTTGATTTTTATGTCCTCGTCTACAGGAGTAGTGCCAGAAGATTGGAGGCTAGCAAATGTGGTTCCCTTGTTCAAGAAGGGGAGTAGGGATAACCCTAGTAACTATAGGCCGGTGAGTCTCACTTCTGTTGTGGGCAAAATCTTAGAGAGAATTGTAAGGGATAGGATTTATGAACATCTGGATAGGAATAATGTGATCAAGGATAGTCAGCATGGTTTTGTGAAGGGCAGGTCGTGCCTCACAAACCTTATTGAAGTCTTTGAGAAGGTGACTAAGGAGGTGGACGAGGGGAAAGCGGTAGATGTGGTGTATATGGATTTTAGTAAGGCGTTTGATAAGGTTCCCCATGGTAGACTACTGCAAAAAATACGGAGGTATGGCATTGAGGGTGAGTTGGAGGTTTGGATTAGGAGTTGGCTGGCTGGAAGAAGACAGAGGGTAGTAGTTGATGGCAAAGGTTCATCTTGGAGTGCCGTCACTAGCGGTGTTCCGCAAGGATCTGTTTTGGGACCATTGCTGTTTGTCATTTTTATAAATGACCTGGAGGAGGGGTTAGAAAGTTGGGTGAGCAAGTTTGCGGATGATACGAAAGTCGGAGGAGTTGTAGACAGTGAGGAAGGATGTGGCAGGTTACAGCGGGATATAGATAAGCTGCAGAACTGGGCAGAAAGGTGGCAAATGGAGTTCAATGTAGCTAAGTGTGAGGTGATTCACTTTGGTAAGAGTAATAAAAAGATGGGGTACTGGGCTAACGGTCGGATACTTGGTAGTGTGGATGAGCAGAGGGATCTTGGTGTCCATGTACGCAAATCTTTGAAAGTTGCCACCCAGGTAAATAGTGCGGTGAAGAAGGCATATGGCGTACTGGCTTTTATTGGTAGAGGAATTGAGTTCCGGAGTACTGAGGTCATATTGCAGTTGTATAAGACTCTGGTGCGGCCACATCTAGAGTATTGTGTGCAGTTTTGGTCGCCATACTATAGGAAGGATGTGGAGGCATTGGAACGGGTGCAGAGGAGGTTTACCAGGATGTTGCCTGGTATGGTAGAAAGATCGTATGAGGAAAGGCTGAGGCACTTGGGGTTGTTTTCATTGGAGAAAAGAAGGTTTAGGGGTGACTTGATAGAGGTGTATAAGATGATTAGGGGTTTAGATAGGGTCGACAGTGAGAATCTTTTTCCACGTATGGAGTCAGCTATTACAAGGGGGCATAGCTTTAAATTAAGGGGGGTAGGTATAGGACAGATGTTAGGGGTAGGTTCTTTACTCAGCGAGTCGTGAGTTCATGGAACAGTGGTGGACTCTCCCTCATTATGGGCATTTAAGCGGGCATTGGATAGGCATATGGAGGATAGTGGGCTAGTGTAGGTTAGGTGGGCTTGGATCGGCGCAACATCGAGGGCCGAAGGGCCTGTACTGCGCTGTATTCTTCTATGTTTTATAAGATAGGTAAAGAAAAATTCTTCCTATTTGCTGATGGTACAAGGACCAGGAGACCGCAGTATAAGGTTTTGGGCAGGCAATTGCAGGGTTATTTGTGAGAGAGTTCTTTATTTTTTACATGGAGAGAGTGGAAAACACTGCCCAAGCGGGTGGTGAAAGTGGAGACAGTCAGCGATCTCAGAAGGGAATTGCATGTATAATTCAAGAAAATAATCTTGCAAAAGTTGGATAATGAGACTGACTGGATTTTTCTGTAGAGAGGTGACTTGGACTAGACAGGCCAGATAGCCTCTTTCCACTCCGTAAATGACTATAACATTATAAACTTAATGAAACAATTGAACACATAATGAGAGGGAATGTTAAATGGCTTGCATGGCCAGTGTGGAATATTGTTACCAGTTACTGTTGGCCTATCTTTACTCGTTACCATTAATGAAGCTTTCCACTGTGCCTGAAACATGTCAATAACCTCCCCTTGACTATAGAGCCATAACCCAGAATGAGAAAACGTAATATCAGTTGTGAAGCTGGTGAATCGTTGGCTTCGTTTGTCTCTTTTTCATTAACACCAAGGGCATAAACAAACTTGAAAGAGCTTATTATGTGAAAAGGCCGAATATCAAGAAAAGTGTCTATTTGAATGGAAAGCATTATTCTAAAATTTAATTGAAAGCCTGATTAGTAAACGTGAGCATGAATATGAATTTAGAAATTGTAAGTTGAGTTTGTTTTGATATTTACAGAGGCACAGTTATATTTAAAGACATTTTTAAAGATACTTTAAAGGTTTGAGTTAACTTTCAGAATGTTGCCCTTCTAGCAGATCGCCATCTTCCCAGCGTCAACATCAAACTCCCACGGTGTCTAGGCAGCATTCCCCATCTTCACGGTCAGCTTCACCTGGAACAAGACAGTCAACATCACCACACCACAAACGATCCTCTTCGCCAAGTTACCATCCTGCTGTAACACCCTCTCGGAGGCGTTCCCCATCACCATATGCTCCCCGTTCCTCATCTCCGCAGAGAAAACATAGCCCAGTAAGACACAGGTCCTCTGGCCAAGAAAAAGGCAAAAATGAACAGGAAACCTCACCACTACAAGAGCGACGTCGTGAGAAAAGGGAAGGTAAAAACAAATGGTTTTTGGGAAAGGTTAAGCTGAGTTTAAGTGCATCTTATATTTTCAACGAATAGTTACAATTTGTTTTGTAGCAGATGTAATGCGTTTGAACATTCAATGTTTGTTGATATCCATTGATTTCCATTTTTATACATTGGTACAAGTGCTACTATGTTGAGGAAGATTCTAGTTCATATCTGCAATTTTACACATCACTCAATTCTTTATGTAATAGGGTTGTGCAGAGAGAGAAAAATGATCCTGTAAACAGATGAAAGATTGGCATATTACTCAGCACTAGATGTTTACATACTTTTTAAAAAACAGCCTTGAAGCATAATTCAAGACAAGACCACACCCCACAACCACCGCCACCACCACGACAAAATGTCATAAGAGGATTGCTTTATGAGGAAAGATTTAGCAAATTGGGTCTATACTTGTTGGAGTTTAGGCCAGTGGGAATTGATCCTATTGAAACATACAAGATTCTGAGGGAGCCTGACAGGGTAAATGCTGAGAGAATGTTTCCCCTCATGTGAGTACATTGAACTAGGGAATAGAGTTTAAAAATAAGAAGCCTCTCATTTAATTCTAAGTTAGAAATTTCTTCTCTTGGAGATTCATAATCTTTGGAACTCTCTTTTCCACAGAGAGGTGGAGGCTGACTAAATAGGGTATTGCTGAAAATAGGGGCATCACTTTTGTGTTTCTTGGGCAGCGTGCACAAACATGGCTGTGACAACATAGGCCATGGCTTTAAGAGGTGTATTTTGTCTTTTTTTTTTGTTTTGAAGAGAAGTTTTAAGCCAGAGGTACAAAGCAGTCTATGCAGAACCACTAGAGTAAACAATTTGTGAAGTCTTGGTTTTTCTTTTGTCAAAGTTGGAACAGTAGAAGCAGCCTGAACGGGTGGGGTCTAACTCCCACAGAACCAGGATGTGCCTGGAATAGACACACTTAACAAATGTGACTAATCAGCAAAACGCAAGTCTTTCTTAATGAAAGTCCAAATTCTTATTCATTAGATTTGTCGCACAGCGTGACTGGGTTGTCTTCCTCAAAATCAAGAGAAAAATAATTGCTGGACTTAGAGTCATAGAGATGTACAGCATGGAAACAAACCCTTCGGTCCAACCCGTCCATGTCGACCAGATATCCCAACCCAATCTAGTCCCACCTGCCAGCACCCGGCCCATCAGTGGGTTTCTCGGTGATATATACAAGAGGGTTTGTCTTCATGACTCACCATGTCAGCTATAATGCTGATGAGTGCAAGGCAAAAAACTTTGACTGTAGTAATATTTAAATTGTGTTCTACCAATTAATTATTTATAAGCTTTGAACTGGATTTAATAGCTGGCGAACGGGATCACGGTAACTGGAGAACTAGTGGCAACCATGCCAAGGCCATTCCTGGGTGCTCTGACACAACTAAAATAGTTCAAGCTGTTTGGATTCCTGGATCTGGCAGGGTAGGTGCTCCAAGGACTGCCCGTCAGTCCACTTGGAACACCATACTAATGGTGCTAAAGGCAGAAAGTCCCCTGAACCTGATGGGTTGCATCACAGATCCTAAGATTTTAAAGGAAGTATCTGTAGAGATAGTAGATGCTCTGGTAATGATCTTCCAAGGATCCTTCGATTCTGAAAAAGTCCCAGAGGATTAGAAAACTGCTGTGTAAGACCCTGAATGGTAAAGGGAAGGTAACAAGAAACAGGTAACTATAGGTCTGTTAGCTTAACATCTGTCATTGGGAAAATCTTAAGAGTGCTACAAGGTATATACAGAGGAACCACGATTATCTGAATATCAATTATCTGAATATCGGATTATCCAAAGGAGATCTTGAGGTCCCACAAGAAACATTACATCAAGGACGTGTTTCCAACACTGATCTTTTGTTTACGGTGATTAAAAGTGAACTCAATGCTGCCGAGAACAGTCCTGGACTGGTGGGAGTCCAGGCACCGTCTCTGAATGACTGACCTCCCGCCATCTCTCTCTCTCTCTCTTCCCACACTTTCCCTGGAGTTCTACACAGGCGTGTACCCTAAAGCCCCCTTCCCCAGATAATTTCTCCAACATTGTCCTGTACGGGGTAAAGGTGGAACCTGTCAAAAAAGTTGCAATAAAAAGGTGTGTGTGTGTGTGTGCGCGCGCACGCTATTTGGACACACCACCTAAAAGGCAGTATCTGCAGCAGCAGACTTGTTGGTGTCCAGTCCAGCTGCTCCCGAGAAGGGGTGGGGTGGGGTGCAGGCTGGGGACAGTGTTGGACGGGGTTGTGGACGGGCCAGGGACGGGGGCTCATGCGCATGGTCTGCTGCTGCTTAGTCCCCAGAATGAGGAGCAGACTTAACAGAAAACTCAGAGCCCCAGAGGAAAGGTATTGAATCGATTAACCGAATCATCAATTATCCGAACAAAATAGTGCCTGCCCATCTCGTTTAGATAATCGAGGTTCCTCTGTATTGCAGAATATTTCAAAAAACATAATAAAATTGAGCATGGTTGGCATGACTTCGTGAAGGGGAAATCAGACCTGACAATTTTATTTGGGTTCTCTGAAGAGGTCACAAACAAGATACATAAAGGAGAGGCAATAGATATAATATATTTGGATTTTCAAAGGCATTTGGTAAGGTACCTCACACAAGGCTACTTGTTGGGATTACTATATTAGCATGGATAGAGGATTGGTGAATTAATAGACAAGGAGTTGGGAATAAAGGGTCCATTGTCAGGATGTCAATTTGTAACAAGTTGTGTGCCATCAGGATCAGTGCTGGGGTCACAATTATTTGCAGTATGTACATTAATGGCTTGGAAGAAGGAAGCAAAGTACTGCAGATAGCGCAAAGTCTATGGAGGGATATAGATGGATTGAGTGAGTGGACAAAAACTCTGCAGATGAAATATAATGTGGGATACTGAGGTAAGAATAGAAGAGCTGACTATTATTTAAATGGGGAAAGTCTGCAGAAATCTACGGCACTGAGGTTTTGGAGGTGTAAATCACAAAACGTTAGTGTACAAGTAATAGGAGGTTTTAGAGAAGGCAAATGCAAAGGGAAAGGACAATGTAAGTATTGAAATCTTGCTAAAACTATACCAGGCAGTAGTTAGACCACGCTTTGCGTACCCTCTCAAGTGGGAAGTATAAGATTCCATGGCACTAATTCACAGAAGAATGAGGAGGCATCTCTGGTTTCCTGATCAATCAGCATCAGAGAAGCAGATTGCCAGGTCATTTTGATATTGTTATTTATAGGAGTTTCATGTATGTAATTGATTGCCCTGAACTTTGCATTAAAAGTGACTTCACTGCAAGTATTTCAGTGGCTGCAAAGCATTTGGGAACTTCTTGATGTCTTCAAAATGCTACAGGAGGTCTTTTCTGTCTTTAGCTGATAAAGGAGGTACTAATGACAAACTGCTTAAACAGACCCATTCTCTTTCAGGAATACTCTGTAAACTTGCTATGTCTACTTCTTGTTCAGTTGTTCCAACAATTGTACGTGGAGAATGAATTATATTCCATAACTTTTCTAATATTCCACTTTAAAATGCGGTCAACAGATTTTGTCATCGTCTTTAAAATTGCAAGGTTATATCTAGCTTTAAATTCATAAATTAGTATTATGAAAATTTGTTGACTCCATTGTTTCCACTTAATTAAATACTTTGTTCTGCCATCTCTAGAATCTAAATAGTGTAGTCATTATTTGTATTGAATTTGTGAAATTTATTTAAAAATCATCAAGGCTTTAAGGTTTTACAGATGCAGGTGGCATTCAGCCTTTGGTGGTTCAAGTCTCAACACTATAATGCTTGTAATTACTTGGATGTTTTATGTGCAGAGGACATGCTTTGTCTCACTTAACTGATAATTATGTTCTAAAAGCTAATTGCAGACTTTCTTTTTAGAAAGCCGAGGAAAGCGGGAAAGAGAAAAGGAGAGCAAAGATGGTCGTGACCAGCGGGATTATGAACATGATCAGCCTACTCTTCAAGAAAGGGATGAGCGAATGCACAGGGATGGCCGCGATACTCGAAACAGTCGTGATCGCAAAGAAGTGAAAGACACCAGTGAACGCAGAGATTACAGAGAATCACATGAGACTCGTGATACACGAGACTCCCGAGATTACAGGGACAGCAAAGACTCTCGAGATCTGAGAGAGCAGCGTTCTGGACGAGATGCTCATGACTATAGAGAAAGCAGGGACTCCCATCGGAAAGATGATCAGTGTCATGATGACCGCGACTATGGTCGAAGTCATAGCAAAGATGAAAATTCTCGTATTGACTCCAGGGGTGAGGGCAGGGTGGACTCCAGGGGTGAGAGCAGGATGGACACCAGGGGTGAGAGCAGGATGGACACCAGGGGTGAGAGCAGGATGGACACCAGGGGTGAGAGCAGGATGGACACCAGGGGTGAGAGCAGGATGGACACCAGGGGTGAGGGCAGGGTGGACTCCAGGAGTGAAGGCAGGGTGGACTCCAGGAGTGAAGGCAGGGTGGACGCCAGGAGTGAAGGCAGGGTGGACGCCAGGAGTGAAGGCAGGGTGGACGCCAGGAGTGAAGGCAGGGTGGACGCCAGGAGTGAAGGCAGGGTGGACGCCAGGAGTGAAGGCAGGGTGGACGCCAGGAGTGAAGGCAGGGTGGACGCCAGGAGTGAAGGCAGGGTGGACGCCAGGAGTGAAGGCAGGGTGGACGCCAGGAGTGAAGGCAGGGTGGACGCCAGGAGTGAAGGCAGGGTGGACGCCAGGAGTGAAGGCAGGGTGGACTCCAGGAGTGAAGGCAGGGTGGACTCCAGGAGTGAAGGCAGGGTGGACTCCAGGAGTGAAGGCAGGGTGGACTCCAGGAGTGAAGGCAGGGTGGACTCCAGGGGTGAGGGCAGGGTGGACTCCAGGGGTGAGGGCAGGGTGGACTCCAGGGGTGAGGGCAGGGTGGACTCCAGGAGTGAAGGCAGGGTGGACGCCAGGGGTGAGGGCAGGGTGGACGCCAGGAGTGAAGGCAGGGTGGACGCCAGGAGTGAAGGCAGGGTGGACGCCAGGAGTGAAGGCAGGGTGGACGCCAGGAGTGAAGGCAGGGTGGACTCCAGGGGTGAGAGCAGGATGGACTCCAGGAGTGAGGGAAGAATGGATTCCAGGGGTGAGATCAGGTTGGACTCCAGGGGTGAGGGCAGGGTGGACTCCAGGAGTGAGGGAAGAATGGACTCCAGGGGTGAGGGCAGGGTGGACACCAGGGGTGAGGGCAGGGTGGACACCAGGGGTGAGGGCAGGGTGGACTCCAGGGGTGAGGGCAGGGTGGACTCCAGGGGTGAGGGCAGGAGCGAGGGCAGGGTTGACTCCAGGAGCGAGGGCAGGGTTGACTCCAGGAGCGAGGGCAGGGTTGACTCCAGGAGCGAGGGCAGGGTTGACTCCAGGAGCGAGGGCAGGATTGACTCCAGGAGCGAGGGCAGGGTTGACTCCAGGAGCGAGGGCAGGGTTGACTCCAGGAGCGAAGGTAGGATTGACTCCAGGAGCGAGGGTAGGCTGGACTCCAGGAGCGAGGGTAGGCTGGACTCCAGGAGCGAGGGTAGGCTGGACTCCAGGAGCGAGGGTAGGCTGGACTCCAGGAGCGAGGGCAGGGTTGACTCCCGGAGCGAAGGTAGGGTTGACTCCCGGAGCGAAGGTAGGCTGGACTCCAGGAGCGAGGGCAGGATTGACTCCCGGAGTGAAGGTAGGCTGGACTCCAGGAGCGAGGGCAGGATTGACTCCCGTAGTGTCAGCAGGCTGGACTCCCGGGGCGAAGGGAGAGGTGACTCCCGGAGCGAGGGTAGGATGGAATCCCGGAGCGAAGGGAGAGGTGACTCCCGGAGTGAGGGCAGGATGGACTCCCGGAATGAAGGGAGAGGTGACTCCCGGAGTGAGAGCAGGATGGACTCCCGGAGCGAAGGGAGAGGTGACTCCCGGAGCGAGGGCAGGATTGACTCCCGGAGCGAAGGGAGAGGTGACTCCCGGAGCGAGGGCAGGGGTGACTCCCGGAGCGAAGGGAGAGGTGACTCCCGGAGCGAGGGCAGGGGTGACTCCCGGAACGAGGGCAGGATTGACTCCCGGAACGAAGGGAGAGGTGACTCCCGGAACGAAGGGAGAGGTGACTCCCGGAGCGAAGGGAGGGGTGACTCACGCAGCGAAGGGAGAAGTGACTGCAGGAGTGAGGGGAGGGGTGACTCCAGGAGTGAGGGGAGGGGTGATTCTAGGAGTGATGGCAGGAGCGAGAGCCGGATTGATACTAGGATCGAAAGCAGGATTGATGCCAGGAGTGAAAGCAGGACTGACGCGAAGAGTGAGAGCCGGAATGATGCCAGAAACGATGCTAGAAGTGACTCCAGAAATGAAAGGGCAGCCAGGGGGAGAGGAAGAGGATCTGACTTATTGGAAAAGGGTGAGATTTCTATATTTTTATTATCATCCTGTTGAATTCCAGTTGCATTATTCATGGTTTGCTGCCACCTGCGCACCATTCCTTAAGGGAAACATCCAGAATTTTTCTGTAACAGCTTTGCTTGCATAACGAAAATAAATTGTAGTTGTGAGTTTAGTGGGAATGTTCTCTGGTTACAATAATGAAATCATAACTGCTATTTTAAATTCTGCCAGCAGTGTTGATCAGCATAAAAAACATTACTTGTGTATGACTTTCAGAAGCTGACTTAATTTAAGCCAGAGGTATGTCAGCAACTTTCAGTTTACAAGTCATCCACACTAATGAGTTACATTTGTTACGTTTGTGCAAGTTTGTGTATGTGGGATTGTGGAACTGAAGTGTACCAGAAGGGTTGAATATCTTTGAGTAAAATACTATCAGGAGTAAGCGTACCATGTACTTGGAATTGAGAATACAAGACTACAATTTGGGTCCCCCTCCCACTCCACCAAAGACCTGCAGATCCTGGGCCTCCCCCATTGCCAAATCCTTACCACCCGACGCCTGGAGGAAGAATGCGTTATCTTCCGTCTTGGGACACTCCAACCACACAGGATTAATGTGGATCTCACCAGTTTCCTAATTTCCCCTCTTCCTTCCCCCCCCCCACCTTATCCCAGTCTCAACCTTCTAAATCAGCACCGCCTTCAGTCCTACCTGTCCATCATCCTTCCCACCTATCTACTCCATCATCATCTCCAACCTATAACGTTCAGCCCCACCTTCTTCAACCTATTGCATTCTCAGCTATATTCACCCCCAGCCCCACTGCCTGCGCCCCCCCCTCCCCCCCCACCCCTTCCCATTTATCTCTCAGCCCCCTTGGCCCACAAGCACCCATGGACTCCCATAGCTATCTGAACTACACCATCTTCCACTCTGCCTCCTGTAAATGCTATCCCTTATTCCCAATTCCTCTGCCCCCATCACATCTGCTCCCAGGAAGAACAATTCTACCATAGAACATCCCAGATGTCATCCTTCTTCCGGGATTGCAATTTCCCCTCCCATGTGGTCGACGAAGCCCTCCAGTGCATCTCCTCCACTTCCTGCACTTCTGCCCTTGAACCCCACCCCTCCAACCGCAACAAGACTAGAACCCCCTCCCCGCCCCTCCTGGTCGTCAGCTTCCACCCCACCAACCTTCAGATACACAGCATCATCCGCTGACATTTCTGTGACCTGCAGACAGACCCCATCACCAGAATTATATTTCCTTCCCACCCCTATCTAGGTTTCAGAGAGACCATTCCCTTGCCAGGTCCATGCTCCCCACCCTCCCCTCACCTCCCCTCCCTGCACCTTCCCCTGTCACCACAAGAAGCGCAAAACCTGCGCCCACACCTCCCACCTCATCTCTGTCCAAGCCCTCCACAATCTGTCAGAAATTTACCTGTACTTCCACAAACGTCATCTGCTGTATTCATTGCACCCGACGTGGTTTCTTCCACACTGGGGAGACAGGGTGCCAACTTGTGGATGGTTTTAGAGAACATCTCTGGGACACCTGCACTAACCAACCCCACTGCCCTGTGGCTGAACACTTTAACTTCCCCTCCCAGTCTGCTAAGGACATGCAGGTCCTGGGCCGCCTCTATTGCCAAACTCTAACCACCCAACACCTGGAAGTAGAACACCTCACCTTCTGCCTTGGAGCCATCCAACCACTCAGGATTAATGTGGATCTCACCAGTTTCCCCATTTCCCCTCCCCTCCAACTCATCCCAGTCTCAACCTTCCAACTCCGTACTGCTCTCTTGAATGGTCCCACCTATCCATCTTCCTTACCACCTATCTGCTCCAACCTCCTCTCTGACCTATCACTCCCAGCCCCACCTTCATCTACCTATCACAATCTCAGCTACCTTCACCCCCAGTCCCACCCCACTTCCATTTATCTTTCAGCCACCTTGGCCCACAAGCCTCATCCTGATGAAGGGCTTTTGCCCAAAACGTTGATTCTCCTGCTCCTCAAAGCTGCCTGACCTGCTGTGCCTTTCCAGCACTGCACTCTTGATCCCAAGGCTCAAAATTAGTCTCGAATTTTCAGTGCAGTGACAAAAAGCTAAGGTCCCTTAACTGCCACCACCAACACCAAAGCTACTAACCCAATATTCCAGTGAGCAGATAATCATTGAGTAGTACAACTCTGAGTTCTGCTTTGGGACCCTGCAGATTCCAGATGGAGCTGACTCAATGGGAATTTCCGGGGAACTTGAAAATTCTCATGGTCAAATCCCCTCTTGGGAAACTCTCTTCAGAGTGTTTGAAAGGGTTGTTGATTCTATTAAATATTAAGCAGTCAAAAGCCTATCTTATTCTTTCACAGCAGTTGTTAATGTGTCTAACGTGTTTAAGCCTCCGAATAGGACATGTAAGGAAATATAAGTGAGGGATAATCTGACTGATTTCCACTCCTTGGAATATCCAGCCCACATCGTTTTATGTCAGTCCTATTTATCTTCAAATTATTTCAAAACTAATTTATGTTCCTGAGCCATTTATAACGTCCCGAGAAAGAGCAAGGAGCTATATACTGTACAAGCAAGTTTCTTTTTTTTGTAGTTTCTCTTGTTGACAGAACTGCAGACCTTTCCTAAACTAAGAAAGTGGTTTTCTTTTAATCTTTAGGCAATCCATTATTAATTGGTCAACTAACAGAATTTTTTTCCCCTGATCTTTTCATCAAGTGAGTGGTGCACCAGGAAAAGTTAAAGTTTCTTTTATTTGTGTTATAAAATGAAGAGATGTCCATCACATTGTCTTTTTGTTATTTTCATCAAAGTGACACATAAATTCCCTTTGTTTCACTTACCTTTTTTTAGTCTGTGTTGCTACCTGTGTGTCCTTTAGTTTGTTTGATATAGTGAAGTGAAATGAGTAATAATTTCTGCTTGTTGAACCACACAGCTTTTGTTGTAGCTAAAGTTGCTCTCTGTGAGTCAACCATGTTTCACCTAGAGCAAATGATCTGAGAGAAAAAAACACGTGAACTCTGATTTTTGCTGCTTTAGGAAAATGCAAACATTTTTAAATTGGCCTTAAATGCCAAGGGACTTCTTCTTTGAAGGGAGTCTGTAGGAAATATCCTCCTGCTTTTTTCAGGATCAAAGACTACACCATGAACAGGGCCTGCGTGTTTCTGGTGAAGAACTCATTTTGCAATGCAAAATAAACAAATCTCTGATCTCTCCAGGGAGCCGTGGAACTAGAAGCACTCAATTTGATGCACACAGCACAAGCAGCAGTTACCATGAAAACTGGGATACAAGAACTGGATACACAGACAGAGATCGATATGATCGAGACCAAAGCAGGGATGCTTCCTTTGATAGGCGTGGTCATACAGAAAGGGATAGGCGTGAAAATAGAGATCGCGAAAGAGGTATGGGCAGCAATGGATGATGACAGTGGTATATTGAAGCCAAATTAGCCTTCCTCGTAACCTGACGTCAGATCTACAAATATTTCCTTCAAAAGTTCTCAATACCTTGCCATTTGAATAAGGAAAGTGTATTTTCATTGTTGTGAGTAAGTTTAAAATTTTGCTCTTCTGTTCTGGACTTGGTGGCATTTCAGAAGTGCTGAATGAGGAGATGGGTGATAGAGATGAAAGAAGACAGACAATGTGATACAGAATGAACAGCTTAGCTGAGGGTCAGATAGTACATAGGAGCTGTGTACAGTCTGATTCAGACTGATACAGTAGCCAGAGACAGGAAAAGAATCAGTGACTGGGGAGTTGTTTTTGATGGGGCCAGAGGCAATAGCTTAATACTTCCTAATTGGAGCACATTCCTGTTCATGCATTCCTGTATGTTGAACATGCCACTTCAAATCAGAGAAGTGAAAGGATTGATGAGGTAGAGCTAGGTGTTGTCTGCACACATGTGGAACTGCAAATAGTCTTTAGATGATTTTGATCATTTAAAGAACCTCTTTAAAGTTGAGGACTTATTGTACGTTGGTCTGTCTGGAAGGTAATTATTTTAGTAGTCTAATCTAGCTGCTCTTGGTTCCCTCCAGAGGAGATGTGGCAATGATATTCATCACATCTCTCTCATCAGCAGCCTCTGAAATAATTGTCAGGCTAATGCTTGGGTGAACAATGCTTCGAAAATGCCCATCTGTCTCTATGTCACTCTTTCCTTATTCACGCAATAAGAAATTACAGGTTTGAAAAATTGACACTGAGTACACCAGTTAAAGTCATAATACAAGAGCAATATCATGAGAGTGGAGATTACTGACTGTAACATCCAGTTAGCAGGAGTCCGTCAGCACTGAACAGAACCTGTTCTGAAGAAGGGTCACTGGACCCGAAACATTAACTCTGCTTTCTCTCCACAGATGCTGCCAGACCTGCTGAGTTTTTCTAGTAACTTCTACTTTTATTTGTAATTAATGAATTACCTTTTTATTCCTATCATGAAATATATAAAAGACTTAATTGAAAACTGGCAAATTTAATTGCATATGATCTTTAAGGTGACTTTGATTTAACGCTTCTAGGTTCTTCACAAATGGTTGCAAAATTTCACAATAGTAACTTTCAAAGGGGGATTAAACATATGCTTGAAAAGGAATTCCTCGGAGGAACTACTCTGTAGTGAAGAGCAACAGAACAGAACTTAACGGGAAAGATGTTTCAGAAACCTTGTACAGGCACTGCAGATCAAATGGTCTTCTGCTGTGCTGTAAGGTGCTGTATAACTGATTCTGTTCTGATCGAGGTGCTCTCTTTGTTTTACAGACCACACAGCTAGTTCTGCCACACGACACCCAGCACGAACTGATGATCATGACCATGAGGACAAAAAGGATGAGAGGAGATCAGATCGAGAAGAGAGGAGGGATGACAGGCTGAGGGAAAGAGAGCGAGAAAGGGATCGTGACAAAGATCGAGATAGAGACAGAGAGCGAGAAAAGGAAAGAGAGTTAGATCGAGAGCGGGAACGAGAAAGAGCCCGTGAACGAGATCGAGAGAAAGAGCGAGAGAAAGAACGGGAGCGAGACAGGGGTAAGGAAAGAGAGCGAGAACGGGAAAGGGACAGGGAGAGAGACAGAGAGAGGGACAGAGAGAAGGAGAGAGAGAGGGTTAAAGATAGGGATCGGGAAAGGGAGAAGCAAAAAGACTGGGATGAGAAAGATAAAGGAAGAGATGAACGCAAAGATAAAAAGGACGATCTGCGAGAAGACCGAGATTTGCGGGAAGGTCATGGAGAAAGAAAAACAAGGTAAATTCATTCTAAGTATATTTGTAAAATTATTCCATATGTTTTAACAGAACAAATATTCAGACTTAGTGCTTGAACTACATGAGGGCAGATTGACTAATGCATGACTACTGATCGATTTTCAATATATATTTAAGTTACTTTCGCAAAGTAAAACCCCTTGCTGTAGCATAATTTAATAAATCTCTAGTTATTCTGATTCTTTTCAGTAGGGAAGCAAAGTTAAAGTGCTATTCAATTTCAATGGATATTTTCAGTATTACTATATCACATAAGCCCAAGGCACAATCAGGGGTTTATGCCATACAAAGCATCTTTTCATATTTCTAATTTGGGAATGTACCAAGAATAAACATGAATTTCTACAGTTTAAATGTGCAAACTTGGCTAAAGCTCAGCATCTTGTTTTTACTTGTGCAATCTAGTTTGTTTAACTATATTTTCCTATTTCCTTCCTTGGTCCCCTCATGCCATAAACTGCACTTGGCCAAAAAAGGCAGTAATCATGGATGACTTTAATCTTCATATAGATTGGGAAAATCAGATTGGCAGAGGTAGCCATGAGGAAGCATTCATAGAGTGCAATCAGGACAGTTCCTTAGAACAATCCAATCAGATGTCAGGCCATTTTGGATCTGGTGATGTGTAATGAGGCAGGTTTAATAAATGACCATGAAGTTAAAGATACAGTTGGAAGCAGTGACCAAAACATGGTAAAATTTTGGGATTCAGCTTGAAAGTGAGAAACTTGGGTTGGAAACAACTGTACTAAATAAACTGTGCTAAAATAAGGGTAACTAGAAAGAAATGAGGGCAGAGCTGGCTGGAGTGGACCAGGAAAGGAGTTTAACAGCAAAGAATTTTGAGGAAAAATGGCAGACATTTAAGAAAATAACCATGGCTTACAGCAAAGATATATCCCAGTGAGTCAGAAGAATTCTAGCAAGAGGATAAGCCAATCATGGTTAACTAGAGAAGTTAAGAATCGCATCAAATTGAAAGGAAACACGAACAATCTGGAAAAGATTCATGGTAAGCCAGAGGATTGGGACATTTTAAAAACCAAGGAATAATGACCGTAAAAAAGAGAGAAAATAATCTTTGAGGGTAAACTTGCAAGTAATATCAAGAAGAGTAGATTAGATTAGATTCCCTACAGTATGGAAACAGGTCCCTCGGCCCAACAAGCGCACACTGACCCTCCGAAGAGTAACCCACCCTGACCTTATATTTACCCTTGTCTAATGCACCTAACACTACAGACAATTTAGCATTGCCAATTCAACTAACCCGCACATCTTTGGAGGAAACCCACACAGACAGTCGCCAGAGGCTGGAATTGGACCTGGGTCCCTGGTGCTGTGAGGCAGCAGTGCTAACCACTGAGCCACCATGCTGCCCGCCAAGAGTTTACTTAAATATATAAAAAGGAAAAGAAAAGCTAAAGAGGATATAGTCCTTTTGGAAATTGAGGCTGGAGAAATAAAAATGGAGAACCAGGGAATGATTGAGGACTTGAATAATTAGTTTCCATCAGCCTTCACAGTCGAATGTATTAATAGCTTCCCAGAAATACTAAATATTCAAGGGGCAAAAAGAGGTGAGGAAACAAATACAATAACCAGCACCAGAGAAGAAGTACTCAGGAAACTAATGGGACTAAAGACTGATAAGGCATGCATCCTAGGACATTAAAAGGAATAGCTATAGAGATAGTAAATGTACTGTCAGTAAGCTTTTCCAAGAATCCTTAGATTCTGGAAAATTCTACAGGATTGGAAAACTGTGTAAAATCTTTGTTTGAAAGAGAATGAGACCATTAAGCAGTTAACAATTGATCAATTTGCTTAACATCTTTTACTGGCAGCATTTTCAAGGCTATTATAAAGGATATAATAGAGCATTTAGAAGTGCATAATATGATCAAGCAGAGTTAGCATGATTTATGAAGGGGAAATCATGGCTGACAAATTTAATAGAATCATTCGAGGTGATAATCTGTAAGGTATATAAATGGGAAGTGGTGGATGTAATTGAATTCTCCGAAGGTGTTTGATAAGGTGCCAGATGTTAGTCTACTCAATGTAAGACCTGACATTGTTGGAGGTCATATGTTAGCATGGATAGAACCAATCCCCTTTCCATGCTAATATATGACATAATAGAAGTGTAACTAATAGAAGACACAGAATGGGGATAAGGGCGACATTTTCAAGATGGCAATCTGTCACTAGTAAAATGCCAAAGTGCTGGGGCCACAATTACTTATAATGTTTTAATGACATGGGTAAGGAAAATGAATGTACTGTAGACACATTTGTGGATGACTCAGAAGTAAGTGTGGAAGGCAAGTAAAGAGAATGACAGATGGATCTGCAGTCTGCAGGCGCATATAGACGGGTTAAGCAAATGTTTTGGGGGTTGGCTAGTTCAGTTGCCTGGATGGCTGATTTGCAGTGTAGAGTGACAGCATCAGGGTTCAATTTCCGCACTGCCTGAGATTGCCACAAAGCTCCTGCCTTCTCAGCCTCATCCCTTGCCTGAGGTGTGGTGATCCTCAGGCTAAACTCTGCACCAATTGTGTCTGCCTCACATGAGAGAGCAACCTGTGGTCCTCTGGGACTGTAGTGACTTTACCTCTCATTCTTCTAAACAACGTATTCAATCTCTCCTCATAAGAAAATCCTTGCATACCTGCGATCAACCTCATGAACCCTCTGTTGACTGCTGCCAATGCTGGTATACCTTTCTTTAGATAAGGGGACCAAAGCTGTTCACAGTATTCATCTGTGTTATGACCAGTGCCTTGTAAGCTTTAGCAAGACGCCTCTATTTTTACACTCTGTTTCCTTTGAAATAAAAGCCAGCTTTCTATTTGCTTTCTGTATTACCTGCAGAATTTGGTTTCTAGCATTTTATGATTTATGCTGAGGATCCCAAAATCCTATGTGCTATAGTTTTCTATAGTCTTTCACTATTTAAATAATATTCGGCTCGTCGTGGTCAGTTTCACTCAGATTAACTTTGTTTTCTGGTACATAATTAATCTTTATGGATCACTGGCTTTGTATCAAATCAAGAGTGAATGAGCATTTGGTTAAAAATATTCTATCTGCATCGTGCAATTAAGAAGATGCTTACTCTTGTGCATTATATATTTAAACATAAGCTTATTCTATCAGCATTAGGTATTTGTTTGATGATGCTTCAAGCATAATAGAAACAATGTGATATAAATATGTCCATGTGTTTAATGTGAAGTATGTAAATGTGAGTGACTAAATTTGTACCTGAAATGTAATGAGCTAATGTGTACCGAAATCCATTATGAAAGGGGTCAATCTGTCTTATTAGAATTTACAGAAACCCTTAAACGTGGCTTCAGCGCTAGGCTTTTTGAATGTAAAAGTTTTAAAGTTGAGATATTAAGAAGTTTGATTAACACCTTAAATAAATTATGCACAGATTGATGCACAGCTGTCCATTTGAAAGGTATTTATGATCCAAAAGTTAAGCTGAATGGTTAATAGATTTATTTTCACAAGAAATATTGCTTCATTGCACAACCAAAGTTAAAAAAAAAAGCTCAAGCAAA